>NC_136063.1:449753095-450422821 GCF_964261635.1 Lissotriton helveticus | reverse complement strand
GCTGCAATCACATTTTGTTTTAAATAATCAATGCTGCCCCCACTCTACTCCCTCCACTCACTGCCCCTGTGAGAAAAGTCCCGGAGCTGCTACTGAAGTTCCGTCACAACCAGTGCAATCCTAGATCCCTCCCAGAGCCTCACCCAAAGTTTTAATTATAATCAAATGCAAATTGGTTGGGCTGACAATTTCATTACATAATTATTGCATATTGTCTCTTCGCACCCAGCCCCTTGCTCTAAAATGATGGGAAGGTGGTATTTAATTGGGGAGCCACAGTTTGGTATACTGTGGCACTGTGTGCCCCGTCTCCTAATAAGCTGGGAGGCGTTGTCTGCGCTGACAAAATTTCCAGCTGCTCAATTTTTTTCCTCCATAATTAGAGTAAATTTGTGAATTGGTCTCGTCCCTTTCACTTTCGTGCCCTGTGGTCTATGTGCCTGAACTGTGGCAGTACATGGCCCTACTCCTGCAAGTGTGTATTCTTACGAGCCCATATGCCCACGCACCTCATCCTAAGACTCCGCATGTTACTGATCCTATATTGATGAGATGCGGACCATTTCTGATGTACATGCAGTTGCTAACATTGATCTTCATTTTAGCTTGTCGTCTTTCCCTTTCCACTCCCACACTGCTGTGTTTTTTCTCCTCCCCACTCCACTCCAACCTTGCACGTGTGTATTCTTACGAGCCCATGTGCCCAAGCGCCTCATACTAAGAATCAGCATGTTACCGATTCTTTTTTTGATGAGATGCGCATTATTTCTGATGTACGTGCAGTTAACATTTAACTTAATTTGAGTTTGTCGTCTTTCCCTTTCCACTGCCACTCTGCCGTATTTTTTCCCTCACCACTCCACTCCAACTGTGTTTCTTCTTACCCTCCCTTTGTCCGTATTAGGCATTCCCGTATGAAAAAAGCGATATGAGATGCCCAGCGCTGGCCACATCACAGCGTTTTCTGCTGTCCTGTTGCTTTTCTCGCTCCCACCCTCCCTCTCATGTCCTTTTGTTAAAACTGCACACACTAAGTGATTTCTTGCAAGATGTGCAGAGGAACAGTTTACAAACCTCTAAAAGGGCACCATCGATGCTGCTTCGAAAAAGCTTACTCCTTCTAGGCATTTAAGTGACAAAATTCCCAAGTCTGAGCATGCTTTTGTGAGCCCACAGTGCTCAAGCATTGTTTAGCAGTGCCTGAAACTGCTGTATAGAGGTGCATCTTGCCTTTGTGTGGGCTCTGACTATGTCAATGCATTGGGCACAGCAAAGAATGTAGTTTGGAGATTACACGTCGTGCAAGAACACACACAACAGGAGGCTGGTACACTTGGATTGAAAGGAAAGCCTCCGCAGGGCGTGCAAAGTAAACATACAAGACGAGCATTAGCATAGCCAATAGGTCTCACTTTTGGGACCTTATAAGTATTTAGTTATGCGCACAATATCCTTGGTGCAACAACATCAACTGTTGCATGGCTAAACACTTATAAGGTCCCAAAGGCGAGACCTATTGGTAGGCTGTGGGGTTTTAGGTTTAAACCTATAATAACTGATAAAACCTCACTGAAAGAAAAATAGCCCTCACCGGTGAAAACATATAAACACTGAAAAAACACCTGCACAACCACAAACTAAATGCCATTCAAAGAAAGGAAACAGAAAGTGAAAGAGTCATTTTGTTCTTACTGAAGGGGTCAATAAAATGTAGCTTTGTTATACAAGCTAGCAATAAGAAAGACTGGCTAACATTATTCTGCTTGAGTTTTGTTCTTTAGGGATGCCACTAAAATATTGTTTCTTCTTCCTTTTACTTTTTTCCGTTTTATGGCCTTTGGTCTAAAGATGCAGGGTTTAGTTTCACGTTTTAGGTTTAGTTTAATTATTTTATAAACTGTAGAGAATCAGGACATATCAAACTCACATTTGATATTTTGGCTGCAATTGATTCTTTCACTGATAGGTAAAATGGCTAGTTTCATAAAAATCTTTCCTAATATGTGTCATCACATTTACCCACAGAGAATGGGTAAAAACCATTAATACATCAGACCATAGTTTCTACTGGGTCAGTATTGATAGTAGGTGAATTGCCAACACCTCAGGCTTTAAACATTAAATGCAAGGTATAGTGACAAGTATATATATATCACCAAGCATCTGGGATAGTGGTGAAAACGTTACACCAGACTTTTGGAAAACATGGAACGCAGTGTCACTTGCTATGCTCTGCAAAAAAGTTTCTTTCCAAGTTCAACAAAGATTAGAGTGATATTGTTTGTATTTGTTGTGATTCAGCTACGTATATAAAAAAATGTGTGTGATGACCTGTCAAAGTTGATACCCGAGCTGAAGTGATTCCCTGTAGGAGATCCTTGCCACTTGTTAGATGGTATGCTGAAAGCATCTTTACAATCTTCAGAGTTAATGATGCTATTGACTTTTTAGTTCATTCTGGTTCACTGTTTTCTTATGCCCAGGAACTAAAACGCAAATATTTATCATTTTGTGCTTTATGTGGCATCAAAGAAAGAGTCATCCCAACTGTGTCCCTTAGCTGACGATTCTCAGCCCAAGGGGATATGAATGCTGAGAGGGCCTTTTCACAGAAGTTTACATGGGAAGGAAAGCGCACATGACCAAAGACTCATTGAAGAAGTATTTTATTTATATGGTGTACTACAATAAGATTAATTTGCAAAAATCTCTTTGGATCTCATATACACTATACGTACACTGTCTATATACCATGTTCTTTCATTGCAGAAAACAAGCAACGACGTTCCATAAACACCGGAAAAACACTTTTACTGTTGTTTTTAGTGGCGTGAAAATGTGTAATCACTGATAACAACTGTTTTTTAAGATATTGAAAACACTGAAAAAACCCCACCAGAATTTACCAAAAATAGAAACTGAAAACAGGACAGCCTACCTATTGGCTATGCCAGTGCTTGTTTTCAATTGTATGGTTTGTGATGTTAACTGCAAAGAATTGGGCCGGATGGCTTAGCACCAGCAGCGAAGTCAGCCACTTGGCTATGATCCCTAACATTTAAAACATTTAATATGCATCAGTTGGTCAAAGTAGCATGGGAATGCATCATACTGAATGGGCCACATGGCCAATAAGTGGTGTGACATCAAACATTTAAAAAACTTCCTCCTCTTCATATAACATTCAGTCTGACTTTGAAGATTGTGTTGTATTGATTGATGTTTTATGCAAGGAGGCAGAGTTAAATTGTCTTCTAATTACTTTGTGATGCTATCCTATAATATGGTAGGATACCTTTCAGAAATCATGAAACCTTGAATATTAGAACCAGTGCATATTATGCATTTGTTCCTGCCGTTAATGTACAGTATTTTCTTCATGTTCATCGCTGTTTTTGCTTTTTATGGGAAATTGAGTACAATACATTGAATCTAGGCTGTGACGACGCCCGTTCGGGTTGAAACGCGTCGCCAATAAAAATAGTTGAAACTGACCTGCTGTGTACAGGCTGCTTATCTTGTAAATCAAACAAGGTTTGACTACTTTTGAATTGTGAGCGGGGATCACACCCGCCTACCTGCACCCTCCCAAATTGGTGGATGTGGCATGTGCCACAAATATATATAAATATATATATATTACTCAGTCACACACCATACCCCCCTTTTTCCTTTTTTTTAGGCATTACCTTCCTTTACCTCTTCCTCCCTTCAACCGTATAAGCCCCTTACATACTTTTAGCTTTAGCCTGCCCTGAACTCTGAAAACCTCCCTTTACCCAAACCCTAACAACTCCTTACCTAAATCCCCCCCTGAATCCTAAAAATCTTTACCACCCTTTACCTCTGCCCACAACTGAACTTTGAAAAACCTTTACCTCCATTTAGCTCTACTTGTCCCTTAACCCTGTAAACCCCTTAGCATGCTTTACCGTTACCCTCCCTATTTTTAAATGACATAATTATTCTTTAAAATATATGAAAAGAGTGGTGTGGCCTGAGGAGGGAGGACCTGCAGCATGTGAAATATATCATACTAAACCCCCTCAAAAAAAAAAGAAAAAAGCCAATAGCTAAAGAACAAAATCCTAAAGCCCGTTCTGTATATGCTTTGTCATATAGTGTGTATTGGTGATGCCAGTGCAAGAAACATGGAAGGAAAGGGAGATAAGACAAACAATTTAAAAGTAATTAGAAGTTTCTGACCATATTGCTTCTTGTACTCCTAGTTTTTTGCCCACTCTACTTCTAACACCCATGTCACGTCCCCACTGATTGTCTAATGTCTTTCATCAATTTGGTAGCTGGAGGGAAACAACGCAAGGAGCAGTTAAGGGAGTGGATAGTTGGTGCTGTCCCTTGGACCATTAGACGTGGCGCACAAGCGGTAGATATTTATCAAACACACCAGGGATTGACTTATCACAGATAGAAAGAAAAGGAGGCGGTTGAAGGTCTGCAAGCTTGCGTCCTCACAATCAAGAATTCATACTTTGTACTATGGGCTGTGTTTGTTTCGGAGGCAATATTTGAATGTGAACAAGCATATCTTAATTGCTGTTGATCTATTGTTTATTTACATTATAGGTTGTGCGTCTGTTTCTGTGATGAACTAATGTGCTATCTGATGCTGAAAAAGTAATGTTCTCACTTTTAAAAAGTGTATCAATAAATAAGCAAAACATGTCTGTGGAGTATTCACTAACTCACCTAAAATGTTTCCTGTCTTTTTGTCACTGTTTCTGTAGGGCGTTACATCAGATGGCTGGGATTGCATTAGATGTCCAAGCGGTTTAAATTTGGAAGGAAAATGCCGGTGCCCTACTGGGGATATTTTAGGTAACAAACAATAACCGTATCTCTGCAATCTGTTTAAAAACCACAATCTGAGTTTTAGATGCTGATAAAGTCAAACAATATTTCTTTTTACATATGGAGATATGCGACTTAAAAGGAAATATTAGAGGACTTCATCAACTTTCCAAAATTAGGTTGTTAATCTTGTACTCAAAGGGCTATAAAAGTATACCAAAATATTAATCAAATCACACAAACTGGTAATTTTATACCAACGTTTATTTTACCACCGCATCTGATGTATCTAATTCAGTAAGATTATGCGAGCCGTGCACATGGAATTTATATAGTAGCATTTCGGTGTGACCTGTAGCAATCAACATTTTGTTAGGCATTACTAAGCTTCTCATTAGGAAATTAGTATATGTTCCCTTTTACTCACCTCTGTTATCAATGTAGAAACTGACTATCTATTTCTCTTTTAACCACCCCTTGTCAGCCAACCTGACAAAGGTATCATGTGTGACGAAGGGCAACCACCAACTTATTTTTGATAGATCGGAGTCTGTAATTATTAACGCCACTTGTATAAAATGTATTCTGCTTACCTACAAATGTCAGCATATTTAGGAATAAAGATGTTTTTCCTGTAGTGTAAAATTCCATATTGAAAAAAAGTCCAAATGATACAGAGCTAATGTTTCTTCCGTCAAAGTGTCTTATAGCATCAGAAAAAACCTAGATTATTAAACCTTGCATTAGTAAGCAATTCATCATCTCAGCAAAAAGAGCTTTGAACAGATGCATTCAAATCACAGTGGCAGAGTTAACACTTTTGCATCCTTTCAATTCTGTGCCCGTAGGGTATCGCCATGCTTTTCCTTCCCTGTGATTTGCTTGGTAAAGTAGAACATCTTCCCCGAGGTCATTTACTTTTGAATTGTTCAGCAGCAGAAACGAGAAACCAGGAACATGAGTGAACCAGAGCCCCATCATACTATCTGCCAAGATGTGGAAAAAAATGGTCAAAAACAACTGGCAGTAGTGTTTTCCATTTATTTATTTATTTAATCGGTTTTATATAGCACTGGCTAGACCCAAGGGTATCGGAGCGCTTTACAGGGTATGTGAGTGAACTCACTATGCAGTATTACATTAGTACAAAAATGGAAGACCAAAATATATGAGCAAAATGTACAGAACAATAAATACAAAGACAAGGAAAAAAATTTAACATTTAGTCATTAAGCATGCATTGGATATCAGAGCCAGTGAGGTTTGTAGGGGGGAGTGGGGAGAGGTATGGGGATGGGGTGGAGCCATGGAGGGAGAAGGGGAGGAGGTGGCATGGAGGAGTATGCAGTGAAAATATGAGGGCTGGACGAAGGAGGATGGCGGTATGTGTGAAGAAGAGAGGAGGGGGTTAGCGGTCAGGCATAAGGCGATACGAAACATAACATACTAATGGGCAGGATGTGAGAAAATTGTAAGGTGACAGCATTAAGGATCCCAGTATTTGAGGAGAAGGTGTCACTTGAGATCTCTTTTGAAGCTGCAGTATGAGGGGTTGCACCGTAGATCTTTGGGGAGAGAGTTCCAGATTGTAGGTGCACTACCGGAGAAAGAGCGTAATTGGGTAGATTTCTTGTTAACCAAAGGAGGAACCAGTAAAAGAGCATTGGTGCTCCTCATATCTCTAGAGCAGCCCGCTTTGTGAAGTCTTTGTGAGAGATACAGTGGGGTTTGAAGATGTAAGGCTTTATGTGTAATGCACGCGGTCTTGTAGCTGGATCTGCCATCGACAGGAAGCCAGTGGAGATATTTGAGGATGGGGGATATGTGATCGGACCTCTTGCAGTCGGAATTAAGCCTGGCCGCGAGGTTCAGGACAGATTTGATAGGAGCTAGGTGGACTTTGGGTGTTCCGAAGAGCAATGCGTTACCATAGTATAATCTGGAGAGAACTAATGATTGGACAACAGATTTAAAGTCATCAACAGGAATGAAGGGTTTGATTTTCTTGAGGTGATGTAGGGAAAAGAGGGCGCCTTTAGCTGCGTTTTTTATGTGGGAGAAAGGCTGATGTTTTGGTCAATGCTAATTCAGAGAGATTTAACTGAGTTCGAGGAGGCCAAGGAGCAGTTGAGAGCTTTGAGGTCAGAGAGCCAGTGTAGAATGGGGAGCCAGTTGTTTTTGGGGGTGAAGAGAATGACTTCAGTTTTTTTAGGATTGAGTTTCAGGAGATTGTGATGGAACCATTGTTGAATCTTAGTCAGAGTATCATTTAGGTGCAGAATGTCTGCATGAGATTTGATTTTATAGTAAAGTTGGGTGTCATCAGCATGGAGGTGGTAGTCGATACCTGCTTTCTTTAGAATGAGGGGCTCCATGAAGAGGTTAAATGGAGCAGGAGAGAGAATAGACCCCTGAGGAACACCCAGGGAGACAGGCATAGGTTTAGAGAGGCAATTGCTGATTTTAATTTGCTGGGTTCTGTGCTGAAAGAAGGAGGAGAACATTCAAGAACAGTGCCATTGAAGCCAAATCGATCTTTGAGGGTGTTGAGTAAGGTAGGGTGGCTGACAGTATCGAATGCAGCGGAGAGGTCAAGGAGGATGAAAAGGGAAGCCTTTCCCTTGTCGAGGGAAAGACGGATATTGTCAACAATATTGAACATTGCGGTTTCTGTACTACAGCCCTTTCGGAAGCCAGACTGTAATGTATCAAAAAGGTTGAATGAGTTGATATGTTTGTCCAGTTGTTGTAGGATGAATTTTTCGAGGGCCTTGGAAAGAAGAGGCAGGTTGGAAATCGGGCGCAAATTGTTAAGGTCGTTAGGGTCAGCAGTAGCATTTTTGAGGATGGGAGAGAGTTGGCCAAGTTGGAGGGAAACAGGGACAAAGCCGAAGGCCAAGGAGGAGTTGATGATGGAAGTCCAATAAGTTGAGATTATATACTTTAAATATTGGACGAGGTTGGTGGGGAGTGGGTCAAAGGTATGAGAGGAGGGTTTAAGTTTAGAGATGATGTTGAGGACTTCTCGTTCAGTAACTGAGCAGAAGTAAAGCCAAGATGCGTTATTTTTGTGCTGAGGGCTGGTTAGGAGGTGCTCAAGGGGGTCGGCCGAGTGCGGGAGAAGAACAGAGTCTGGAGGGGGCGAAGGTGAACAAGGCGACTTTGGTGGGGGGTATGTAGGGGTGAGGAGCCCTGTGGTGGGGGAGTAACCGCAAAGGAAAGATCAATCTTGGAAATTTTATCAGAAAAGAAATTGGCAATTTCTTCACATCTTTTGGTAGTGGCAATCAATTTGGGGGGAGCCGAAGCTGTTTGATTTTTGATAATGTTCAATAGTTGCCTAGGTCTATTCTTAGCTCGGTCGAGTTGGGCGTGGAAGAAGGAGGCCTTTTCGTTGTGGATATGTTTTTTGTAATTACCCCGAGCCGATCTGAGGAGGGCAAGGTTTGGGAGGGAGGGATGTTGTCTCCAAGTGCGTTCTGTCAACCTGAGCGCACGACTCTCGATGTTGAGATCAGCATTAAACCAGGATTTTGCGGAGATTCTTTGAGATTTTGATTTTGCAGGGGCAATTTGGTCAAGGACCTTGATGATGGATTTGTTGTAGTATTCAGTAAGA
This sequence comes from Lissotriton helveticus, assembly GCF_964261635.1. Taxonomy (NCBI): domain Eukaryota; kingdom Metazoa; phylum Chordata; class Amphibia; order Caudata; family Salamandridae; genus Lissotriton; species Lissotriton helveticus. The sequence goes on along the minus strand of NC_136063.1, from coordinate 450,414,390 downwards.
TCATTAGCAGTTTGTGAGGGAGGGGCAAGTTGAAGTTTCGGTTTAAGTTTAGTCTCCAGGTCACCCGGAGGCATAAGGTGAAGGTTACTGGATATTTTCATGCGTTTGGTGTTTTTGGGGGGAAGAGGTGGGGTCATGTTGTTGATCGTGAAGAGAATAAGGTGGGTCAGGGATTATGTAAGGAGGTAAAAAAAAAAGTAATAAATAGGAAAATATTTTTTGTAGGTTAATAAATGCTTGCCCGTTTATTAAACATTTTTTTCTGAATATTAGTGCTGAGCAACTAAACAGTAGCTTGTGATTTCGTTCACCAGGGGGACTGCAGTAAAGGTCAAGAGGGCCGCAAGCGGCCCTTGGGCCGTACTTGAGTATCACTGGTTTAGAGACTCTGAAAGAAAGGAAATGTCAGCACACAGGGATGGCATCTCTATAGGCCTCGCTCATCACTTCAGGAGTGGCACGTCATCATTGTGGAGCTGCACAGCACCACCTTCCAGCATGTAGAGGTACTGTGGAAACGTTTCTGGATGTAGTCTGATGCCTGGAGAATATTCAAAAGGTGAAGAATCTACAGCTAAAAGCCTCTGTCACAGTGGTTCCTAAACGTTATAGAACCATAACCCAATTTGTAGAAAAACAAACCTTTGCGACCCACTTTGCTATAATGGCATTGAGACTGGTGTTTTTTTTGTTGTTGTTGTTGTAAGGTAACAAAAGCATCGTGTAGTAGCACACTGTCATTTGCAGACAGCAAAATGTGTGGAAATTAGGTTTCAGTTAATATTTATCATTTGTGCACCACCAAGTGTTGTATCTTGATTTGTTTTGATGCTATTAAAATCTTTGTTTCCATCACACTTCAGAATTACAAAAAAATGTGTTTATGTTTGCTTTCCTAACTGCTGAATGTGTACAGTTCATTTTCAGGCATTTACGTTTTTATGTGTATTACAAAGGATTACATCCTACAGACTTTCCTTTTACACACCTGTACCTCAGAAAGATTGTCACGTGATTCAGTTTACCTTACTTTCTCTGACTACAAAGTGAGATGAATTTGTAAATCCCATTCCTTCATGTTATATAAAAAAAAAAAATAATGCAGCAATTTGCCAGAAGACATAGCCTGGGATTTGACTTATGTCTTGAAGTGCAGCAGATGTGACAACATAAATACATAATCCAAAGGCATCCTTATTTATTGCTTGTAATTTTGCGACCCATCAAAAATCAACTTGCATTCCACTAGTGGTTTGCGACCCACACTTTGGGAAACATAGAACAAACGGGCTAACTTGTGAAATGTAATTGATGTAATCGGCTATAAAAGCCACTAAGTGATAATAGGTCCTGAAAGTATCTTTTTAAACTTTCAGAAAAGGACACATTTAACATTTGTGCACTCTCAACATTAATTCAGTTTGATATTTTTTGTACCTTTCAAGGGCTCCTCTTTAGTTGGCCAGCCTAATGTGTAGAAGATACTACCATATAGAATTTGTGCAATTTTGAAACCCTACTGAACCTTCATAGTTCAGTACTTACACACATGTACATGAACATTATTTACATAACATTTTTTTAAACAGATTTTATTAGGTTTTACACATCAACTATCAGATGCTATACAGTCATTATTCATCCGTCCATCATTTACGAACAGTACAATTCAATCCCTCCCTCCACCCCTCTGCCTCCCCTCCCTTGAGTCAATGCTGCCTATTGATTTGAAGATGTCCCCCCTCAGATAATGTAAGAGAATTATATATAATGAGGCACAAGACGAAGGGTGCATGTACAGGGCTAGTGTGATGGGGACTTTATGTTCAGTTGTGAGGGCGGGTTGTCACTAGTTTATGCGGCTCAGGGCGGTCTAAGTGGAGAACCCTCAGGTGTAGCAGTTTCTGGGTTGGATACACTATCCACCAATATGCCCCATGCTCTGGCCACTTCAATGTTTCCTAAGCCTTGTTGTGCATCTTGCAGTAGACCCTTCGCTCGCAACTTGCCCATTTAATCAATTATTTTCTTCTTTTGTGATCCAACATTTACATAACATAACGTGCATTTGTAAAGCGCACAAGCACCCCGAAGGCTATCTTGGTGCTGAATAACAGATATTTATTGTTACCCAACTAAATGGTATTCATTTTATCGCCCTCTGAAGATTGAAAGGTAGAGTGGACCCGCTGAGATTTGAATCTGTGACAAGTAGGTCATTTTTAGGTTTCGCCTGTCGAAAGCTGCGGAAGCAGCGTTTCGCCAGGCGAAATCTAATGTTAGAACAGTATGGGGGACTTGAACCCGCCCATTCTTCCATTGGCTAGCTCCATAAATGGAGGCTAGCCATTGGAAGACATCGTTGTCAATGACTTTTTCCCGGTCAGAACGCGAATCGTGGGCGTTTCTGACTCTTTTTTTAAGTCCCGCCCCTTGTTGCCGTGTGTCCCGGGCCGCGCTGTGATTGGCTGCCGGCCCGGGACACCCCCGTGACGTCATTCCCCAGGCCGCGCTGTGATTGGCTGCCGGCCCGGGACCTGATAAGGCTAACTGTTGCTATCTGCCACTAAACGCCACTTCTTAAATGAGCAAAAGAGTCATGTGGGTGGAATCACGGGCCAGGGAGAGACATACAAGAGAGGCTTCCATTTTGCAGGTGGAGTACCACCCTTTGAAGAGTCCAATGTCAAAACGTTAACGATAAAACTCGCAGTTCCAAACCTTGATACATTTCGTTTCACAGACCCCTCTTCTTCTCAGTTCATACATAGTGCGTCACAAAGGCAGTTGGGACTCTTGGTACCTCTTGTACTTTGAGCCTGGAGGTTTTGCAGTGGCAAAGTCTGCGATTTGGAGGACCGAATGCTTCGTGGTTGCAAACCCCTTCGGTACGTCAGCTCCATGGACTTGGGAACGGAGCGGATACACAAAGAATGCCAGCCGGAGCCGTGCGTGAGTGGGTACATGGTTTGTGTGGTGTGCGTGGATGCATGGTTCTGCCTGTTGTGTACCTATGAGTGGTTGTTTGTGCTGTGTGTGTCTGTAAATGTGGCAACAGAGAAAGGCGATGAAAGAGAGACAGACAGTGTGACCGCTTGTTAAATAGATAGAGAGAATAAGGAGAAATAAGTCAAAGTTGCTTGGGGGTTGCTCGAGAGAGACCGACTGAGTCAGAACAAACGAAAGACAAAGTGGGGGTGAAATATATTGTTAATCAATCGGTTCGGTTGGTAGGTAGGTGAGGTAAACTGACACACACTGGATCCGTTATCAGACTAGCCCTTTTAAATCTAATGTTATTGGAAACAATAAAATGCTGAAGAGCGGACGAATGGTTGAACGTAAGCGGCCGTCCAAGCGCTGCGCTACAGAAGCGTGTCTTCAGTGAGCGCTTGCCGGGACAGCGCACTGATCCCCGCCCTTGAGGCGCGCCTAGCCACTCGTTTAAAGGGCCTCTCGGAGCACTGGACGCCCATTTATTCGGCTGCGCGGCTGACCATGGAGCCGGGGGAGCAGCTGGGTCCGGCGGGGTGTATGGGCTTTTCTCTGCCTTCAATGGGGCAGGTGCCGAGGGGATTCCCATTGTATTGTGCGCCCCTCCGAACCCTGGTTCCTGGCCAGGCTTGGCAGGCAGCGACGAGGAGAGGGGGAGGGGTGGAGGCCTGGCTCAGACAAGGAGGGTGTGGGGGGACGGAGGGGGGGGCTGTACTTGAGGGGGTGCAGGGGCTACAAGCGAGGCGATACTTCTAAGAAGTGGAGGAGAGGAAGGAGGCAAAGAGGAGTGAAAGAAATACCGGGGTAGAAGTGAGCACTGTTTTAAATAGGCCGGTACTATCCGGTATGGAGTACAGGCACTTAATCGCTCCGGTGCAAGAGCAGCCTACGCAGAAGCAGTCTGCACCCAGTACAGCGGAAGTCCTGGAGTGGGGCTCCAACAGAGCCAGCAGAGTACTCCACTTCACCCTGATGCTTCCACTACTACTCACGTTAGTTTCCCTTTTCCCTTTTATCTTATAGCCATTTAACATCACACTTCGACTTTTCGCCGTCAACCACCAGGTAATTCTTTACCCTAGATCGAAACTCGGGAAATTCGGTTTAGTCATCTTGGCATTTTATCTTATTTTTCCATTATTTTCTCAGTTGACATCAGTTTTTGACGAGATTCCTCGTTTTTGAAAAAACTTGGCATACCTTTTAAGGTACTATGTCTCGTAGGATTTGACTTTCACAGGTTAAGGTTCACATAGACTCTTTTCACAACTAACGCTAAGGGTTACGCCACTCATAATGCTCCGCACCTGGTAAGCACATTTCACCACTTTGCGTTCACTTCTTAATGTCCGGGTTTTATACTTTTCTGTACACTTTTCTGTTTTCATTAGGTTCCTTCATCACTTAACGAGCTATAATTGAAGTCCCTGTTTATTTGTCTGGATGAGCACCATAACCATTAATATGATTATTTAAGTTTGAGCAAGATATGCTTATGATATTTATTGTATTCATTAACGTTGTAGATTCCCGTGACGAAGGGCAGAATTTCGCCCGAAATGCATTAGGAAATGAAAGTGCTACTGTTACCAGATTAACTATGCTGAGAAAAGCATCATTACGCTTGCATTGAAGAAATTCTGCTGAAGACTGAATAAAAGCAGATTTTGGTTAATCATTTACGTTTGTAATTTTTTAGGGATGTTTTGAGCACTTTTTGTTAAATTAATATTTGAGCCTATGACTACTAGTTTTATGATATAATACATGCAAAGTATTCCTGCTACTTTCAAGTACACTTTGGATAAAGTGACACTTTTGTAGTGCACCTTGAGCTCCCGGACATGTATCCGTGCTGATTTTGATTACTTATGTATTAAGGCGGCTGACCGAGTCCCCTACAGGGTGCACACTTGAATTAAAAAAAAATTCTGATTGGATTACTGGGTTTAAATTAGATTATTTGAGTGCACTTGTGCTGTATTCTTACTTTTTGTTTGTCCACTACAACTCCGACATCCTCTAGGGTCCCTGGGCAGTTTTTCCCTGGCATGACCACCATTTTGTTTCAGCAGGTACAAAAATAAGGAACATCACCTAAAGTCAGCATTTTTCCCTTTATCAGTACGTACTGTAAATAGGAAATGTCATAGTGCTTTAAAATGTGTTTTAGACCTGCCTTAATGATCCCTGACTGATAATTAAAATGAACAACGACAGAACTGTCACATTAGATGTGGATATATACTATTTTTTTAAGGTCTATTTAAGTATCATGCCAGGGACTTCAAAGAATGTTAAATGTGAAGAAATAGCAGAGAGGCACTATTGGGCTATTTTAGGCAATTTGTGGATGGATTTGGGCTATCATGCCATTCCTAACTTCTGGTAAACACTGACTGAAATGGAAGCAGACACAAAGTTGTAGTGTGGCCGAGTGAGAAGACAAGGTGCTCTACCGGACGAAATGCAGATTGACCGGGATAAGAGGAAAATAAGAAAGCATTGCTCTGTTTCGTTGGATTTGATTTTTATGAGGGTGGAGGTGAGACAAAGTGAGGGGGGGGGTGATTTTCCCGCCTCTTCTTGCACTCTGAGGTAATTTGCAATTGCTGCGCGTTGAAAGGTGGGAGTTTGCCTCCCTTTAACGTGCTGCACTTTAATCTAATGCTCTATTTGGGGGTCGTGGGTGTATGAGTCTGTCTCTCCTCAGTGAACTTTCCTGAGTGGGTTTTCTTTTTGGAGTGGTTGGAATAGTACCCCCACCATGTGTGGGCTCACAGGAATATGGGGCTTTGTTTGGTACGCTGCAAGGAATGATGAATTTGGCACTTTCAGTTGAGGCAGGGTGTATGAGCTCATCTCTCAACATCAGTTCAGGCTTATTTGAATTACGTGTTATATTGTCAATCAAAAGAAAAATGTATTTTGACAATAAGTCCTTAAACACATAACGTATATAAGCATAACCGCTTTTTAGGTCGAGCCTGGGCAGTGCATGCTCTGCTCAGCGAGGCATGCTGTCTTGAGGTATGGCATAGATGCTTCGCCCATTTCCCGCCCATCTGTTCTATTGGCTCCGGTTACTCTGCTTGCAAAATTGTTGCTTTTCATTTGTGAATAGGCTTAATAGTCCCTTCTTGGTACCGCCTTGTCTGCATTTTAACCTCCTATAACGACTGGACTTTTTACTTGTCATTACACGGTCTACTTTATAAGTCTGTGAGCACTACTTACTTTAATGATCTTCCGCTATTCCACCCACTGCTTCGCCGCACGCATTTAGAAATTAATTTTTTTAAATTACAGTGTGATCCACTGGAACTATTGCGACCCTGCTTATTTAATTTACGGCGTGGTCCGCTTTCACTTTAGCGGGCACTCTTATTTATTTATTTATTTATTTATTTATTTAACAGCGTGGGCCGCTTTCACTAAAGCAACTGCTCTACAGAACCGTTCTAAATAAAAATAAAAAAATTCACTTTGGGCGAAAGCACCCCATAAACACTTTCACTTTCATGTTGGCATCGCCCGTTTCTTTAGACGGTGCTCACTGTAACCTGAATACGGGAGCAGCATCTAAAGAAAGGGGCGCAGCTACCATTAAAGTGGTCTCACATTTGCAACAGTTTGAGCTATTGGCATTAAAAATAACAATACCTTTTATATACGTGTTGCTTTTAAAAACACATTAAAAAAAGGCATTGTAATTTACAATGCTAGTAGCTTAAACGCTCGCAAATGCGTAACCTTTTGCATTGAAACGTAAGAAGCAAAGTCCAGGAATGGAATTGTATCCATCCCTGTGTCACGTGATGGAGCCATCTGGTCACCCTAAACATGGGACATTTTTTTAATCCTCCCGTATAGTGGGGATCTGCTCAGTCTCAAGAGAGCCTGGGTAAGGAAGTGGTCCAGTCTGTAAGCTTGGATAGCCTCTGCAACCAGGCTGGCCCATTCGTTTTTGATATGCTGTACGCCTCGCCTGTTTTTAAGCGTGGCGGAAGGTGGCACGTTGCTCTCCGCCGCTGGTGCATTCTCCCGCTGAGCTATCTTTCTAGTTTGTGAGAATTAACATTTTTAATGCAGTTCTAAGCCATGCATGCTTCCCCCTGCAAGGTTTGCGCTGCCTAGGCCATAGGCTGTGGAAATATGGAGATGAAATTCACTTCTATGGGATACAGTGTTTAGTTTCCAAATGTATCGCCTCGTAAGGGGGTAGTAAGTGCCATATAAATAAAAAGAAGAGGCCCAGAACGGACCAGCTGACCGGTTATACTTAGTGAACACTTATTGTTTACTCTAGCCATCAAGTCCTAAGCATAGCTTCAGGAGGAGAGATTTAAGAGACTCTATTTACAATTAATCAATCAGGACGTGTATAGCGGCTAATCAACCGTGAGGATATCCAGGCACTAAAGTTGTCTAGAATTAAAAGAGCGCACCCTTTAATTCAGTAACGCGTTTGCACCTCTGATAGCCGAAAAACTGTATATGGCACTTTCAGTCAGACCTTTAATATTTTAGCAAACTGTATATGTTAAAAGTGAAACTACAAGTCACAGAACACAACTTGCTGCTGGCTAAAAGCCAGGCTAAGGTTGTCACGCATTACTAGTTAGACATGTAGTCCGACTTCTGCAACTGCCCCAATTGTAATACACACTCCCTTTCCTTTCATTCTCTCGCTCTTTCGTGCCCTCTCCTTCTGTCTGTCTCTTTAACTTTATATTGGCGTCTCATTTTCTTCCTCGCTCTCTTCTACCCTCTCTTGAGACCTCCCATTTCTTTCTCCTTCTTTGTCTTTGAACTTTCTCCCCCTCCTTCACTTTTTAGGTTTCGCCTGGCGTCCGCTGCGCAGCAGCGTTCGCGCAGGCGAAATCTAATGTTAGAACAGTACTGGCTTTGGTCCCGCCTTCTCTTCCATTGGCTAGCTCCATAAATGGAGGCTAGCCACTGGAAGAGCGATATGTCCGTCATTGCCGGAGCAGATTCGTGGCCGTTCCCGCGATTTTTACTCATCCCGCCCCCTTGCGATCGTCATGCGGCGGTGGGCGTTTTTTTTTTTTTTTTTTTTTCGGTCATGTTTTTATCTTTTTCGAAGTGTCTTCTGTTGGAGTGGGCTGCGAGATTTAAGTTGCCAGGAAGTACTGTGTATTTGCGATCTGGTAAGCAGCATTTTGTTTCGAATATCTATTCCCTTTGTACGTCTATCTCGCCTCATGTTGTCTCCCTGTCTGTGTCTCCGTGGTGTTGTCTCTGTTGCCCCTGTTTCATGTCCTTTCCAATGGAATGCTTTCGTCGGCATGTTTACATTGTTTCTGTGCTACGTCTATCTCGCCTCATGTTGTCTCCGTGGTGTTGTCTCTGTTGCCCCCGTTTCATGTCTTTTCCAATGGAATGCATTCGTCGGCATGTTTACGTTGTTTCTGTGCTACGTCTATCTCGCCTCATGTTGTCTCCGTGGTGTTGTCTCTGTTGCCCCCGTTTCATGTCTTTTCCAATGGAATGCTTTTGTCGGCATGTTTACGTTGTTTCTGTGCTACGTCTATCTCGCCTCATGTTGTCTCCCTGTCTGTGTCTCCGTGGTGTTGTCTTTGTTGCCCCCGGAAGAAGTCCAGGTGAGTGCTCCCCTCCCGCTGTCCGTGTGCCCGTTCCCGCCCCCTCCCCCCTCCCGCTGTCCGTGTGCCCGTTCCCGCCCCCCTCCCGCTCTCCGTGGGCCCGTTCCCGCCCCTCTCCCGCTGTCCGTGTGCGGTATGTTCGTGTTTGGTGCATACAACCCAGATGGCTCTCCTGTTGGTAAGAAGCTCCATGCAGCTAGTAAACAGAGTCTACGTGTGGCTGAGTTTCTTTGAGAGGGAATTCTGTGTTTTTCTGTCGTCGAGATAGTAATGGTCTGAATTTGGTGATTGCGATCAAGGGAAGGTTTGTGGTACAGCTAGTGCTATTGTGTAGTTGTCATGTGAAATGATTAGTCAAGCTAGTGTATTTCGTGCAGTTTTTGACAATATACATACAAAAGTGCTTTTGATATCCACTGATAAGACTACCTTTTTAAGAAACCGCTACAAACATGCCTTTTTAAGAGTTAAGTCGTCCTTGGCTGCCGTCATTTGTGAACCTCTAGCGCCGGAACACTCCGGTTGGAGTAGCTGTTTACAAGTTTCGATCTAGAGATTAAACTATTGGCATTGTAAATGACAATGCCATTTATTTATCTGTTTTCAAAACCAACACATAAATACAAATTTTGTCATTTACAATGCCAATAGCTCAAACTTTTCAAAAGGCGAAACCATTGCATTGTAAATGCTTGTTTTTGTTTGAGATTATTAAGATCACCATGAAAAATAAAGGGAACAGCAATACAATGAATTATAATAAATCCTATTTAACATAAAGATTATAAGAAAAACAAGAATATGTGAAAATTATAATTATCACGCTGTGTGCAAGAGAATTATACATAATATAAACAATTAAAGGGGAGGGGCAAATGGGTAGGGAACAGTATACAATTACTTATAATGTCAAGAATAAAAAGAAATGGTAATAACTAAGCACTATAAGCATAATAATAAGCAAAACTAAATGACAAAATATAAATCGAAAAGCATAAGTATCATCTAATGATCTATAGAAAAGACAACAAGGTGAAATTAAGGAGGCTTCTATACATCATCTGATACATCAGTAACTTTAGGATCAGAGGAGGTGGAAAAGGATAAATATGTAGTTAATTGGAGCCATTAAAGATCCCTCTTAATCACCAGAGATATAGGAGAAACATAATTGGTGTCTAATCTATGGTGAAAACACACAGCATTCCGCCAGGATCTAAAATTGACTTTATCTGCTTGTTTCCAGTTTGAGGTTAAGTGAAAAGCAACAGCTAACATTAGTTCTAACAACTTAAAATTCGATGGTGACTGAGGCCATTGGGTGATAGAGTACCTAAAAATATGTTGATTGTAGAAAAAGGGACCTTAACCATGAAAATGTTTGTGACTTGGGTCCTAACCTGCTGCCAAAACAAATGGATAGGAGGGCACTCAAATAACATGTGTTCTAAACCAGCAATAGAGTAGGAACATGACCAACATGTAAAAGACATGTTTGATGTAGAAGATGCTAAAGTCGCTGGAGTAAATAACAAACGTTGATGAACAAAATAAATAGTCTGAGTGGTGTTTGCAGCTTGAGAGGTTTTGTGAAGTTTAAGCCATAATTTATCCCATGTTCTAGTTGGCCAACATTGTAATAAGTCTTTTTCCCATGGTAACTAAAGCTTCGTTTTATGCCTTTCTGACGGTAATTGTAACGCTTTGTATAAAGTGGATGCAGATGGGAAATGTCTAATATTCGAAAAAGCGTAGTATACTTTGGGGGGGTTGGAAGAGAGTGGTAAAGTAAGAAGATATTGGATGAGCAAGGGACGTAAAAGAGCATATTGTGAATTAAAGGTAGCTGGTAAAGAAAATTGTGTTTGGAGATCAATAAATGCTAAGGGTTGATCGTCAGCTAGAAGTTGAGATATCAAACCCAAGCCTTTAGACAACCAAGTCTTCCAGTATATGGTACGATTCTTAATTTGTAATAATTTATTATGCAAAATGGGCTGTTGCTGATAAGAAGAAACTGAGGGATAAGACGATGGTAAAAGAGGAGCTGAAGGTTTACGTGAGTGGGAGATGATAGGAGACCGTAGTAGAAAAAGCAAACATTTCTTGAAAGTCAAAAGGGGAAATAAGAAATTTCTCTATCTTAATCCACAAAGGGGAGTTCAGAGGAGAGCCAACGGGCAGCCTGTTTTAGGGAAAAGGCAGTGTGATAAGTTTTAAAGTCAGGAAACCCAAGACCTCCATTAGACTTGTCCTCTTTAAAAAGGATAAACCTATGTGTGGGGGTTTGTCTTTTCAGAGAAAGTTTGTTAAGAGAGAGTCAATTTTCTTGAAATAATACCCAGAGATGTTTACAGGAATCATGGAAAATATATAATATCAGGGTGGTGAGCATCATTTTAATCAAATCAATTCGACCCCATCAATAGTGGAAGAGAGCATGTCAACGTGCAATAGTATCATTTAATGTTTTGATTATGTGGTCAAAATTAGATTTTAATGTCTCAGAAATCGTTGAAGAAAACCACAAGCCCAGATATTTTAGTTTAGAGGATTGCCACGAAAAACCTGTGAACAATAAGATGCTTATGACATGGAACAATTAAAGGCAAGACTTCGCACTTATCGGTATTAAGTCAATATCCTAATTGAGAAAATATATCAACTTGTTGAAGTAAAGGAGCGAAAGAGATTATAGGGTTAGATCAACATAGGAGAATGTCATCAGCGTAAACAGACATTTTAACCTGATGAGGACCAAATTGGAAGCCTGAGATATGAGGATCCTATCTGATTTATTAAGAAAAGGTTCCAATGCAATAACAAACAATAGAGGTGATAAAGGACACCCTTATCATACCCCTCTAAGTATAGGAAAATAATCTGAGATTTTACCATTAACAAAAATCGAGGCTTTGGGACCAGAATACAATAGAGAAATCAAAGCAATCCATTTAGGAGGAAAACCAACCCATCTTAATGAATGAAACATAATATCCCATCCGATCCTATCTAAAGCGTTTTCTGTGTCCAAAGCAATAACAGCAATAGTATGGTCTAAAGATGAGGCCTTGCTGAGAACATTAAAAAAGACTCACGAGAGGAGGAGCCACGCACGGGACCAAGATGGCCACGTGAACGCTCGGCTCCTAAGACCCCTGCCACATCCAGCATTATCCTGTAATTGATCCTGAGCCCTGAGTCTGACATCTGACGGCGGAACGGGAGCGACGCCCCCGCGATGGTTCTGGGCCGGCTCTGATGTCGGGGCCTGAGCTACACCGCCTTTCAGCCCGCAGCCTACTTGCCCTCCAAGCCGGGGGCTAAAGTGAATGCCGAGTCCGGCTGCAAGTCGAACAACAGCGGGACTGGAAACCGGAAGTCGCTGGTCCGGCCCCATACATGTCTCCAGTGTCACGGCAATCGCAGGGACTGTCCAGCCCTGTGGAGACCCTGTTTCTGGCTGCGGGCCTGCCCGGTTATAATTGTAGGTGACTATTGCGGGCGTGACGCTGCCCGGAGCACCTACGGGACTGACGCACCGCTTTGCGGTGGTTTAGTGTCAGGGGTGGGGCGCGGTAGACTGCCGCGCCCTCTGACAAGGGAGGACTACTGCCAGAACTCCTGGGGGCCAGGGTGCGTGGCTGGAGGCCCCCGGGACCAGGAGGCCCAGGAGGCTTAAGAGTGGAAGGATCTGCCCGGGTGAGGACCCCCATGACATCCCGGGGAGATGTCGGGGGACACATAACTGGACGTGAAGGCGTCGTGGCCACAATGGGCAGCTGCGGAGACACCTGGCCGCAAAGAGAGTGCTGTGAGAGGCGCTATGGCGGGGCTGAATAAGGAGGCGGGCCCGGTGCACCGCAGGGGAAGCGGAAAGACCCCAAAATACTTACTGTCAGAGGAGTATGCTGGCGAGAGCCTATATAGTCCATATTGGATGAGCGCACCACTCCCAGGATTTTGGCGCAGGAAGGAACGGATACCATCTCAGAGCGGGGCTGTCCTTGTACTTCATACGGTGGGGGCGGCCCAGTGGAGACTGTATCTCATCCCCCCCCTAAGTGGCGGACTTATGCACATAACTAGAGAGCTGCAGCCACTGAATGTATGCCCTTGTTGGGGCGCCTGAAGGGGGACCATACACGGATTCGCGTACCCCGGGGGAAAGGTTCCTTACCCCGGCTCCCTGACTGTGTTGCGGAAAAGGGTGAGGGCCTAATATTTGGGCCGGGTCGCACTGAACCGACTGAAATCCCGGATCTAAGAAGACCTGTTGAGATCAGCAACGTAAAATGGGAAAGTGGCGACCACCGAGATGATGATGAAGCCGGACGCAGACAAGACTCTACCTAGGTCTTTGAAAGGAGCGAAACACGTTCAATCTAACAAGCTAGACCGCTACCCAATGCCTAAAGGGTCCCCAGTAGAATCCAGGAAGACCCTCTCATCGGGGGGAGACTCACACGGCGCCCCCACAGAACCCACGGTAACAGATGTCATGGCGGCGATAAACGTGGTCCAGTCTTCACTGGGGAAAAACATGGAATCCCTGGATAATAAACTAGACACGGTCACGATAGAGGTTAACCTGATAAGTGCAGATCTTACAAAGGCCAGCGAGAAAGTTAAATCGCTTGATATCAAGACTGCTAGTTTGATCGACGATATGGCGTTATTGCAACAGGAGGTACGTGACCTCAAAACATCTCGGGATGCCACGGAAGTATGAAGTTAAAGCCAGGCGCAATAACATACACATTCTTGGAGTGCCCGAGAGGTCAGAGGGTCTGGCGCCGGATTTGTTTGTAGAAGACATTGTCCTCAAGCATCTCAAGCCGAAGGGTCTCAGTAACTTTTTTACAATCGAGAGGGCCCACAGGGTGCCGGGAGGGAGACCTAGGTCTGATGCGCCCCCTTGCCCGATGATTGCCAGAGTGCTTAATTTTCGAGACAGAGATGTCATCCTGAAGGCGGCACGGGCGGGGGCTCCCCTGCGATTCGAAAACGCTACGCTCTCGCTGTTCCCGGACTTCACTCAGGCAGTGCAGAAGCAAAGGCAAAGTTTCCTCCCAGTGAAGAAGAAACTCAGGGAGAAAAGACTGCGATATGCCATGATGTACCCGGCTCGGCTGCGAGTGGAAATCGAGGGGAAGGCCTGGTTCTTCGATAACCCTGAAGTGGCATCGGATTGGGTGGACAGCAGACCCTCGATCGTGTCGGAGGTGCAAGATCACGGAGGAGGGGCGCAACGACTGAAACAGTAATGGTGTCGGCCACAGGAATGTTTACACTGTTTGAGAGAATCGCATGTCGGGCGCTCCTGCAGCAAATTCCCTGCTGGACCTAAGGGACTGTACCACAGCTGAGAACTGTTTCAGGGCTCAAGACGGTGCTTTGGGGGTTAGGGGGAGGGGCGGGGCAATGGTTACCTCCTCGTTACTACCTTTAGTTAGTTGAGTGGGCGGGGAATTGGGGGACAGGCACACTGCGAGTTGGGGATGGGCGTTAGCCATATGCAGGGGTGCAGGAAGGGGGGGCGGAGCGGGAGGCCGTTGAAGAGGTTTGGTTTGTACGCAGTATCATTTGCATTGTGGGGTTGTTCTTTAATTTTTTCTTTTCATGCATCAGGTGGCAGTGTTACGATCGGACAATATCCATATTGGTTAAATGTCAAGCGTTAGACGGGGATCGGAGATAAAGGTGCGAAGCTGGAATGTGAATGGCCTGGGGGACAGGATCAAGAGAGGAATGGTTAATCAGTTGGTGAGAAGACACTCTCCAGATGTAGTGCTATTGCAGGAGACTCATCTCATCGGCAACCGCTGCCTGGCTGTCCATAAAGGGGACTATAAATTAGTGGCTCACGCCGGGTTTACCACGGGGTCCAGGGGGGTTGGAATTTTGATGAAGAACTCCTTTCCCTTAACTATCCAGGCTACGTGGTCCGACCAGAGGGGCCGTTATATTGATGTCTCGGGACAGTGGGAGAGGAGGACGGTTACCTTCTTGTCGATCTATGTCCCGCCTGGCCTGTAATCTGACACTTTCTGCGACCTGGGGACTGTCGTTCTCACCCTGCCCCTAGGCCTCCTGGTGTTAGGGGGCGACTTTAATGCAGTACTAGACGGGGAGATTGACTGACACCCGGCAAGAATACTTAGACCGGCTCATAGATGGCTCTCTGACTTCCTTGAAACAATGGGGCTTGTGGATAGTTGGCAGGTACGTAATCCGACACAGACACACTTCACTCATGTGTCCGCCGCACACCACAGCATGTCCAGACAGGATTACATATTGATACCGGCGGCCCTGGCAGCTACAGACAGAGCGGTACCTTGGAAGCGGGATATCCGACCACTCACCGATGTGGTTACGGGTGGAACTCGGGCAGCCTGTAGTTGGTAGAGTGGCTCCTATTAGTGTGTGGCACTTGAAAGACCCTGCTACTAAGAGAGCGGTCGCCAAGATTGCAGATCGATATTTCCCAAAAAATGTAGGTACTGTCGACTCTGTGCAGTCCCTGTGGGAGGCGTATAAGACAGTAGTGCGAGGGGAGGTCCTGTCCTTGGTGGCGGGGAAGAAAAAGAAGCGTCAGGCAGAGGTTGAGAGGGCAGAAGCAGACATGATGAGATTGGAAGAAAGGGTGGCTAGGAAGGCCACACCTGTGGACCTACACCTTTTAAAACTGCGACAGGATGAGTACAAAAGTCTTGCCAGAGATGAGGCGGTAGCTCAGAATAAGGTCACCCAAAGTCGAATATATGAACATGGGGACAAGGCTGGTAAATTGATTGTGTAGCTTCAGCTGGGGGAATGGGCATCGTGGCTGGTACCTGAGTTACAGGGAGCAGATTCTATCACAGTCACAGACCCACAGGCAGTGGCATATGAGTTCTCCGAATATTACAGAGGTGTATACACCTCGTTCGGAGGATATACAGAGGTTGAGAACAGTGATATGATCAGAGACATCCATATGCCTGCGCTGTCAGAGGACGATAGGGGATACCTGGACTCCCCTCTTACTGATGACGAAGTGGCACAGGCGATTAGAGGGGTAAGATCTGGGAAAACGACTGGCCCAAACGGAATGCCTATAGAATTGTATAAATTAAATGCTCATAAACTCGCCCCGTATATCCGATCCATGTTCGCAGAGAGTAGAGAGAAAAGACAGCTCCTGTTTATGATCAGCGGGTGGCAAATATAGCGGTTATCCACATGGCAGGCAAACCCAAGACGCTATGTTCCTCATACAGACCAATCTCGCTGCTCAATGCGGAGCCTAAAATCCTGGCAAAGCTACTTGCTACTAGATTGGTTAAGGTAATCACCACCTTGATACACACGGATCAGTCTGGTTTCATGCCGCGCCGAAACACAGCCCTCAACTTGCGCAGGTTGCATGGGATACTGGGTAGATCCCCGACGATTCAGGAGCCGGCGGTACTAGTGTCCTTGGATGCCACCATGGCGTTCGATAGGGTTGAGAGGTCCTACTTGTTCGCGGTATTGCTGAAGATGGGCTTTGGACTGGAATTTGTAGGTTGGGTACGTCTGTTATATGCTAATCCCTTGGCCAGAGTGGTTGTAAATAATTGCAAGTCGGCCGACTTTCCCCATGGAAGGGACACAAGGCAGGGGTGCTCTCTGTCCCCGCTTCTCTTCGCTCTTGCCCTGGAGCCTCTGGCGGCGTGAGTTAGATGGGACCGGTCAATACGAGGCCTGCGATGGACGTTGGAGTGGGAGGATAAAATGTCACTGTATGCCGATGATATTCTGCTTTACCTCACCAACCCTGGGGGATCTTTGATTTGTTTTCTGGATGTACTAGCTATATTCGGAAGGTTTTCCGGATTCGCAATTAATTGGACGACATCGGTGCTCTTTGTCCTCAGGGGCGGGCCGCCAGTAATCCCGCAGTCATGCCCCATACAAATTGAGCCGGTAGGGTTTAAATACCTAGGTATTTATGTTACACTTGACCCGAAGTTACGGTATACCAATAATCTGGGTCCTCCCTTGAACCGGTTTAAAAGGGATGTGGAGCGCTGGAAGGCTCTTCCACTCTCCCTGTTGGGTAGAGCAGTACTATTTAAGATGATGGCCCTTCCCCGATTTTTATATGTACTACAGAATACAATGGACCCGGTACTGGCATCCTATTTTAAAGACATAGAGGCCCTCCAGAGGACGCTTCTCTGGGACGGAAGACCCCGCATAGCATTCTCTAAACTCACTCTCCCTTGGTACGGTGGAGGGATTGGACTGCCAGACCTGCGGAAATACTATTGGGCTTCTCAGCTAGCGGCGGTGAACCATGTTGTATACGGACCTCCAGGGGATCCAGGGTATGCCATGGACCGTTGGCAGGCGGCGGGTGGTGATTTCACCAGGGCGCTGTACGCCATCCTCGACGGTTTTCCCTAGCGGGTCCAACGGCACATGCCGTCCACCCGTGGCACGCGGCCAATAGATGTCTTAACTGGGAGGGTAAGCTTACTTTAGTCCCCCCCCTTATGGAATTCGGAGATACTTGGGAGTTTGTGGAAGTCTAAGGGATTCGACAAGTGGGATCTCATTGGGATCACACAGATCAAAGACGTTTGGGGAGGGGACACAATGCATACATTTGCCTCACTAAAGCAGCAATACAGCCTTCACGATAGTGAATACTACCGTTACCTCCAGATTAGACATGCTCTCCTCACGCACATACCTAGAGACACCACGCTTCCCGAGGTCTCTCCTCTTAAAGATCGAGTGTTAGACGGACACCTTCCAGAGAAGACGATCTCTTAAATATACAGAAAGCTTATCAACAATATGGAGGACCCACTGGGACTTATCAGAATGCAGTAGAGTGCAGATGGGGTAGAGCTAAATGATGAAGACTGGACTGAGGCGATCTCCTCCCCGAGGGTGGTTGCGATTCAGATGAGACTTAGACTGGTGCAACTAAAGATCTTGCATAGGTCATATGTTACAGGGCCTCGTCTGGTACGAATGGGTCGAATGGAGAGCGGGGAGTGCCGAAGGGGGTGTGGAGAGCTCGGCACCTTCATGCATATTTTGTGGCACTGCGTGGAAGTGCAGGAAAACTGGACAAAGGTTTATGACGAGATACGAGACGCTTTGGGTGTGGAGATACGGCCGGAGGCCTGTAGGTGTATACTGAATGTGTGGGAACCCACGGACTTGAATGCATACGGGAAGCAATGGGTAACGCTGGCGTGTATGATAGCGAAATGAAACATCGCTCAGCTATGGGGAGCCAGTCAGCCGCCCCGGGAGTTCCAAATGGGTAGAAGACCTGGACTGGTGCATGTTCAGGGAGAAGTCAGTGTATGTGGCCAGGGGTTGTCCTGAGAAATGGGGAAAGGTTTGGGGGGCCTGGAATAGTTACCGTGGAGAGATTTGTGCGCTCCCCGGCGCGACGAGTAGAGGTGGAAGCACAAGATTCCCCGTGACCTATAACTTTTATATTGTTTTTATTATTCTGTACAAGTGAGACTGTATCTTTGACCAGTGAGAAAACCGTAAATTCACCTGATGTTTTTATTTTCTTTGTTAATTTGTTAATAAAAAGATGTCTAATAAAAAAATAAAAAGACTCGAGTTGTCAGAAGCTAGACATCCTTTATAAGCCCTTGTTCAGGACCTATAAGATCATGCAAAACGGGGTCAATGCGTAACGTCAAAATCTTAGCAAAAATCTTGTCGTCAGTATTGACTGAGAAGATGGGACGGTAGTTCTTATATAAGGAAAGGCCCTTATTATCTTTTGGAATTAAGCAAATAATGGCTTCCTGGAAAGTGCCCTGAGAAATATCTTTAATAACAAAGTAATTAAATAGAAGTAAACGATTGGGAAGGAAGAGATTTGCAAAATGGTCATACAATTTAACAGTAAAGCCATCAGGCCAGGGAGCCTTCGCTCGCCGTAGTACCGAGACTGCAGGAGTGATTTCCGCTAAGGAAATGTCAGCTCAATGAGTCAAAATCAATAAGGTGGGACGAAGGAGAGGCACTGGATTGGAAATAAGTGGATAGATCGGATTGCTCTGCTTGTGTTTCTGGGGAATATATATTTTTATGAAAAACAAATTCATTTAAAATATCATCGTCTTTGAAAATCGGAATCCCAGCGGGACCTTGTAAGGATTCTATTTAGTTCTGTACTTTTTAAATAATTAGCTAATAATTTCCCCATTTTATTCTGGCCCCCGTAATAACGAGTACTACTTTCCAGTAATTAAGAAGAAGCAGCATCCGTAGACAATCTATTTAAAGTGAGTTTAGCTTCAATAAGATTTTTCAGGGAAGATTGATCATTAGAATTATAGTAAGTATATTCTAACTGTTTAAGTTTATTAAGTAATTGAGTCGATTGGGCTTCTATAGGCTTTTTCTTTTTTGAAACAAAGTTCATTATAAAACCCCTAGTGATTGCTTTAAAGGAATCCCAAATCATTTCGAAAGAAGAGTCTAGGGTTGAATTGATAGTGAAGAATTCAGAGGCGAAGGAACTGAATTAGTCGGTAAATTTAAGGTCTAAGAGTAAGGAATTATTAAAGAGCCATCTACCTGAGTGTGGCTAGAAGGGTATAAGATCAAGGTCAACATTAACTGGATCACGATCTGAAATTTAAATTAAACCTATTTCAGACTGAAGAACGTGTTGAGCCTACGACGTACTGACAAAGAGGTAATCAATACGGGATTATGAGTGGTGTGGAGCTGAATAAAAATTATATTCGCGTAGGTCTGGATGGCAAAGTCACGAAATATACACTAACGATTTATGCCGTATTGTGTAATCAAATTGCGAGTGCATTTTAGTATGGACAAGCGTAACTGTTGAGTGCCAGTCTATTCTGGCGTTGTGGATTTGCTTACAGTGACCACCAAATATAATATAATCATCATTATATAAAAGCAGTTTATCAGAGATTTTTGTCCACTAAACCTTATCAACAGAGACTGGACCATAGACATTAAAGATTACTAACGGTATATTATGAATAAGGAGTTTAACAATAGCCCAACGACTTTCAGGATCTGATCCCTGATGAGCAACTGAAACATGTCGTTTTTATGACAGAGAATCAGAACCCCATATTTCTTCCCTAAAGCGGGAGAAGTAAACACATTACCTACAAACATTTCTTCAGTTTGGAAGCTTCAGGCTCAGAAAGATGCCATTCCTGAAGCAATGCAATATCAGTTTTAAATTTAGCTAAATGGGATAACACCTGTTGCCTTTTAATAGGGTTACCTAACCCTTTGATATTTCAAGGAGTAAGCTGAATGTAACATAAAAAGAATAACATGAACAATTAATATGCCTACAGTAGTAAGGTTAAGAACAGGATGAAATAAATATGAAAAGGAAAAGGGATAAAAATAGAACTTCTATTTGTTATGAAGAGGAAGGAAAAGGGGAATGATAACTTAGATAATAGGAAGGAGAAAATGGTAGAAAAGAACCATATAAGGAAGTACCAAGAAAGCGTTATCAAAACAAAAGACAGTACAAGTCATACAAATGACGACTGAAAAACGAACCTACAAAATACAAAAATCGAATGAGGGTGGTGACAACAGAAGACAACGATGACAGCACTCGAACTCCACCGACGGTCAGGGCAGTCTTGAATTGGATAAGGACATCAACATACAGAAGAGACCATATGGGATATAGGAAGCGAGAAATACACATATATTAGGAAGAAAAGAGAAATATATATAAATTTAAGATACTTAGAAAATTTAAACAAGAGCAAGACAAACATTCAGTAAATTATACTGTAAGTAAAGGAGCCAGAAAAAACAAAATAACAATTAAGTAGACTTTGAAGTATCCATGACATCTACTCCGAGCTGTTGAAGAAAATCCTGTAATGCTGCCGGCTACTCATATATATAGTTGTCTTTGCTTTGTAAGTAACCTTGAAAACGCATGGGTGGGTTAGACCATATCTAGCATTTATAGTTCTTAACTGAGGACGGAGATCAAGGAATTTTTTCAGGCAATCTTCAGTGGCCTTAGCGATATCCTGAGAGAAGAACAAACAATGACCTTCCCAAAAGATTTGTATTTTAGATTTGACAGCTGACATGACTTGTAGCAGGTCAGTATATTGCAAGAAAAATAAGATGATACTGTGTGGCTGAGTTGAGACTTTGGGACCAAGTCTATGAGCCCGTTGTATGTTAAGTGGAGCAGTATTAGATATCTCCAAAAGCTTAGGCAGAAAAGTTTGAAAATATGTTGTCGGATTAGAACCTTCTATATTTTTAGGAAGTCCGTAAATACGGAGGTTGTTCCTGCAGTTTCGGTTTTTCAAATCCTCAGAATGCTTTTTGAGGAGAGATATATCTGACTTAAAAAAAAAAATACGAGAGCAGGCAGACTGTAAAGAATCTGTTCTTTGTTCCACAATGAGCACACGTGATTCCAAAGAAGACCATTTGTCATCCAGGTGTTGCAATGTCTTATTAGTTTCCTCCAGGAAGGGTTTTAATGCACAAATCTCCTCAAGAATCATATCCATGGAGGGTGAGAGAGTGCATTGAAAACGAGGTATCTTTTTTTTGGTCTTTTAGTGGATCCCACTGGCATCTTGTTTGAGAGTTGCGATTTTGGAATATCACCTGGTAAAGGTTCAGTTTTGTGATGAGTATTCTCTTCCATGTCGTTGTAAATAGAGTCTGAATCTGAGAGTACAGAATGTTTCGCGGAAATTGAGAGCTAAAGAATCTTTAATCTGCCCATATAAGAGAAAGAGCGGTCTAGAACACTGCTTACGTTGTTCATAAAAAACCTTCAAAGATTCAAGGCAGTGTCAGTTACGCAATGAGGAGTACTGCATATGCACGGCCAGAATAAAGACACCTCCACTCTAACTCTGGGTCATAAGGAAGTAATGTTTATGTGGCCAGTATATAAATATGGTAAGTGAAAGCCACTGCCATTGCATCCAGAAAGATTGGACACAGCAGACCAACCCAGAGAGCCTCGGAGCATACATAGGCAATGGGCAGCAACAGCAGGTCACAGTGTGCCTTAGAGTAACGTGAAGAAAGTGCTTGTACTGCTGTATGGAGCAGCAAAGAGATCGTGAGGCCCAGGAGCTTCAGAGCATAGGTATCCCAGCAATGTGTGTTGCTGAGGGCAAATGCGAAGCCCTGCACTCATTGTGACAGAGGTGAATGCCGCCTTTTTCTGTAAGCATACACAGAAGAAAATTAAAAGTCACTCTTGGAGACCTTTTAGGGAGCAGCAGGTACTCCAGCACATCAGTGTACCTTTCGCTGCCAGGGAACGACCTTAAAAAATGCAGGAAATTAATTGGGCCTAGGTACCTCAGCAGTGTAGATGCGGTGCGCCGCACTCGTCAGGAGAAAATCGAGCGCCGCCATCTTGTTTAAGCAGGTCGCAGAAAAGACGCCCCTATGGTCGTTCTCAGTCCCGTAACTAGGTGCCGCAGTCACACCATCATGAACAGTGCACCTTTAGCCGCTTATAAATAGTTACAGCAGGTACATAAAGTCACCCGTTCCTGTAGGCATGCCGGAGGCTCTACAGAGCTCAAAGCCCAGCTGCCATCTTGTCCGCACGTCGAGCAACGCCCCAAATGAGGTCTAACAGAGGCCTCTACAGTAGACTCATTAGTCCACTAAGCCACCAGACCCGGCTAGAACAAACATAAACTTGCAACGTGCAGAAGTATCACCACTTTAATGTTTGTGTTAATATTTTGCAAATCCTTCAACATACAGATCCAAATTTCTTAGGAATTCTCTGTGGAGTTACACACAGCCTGGATCAGGTTGACTTTGTCAAGTTCTTTCACACAAAAAATTGTCCTACTTGTGCACTTCTTTTACTGAAGAGGTAGAACAAGAGTCCAAATTGAGCGTTTGGCCTCTGTATTCACAGGGCTCCTACAGATGGCTCTAGTTACATTCTTTAAAGTTTTCTTCGTGAGTGATCAACACATTTTAATGTGAAAGGGGGCCTTCCGGGGAGTTGGTTCTAAAGTTATATTGTTGTTCTCCCTTCTTCTCACCCTTGTGTGGTTTCCCCATGTGGATTAGGTCTCCTTGCTTACTTGGATGTGACTGTATGGTCTGTTACTTCGTCTTATGTTCTGTACAAGTCTGGTTTCTGCATCCTCCAGATCCAGGCAGGGATGTGTTTGCTGTTAATGACAGTGGCTGAATCCCTGAGAGAGCAAGGGAGAAAAACAATTTAACTCTATACTAAGGAGTATTTGAACAGTTCCAGTCCTGATAAAGATGGGACACTTCCATTTATGGACGGGGCAAATATCATAGTGAGCCCTTAAATGAAGGACAGCTATTCAGTTATATGCATCATGCAGAACAGTAGCCCTCACTATTCAATATGTAAATTTATATTCAAAGTTTATATACAAAGGTGATAAACACTTGACTCTGGAGAATTATGCTAAACTTAATTCACTTTGCCCTATTGGGTTTTGTCATGACTACAAATGCATTTGAATACTTTGGAAGGTTAGTCTAAAGTATTTTGTTTTCACCACCTAATACCCAACAGAGGTGTTTTTTCATAACATGTTGGATATCTGAAAGAGACACGTTAGTATTAGATTCCTTACCTTAGAATATCCCTAGGCGTCAGACTGGATCCGAAAATTTTTGCGTAGCAGTACCCTTGCGCGTCGGTTGGCGTCGTCTGCGGCTCCGCGTCCGTCGTCAGCGTCGTGGGCGCCGTGATGACGTCGTCGGAGTACTTAGACGCCGCCTCTGCATGCTGACGTCAGTTCTTCTTTTTTCCGCGCCAGCAAGCGCAGATCTGGAAAAAGCAGTAACCCTAGTCAATTTTTGACTAACTTTTTGGATCATTTTTGATCATTTCTTGAAATCTTTCGACTCCGATTGGTGCCGTAGGGATGCCTGGCTTTAAGCACTTCGAGGATTGCGACTGCACGATGTCGGTCACGGATCCTCACCACCTGTGCCTAACTTGTCTAGGCGTCGACCACGACGACAAGGCCTGCTCCGACTACCGGGCCCTCTCTTCGAAAGCCAGGTGGGAGCGGTCCCGCAGGCGACTCGAACTCCTGCAGTCGGTCCCGCGCCGCGAGAGGTCTCGGTCCCACGGGAGGTCGAGGGACAGGTCGCGGGCTCGGAGCCACCACAGTTCCGAGAGTAGGCCGCACTCCTCCGGGTCGAAGTCATCGTCAGGTAAGAAGCACAAGAAGTCCAAGAGGCGTCATCGCTCTGCGGACTCACCCCGACGCTCGCGCGATGCGGCCGGGGGTTCGGGTGACACCACCCTTGCGGCTCCGTCGGAGTCGCGGGCGCCGCGTCCAGCTCCACACCCTCCGGTCCCTGGGCTAAACGCGACGCCGGAGGAGATCGAGCGCTTCCTCATGGCCATGAGGAAACTCTCTCCTCCGACGGGATTCGCGGGGCCTTCGGGCCTAGCGGACCCGTCTGGGGCCTCTAGCGGGTCGGGGGCTTCGGCCCCGATGCCGTCGGGTGCTTCGGCCCCGACGCCTTCGGGCCCGGCGCCGCAAGGTTCCACAATCCCGACGCCGCCGGTGCCTTCGGGCCCGGCGCCGCAGGGTACAGCGGCCCCGGCGCCACGGGACCCCGCTAGACCTTCTTCGGGATCTGGATCGTCGCCGGTGGACCTTACGACCTCCCCGGCGTCGGACCATCAGGTGTCGCCTCCGGCGCCGTCCTCGGACGGCGCCGTCCCCGTCCCCGATGCCCCCTTCGTTCCTGTTCCGACGTCGGGACGGCCCCGATGGGCGCCGCTCCAGACATCGTTTGGGGAGTTTCACTTCTATGAACAGGCCCCATTCGTTGAGAACCCTGAGTTTCAGGAGATGGGTGATGAAGGGGATTGGGAGTGGTCTGAGGACCCTCTGACCCGAGAGTGTCAGTCTCATGAGGACTGGGCAGGAGACCTTGGGGAGGCCAGTGGCCTGGACACCTCTCCAGACACTGGTTTTGTCTCCCCTCCTACCGTGGCTTCGGAGGAGGGGGGCAACCTACAGTGTGGTGTTGATGAGGGCTGCCAAGGCCTTGGGCCTTGAGCTCCCCGTCGCGGCCGTGAGGACTAATCTCCTCACTGAGGTCCTTAAACCGTAGTCAAGCTCGGCCGAGCCTCTGCTGCCCTTTAATGAGGCCTTGACCGACGTTCTTCTGGGCACTTGGTCCAAGCCCGCTACGTGTTCGCCCGTAGATAGGAACGCAGCCAGACGCCACCGCCCAGCCCCGGGCGACCCATGTTTCCTGTCCACCCACCCTACCCCCGAGAGCCTGGTCATCCAGGCCTCCAATTCCCAGACCGCATTCCCATCGGCACCGCCAGACAGGGAATCCAAGAGGTACGAGCAGTACGGCAAAAAGATCTTCTCGTCCCTTAGTCTGGGACTGCGGTCTTCCAACACCGCATGCCTCTTGGGCCGCTACACCCACTCTCTGTGGGATACGGTTGCGGAAGTGCTGCCAGAGTGTCCGTTGGAGGTACGGGCCAAACTCGGCCAAGCCCTTGTGGAGGGCCGGGATGCGGCCAAATATTCTATACGGTGTGGGTTGGATACCACCGACTCACTAGGTAGAGCGATGGCAACGACGGTGGCGGTCAGACGCCACGCCTGGTTGAGGTCCGCCAACTTTTCGGCCGATGTCCAAAACACTTTGATGGACATGCCGTTTGATGGCCGTCGCCTCTTTGGCGACAAGGCAGACCATGCGCTCGAGCGCTTTAAGGACTCCATGGCTACGGCCAAGTCCTTGGGCCTCTCGGCCCTGCGCCAGCAATCGGCTGCCTTTCGCTCCTTTTGTGGCCACGGAAGGGGTGTACCCACACATGCTGCCAGCCACGCTCCGCAGGGTAATACCCAACGCGGTGGCGGCCGTAGGAACCGCCGTCCCGGCGGTCGGGGACAACGGCGAGGTCAGTCCACACCTTCCCCCGCAGCATCCGCCTCAAAACCCTCCTAGTCCGTCCGTGCTTTCAGGCCCATGTGACGCCTGTGGGGGGCAGGGTTCGCCATCACCACCTCCACTGGCGCACCGTCACTTCGGACAGGTGGGTGCTGCAGATCGTCCGAAGGGGCTACTCCCTCCCCTTCGAGGCGACTCCTCCAGCCATGCCACCGCAGAACCACCGTGTATCGGGGGATCATTTGCGACTTCTGTAGGAGGAAGTTATGGCCCTCTTGGCCAAGGGGGCCATCGAGCGCGTTCCTGGGCCAGAAGTAGGGTGTGGTTGCTACTCCCACTACTTTCTGGTACCCAAGAAGGGCTAAGGGGGCCTACGCCCTATCTTGGACCTAAGGAACGTCAACGGCTTCCTCCGGAAGGAGAAGTTCAAGATGCTGACACTGACTCAGGTCCTAGCTGCCCTGGACCCAGGATACTGGATGGTAGCGTTGGACTTGCAGGACGCTTATTTCCACATCCCCGTCCTGCCGGCCCACCGGCGCTACCTGCGGTTCACGGTTGGCCATGAGCACTTTCAGTATACCGTGCTCCCCTTCGGCCTTACCAGCGCCCCACGGGTGTTCACAAAGGTGATGGCGGTAGTCGCAGCTCATCTGCGCAGGTTAGGGGTTTCAGTCTTCCCCTACCTCGACGACTGGTTGATAAAGGCGGGCTCGCCCCAGACAGTCGTCAGCCACCTCCAGACTACGGCAGATCTCCTGCACCGGCTGGGGTTCTCCATCAATGTGCCGAAGTCACACCTGTGCCCCTCTCAGAAGCTCCTTTTCATCGGAGCGGTTCTCGACTCGGTGCGGTTTCGGGTTTATCCACCCGAGCAGCGGGTCCGGGATATTCAGGCTCTGATTCCCATCTTTCAGCCGTTATCCCAGGTCTCGGTCAGGTTGACGCTGCGGCTTCTTGGGCTGATGGCCTCCTGCATCCTGCTGGTGCATCACGCCAGGTGGCGGATGCGGGCTCTGCAGTGGGACCTGAAATTTCAGTGGGCCCAGCATCAGGGCAACCTATCTGACCACGTCCTGATCTCGGAGGGCACTGCGAGACAACTGCAGTGGTGGCTCACGGACCGCGATTGGGTCAGCGGCAGATCCCTCTCCCTTCCCCAACCGGAGCACGTAGTTGTGACGGATGCGTCCCTCCAGGGCTGGGGAGGCCACATGGGAGAGGCGGAGATCAGAGGCCTCTGGTCTCCGGCGGAGGCCCGGCTCCACATCAACTTGTTGGAGTTACGGGCGATTCGTCTAGCACTGAAAGCATTCCTCCCCTCTGTCCGGGGGAGTGTAGTGCAGGTGTTCACGGACAACACCACCGCCATGTGGTACTGCAACAAACAGGGCGGGGTGGGGTCGTGGACCCTTTGCCAGGAAGTTCTGCGCCTCTGGCAGTGGCTGGAACGCCAGGGCGTGACCCTGGTGGCTCAACACCTGGCAGGATCTCTGAACGCCAGGGCGGATGAGCTCAGCCGTCGGTGCATGATGGATCACGAACGGCGTCTGAACTCGGACGTGGCGCAAGGCCTCTTTCAGCGATGGGGAGAGCCTGGGGAGAGCCTTGGTTAGATCTATTCGCCACCGAAGAGAACGCGCGATGTCATCAGTTCTGCGCGCTGGAATTTCCAAGGCGGCACTCACTCGGAGACGCTTTTCGTCGCGAGTGGAGTTGCGGTCTACTGTACGCCTTTCCGCCTATACCACTTCTGCCCAGAGTGCTGAAGAAGATCAAGCGCGACCGGGCCCAAGTCATCTTTGTGGCTCCGGACTGGGCTCGAAGGTACTGGTATCCAGAGCTACTCAGTATGTCAGTCGATCCCCCAGTTCGTCTGCCTCTTCAGGAGGACCTTCTGTCGCAGCAGCAGGGGACGGTCTTCCACCCGAACCTGTCCAGTCTCCACCTCCATGCTTGGAGATTGAGCGGCGACAGTTGAGGCCATTTGACTTGCCTCCTGAAGTCTGTAATGTCATTCTGGCAGCCAGGCGTCCGTCCACACAGTCGGTTTACGCCTGCAGGTGGAACAGATTTGTGGCATGGTGCACAGCAAAGGCTGTGGATCCTCTTGCTGCCCCTCTTTCTGAGGTTCTTCTCTTCCTTCTTTCTCTTGCCCAGCAGGGCTCTGCTCTGGGCACTATCAAGGGCTACCTTTCTGCCCTTTCAGCCTTTCTAAGGCTGCCTGATCAACCTTCTTTGTTCAAGTCCCCTATTGTAAATAGATTTCTAAAAGGCATCACACACACATTCCCTCCTGTTCCGTTTGTGATCCCTCAGTGGGACTTGAACCTGGTTCTTACGTTTTTGATCTGCGCTCCCTTTGAGCCACTTCACAACTGTCCTCTTCGCCTTCTTACTCTGAAGTCTGCTTTCCTGGTTGCCATCACCTCTGCCAGGAGAGTGAGTGAGCTCCAGGCCCTTTCTTGTTCTCCACCTTTTCTTTCTGTCCATCCGGACAAAGTGATGTTGCGTACTAAGCCTTCTTTCCTGCCCAAGGTTGTCACGGCCTTCCACATCGGGCAGTCTATCATCTTGCCAACCTTCTTCCCGCCACCGCATCCCTCTAAAGAGGAAGAGCGGCTCCACCGTC
The DNA here is from genome assembly GCF_964261635.1 of Lissotriton helveticus. Taxonomy (NCBI): domain Eukaryota; kingdom Metazoa; phylum Chordata; class Amphibia; order Caudata; family Salamandridae; genus Lissotriton; species Lissotriton helveticus. Next base: position 450,386,181 of record NC_136063.1, on the reverse strand, counting down.
TGGACCCAAAACGTGCGCTCTCATTCTACTTGGATCGCACACGCCAGTTCCGGGTGGATGACCAACTCTTTGTTGGTTACGTGGGCGCTAAGAAGGGGAAAGCGGTACACAAGAGGACCATCTCCCGGTGGATCATCTTGTGCATCCAGGCATGTTACTCCTTGGCTAAGAAGGAGCCCCCTGTTGAATTGCGGGCTCATTCCACCCGAGCCACGGCGACTACCACTGCCCTGGGCAGGGGAGTGCCCTTACAAGACATCTGTCAGGCAGCTACGTGGGCATTGCTGCACACGTTTGCAAGACACTACTGCCTGGACAGCCAAGTCCGGAGGGATGGCTTCTTTGGCCGTTCCGTCCTCCAGGACTTTCTGGAGTGATTATTGGTTCGCAGACCCACCACCGGGGTTGGTATTGCTGGGGTATCTATTCTAAGGTAAGGAATCTAATACTAACGTGTCTCTTTCAGATGCACAAGTTACTACTTGTGTAACGATATGTCTGTAAGAGACATTAGTTAGTATTAGATTCCTTACCGACCCACCCATCCTCCCCGTTCTGCGAACCAATATCTAGGGTTAGGGTTACCCCCTTTCAGGGCCCTAGTTGAATGGCACCAGTGTTGGTTTTTAACATAGCTCTGCGTTTCTGGCGCGGAAAAGCTGTGTCTAAGAACTGACGTCAGCACGCGGAGGCGGCGTCTAAGTACTCCGATGACATCATCACGGCGCCCACGACGCTGACGACGGACGCGGAGCCGCAGACGACGCCTACCGACGCGCAAGGGTACTGCTACGCAAAAATTTCCGGATCCAGTCTGACGTCTGGGGATATTCTAAGGTAAGGAATCTAATACTAACTAATGTCTCTTACAGATATATCGTTACACAAGTAGTTACTTGTGCATTAGGTGGTGAAAACAAATTATTGTCCATAAATGGACAAACCAACACATTGAATTATTAGGAGTGATATCACCTAGGATACAGTTCTGTATGGAGAGCCATCTACCCTAAAACAGTGTGATAGAATTGCAATATATGAAAATGGTGCTGAAAAAAAGTTACTTTTGGAGAATTCTTTTTGATTTGGATCATAGCCAATTGCAAGTCTTCTTCAGCTCTAATTGGCAGTAAATTAATACGTAATATTGAATCCTTAACCTGAAAATAAGACTTATCACAGATGGCCAGTGCCTCTACTTCTAATTGCTGTGATACTCTTAGTTGTGACTATACAAAATGGCAAGAAGATATAAGGGGTGAGCGTTGAAGTAATGTGAATAGGATGCAATTATTTCTCTATGACATGATTGTTTTGATCATTGGCAAATGAAAGACTGACTCCTGAAACAAAGAATTTGCAATAAATGGGTAAACAAGCATATTAAATAATTGTGATATCACACTGGTGTACACTTCTTCATACAGCACCAACTACTGTGGTCTTCTACCTACAATGACAAATCAAAAATGTTGTATTTTGCAGGACGTGGCATGGCTCAGAAAAGAAGCTTTGTGTTTTTATTCTGTTTTGACTGCTCAATTGCACTACTTTTCATAGACTAATTATTTCTTCCCTGTGAGAAATAATCCCCTGTGCGTGAATAGGCCACTGGAAGATGTGTTGATGTGAAGATGTGCTGATGTGTCCACAGAGGTCACGGAAGAACAGACCAATATAATTGGAAGACCTGCTAAAGCAGTAGCTGAGCAAAGAATGGCATTCAATCAACATATCAATTCCACCTTCTTGAAGGAGCAGTTAATTGTATATTTTATAAAGTTACAGCCAATGCAGAGTAACTGATCTTCAGGAAACAGTAACGGTTTAAATGCTGGTGTCGTTCTCCCTCTTGTGAATGCCTTATTTATCAAACTTTAGAGATGGGGGAACTTATTTAGCAAACTTTCTGCGCATGTGATAAATAGGCCAACTACCTAGCTCAGTGGTTTGCAAACATCACTAGATATCAACTTTGGACCATCCCCTTGTCTGGTCCTGGCTGATATTGCCTCATTCCGTACTGCTTAGAAAGGCAGATGAGTTTCTTGACCAACCCTTCTCTACATGGAGTTCAAGTCTAACATCCTCACTAAAGTTCCCCAATCCGCTCCCACCTCAGTGGAAATTTTGCAACCATTTTAGGAGGTTCTGATGGAGTCTATACAAGATGCCTGGGAGAAGCTGACTACAGACAGCACCAGCAGTAAATCAGACCATGGCTAAAGGATACAGGCCAGCACCAGGAGATCCAGCATTGCTTTCTGTTCACCCTCACCAAAAAGCCTTATAGCGCTGGCCTCTTCCTGCAACAAATTGAATCCTGGATCCTTACACCACCCACTAGTCAGGCAGAGAATCCAAAAAGCTTGAGGCGTTGGAGAAGAAGGGCTTTTGAACAGGTAGCCATCAGCTCTAGCTGTCTTCTTGGAAGATACTCTCACACCTTGTGGGATTCCAACAGTGATCATCACAACCTGCCATACCTCCTCAAAGACCATTTGGCAGCAGTTGTTCGTGACGACTAGGAAGCTTACAGGCATAATATGAGCATGCGACTGTACATGGCAGATTCTGTGGTCAGGGACTTGGGGCCCTCTGTAGACGTGTGCCAGTATGCCGGGCTACAGTTGACTTGTTTCTCCGGGAATGTCCAGGCCAGTCTAATGGACACGACCTTTGACTTGAAATGTCTCTTTGGAGACAAGGCAGATAGGGCCCTAGAGCACATAAAGGCTGGAAGGACCACGACCGGAACTTTGGATCTTCAGTCCCTTGCAAAAGACTTCAGAAAGTTGTAGAAGTTTCTGGACTTTTCCAAGGGGTTCCCCTTTTGACAACACAGACTCAAAATGCATTGGTGCATGAGTAGAATGAAATGAAAGAGACAATGGAAGAGGTAGTCCTTCCCAGCAACACCCAGAAAGCCGCTTTAGTGTCCCTTGAAGGAGCATATGCGGCCTGTTTGAGGACAGGTATCCTTCTTTCTACAGATCTGGAAGACCATAAGATCATACCAGTGGGGCCTTTGGATCATGCAGTAACAGTCTCTTTCCCGCATCCCACCCCAACCGTCCTTTTAGTCCGAGGACATGGTAAGAATGCTGCAGCATGAAGTGGCAGCCCTGCTGATGAAAAGAGCAGTGGAGTTGGTGCCAGAACCGTAAATTAGGAATGGGTACTTCCTGGTTTCCAAGAAGGATGGCTGTGTAAGTCTGAACCGAGGCCTCAGGATCTTGAACTTTTAGTGGTACAAGGAAAAGTTCAACATGCTATCCTTTGCTCGGGTTCTTTTGGCACTGGACGTTGAAGATTGAATGGTATCCTTCAGCTTGCAGGAGGCATATTTCCACTTATTGATCCTGCAGTCCCACACAATTTTCCTGCATTTTGTTGTAGGGTCCACATTCAGCCAGTTCTTCACAGTGATGATCTTCTGTGCCTCTCCCTGTGCCTACTTTGCCTGCCTCTCATGGCGGGCCTCCTCTACCAGTTGGTGGGACAGGTTGTGCACCCCAACATCCAGGACCATAACTGCATACCTTGAGTTTGAGTGAAGACACTTAAGCTCCTTCCAGTTGCCACCGTGGTTAGTCAATGTGATGTTATCTGCTTGCTGTTCCTCCACCAAATCCTTTTATTTCAAGAGGTGGTATAGGTTTGTCCCTTATTGTGCTGAAAGGAATCTCTTGCGGGCTTTTCTGTCTGAGGTCTTCCAATTTGCTCTGTCACTGGCACAGCAGGACTGCGTGGTGGGCACCATCAATGTATACATAGCAGCCTTGTCAGACTGCCTGCTGCATCATCTATATCTATTCAACTTGCCTATAATGATTTGTTTTCTGAAGGGACTGACATATATTTATTCCCATGCCCTTTGTCATGCGCCATTGGGACCTACACCTGGTTTTGGGTTTTTGATAGGCGCTCCATTTGCGCCCTTCACAGTTCTCAGCTGCGTTTACTAACTCTTAAGACTTTTTTTGTTTGTATTACCTCGGCAAGGCACATCAGTGAGTTGCAAGCTCAGAGTGTCTGCCTGCCATTCTCATGCTTCTTTCGGGCAAGCTTGTCTGCAGGACTTAAGTGTTTTTTCTTTCTATGGTGATAACCCCAGTCTATTTTCCTTGACACCTTTTAAACCCACATCCCATCCCTCCAAGAAGGAGTGGTTAGCCCAGCTGGCGGGTGGTCAGCTGCTACAAAGACTGTACCAAAGAGATTGTTGGACGGCCATCTTTTCATTGGGTCCGTGGGCAACAAGAAGGGTAAATCAGTCCATAAGAAGGTTTTGACTCACTGGAAAATGTAATGCCTAAAAATATGCTATGCTTTTGTGAAAAAGGAAATGTAAGAAGTAATCTGGACCCATCCCAACATGGAAATGTCTTCCACCTGAGCATCTGCCAGGGCCATGCCTGTGGCTGAGCTCTGTCATGCAGGAACATGTGGTTATCTGCACGCACAATATTGTTTGAACTCAGAGGTGGGAAGGACCAATTAGCAGTTCTATCCTACCAGATTTCCTCGTCTGACCCACCTTGAGACCCCCCACCTAAGAAGGGTACTTGCTTGGGAATGTATTTGAAGGGTGAGGAATCTGCAGGTAGATGTGTTTCCATTAGGAGTCAAATATATTTACCCTTGGTAACAGTCTTTTTGGTGTAAACTCTCTCTACCTCCTGATTCCTCACCGATAGCACCCATCTTCCCTTTCTGAAAGATGTTTATAGGCCTCAGTAACAAGGTTCTAAATTGGATTGCAGCACTGTCACATCAATTGATGTCATTTATTTGTCTCTACCTTCAATGGCACAGCATAAATGGAGGTAAAACTGATGATAGGGTGCTGGGGTTGTTGCCCACATGGCACCAGTGACATTTCAACCCAGGTTCCTGCATCGACATAGAACCAGTGCCCCTGACTGATGCAGGAGAGCGATGTCAGATGTTTCCAGATCCAATGTAGTACCTGGGTATTCAAAATGTGAGAAATCTTTAAGTAGATATAGTGTCCACTAGAAAGATTGTTACCGACGTAAGTGATTTTTTTCTTATCGATCTGAAACACCACCTGGAAACTTAATCCATTTTGTGCCAACAGCAATCTTGTTTGTGCCACCAAAACAGCAATGTAACTGTTTTAGTCCTACTCTGTGACAGCATCCTTTCAATCACTGACTACATTGCCCTTATCTTTCTCACTATCCTTGATCTTCAAGTGGTTTAAAACATGTTCTTTATTAAGGATAATTCGCTTAGCCATATGAGTTGTCCTGAACCTTCCTGTGATGTTTCAAAGGACATCATCTCCCACAATCCTCTTCAGTATTTACATAATCATGATCATCCTCTGACACCACAGCCTGACCTTCCACTCATATGCTGATTACATGCAATTTTAGTGAGAGTTTACAGCCTATGTGAGGTACTAAGTGTGCTCCCTACAGTCATATTGTATTGCCAAATAACCAAGGCAAGGTGTTTTAAAAAAAGTTTTTATCAACAAAGCTGAAGCGAATGCATAGATAGGATAGGGTCTGTCAGTGCCAGCTTTTGTAGAAAAAAAATGTCAGCAAATAGTTAGCTTCTGCTTTTGAGTGCATTCACCATCTTGAAGATGAACATTGGATATCTGTTTGTGTGAATCAGGATAACTGTCTGAAATTTTAAATCTTATTGTTGCTAAACAGAAACAATGGGCAGGATGATGCAAAGCAAACATTCACAGTGCAGAATGTCGATAGAGCAAAACACACAAGATGATGGACAGAATGTTGCTCAATGGCAAAACATTCACTCCCAGTCACAGATCTGGGTTTAATCCATTGTTATTTTGCTCACCAAGCCACCCCAGTTCAGACATGGTCATATGCAAATCAGTCTTGACCATGTGCCTCATGGGAACAGTCCAGCCCGAACTGCCAAGCCATGTCTTTCCTGGACCGGAATCAAGCATCCTAGGACCGGTTTCTGGCCATCAGCCGTCTTCAGCCAGGATAGCTTGACTCCAGTGGCTTAGTGAGCAAGGGACCCACGTCTGGGCATACCCTTCCCACATAGGGTGAACAGCAAAACACACAAGATGATGGACAGAATGTTGCTCAATGGCAAAACATTCACCCCGAGTCACATATCTGGGTTTAATCCATCGTTATTTTGCTCACCAAGCCACCCCAGTTCAGACATGGACCGGAATCAAGCATCCTAGGACCGGTTTCTGGCTATGAGCAGTCTTCAGCCAGGATAGCTTGACTCCAGTGGCTTAGTGAGCAAGGGACCCACGTCTGGGCATACCCTTCCCACATAGGGTGAACAGCAAAACACACAAGATGATGGACAGAATGTTGCTCAATGGCAAAACATTCACCCCCAGTCACAGAATGTCGATAGAGAGCATGAAATATTGTCGTTTCCTGTACTTTTCATGTCAATGATAGGTAATAGGGAATTCACTTCAGAAATGCATACTGATTAATTTTTTTCCTGGAAACAAATGTGGTCTGTCAACATGGCAAGAATTATGAATGCATGGGCAAGTACACAACATATTACAGACTTAAAGTTATATAATCATGAAATATTTTATTTTTTATTTTTTATTTTTAGAGAGCAGAAATAAATACAATATACTTTTTTAATTTTTTTAAAAGAAGCAGGGATTTATGTGCTAATACATTTTACATACAGAAAACAATTCTGTCAGAATTTTATGTGCAAAGAGGCGTATCAAAGTGCAATAAGGGTTAGCCCATCAAACCAAAGTTTGAATATCAAATCACATTCAAATGCGTCAATTAAAAAGTGCATTTTGTGCATACAAAGTGCGCTTTGCAACGTGCAAAAATGATTCGTAAATTTCCTTCAATGACATTTATTGCAGCTTCTGTACCCCCAGACTACAATTCAGATATATGATGAGAGAAACATGTCTTCCGTTATAGGATTATTAGCTTTCAATATGTTCTAAATGATGCCATACACCATCAAACCTCTTCAAACCCCTTATCCGCTTAGTGCACGCCTCTTTAAATGTCATAGTACGTAATATTCTAGTCTTCCAGCCCTGCATTGATGGAATAAAGCTGGTTCTCCAATTCTGTAAGATAAAGGAAAGTGCAATTGTCGGTGCCATTGATACGAAATACTGTCCTCCCATATTTAACTCCTGGCTTTCTTTAGGGACCCCAAACATCACTAGACTTGCCTCAGTAGTACTGTGGACTGCAGAGCCTGGCTCATGACCTCAAATAATTCCAGCCAAAATTTGGTAAGTTGCAGGCAGTAAAAAATCTTATGGAGCCATCCTCCTGCACTTTGCTGATGACATTAGAAGCAGTTGTCAGATACCGACTGATATATTTTATGGAGAGTCTTTGGGGTACAATATGCCATCCAGCGAGATAATAATGACCTTCTTTTGTAGTTTGCAGCTCGTAGTGATTTATATCCAATCTCCGAAATCGAGTGTCAGTCACTTTCAGATAAATTGCATATTGTTTTTTCCAGAACACTGAACAGAAATTTACCAATGTCCTCTTTCGAGGACTGGTTATGAAGCAGTCTCTACCATTTCCTATCCCTGTCAATTTACTTTTTTACCAGTGCACAACTAATAGGGTGCTGCCCTTGACTATCACCTTGGATATTGGCTGTCAAGAAATGGACTATCCGTCCAAAACTCAATAAGAAACACTTGCATTGTTCCCCACTCGTGGCGACGAGCTCCTCCCAAGTAATGACTTTACCCGGTAGAAGAAAATCCCCGAAGTTTTTAGGACCGATCGATTTCCAGAACCTAATCTCTCTATCTGATAGTAAAAACTCTAAGAATTTGCTTGCCTAGAGCTACAAGAAAGCACAATCAATATAAAACTGATGTGATTTACTGAAAGAGCTCAGCGTCCTCTGAACTCCATGAAAGGCTTGTACCTGTTCATTTTAGGGTAGCTCTGCTTTTTGACAAAAGCTGGTAAATGAATTTCGGATTACTGCACCATTTTAATTAAAAAGAAATCATCTAGTACCCTGCTTCCATCTAAAAACCTTGCTAGCATATCCATTAAGGCTGCTTGATAATAACTCTACATATGGGGATGTGCTAATCCACCCTGTACTTTCTCCAATGTAGCACATTCAATTTCACCCTTGGTGTCTTTTTGTTCCAGTTAAAACTCCTTATTGATGAATCGAGATCTGCAAAAAAAACATTAGGGATTTTGATTGGTACATTGGAAAGAAGAAATATAAGCAATGGTAAAACCATCATTTTGATCATTGCGATACGTCCAATTATGGTCAATGGTAACAGAGACCATCTTTCAAATAGCCCATTCATTTTTCTGAGCTTGATCTCATAATACAGAAGAAAACAAATAAGTAAAATTGTTTCTGACAAATATCCCAAGATACTTTATGGGGGTTTGCAACCTCGCTTGGGGCTGAAATGAGATTGGGAGATCTGCAGCTGCCTCATTATAAAAGTAGGAGTTTTGTTTTACTTTAATTTATCTTATAGCCTCCTATACCTGTGAATTTGTCTATCCTCTGCATAGCCCTCTTTATGTTTAACTCGTCTGGTTGCAGATAGAGAATAATGTAATCTGCAAAAAGCTTAAGCCTCGCTAGCTCCTCTCTATTGGTGCCCTCATGCCTCATTTACGTAATATTTCTGCCAAAGGCCACATGAAAAATGTAAATAAAATTGGGGAGAGAGGGCATCCTTGATGTGTACCTCTCTTTAATAAATTGGTGCCGGCCATCCTAGAATTTACCATTACTTTGGCTTGTGCACCCTGGTATAAATTTTACAGAATTGAGGTGAATTAAAAGCGGAATCCAAGCTTTTGCAGGCCATAAAATAGGGCGTCACAGTTCAAGAGATCAAATGCTTTTTTCTGCATCGATCATCATAATTAATGCTTTTATTTGATTAGTTGAAAAATATTCTATTGCCTGCGTTAAAAACTAGGTGTTTGCTGACATAAGATAGCCTGCACCAAATCTGCACTCTTGTTTATGAATTAACTGTTGTGCAGCAGGCATTATTAAAATGTTTGTAGTCGGTATTTAAGAGGCTAATGGATCTGAGAGAGCGCTAAACTGAAGTGAAAAATTGTAGGGGTGCATCATATGTACAAGTAGTCAGCACCCGCATATATAGAGGTTTTACTAATCAGGTTCAAATGCAATGTAGGGTTGAGAATTGAAGTAATTGATGTTAGAACTACATGCAGAACAAATGTTAAGGGTTTTGAAACACTAATAATGCCGTTTTTATAGATTACCATTGTATGTTTAGGTTTGCTTTATCAAAATTCATATTTGCATTTTCACATTCGTGATAAGTTGCTTGAAGTAGAAATTGTATTTTGCTTTAAAGTTGGAGGCCTAAAGAACGAAAAGATTGCTCATGTAGGATGTTGGGCCTATAAAACGTGCAGAGGTCCAGTCCATGGAAATCGTGTAGGCCTGATTGGAAATGTTTTGCTTAGCATTAAATGGTAGAAATGTTTGTAAAAGCTGCCTTTGGCTAAAATAATTGCAACGTTAAAGAATGTGTGAGCCGATTCACATGTATTTCTTTGCAGGTGCCGGACCAAGTAGACAGTAGAGTAGAAGGGCCCATTGTGTATGAATGTTGGGATGTTAGACCCAGACATGGAGGAGTAGCCGAGGAATTTAAAGATACAACTTGAAGCGACGGAGAGTCTGGGACCCAAGGACGGTTTAACCGACAAGGATGGAAAGGTGCCATAATGGAAATTTCTGGAAACCAACACCTTCGAGAGGGGCGTACCTGAAGGCGTGTCGCCCGTATTGTGGGGTTTTGTATTAGGGACAGCACCTCGAGGGTAGAGGTAGAGCAGATGGGCTGAGGTGCTAGAGAGAGCGGTTGGATTGGCAAAGAGCTTAGCTAGGACTGAGGATTCTCTAGACTAAAGAGAAAGTGAGTGAACTTCTTTGGAAGTCACCACGGCTGACACCTTTTTGTTAGGGTGGGCTATGGTTGAGTAGGGATGTCACATAGTATAGTGTATGTATAGATTAACTTGACTTTTTCCTTTCAATGCATACCAGAACTCAAGTTACAGCAATATTTGTTAGCCTGATGATTCTGGAATTGATTCTCGTATTATTCATAAGCCGCCTAAGACTTTTCCATAGGATTATGTTTATATTAGTGCCTGTTTATCTTTTGAACCTCGTGTTGAGGTGTTTGTATCTTCAGCTGTTTTCATTTCTGTAATAAATCTTCAAACATAGTTCTTAGTCAGTGGTTCTTTGGGGGAAGTAACGGGAATTGTTGAAAATATTGATTATTAGTAAATAGGTTGCCTAATTCACTCTATGACAGATAAAAAGGTCTAGTCGACCTGTGACGGGATTCTGGAGAATGGTAAGCAGGCTCTAGAATGAAAATCCCGCCTTATCAGATCTGTGTGAGTTCACATTCTTCAGATTCTTACCTTGTTTAGGAAAGCTTACTGTGGTTATTTCTTAAAAGAAGCATGAACTCCCACACCTCTTTACTAAAGTTAAAAAGCTCAGCTAAAAAGGGTCCAAGGTCTCTGTGAATATTCTGAGGGTAATCCATCACTCTCTTGCCTTAGCATTAGGCATTCTTTGAAGTGCGTTGTAGATTTCATTAGGTGTGAAAGAATCCTAATCTTCAACATCTCAAGAGACATACTACATACGGTCTCCTTTCTTAGGCACCTCTGCACCCATCGTTGCTAAGGAGCCTACTGCATCTCTAGCTCCACATTGGATAAACACTTCAACCAGGGGCTGCTCCTCAGTTATGGCAGAGGAGCTTCACCCCCCCCCCTTTCTGGAAGCCAGCAGAGGCAAAGGAAAAAAATAAAATAATAATAGAACATTTTTATTATCATTTTATTTTTTCATCCTGCAGGCTGGAACTGCGAGCCGAGGGAGGGTTGTGGCCACCTACACTGACTCTGCAGTTGCAGTCCCAGGGAGGAGGAGGGGATTGGTGGGCACCACCAAGTGAGCATGGCGGTTTGGCCGGGCCCACCAGACTGTCATGCGCACTTGGCCGTTCTCCACCTAGCTGCGTTGTACAGCTGGGTGGAGAAACCTACACAGTCTCTTAGTCTATGTCTGTGCGTCGAACTGAGGTGCTCAGACCAATTCTAGTGCTAGTTACCGAAACCTGGAATAAGGGCAAGATTGTCTGTGTGCTGCACATGAGCTATCATCCACTGGGTGATAATCTGCTCTTCATAACACAAATCATGGAGGTCATTAGCTCGTGTTTGGATCAACTATACTATATCTTCCTCGGAGACTTCAACCTCCATTAGAATGAGACCAATGATTTTCTAGTCCGCTCCTTTAAAGCTTTCCTTTCTGATCTCAACTTCTCTCCGGTCTGTAAGGGGCCTACCCACAACTAAGGCACCACCTTCGACCTCATTATTGCTAACGAGAATATCATACAACTGGGTGACGCTCTACCATGTGACTGGTCCAATCATCATCAGATTGCCTTCCACATACTGGAAAAGGTCACGTGCAGACAGGGACAACCACTCAAAGCTAAACAAGTGTCTCACAACTTGAGAGACATCAACATGAATGCTCTAACTTTCATCTTCAATAATAGGCTTCAGCCTCCCCCATCATGACCAACCTTGACGATCTTTCTGATCACTACATTAGCACAGTGGCTAATATTTTTGACACTATTGCACCAAAGCAACTCAAAGGATTCCATTCAAACCTTCCAAACCTTGGTTTAATGGAGCCTTAAATGATGAACCTCGTACACTTAGGCTCTCGCAGAGGCTCTGGAGAAACGCGCCCTCCACCACAAGCCTCACACAGCTAAGGTAAATGAGAAGTACCTACCATAAACACATACGCATTGCTAAAACTGACCATTTTAGGGCTCAGCTGGACGGCACTAACAATAGACCCAAAAAGCTCTTTCAACTCATCAAACAGCACGTGAACCACTCTTCCAACCCTACCCTGACTCCCATGACTCCTCCTCCTAGTGATGAGGACTTCTCAGGATACTTCTGAAAAAACTAGGAAAATTGAACTGGAGCTGCAACCTGACACTGCCATGGGGCAGCCTCTGAATTACACTGCATCATCAACAGAGCTTGTGGATCTGTCATCAATGTCCTTACTCTTTGGTTGTTCTCCCAAAAACGACGCCTAATGGAATTCCTTTATCCTGCCAGATTTCACAGGGCTGCTTCCCGATATGGCATCACTAAAACCTTCCAATCACTCCCGTGATCCACTTCCTGCAAAACAATTTTAGAGCTTAATTAGTCCAGAATCCTTCATGAATCTCTTATTCATGGAAGGATTACTGATTGCCTGAAAATGGGACAGGTCACTCCCATCTCTAAGAAGCCCAACTCTGATTTTATCTGATCCTAACAATTTCAGGCCTATCACCAGCATCATGACTCTAGCCAAATTGCTCGAGAAATGCGTCCACAAGCAGCTCGGCAACCATGTAGAGAAATTTCCACTCCTTGACCCCTACCAGTCGGGTTTCAGAGCTGTTCACGTTAATGAAAAAGCACTAACTCACATTGTGGATTACGCCCTGAGATCCCTTGATCAAAATATCCTGTGTCTCTTGATCCTTCTTGACCTGTCCTCAGCATTTGATACAATCAAACATGAAAACTTGATTACTCTCCTTCAACATAGGATGGGTTTATCAGGCCCGGTCCTGAAGTGGTTTGCCTCTTTCTTACATAACCGCACACAAAGGATCAAAGTTAACCATTCCCTGCAACCAGTACCCCTTTCAGGATTGGAGTGCCTCAAGGGTCCGCACTCTCGCCCACTCTCTTCAACCTTTTTATGGAACCACTTACCGTCATTCTGAACCATTCGAACATTCATTACGCAACTATACTTGAAGATCTCCTCTCCGGAGTACATTAAAACTCTAAATGAGGCTCTCTCACAAACTCAACAATGGTTAGCCCAGAACCATCGCTTGCTAAATACTCTCAAAACTGAATTCCTGCTGATTGCTCCCCACAAACACTATGCACTTACCCTGAACTGGCTTAAACATCTCACAGCTCTTAACTGCACCCCTCATGTTGTTGAGTCCGCCAAATCATTAGACATTACCTTGGATAAATACCTAAATATGCAAGCCCAAAATACCTAAATATGCAAGCCCACATCAGTGCTACTATCAGGGGAGCCAACTTTCAACTTAACACCCTTAAGAAAATCAAGCCCTTCCTTCCACCTGACGACATACGGCCTGCAGTACAATCCCTGGTTATATCACGACTGTAATATGGTTTGGTGACCCTTGCGGGACTTCCTAAATCGTGCTTGGCCCCACTCAGGGCGACTCTCAATCATTGGCCAGGCTCACCACATGCTTCAAGCAACATAATCCTGTTGCACCTGACCATATGCAACTTAATTGGCTGTCTATTGAAGCTAGGATATGTTTTAAGATAGCTTGCATAACGCATAAAGCCTTACATACTACGGCTTATTTGGTGAACAAGTTTGTACATTCTGGCTCCTGTTGGAACTGAAGAATGTCTGCCAACCTACTTTTGAAACCCTCCAAATTTAAAAAGAAAAGTACTTACAATCGTGCCTTCTCCTGTCTCGCTCCTAGAATTTGGAACGCTCTTCCTACCGAGATCCGAGCCAATCCTTCCACAGCCTTTTTCAAGAAACATGCCAAATGGCTATTCCTGAGTGAACATTAATTGCATCAACCTGCACACCTTGAAAAGCCCACCTGTCCACTGATTTGACAATTATTTTACTATGTTGTGTCGATTTATTTTTTGCTTGTGTTAAATTGTTATTTTGCGCTAGGTCAATTCGGAAACTGGACTCCGAAGCCGTACTAGCTGGTCCGACTACAGATTTGACACTTATTTTAGTATGTTGCTCCGACTTATTTTATGCTTGTCTGTTAATTTGTTATGTCACTCTAGGGCGCATCTTAAACGGGGCTAGTTAGGACGACTACCTGGCCTTTGAACTTGATTATTTTTTTCCTTTTGTTTCACAATGTGTTTAATCGTGCTTTCGACACTTTGTACATCGCTCTGATACCCGCAAGGCTCATGTTTGCGCTTTATAAAACTTTTCAAATAAATAAATGGAATGGTTGAGTTTTCATTGCTTTACTAGAAAAGTGCAGCAGAAAATCAACAACTTCAAAAAGTTGATTGCAAAGATAGTGGGTGAATGGCTGAGTTTTCCCTTTCTCCCTGAACTACATCAGATTGTCCAGGGTGCTAGAGAGCCTGGCTGCCAGATGGCTGCCACTATGTGAGGCTCTGCAAGCTGGACGGACAATCCGTACTTTATCCGCTGATCTAAGCTACACCAACACAGATTAACATCTGGGGAAGATTCCATAGTTCTTGGTGCCTGGGCAGTGCCTGCCCCGGGACAGCAAGAGCAAGAGGAAAGATTGCAAGACAGGACCGGGCTGATGGCGTGGCATGCAGACCTGGTTCAGACGAACCACGCTGAGCAAGTTTGAGGCCCTGGGCTGGAAACCCCCCTGTATGAAAAGAGGATCTCCGGAAGCTGGTACAAGGGACCTGGCTTGATGAGCAGCCCCCCACAGATGAGTGGCGATCGCTGGGGGGTTGTGATAAGCTGCGGAGGCTAGTCGGGCGGCACAGCAAGATGGATTGACTTTGCGGTCAGAAGAAGGGCGCAACAGGCCTCATTAAGGGCGTCTGGTGGAAGCCGGCACAAGAAGAAGCAGCAGAGATGAGGTCCAGGGTGCTCCTTGATCTGTGGCAGCGACAGCGGAAGATCTGGGAGCACCGGTAAGAGCCAGTGCGGATTGAGGCATAGAGGCGGGAAGGTGCCTGAGCGAGCGCGGCCACAGGTGAGAGGTCCCAGGAACACACTTAAATCGAGGCCTGTGCGGAAGAACCTTACGAGCGACGACCAGATTTGTGGGGTGGCGGGACCCTGAAATGGAGAGCAAGCCAACTTGAGAACCCCGCCGAGAAGGACACTGCAGCTGGTGGCACAGAAGCTTGTAGACTGAAAGGGCCCTGTCAGCAAGTGGACTCGAAGGCGGGCCCGTGTGGTGCAGCAGAACCGGCAGATCCCCTGGAGTTAGGCCATGATCAGAGGAGGCCTTGGAGGCTGCCGGACAGGACTGAAATACCTGGAGGTGCTTGGGACGCCACCCCCCCATCAAAATTGAGGTCCAGGAATTGGCTGGTGGTGCTCTGGTGGTTGGATCGCTCGCGTGAGAGTGGAGCAGCAGTGCAACAGATTCTCGCAACTGGATATAGGGGTGCCAATGGATGCGGGGACCCCCACCCACACTGTCTGCACGGTGGGACATTGTCACAGCATTGATAGCCTGGTGCTGGAAATGCGGCATAGCGGGTGGGGGCTGCTGCCCTGGTGAGGCACCTCTCAGGCTGTGCTGTCGGCGGACTCTTCAGCACAGTCCATTTGGGTGGCCCCTGACCTGGCACTACTGGACGAGGATGGCAGCTGCTTCGGGGGAATTCGGGCGGACATCGCCAACGTAGGGAAGTCAGATGCTCAGCAGTCCAAGCTGGTTTTTAAGCAGCGCAAGCCACCAAGGGCAGCAGCACTTATGGAGGAAGGACAGCAGAAGGCCGAAGCAGAGGGCAAGTCATCTCAAGAACCGGACATTAGGGAAATGTTCAGAGATCTCAAACAATCCCTCACAGCTATTGCTAATAAAATTGACTCCCTAACTGACAGATTTGATTAGTTAAAAGAGAAGGTGTCTAACCATGATGAACGCATTGGGCAGCTAGATCAACGCACCTTCCAAATAAAGGACGAGAGAGAAACTACTCCACATGGAAAAAGTTCTGGAGGTAATCCGCAATAAAAACGAGGGCTTGGAAGCCAGGTCAAGGCGGAATAACAAGAAGAGTGTAGGGATTCCAGAGTCTACTGCCATGTCCCAGGGAGAACTACTTAGAGAAAATACTGAGAGCCCTAGTTGGAGAATCATTGTCACCTGTGTGCATAGTGGAGAGAGCGCATAGGTCATTGGGACCGAGGCCCCCGCCGGGTGCCCCTTGCCAGACCCATAATTGCCCATCTACTAAATCATACAGACAGAGACACTGTGCTTAGGCTAGCGAGGGACCATCAGATGGTTACCAACTAGGGGAACACGGTATCATTTTATCCTGATTTCACCTTGGCGTTGCCGGCAGCAAGAGGGGACTAAGCGATCCCTACAAAAGCTGGAATTCAAATATTTTCTTCTTTATCCTGCGAAAATGTGCATATTCCATGCTGGTAAAACCTTCTACTTCACTGACCCAAAGGCAGCTGACAGATTTATACGAGACCTCCACCCGGCCAAGTCGGCTACACGATCGGAGAAGGATTCAGAGGACTGTAGCCACATCAGTGATAATGATTAACTTTGTTGAAGGATGCTGTGCTATAGAAAGGGACTTAAACCTGCGACTCTCATGATGGAAAATGCTGCTGTGGAGAAACGTGACTACCCACACCTTTATTACTGTAGCACCAGGCTGTCTGTTGGTGATTGCTTTATTTAGCATGACTTAAAGCAATAACTTTGAATGTCCGTGGCTTGAATGACAGTCGCAAGGCAAGTCTAGTGACTGCCCATTTGAGTCGCCATAGGGTGAATATTTGCTTCTTGCAGGGACTGCATTTGACAGAGCACACCTGCGCCCGCTTGCGGTGGGGTGGATTGGTGAAAAACATGTGGCCTGCGATTCGAATTACCCTTGGGGCTGGCTATACTCATCAGGAGGGGGATTGCCTTGGCAACGGCCTTCTGCGATACACAGGGGAGGTATGTGATGCTGGAGGGCACGCTTGGGGTGGGGGGGCACCCAATCAGACTGATCTTAGTCTATGGCCCTAACGTAGATGACCCAGAATTTTTTATGGAGATTTGGAGCCTCATTGATACTCACGTGCCTGGAGCAATATTGTGGGTTGGGGAATGCAATGTAGTGCTAGATTCTCGGAAAGACAGGTCGACCGGTTCCCGTCGCCTGCACCCCAACTCCACTCTATTATAGCAGACAATGAGCTAGTAGACATTTGGCAGTGTAAGAATGGGGATGAGGAGGAGGGCACATGCGTGACATCCGCTGGTCCATCCTGGTCGAGGATTGATTATTGGCTTGCTTTCCGAGACGTGAAGGCCTGGGTCTCTGCTGCCACGCACCTACCTAGATCCCTATCGGACCCCTCCCCGGTGCTCATGGAATTCTCCTTGCCAAGGGGTACCTAAGCAGGGCGTTCAGGTGGCGGCTTCCGCCAGGAGCCCTGCGGGACCAGGTGTTTACGGAAACCATCAGGGCTGCAATAATATAATACTTTGAACTTAATGAGGGCACAGTTGAGTCCCCCTTGGTACAATGGAAGGTGTTCAAGACGGTTATAAGGAGGAATGTATTACAAAGCAGACCGGGGTACTGCACTCTCTGCAGGGAGAGCTTAAACGCATTGAAGATATGAGATACAAGGTCTGGAGTGAGAATTTTTTGTCACTAATGTTGCAGAGGTATTGAGCCGCATCAGAGGCAAGATTGGAGATTTTGAGGAGGCAGCATTGTGAGTGATTCATTATCTTGGTAGGGAGGCGAGTGCCAAGAGATAATGGGGAGGGAGATCGGGCGGGTAAGACTTTGACTGGCCTTCTCAGGTAACCCTGTGGGAGTGATTATGTTGCGGAACTATGTACTTCCGAAAATGTGAAGGCTGTAGGTCAGGAAGCAGTTCAGGCAGAAATTATCTCTTTTTACTCCTCTCTATACTAGGCAAAACAACGACCTGGGTGAGTTTTTGACTCAATACAGTTGCTTTGGGTTGGGGATGGGCACCGAAGTTATTTGGATGAGCCGCTCACAGAACAACTTTGCCAGGCGATAAGGCTCCCTGTCTGGATGGCCTCCAAGCAGCATGTCATAAAGAATATGCAACACTACTTGCTGCGCACCTCATAAATATGTACGGGATCCACTAGAAAGAGCGGAGCTGATAAAGATCTGCAGAGTTCTGAATCCTACAGACCGCTGTCGATGATTAAACTGGACAATAAAATTCTGGCCAAGCTCATTGCCTTGAGACTTCTCCCCCTGCTGCCCCTCGTAACATGACCAGATCAGTCGGGCTTTGTCCCGGATAGAGCCAGAGCTCACAACTTACACACCTCCTGTGCCACAATGCAGGAGATTGACCCTTTGCTGCAGGCGGATTCTATTTTCTTGGAAACCACCAAGGTGTTTGATTCTCTCGAATGGCCGTATTTATTTGCGCTTTTATCCTGCCTGAGGATCAGCGCTAAATTTATTTAACTGGTTGGCCTCCTATATTCAAGTCCCAATGTGAGGTTCCGGATTAATGGGGTGATAATGTCCTCTGTTTCTGGTTTTCCGTGGGACGAGGAAGGGTTGCCCATTATTCCCACTTCTTTTCGCCATGAAACCCCTGGCGGCCCGCCTCAGGCAGCACCAAGCTCACCGGCGTCTGGCCTTCACTTCCCGGGTGATTCTTGTCTCCCTATATGCAGATAATGTGACACTATATGTAAAACGTACAGCTGAGAACCTTGATCCTCTTATTGGAGAATTCATTAGGTTCGGAGGGCTATCTGCCATATTCATCAACTGGACAAAGTCAGTCATCTTCCCTCTTATGGAGGCCATGGAGCAGTTTAGACTGGAATGCCCGCTCTGTTGGATTGTGGACCCAGTGCAATATATGGAAATATGGCTAAGCTGTGATGTTGACTTACTGTTGCGATGCAATTATGGCCGACTTTCTGGAGAGCCGCCTGAAAAGGTGGATGGGATTGCCATTGTCACTGGCGGGCCAACTGGCCATTGCCAACATGGTAATTCTGCCCAAATGTATTTATTTACTTAGTAATCTCACCCTCCCTCTTAACAGTAGCTTCAGGCTTAGATTACGCTTGAACATGATTACATCGACATGGGCTGGGAGACAACACCTTTGAGCAAGGTGGATTGGGTGCACTAGATATAGATCTCTACTATAGCTGCGCACAGGCGCAATTTGGATTCCACTGGGTGTACCGCACGCAATTTATGGCGCACACTGCATGACCAAGTGGAGCTACATCCATTACATACTGTTCTTTACAGGGGCAGCCTAGACCGCGGTCCAGAGTGGACTCCGTTGCCTGCACTGTGTGGGTCTTGCACAAGCTGCTCCGGAGGGCATGGCTGAGGTGCTGTACGCCCCTCTGTACTGCTAATTAGACATCCTGCCCTACCGTTATCTGCGGACGCTGGAGCCTGTGCTAGATTGAGGAGACTTCAACATACCTCAATGGAATCTGTGTTCTTAGAGGGAGTCTTTATCAAACCGCGCCAAGCCCTGGAGGGAGAAGAGCTTGGCGTGTTGGACAGACTTACCTACTGTCAGCTCCAGGCCGCATTGTGTGCCGGTTATGCGTCCTTTCCATTGGCACCGCCCATGTTTCAGCTGCTGGAAAGTTTTTTGAAGAACCCTTCTCCCTGCAAACTGATCATGCGATTATCCACTGAAATGCAGGGTATCGGAGGAACAGTGGGCATTCTGCTGCGCCAGACTAGAGAACTGTCCCCTAACTATAGGCTGCGTCTGATTCCCTTTAACATTTTGCACAGATTGTATAGAACAGCAGAATGTCTTCAGAGGGTAAGTCTGATTGAGGATGCGCGATGCATGAGGTGCATGGCCCCTAGCGCGACTTTCCTGCATCTGTCTTGAGATTGCCCCGACATCAGTTGCTATTGGGGGAATATCTTTGATATATAGATTGCAATGGTAGACCTGCACCTGGAACGAAAGCTTCCCCTTGACTGTGTTGCTGGGTTATGTTGGGAACGTCCTCGCAGACAACAGGAAATTAATTTCCATTCTTCGGCTGCTTGGTAAACGACGTATAGCGATGTGCTGGGACGCCATCAGGTTCTTCATGTTGAGGACAGGCTCCGAGACGCAGCGTTCTGCCAAGGTCAGTTTTCAGCCTACTAGGACCTTATGCCCACCCAAGCACGTCCCCCAGGTATTTGGGACCCACTGCAGACTTACCTGCAACAGCGTGCGCAGTACAAGAGAGGGTCTCTCCCCTCTGCTGAACAGGCCTGACGAAAATGGAACAGATTGATGGCAGTAAAAAACATAATGACTGCGTGGTATTGCCTGAGCAGGTCAACCTCCCCACCTTCTTTTTTTTCCTTTCCCCTTCTGTTTCTTTCTTTTTGATGGTATCTGTGGTATAAACTCAGTCTACAACTGTGTGACATAAAGATGTTGTGCTCCTGAACTAGAAGACGTTATGTAAAGGCTCTATGGAGACCTTGCTCCTCTCTTGATGTGAAAATGAGGATGCTCTGCTGTAATATCCTGATTTGTATTTACAGATGTTTTCAATAAACAGGATTTAAAAAAGTAATAATAATTACATCAGATTGTCTAGATGTCCTCATTAGGAGATTTTCGCAGATGAATTTAAAGAAGAGTGTAGTTGGAGGTGGACTGCCTTGAAGATTTGAAAAATGCATCTGCCTTGAAAAATTGAAGAATCTGCGTAGTGAGATGGCCAATATAATTTTTGTCACAATCGCTTTTAATTTTCTGTCTTGTGTATGTGTTCATTTGCTTTTAATTTGTAAGACTTCACCATTTAAGACACACACACTAAGACAGTTAAGACACACAGTTGCTCCTATGGCATGAAAATTACGAGTGATGGATGTCTGCCATATGAATGAGTGGGTAGAACTGATAATTTTCAAGGGGGCCTGGTCCGAAGACAGCCAGAGACCCTTTTGGGGACATCATTTGGCGTAAATATGTATACCATTTTGATACTGGAGGAATAACGCTCCTACACTTCACAAATTGTCATCTCGAGTCTATAATTGAACAGAGTAATCCAAATAACCCCAATTCATAGCTTGTCTTAGACAAATGCCATTTCTTAACCCATCAGATTATCACGCCCATTAGCAATAGTGTGATGTTTACATATTATATAATTCAATTACTCACAATATATATATATATATATATATATATATATATATATATATATATATATATATATATATATTCACTGAAAAAACCATAGGTTTTACACACGTTATAGTTAGGAAGTAGCATTTACAAAACCTATGAAATTCACTGAAAAAACCATAGGTTTGACACCAAATGAAAAACCAATGAAATTCCACGTTATAGTTAGTTGGACTCACTATAACTTGCGTGTGTAATGCACTGCTGATGACGTCACATATTACATCACTCATGACATCACTGATGACACCATCCAGTGAATGTGTGTCTTTCTGAAAAATAAATGTGTTATATATGTATATATTATTGAATATCTTAGTGAATACATATATTACTGAGTAATGCTTAAATATTTAAATATATGTATTAGTGTTTCACTTTGTGTATAAGTGGCTGCATGGGTTGATGAGTAGGTACATGTGTATGTATATAGGTTATTAGATGTTTTTCTTAGTATCAGTATGAGTGTTTGCATGGTTTGGTGGAGGTATTACTTAGTACATAGATGCAAGAATGACTGAGTCTCTGTTTGTATGTGTTTTGAAGACAGCATATGTGAAGGACTGTATGGGTGGATTAGTGTGTATATGTCTGTGTTAGTGAGTGAATGACTGTCTTATTAGTGTCTTTATCAGTAACTACATATGTCTTAATGTAGTATATGTGAATATTGATGTATATAAGTGACTATATGTGAGAGTGAGGGATTGTAAGAGTTCCTGTTTAAATTAGTATGTTTTTCTATAAGTGATTTTTTAAGAGAGTAAGTATGTGTAAGTTTCCTTAGAAGTAAAGTGGTAGTGTGTGTATAGCTGTTTATGCAAATAAATGGATGTTCAATAGTTTATTTGCATGTGTGAGTATGTGTGTGAATAACTTTTGGATGATTGTCAGTGTGTAACAGGATGTGTAGGTGTATCACTACATATGATTAGTGAATATATGTATGAGTGACTATATAGAACTGTTGGTGAATTAGTGCATGTGTATATAGATGGTGGAATTATTGAATTGGTTGTTGTAACTGGTATGGGTATCTCCATTGTTTTGAAAATGTTAGTTTCTATTTTTGAATATGTGTTTCAAGGGTTAGATTACAGTGAAAGGAGGTCTGTCACTGTGTCACAAGGATGGTGTCATCAGTGATGTAATATGTGACGTCATCAGCAGTGCATTACACGCGCAAGTTATAGTGAGTCCAACTAACTATAACGTGGAATTTCATTGGTTTTATATCAGTAAAATTTCCACCTAACTACAACTGGTGTCAAACCTATGGTTTTTTCAGTGAATTTCATAGGTTTTGTAAATGCTACTTCCTAACTATAACGTGTGTAAAACCTATGGTTTTTTCAGTGAATTTCATTGGTTTTTAAAATGCTAATTCAGAAATATCTCGTGTATACAACCTATACTTTTGTCAATAAAGGTCTGGCAATATTTTTTTCGGAAACAAGCCGTTTTCTTCACTGTTCAAGTTGCATAGAGACTCCTTGTAAAGCGATACAGATTTAGAAAGTCTGTACCTTGCCTTTTTTTGAACGCATTAAAATTTGTCTGTAAATAAAAATAGCCTTTCTAAACTTTCGTGCGCGACCCGGTGTGCGCACTCTCGGCAACAGTTCTCAATAAAATGGATAGCGCATTTCCAGGCTTTCGTGCGCGACCGACTGCGCGCACCCGCCTATATATTTTGTGAAAACTTTGCAATCTGAACGTATTGAATTTCTTCATAGACCCATCAAAGAACTTATACTACGTCAAAGACACTAAACCTAGGCTTCTTTTTTATTATTATGAAAATTTACATTAAATGGAGCCGAATGTCTTTTTAAACTTTCGTGCGTGACCGAATGTACACACCTTGGTATTTTTAAAAAAAATATAAAAGGTTTTATACTTTAACAATTGTATGCTTGAATCGAGCTCAGAAGATATATTAAATCCGGATGTGTTTGGATTTACTCCTTTTCACGTTTTGAAACTTCGCTGAATTAGACCGCTACTTCCAAATGGCGTACGTGACCAGATACTGTCACCGCCTACACGTCCCGAGACGCGCATGTGGAGTCATGTGACTCGAAAACAACACTTCCAATTGGTTCTTAGTAGTTTCTATTCTGCAATTTACACGGAGGACTCCACCCACTTCCCTCACTATCTTTTGTACTCTCAAAAGAGAACAGCGTTCAACATCCTTCGGAAGACTTTGCTGAAATGGCTGCCGCCCCGCATTCATCTTCCGAATCTGAAGGAAATGAGCGACTACCTTTAAAAAGAAAAAAGGAATCTTTTATTTGGCAATTTTTCACTTATCCTGAAGAACAAAAGAAAGTGAATGCGCCAAAAGTTACCTGCACGATATGCAATTCGGTTCTCTCAAGAGGAAATCCAAGAAAAAAATATTCCTTTTCCATACATACCATGGTGCGGCATGTCAAACAAGTGCACCCTGTGGAATTCGCACAGGCATCGACAAGAGCCCTGGCCACGCTATTACCATCAGAGGTGGCCAGCACATCTTCTGATCGGCGACCTGTATCTCCATCGAGTGCTGTGATGGACTTGAGACCACATCTTGCAAAGGTGCACATGAAATGCAACGAGTGTGGAGAAATTCTTCTGTACGGAGAGCAGAGCCTCATTCTTACTAAACTAAAAATTGAGAGTCATAAATGCCCCAAGAAAAGATAAATTTCTTCATTTCATTTTGATCCTGTGTCACACATGAAAATGTTGTTGCAAGTTTAAAAAATCAAAAACTGCATGACACTGTTCCTGTCAAGGTAGCATAGCTGGCGGCCTAGGGGTGGAGGACCGTTGTGCAAATACCCCGGGGAGGACTCTGGATATGCTTGGTCCCTGAGATTCTTCGATGTCACTGCCTTCCACAAATGGCATAAGTCCTGGATGTTCGGTGCCATACTTGAGGGTTTGACCTAAAGACACGTCCTGCGGTGCCCTGGTCCAAAATCAAAAACAACATAACACTTGTTTTAAAAAAAAAAAAAAAAAAAAGTTCTTTTCAGAACTAACTCATTCTACCAAAAAGAGCTCCAGGAGCATATTATAAAGGGGGTTTATCTCCGCTTTTTTGGCTTTCGTTCGTGCGCGACCGTGTGCGCGCA
The DNA here is from genome assembly GCF_964261635.1 of Lissotriton helveticus. NCBI lineage: Eukaryota > Metazoa > Chordata > Amphibia > Caudata > Salamandridae > Lissotriton > Lissotriton helveticus. The sequence goes on along the minus strand of NC_136063.1, from coordinate 450,361,975 downwards.
CCCGCCTATATATTTCGTGAAAACTTTGCAATTGCAACTCATTAAATTTCTTCATAGACCCATCAAAGAACTTATACTATGTCAAAGACACTAAACCTAGGCTTCTTTTTTTATTATTATGAAAATTTTCCTTAAATGGAGCCGAATGTCTTTTTAAACTTTCGTGCGTGACCGAATGTACACACCTTGGTATTTTTAAAAAAATATATAAAAGGTTTTATACTTTAACAATTGTATGCTTGAATCGAGCTCAGAAGATATATTAAATCCGGATGTGCTTGGATTTACTCCTTTTCACGTTTTGAAATTTCGCTGAATTAGAACGCTACTTCCAAATGGCGTACGTGACCAGATACTATCACCGCGTACACGTCCTGAGATGCGCATGTGAAGTCATGTGACTTGAAAACAACACTTCCAATTGGTTCTTAGTAGTTTCTATTCTGCAATTTACACGGAGCACTCCACCCACTTCTCTCACTATCTTTTCTACTCTCAAAAGAGAACAACGTTCAACATCTTTCGAAAGACTTTCTTTTCACGCGATAATGTGAAATACTGAGATTGTTACAGGATTTTCTATCAGATATGTGTTCCCATTTCTGTTGAAGCACTAACACCGTGGAAAATTCCACCGATAGCAGTGATATTTGTAACGCCGAGCACCGGCGATTTTTATCACTTAGAAGCCTTCCTATTATGAAGGTTTATCTCCTAAGTCTCTGATTCTCAAACTGTGCAACGCGGCTCCCCTGTGTGCCGTAATAAGGTGCTAGGGGCGCCGCGCACATTCTAGTGTGACTAACCATCCATAAATTCCACGGACATCGCTACCCTGTTATCTGCAATTGTGAACATCAAAAGGAGCTGCGCTACGCCCCTGTAAGAGGCCTCACTCCCACTGCTGCAACGGCTTGGCAGTCCTCCAGATGCACAGGAAGTTCTGTGTCGGTCTCAATACCACTTACGAAATGAAAATAAGCACTGAAGAATATTTATGCTGTAGCAGGAGGAGTACTACATGCTTGCAGAATGCATTCTATTACTTATAAAAAAGTGAAACACCCACGCTACAATCATATAGAATACTTCCTCTAAAGAAGCCTGTGAATAACTTTAAAACATCAGGTTAACCTTTTTTTACTCTCTCATCATTGTTAAAGATAAGTATTTACAATACTATATTAAACAATGCCATGGTTGTTTTTTTTATAATTTTAAAAATCTTGCAATCTTTCACAAACCCAATACTCATGGCTTCTTTTTCATGACAAAAATATTGCAATATTACAGACCTACATAGAATAACAGAAAAAACATAAAACTACAAAGGCCAAACAGTCTACTAAACGCGGATTTGTAACCTATGGGGCAGATTTATGTTAACTACTTCATACCCAGATATGCACCAGTTAATGTGCACCACAGTATGCTAGTGCTCCGTTACCCATAGTGTGCCACATTTGAAATGTGGCGCACCATGGTACAAAAACACCATACATGCGTAACACATCTGTGCTGAAAAAGTAATACATTGCTAGAGTTGCATCGCAACTGTGATGCAGCTCCAGCAAGGCTCACCAATGCACTATATTCACAATGCTGCGTCAATACCTACGCCTGCTTCAAGCACATGCACAGTTTTGAAACAGCATGGGCCTGAAAGTCACTGAGTGAAATATCATACATTACAGTCAGCCACTTTCAAGACGCATTCCTTCAGAGGAACACTTACCGTTTATTAGAGGTAGATCGTCCGACTCCACCGGAGGACACCCCTAATAAAAAAGACATATATATAAAATGCGGACTAGCCGCTGTATCGTGCTAGCAAACTTTAACTTAAAAATCGTTAGAAAAAACAAAAGGAATCGAGCAAAATCAGTAGGCCACTGATAGGATCTCTTTTTGACCTCGCTAAAATAGAAACATTAGGAACAACCCCTCATGAGAAATATGAAACTAGTGAGAGAAACCGAGCTCGACGCCATGATGGCTGCAAGATAGCTCGGCTCCGCCGCCCACCCCGCCCAAAATAACGACAAACCCTATGCAAATATTATAAATAAATACAACACACCAGCAAAGTAACAGGGTAAAACGTTTTATTAAATAACTATTTACATGGCAGCCTGCTGCAACATGAAAACAACACTTCCAATTGGTTCTTACTAGTTTCTATTCTGGAATTTACACGCAGCACTCCACCCACTTCTCTCACTATCTTTTCTACTCTCAAGAGAGAACAACGTCCTACATTTTTCGGAAGACTTTGGTGAAATGGCTACCGTATCTCATTCATCTTCCGAATCTGAACAAAATGATCGACTACCTTTAAGAAGAAAAAAAGAATCTTTCATCTGGCAATTTTTCACTTATCCTGAAGATCAAAAGAAAGTAAATGCACCAAAAGTAACCTGCACGATATGTGACTCGTTTCTCTCAAGAGGAAATCCAACAAAAAAATATTCCTTTTCCATACATACCATGGTGCGGCATGTCAAACAAGTGCACCCTGTGCAATTTGCAGAGGCATCGACAAAAGCCCTGGCCACGCTATTACCATTAGAGGTGGCCAGCACATTTTCTGATCGACGACCTGTATCTCCATCGAGTGCAGAGATGGACTTGAGATATTTAACTATATATGGTCTATAACCTATGGTTTTTTCAGTGAATTTTCAAGGTTTTGTAAATGCTAATTCCTAACTATATATGGTCTATAACCTATGGTTTTTTCAGTGAATTTGCTCCGCCGCCCACCCCGCCCAAAATAACGACAAACCCTATGCAAATATTATAAATATACACAACACACCAACAAAGTAACAGGGTAAAACGTTTCATTAAATAACTATTTACATGGCAGCCTGCTGCAACATCGATCCAAATGCATGACACTGTTCCTGTCAAGGTAGCATAGCTGGCGGCCTAGGGGTGGAGGACCTTTGTGCAAATACCCCGGGGAGTACTCTGGATATGCTTGGTCCCTGAGATGCTTCGATGTCACTACCTTCCACAAATGGCATAAGTCCTGGATGTTGGGTGCCATAGTTGAGGGTTTGACCTAAAGACACGTCCTGCGGTCCCTGGTCCAACCATCACATATACCTCCGCCAGGAGACGGCGTGGGGTGCACTGGAAGGGAAAGGCGGCGCGAACGAGCCTCTCCCACCTCCCCAGGTGGAGGTTTCTCAGCTACACCCCTAAAGACACGTCCTGCGGTGCCCTGGTCCAACCATCACATATACCTGCGCCAGGAGACGGCGTGGGGTGCACTGGAAGAGAGAGGCGGCGCGAACGAGCCTCTCCCACCTCCCCAAGTGGAGGTTTCTCAGCTACACCCCAGCGCTTCACTGATCTCCTTGTCCTCAGTCAAGCATCAATAGTGAGATTTTCATAGGTGAGTGTAGGTTCATAGTTTGCCATCCACAGACTAAAAGCCTGGAGTGGGAGTGAAAAAACCATAACTAGGTAAGAAGGAACGCAGAGGCTGTAGGAAGGACTCTGCATATGCTTGGTCCCTGAGATGCTTTGATGTCACTACCTTCCACAAATGGCATAAGTCCTGGATGTTGGGTGCCATAGTTGAGGGTTTGACCTAAAGACACGTCCTGCGGTGCCCTGGTCCAACCATCACATATACCTGCGCCAGGAGACGGCGTGGGGTGCACTGGAAGGGAGAGGCGGCGCGAACGAGCCTCCCCCACCTCCCCAGCTGGAGGTTTCTCAGCTGCACCCCAGCACTTCACTCGACATATGCGGCCGGCTCCCGGGGTCTGGCGGAACTTTTAGCCTTTTGGTGACTCTTCCATTCTGGACCTTGTCCCACAATCCGTTTGACCTGAAGACACGTCCTGCGGTGCCCTGGTCCAACCATCACATATACCTGCGCCAGGAGACGGCGTGGGGTGCACTGGAAGGGAGAGGCGGCGCGAACGAGCCTCCCCCACCTCCCCAGGTGGAGGTTTCTCAGCTACACCCCAGCGCTTCACTCGACAAGATGAGTTGCGCCCGCTCCTGCGGCACATTGCCTCGCTCGGCCAGCTGAATTACGCCTGCTCTTGCTATTACAGCGTCTCACCCGCCATCCGGCTGAATTGCACCCACTCTTGCGGTACAGCGACAGGCGGCTGCCACTGAGCTCAGGAAATGGCGGTCGGCTCCACAGACTTGGGCCTGGCCTGCAAGGATGGCTCTGGACAACCCTGGAACTCGGACGCTTGACTGCTACGGCATGGGCCCCATTCCCAAAAGTGTCCCATCAGCCTTGAAGATTCTACAAGAGTCACCGGGGCCCCCGACTCCCGCAGAGTTCCGGTAGGGAGCTTCTGCCATGATTGCTCGCAGAATGGCCACGACGTAGCCACGGGGTGCTCTCATGCTGACGCCAGCTTCAGTCTGAAACTTCCAGAAACACTGTAGACTACCAATTCAATCAGTTCCGGTGGAGCCCCAACGACGTATCGCGTTGTTGCATAATGCGTCATATGACACGCCGCGTTAGCGCACCCGGAAGTGCTCCGGTGCGCGAGGCGCGAAGCGCAGCTTCCCGGAAGCAATCCGGGGCGCGGCGCGGCGCGGCGCGGCGCGGAGCGCGTAACGTAAGCATAACAGGTCATGTGACTTGTTAGTAAAACTTTTCATTGGTTTAGAAATACTTTTTGTCCCAAATGATGAAAACCCCTCCTTGTTTCCTCTTGGCTCCTGCCCCCTCCCCAAGTCTTGCTCGGCCAGCTGAGTTTCGCCCACTCTTGCGGCCTACGACATGGATACGCCGGGGCGTTATGGATCAGTATGAGCAAATATACACTTGGGGATTCACAAGCAACAACAAGCCTTTGTATTTGGGGCTCTAAATCAACAACAGTGACAGAGAACAGAACCGAACTAAGCACTCGGGCTACGTTTAAACGTAACATCATCTCCCCAGAGGTACATCACCTTACACACACATGCACTCTGATCTCCTTGGCCTCAGTCAAGCATCAATAGTATGATTTTCATAGGTGAGTCTAGGTTCATGGATTTCCATCCACAGACTAAAAGCCTGGAGTGGGAGTGAAAAAACCATAACTAAGTAAGAAGGAAGGCAGAAACAGAATCTTCCTCTGCAACATCCGGCTCTGCATCGCTACTTACTTATAAATGCAGAAAAAACTCAATTAACACAAGGGCTCTTTTCAGAGCCACCTTTATCAAAGCACTCAAACTTCTGATTTATCTCCATTTTCACACTCTTGTAAATAGGTGTGCGCGCCCGAGTGCGCGCACCACGCAACTTTAAAAAAAAAAATATATATATATATTTTCGCCTTTAAGGACCTTACTGCACACCCTGAGAAAACCTATGCAGCAAAACAATCTCTACCTTCTCCCCTTTCCATGTTCCAACGCTTTGAAATGAACAATATATTTACTCGCAGTGACAAAATGGCGGTCAACACTTCCTGATTTCCTTCGAATCGAACGTTAACAGACGTCACGCAGCAAAAAAAAAGTGCGCGCGTATAAATATATAATTGACTTTAACTTTAATTTTCTCAGCAACTACTGAACGGATTTACACCATTCCAAAAAAAGCGTAATCTGCGAGCCGGACTCTACAGTTTTGCCAAATTTCTTATAAATCCATTCAGCCGTTCGACCTGTAGCCGTGTCTAAACGTCCTATGGAAAATAACATGGAGAAAACACGTTTTGGGACCCCCCTTTTATCTCAGCCCCCACTTCACCAATCGCCCCCAAACTTTCAGGGAAGGAGCGCAGCGGACCGAGCCATCTTCTTTAAGAAATTCGCAAAGATTCATCCACCAGGGCCAAAGTTAATCCAAATAGAATGTTGAGGATTTCCTATGGAAACTAGGTCCTAACTATAACTACCTACTGGCGACCGCCAGTAGGATATATATATATATATATATATATATATATATATATATATATATATATATATATATATATATATATATATAATTCTCAACCTGCCTCCTCCCCTTGGTCCACCAACCGTATACTCAGAGCACCCCACATCTCCGTTCTAATCACAGAAGTCCATACTCGATAATAAAATAGTATTGTATAAATCTGCGCAAAATCCACACATCAATAGTCTCTTAAGAAGCGAATACATTCACTTTGAGAGCTGCCCAAAGTTGACTCCCCAAGTTAATAAATAACATTTACATTCCTTCAGTGCTATGGTGGATATGGCTTGACTGCCCAAGTTCATAAATCACTTTCATATTCCTTCAATGCAATGCGGATATGGCTAATGAAAAAAGTGTACCTCATGAGAATCAAGAAATTAGAGGTATTTTAATATGTAATAAATTTTATAATGATTGGTTTGGATGAGGTTGCCTTATAATGGTATGCTGATGATTTTTTTTAAAACAGTTATGTATGGTAATATGTATTTAGTGGGTGCTAATAAACCACGTTGATGATTTATGCTAATGAATAGCAAACTCATAACTGGGGCTGCTCTAGGGTGGTTCATTTTTGATGTAATCTGGAAAATACTGGATGGTGATATATCAATGTTTTGGAATGAGGACTGAAATGTTCAATTATGTGTATAATTCATAAATGATATATGTAGGGTGGTTATATCCTGTTTGAAGTTCTTTCTTTTTAAAGGTTTGTAAATTTTGTATGCAGATGTTTTCAATCATATATTTAATGTAAGTATATATGATTTCTATTGTAGCCCTGAAGAAGTTCCTAGTGAACACAACAAGTTGGCTTTGGTTACAATGGAATTATGTCTGAAAAACGTATTCTTCAATAAAGGATGATATGCTAACCAAAAATGTGGACCACTATGACACTTTGAAGACATTACTTACTTAATACTTAGATGTGATAAGCTCTTTACCCATTAAAATTGGACTTTATATGATGGATTGTTAGAATAATAGCCTGAGACACAGTAAAATAGAGTCCTGGGTCCTATTGGTTTATTGTTTGAGATCTATCTCACCCAAGAGGGAGGTGTAATGCCTGCCTTCCTTCAATTTTGTGCACCAAATGGAATTTGAACTGATATTAATTGAAGATAGTGGCATCTGCGGTGCCCTCTTTGTTGAGCCTCGGCCATTTTTAAAGATCTTCCACTTCACATCTGTGGGACGAAAGCCTTCCCACTACTACAACCGCTGGACCCAGATCACCACAGATGCTTTCTTCAATTTTTCAATGCAGATGCATTTTTCAATTCTTCAAGGCATTTGTCTAAGAAAAGCTATGAATTGGGGTTATTCGGATTACTCTGTTCAATTATAGACTCGAGATGACAATTTGTGAAGTGTAGGAGCGTTATTCCTCCAGTATCAAAATGGTATACATATTTACGCCAAATGATGTCCCCAAAAGGGTCTCTGGCTGTCTTCGGACCAGGCCCCCTTGAAAATTATCAGTTCTACCCACTCATTCATATGGCAGACATCCATCACTCGTAATTTTCATGCCATAGGAGCAACTGTGTGTCTTAACTGTCTTAGTGTGTGTGTCTTAAATGGTGAAGTCTTACAAAATAAAAGCAATGGAACACATACACAAGACAGAAAATTAAAAGCGATTGTGACGAAAATTATATTGGCCATCTCACTACATGTCTAAATGTTGGACATAAAACTTTAATGCTTTAGGCATGCATACTTTTCTGCTTCCTACCAAGGTCTGCAGAGGGTACAGTTACAGGTCACTTACACTTTTTTTCCCTCTGTGCAACCACACATGATTAAGGATGCACTGCAGCTTTTGGTCAGATGTACAGAAGCAGCTGTGTCCTGAATCTGATCGTACAGTGTCTTCAGTCCCTGCCAGTTGTAGTAAATGTGACTGAGCTCTTTCTAATGCTCCTCTCTTCTCCCCCTAATGCCTGCAAAAGTGTTTTTTTATTATTTTTTTGTTGATGCTCAGTTTTTTGGTATATAAGGTTAGACTCTAGAATGACGTCTTTGGATTTGTGAAAATAAAAAACTATATGCAAGTTTTGACGGCAGTTCCCCCACTACACATTTGCTCCACAATCTGTGCCCATATAAAAAATGTACGTCATGGGAAAGATGGCATAAAGTACTATCAAATTAAATATGACTTAACATTTCTTGAAACATTTATGATTAGCAGGATAAGATAACAAGTTAACTCAGAGTGTTCAATTCCATGTGATCTGTCTGCAGGAAACCTGGGCCCAGGAGAATAACTACCATTTGCAAGGGTACAGGTGCTTTTTTGTACCCGCTCAAAAATCAAGATCAGGGAGAGCAATGGGAGGACTAATTATATATATAGACCTGTGCCTGCCGGGAAGTTACACCTGTATGGATTGGAACTCCCACAGGACTCAGGCAGTGATGTTCTCTGGGAAAGCCCTTAGATTCGTTGCAGTTAACATCTACAATGATGAGACAGCGGGATCTAACGTCTCTTTGGCTGAGGAATTAGATAACAGGTTGGGCCAGGCTATATTAAGTCAAAAAAAGGGGCAGCCATATGGGCTGGTGGTTATGGGAGACCTCAATTGTCACCTGTGCCCGGTTTTGGTCCATATAAATATCGACTGGTCACGATGTCCCAGGGAGAAGGGCCCGCACTTTTCTCACACACTGTTGGGCTCTGCCCTTAGAATGTTACGACTTAAGTATGACCTAGAACATACTATTAATATGATAGGGACACAAGTGGATGGCACACTCCCTCCCACATTTAAGGGACGAGGATGTTCTTCTTTTATAGATCACATCCTGGTCTCAAGGTCCCTAATTAATAAGGTTATCAGTGTAGGGATCGAATGGAGTGGCTTCAGTGACCATAATCCTCTTGTCCTGGACCTGTTGTACAGGGTGGGTCTAAGTACTAGAGCCCAAAGTACATTCTCTGAAAGAGCAATAGACCAGGGTAGGAGATTAAAATGGGCAAAAATAGATGGGGAAAAGTTCTACAAGGGCCTGGTAGAGGCAGGGAAATTAGCTATTAATGATTGTCTGGACATTGAGGTCCATGGGACAAGGATATTAGAAGCCTTTGATCAGATTGCTAAACTGGTCGACGGTCTATTAAAAACCGGTGCGCCACTCAAGAACCACAGAAACCCGCGATGGTTCGACAATGACTGCTCTAAAGCCTTGAGGGAGCTGAAAAGCTGCCTCAAAATTAAGCCAAGGGTTCCCCAAACAGTTAAGAAGTGTAGGGACACTTACAAAAAGGAGATTAAACGGAGGAAACTTGCTCTGCAGGCGGAAGCATGGGCAGATTTACGGGAAGCAGGGGAAAGAAAGGACTTAGCAGGGTTTTGGAAAATAATTAATAACCCGACGTTCCAGGAAAAAGATGCCCCGGATTTAGGGGCTAATGTTCTCCCAGAGCAGTGGGTTACCCACTTTAGGAGCCTGTATAATCACGAGTTAGGCTCTAGTGAAGAGACATTGGCCGTTCCAACTGAGGCTTCACTAGTAGAATTTTCCATTAGGGAGATTACTGCAGGGATGGAGGGCCTGACCAGAAATAAAGCCCCGGGGCCTGACGGAATCCCCCCAGACTTATTCCTGAGTAATATCGAACTTTGGGCCCCTCTAATGACAAGGGTTATTAATACTGCCATTACTTGTGGCCTGCCCCCGTCTTGGTCCACGGCGGTAATTGTGCCGATTTTTAAAAAGGGCAGTAGGGATGACCCGAAGTGTTACCGCCCGATTTCCCTGATCGATGTGTCGGCAAAACTTTTGGGAAGGGCAATTCTTAGCAGACTGTCCGAGTGGACCGAGGAAAATAACATCTTCTCGGACACTCAATACGGATTTAGGGCAGGGAGGTCGACTAGCGACCAGTGCCTGAACCTCTATATGCTGACTGCCAAGTACACCATGGCTAGTGACGAAGCCGTGTATATGGGTTTCATGGATCTGGCAGCAGCATTCGATCACGTCAACAGGGATAAATTGTGGGGTATGATGCTTAGTATGGGGATAGAGAGGGGTTTAATTAATATATTGAGAGAACTGCACAGCGACACCACTGCAAAGGTTCGCTTTAATAGAGAGGGTGGATTGACTGCTTCTTTTCCCTGCATGAGTGGAGTCCGGCAAGGTTGCATTCTCGCCCCCTTTTTGTTTTCCCTTTACATTAACAACTTGGAGCAGTCTTTGTTAGGCCTAAAGGCAGATTGCCCAAAGGTTGGGTCGCGTCATATTCCCGTTCTGCTTTATGCAGATGACGCGGTCCTGATCGCACGTACACCAAGGAGCCTTCAAATCTTGATAGACGGATTTGTTAGGTTCATGGGCGCCCTGGACCTTTCTGTTAATCTAAGCAAATCGTATGTGCTTCTGGCGGGGAAAACAAAGAAAACCACCTCTACATTCACATATACAATAGGGAGTCATATTGTGGAAGAGGTCAAAACGTTCCCCTATCTTGGCGTAACATTTGATGGTGCTCTGAGGTTTGATACCCTGGTCGAGGAACGACGTGGTAAAATGATTGCTTCTAACGGGGCAATTGCTGGCTATGGCAGGAGGCTAGGAAGATGGTCCCCGGAACAGGTGATAAACCTGTACAGCTCTGTATCATGCTCCAAGGTAATCTATGGGGCAGAAGTATGGGGCTTTGTTAATACCACTAGTATCCAACGAGAGGAAAATAAATATTTGAAATCGCTCTTAAGGGTACCACAAAGTACTGCTGGTATGATTGCCCACAGGGAGTTAGGTAGACCTTATATAGAAGATCTGATTAAATTGAGGCCCATTATTGCTTGGCTAAAAATCTGGGTAAATCCTGAGGCGACATTAAGCAGAGAAATTTTATCGGACTGCCTTGAGAGGGACAAGTGTATGCGCATCCCCTGGCTCTTTTATGTGAAGAATACTTTGGAGGAGCTAGGTTTTGGGAATTTGTTCACTCACCCCACAACTATTGTAGCCCAGAACAAACTGCAGGTAGGGAGATTTTTTCTAGAGCGGAAAAACCTACGCAGAAATGAGGCTGAAGGGTGTAAAAAGACAGTGAGGGCCCATTACCTGGTGAAGAGCCGGGAAGGTATGGAGCCTTACTTGTACCTCATGTATAACGCACAGGACAGGTTCTTGATGTGCCGTTTCAGATTGAACCTACTCCCATTCATGTTGGCATCACCAGCGGGTTTTGCTACGTCAATAGAAGAGAAGGGGTCCTGCGGCTGCGACAATAGGTCTCCGCAGGACTCCCTTCACTTTGTCTTACTTTGCCCTTTTTATGCAATGCCCAGACGCAGATACCTGGTAAACCTCCTGAAAAAAGCTAATTTGGTCCATGCTAGGGAGGCACTAGTGTTCTTACAGACAGCTGCGGAACCTTTAACACTGTGTAGCATTTTGAATTTTATCAAAGTAGCTCTCCGTTTAAAGCTAACCAGAGGAGAAGATTGAACTGCTTTTATTGTAACTTTTAACAGTGCCAATAATGGATATCTTGTGTATTATAGTGTATATTTTGTACAAAGAATCATGAAATGTTTAATGACTTTTTACTATGTATATTTGAGTGTGCTTTTATGGTGTTTTTTAATCACTGAATAAAGATTCTTGAATTGAATTGAATTGAGTGTTCAATCCTATTTTTCTTTGTTCTTTAGTTGAGCGTGATGTCAATGGTACGCTCCTTGAAGAAGCAGAATGTGCATATTGTGATGAAAATGGGCCATCTTTCTCTTTTCCAGACACCTTGAGAGATCGGTAAATATTTTTTATAACTGTAAACTCCTTCCAGTACGTAATGTGCATGTAAGCAAACAAATGCACTTGTAATACTTTTTTCAGCAATACTGCATGCTTCTCCTATCTGGGCATCAGTGATCTGCGTGTAATTTATTTCAAATTTCAGAGCTCAAATTTTGTGGTCTGTTCTCTTTGTAGGTGTGTTCGGTGTGAACAAACATTCATCAACACCACCAGATCATGCACTTGTGATGAACCCCATATTTTGGTAAGTGTGACAAAGTGCACAAATGAGTGCATATTTTGTTTCAAGCAGGTGAAACAAGTTTTAAATTGTACTTAATTTGTCTGTAATTAGTTATTCTCTTTTTCAGACTGGAGGACTATGTTTCCAAGGGTCAGCTGAGTTTCCTTCAAGAGTGCTCCCAACTGTGCGGTATGGACAGCTGGTGGGTAAATCCAATTAACAATTCTGCGTGTTGTCATAATTACACTGGGCTTTTGCTTTAACTTGCTACTGGAAAACTAACACATTCTTTATTGTATCAGAAACTATGCCAAAGGTGAACTTGAGGCCAGAATCACAAGCACTGTACTTCCATGTGCCATAGCCCAGTTCTTTTTGTGTGCCATTTTCATGCTTCGTCCATCTTTACCAAAGTCTTCGACCACTACAATAGGCTAGAATCCTCTCCCACGCCTACTTGAAGTCTGAGCACGTTTATTAAGAAAAAGATGTGAAAAGCATGATATCATGAAATAGAGTGACAAAGGTTGCCCATAGATCGCTGTAATTGTGTAATGCTGACCCTTACAGAGTACATGGAGTTTTTATAGAGTTTAGTATACAAGCACCAGCGGAACACAGGTTACAGAAACAGATCATTGCAGCTGTAGTGTTCTCATGAAGTAGGAGTCATTGACCCTAAGGAAAGATATCAGAAAAGTAAACTTGTAAACTCAGAGATGACTACTTGTGGATCATCTCTTAGAGCTACCAAGCATGATAGTGAGGTTAAATGCTTTAAATGGGGCACGCCTGTTTGACAATGTTTAACATGTGTAACCAAACTGAACGAAGACTATAACAGTAATGTTAAGAATACATACAAACCATTTCCCAATCCCTCCCTTTGGCACCCCAGATATAACTCTTAGCAAAATTCTTTTGTCATTAATCTACTGACTTTTTGTCTCATTTAATTTTCGTTCATGCATTTCTCTATCCCATAGTCAAGGTTACTGTTAGTATCACTATCCCCTTAGAAAGAAAAAGTAGCTAAAAAGCTGTAATTATTGTTCCAGTAATCTTCAAACCCAATCCACCAATAGTGTATTTTAGCGAGGACCCGAAACCCCACCCATTTAAGTTAAACCCATTGTTCATTTTATTTAGATCCTTCCCATTTCTCTAATGTTAACCTTTTACTTAAAACGTAAGAAACATGGGGCCTCAGATTCACGATCCTGGCTCCTCAATTTTGGAACCTTCTTCCTCTCGAACTGCGTATGGCCACCTCTTAAACCCAGTTCAGAAAACTACTTAAAACTTGGTTATTCTCCCAGGCACATAATTGAACTCACTGTCTTGTGAATGCTACCGTCCCTACTTAGAGCCAAGAAACCGCTCGGTGTATGTGCGCTCAATAAATTACATTTAACATAACAATACTGAGCGAGATATTGGGTATATAATACAGACACTAGTCCCCATAACGGCACAAACTCCACCTTTGGCAGTCAGTACATAGATTTTGAAGGATTATAATTGTCTGTGCTTCTAGCTGGTCTAAAATGAGTCCCAAAGGGAAGGTGGTCGCATTCACTGCTTCTTCCAAAGTCAAGAGTTTGAACTTCATGTATGACTACTACCATCCCAGACATTGGAAAATAGAACAGCGAAAAAGCTTAGTCTCTGATTATGTTCTTGTCAGCCTCTATTGGTATGGTGATTCAGAGAGAGTCTGACAAAAAGGTGGGATTACATATGCTAGGACCAGTGAGGCAGTAACTGAGCATAGTTATTGGTTAAAAAGTACGTTCCAGGTTGTTGACTCCTTACTTCGAGAATATAGAACACCAATATGACAGTCTGAAATAGAAGAAACTGGTTCTGGAGTGGGTAGGGCCCGAACTGAAACTGAACTCGGACAAGACGGAGGTCCTCATCCTGGGCTCCTCGCCCTCCGCCTGGGACGACTCCTGGTGGCCCCCCGCCCTGGGCACCGCACCCAAACCGACTGACCACGCACGTAACCTGGGCTTCATCCTGGACTCCTCCTTCTCCATGACCAGACAAGTCAACGCCGTCTCCTCATCATGCTTCAACATCCTACGCATGCTACGGAAGATCTTCTGGTGGATCCCCACCGAGACCAGGAAGACCGTCACCCAGGCCCTCGTCACCAGCCGACTGGACTACGGCAACGCTCTCTACGCCGGAACCACCGCCAAGCTCCAGAAGAGACTCCAGCGGGTCCAGAACGCCTCAGCCAGACTCATCCGCGACCTCCAACGAAACAGCCACATCTCCGGACATCGGAGAGACCTGCACTGGCTCCCCGTCAAGAAAAGAATCACATTCCGTCTCCTCACCCACGCACACAAAGCCCTACACGACCAAGGCCCGAGCTACCTCAACAACCGAATGAACTTCTACGTTCCCAAGCGCCACCTCAGATCAACCAGCCTCGCCCTCGCCGCCGTCCCCCGCATCCGAAGAGCGACAACAGGAGGAAGGTCCTTCTCCCACCTGGCCGCCAAGACCTGGAACTCCCTCCCGACAGACCTGCGCCTGACCCAAGACCACCTCGCCTTCAGGAAGAAGCTCAAGACCTGGCTGTTCGAGCAGTAACGCCCCCCCCCCCCCCCCCCCCCCCCCCAGCGCCTTGAGACCCTACGGGTGAGTAGTGCGCTCTAAAAATGTCGTGATTGATTGATTGATTGAACATAAAATTGACACTCATTCGGACACAATCAAATGCTGCTCTTAAGATGTTACTAGAATAATACTTGTGCAGTTTAGGCAAGGTGAATAGCCGCAGGGAGAAGACTGTTTAAGGAAACGGAAACCATCAGTGGATAATAGAATGCGAATAGAGGCTTTATTATACACTCCAGGCAAGTGTCTACGCAGATTCAAGCCAAGGCATTGTTCTTTTTTGTTCAGAGGGAACCATTAGCACACCCCTTTTGTGCATCCCTAAGTAGATTATTGCAAATCCAGCAAGAATGTTTAAGGTGTTGTCAATATCGTTCCACCAAGTGCAGATAGGTGTACTCCCAATACAAAGAGCTTTGTGTCAGTGAAGGTATAGTTCGCAGAGTTTGGCTAATTTTGAGGCATCCAGTGTCCCTTACATTAATGCAATGATACACACCAAACCGGAAACATTTGCAACAACACGGGCTAAGCCGTGTGTGTTCCGACAACACGAATGATACCACTCTTGCCTTAACCCCGCATATGCCTTAACCACGCATAGGCGTGGGTAAGGCAGTGCTCGGTCTAGCTGCTGGTTGCTGCTGGGTGGAAGCAAGAAGAGGAACGATCAGGAGAGGATGCAGTGAGGTAAGTGGGGCTGGTTTTTGGATGGGTGGGGGTACGCCTGTAAGGGTATGGGGTAATTTTCAGGGCAGGGTAGTTTGTAGGGCTTAGTGGATGGCAGAGTAGTTTTTAGGGCTGGTGCAGGAAAGGTTTTAGGACTCAGCAGGGGGGGTTCAGAAGTGAGGGGGTAGTTTTTAAGAATCAGGGCAGGGGTTTGGGGAGGCGTTTTAGGGCTCAGGGCTCAGGGCAGGGTTTGTTGGGCACAGGGGTTCGGGGTAGTTTCTAGGGCTTGGGGGGCAGGGACGTTTTTAGGGCTCGTGGGAAGGGGTTGGTTTTCAGGAGGGACTGGGCAGTATTAGGACTCAGGGCGGGGGCAGGAGTCAAACGGGTAAGACTTACCTGATAAGTCTTGACAATGGATATGTCTTTGCCATACATGCCTTAACAACACACATTTAGTTGTAAAGGCATGTGTGGTAAAGGCATATGCATGGTTGAAGTTTTGCATGGTGAAGACTGAGTGGAACCGGCATGCGTTGTAGTCATAATCTAGTGAATAGTCCCGCCCATGTGCGTGGACCCCAGAGCAATCAAAAATAATCTCTTAAGCGGTCTTCATTGCAGTCCTGCATAGGAGAATTAAAGACAATAATGCAGCCTGTACCTACAAGGCTACACTGTCCTGTACTTCAGCTAGAAATGACAAGGATACAACACCAATAACACATTTAATACAATTTGTCAAGTTTCACTCATAGAGAAACTTTCCTCCCCTCACCAAATCCTTGGAATGATAGAGAGGAAGGAATGGACAGACAAGCCTCCATAGGCTGCCATTATGTGTCTGGAAAAGGGATACCGTGCCTTTAAGGAACTCTCTAGAGACCCTCGGTATCCCAGCATGCATAGCCCCTTCCTTTTACTTTCAGTTCTTTTTTCCGGCTCCTGCTAGCAGGACCCTGGAGCATTGAGCTCTACCTTTTTGGGTGTTTTGTTAACTTTTTGGCACTTTTAAAGTGTTGGAGTGTGTTCGCTCGACATAGTTTTGCTTCTTCTTCACTTTTCTGGTGTTTTTGGCCATTTGTTTGTCAAATATGCCTGCCTTATTTGAGAAATGTCCAGAGTGTGCCAGGAAGAAGGCAAGATCTGATCCACACAGGGTGTGTATCCTGTGTCTACCTGCTTCTTATGTTCCTGGGACTTGTGAAATCTGCTTGCAGTTTTCCAGTAGGACCCTGAAGGACCGAGAGAAGATCAGGCTCCAAGGACTGAAGCAAAGAAGACAGCAAGGTCAAGGTGGGTCTGGGCAGGAAGGGGCTTCTTCCTCTGCCTGTGCTGCGGCCTCTGGGGGGCTCCCCAGTAAGGAGAAGGCCAGAAAACGCCACCGGTCTCTGTCGACGTGGATAGCCTCGACGTCGGCGTTGAGAGGAATGACCAAGGTCTGCTCCCCGTCTCCCCAGGGCTCTGGGTCGAAGCGACGTTGACGTTCGACGTTGAGGGGATTGACGTCGAGACCTCAGACGAGGTCGACGTCGAGGACTGCTTCGTCGTCGAGTCATCATCGACGTCGAGAGGGTTCAAGGAGGTGTAGGCGGTCGACGTCCAGGCGTCACCGTCGTTCACCATCGACGTTGACTAGACGTTCGGCGTCGAGAAGGAGATCATCGACGTCGAGAAGGAGATCATCGTCGACGTCGAGACGGCATTCATCGACTTCGAGACGGCGTTCATCGACTTCGAGACGGCGTTCATCGACGTCGAGACGGCGTTCATCGACGGCGAAAAGGCGCTCAGCGTCGAGGAGGAGAGCATCGTCCTCCAGGAGGCGTTTCAAGACCAGGACTGTGTCCTTGGTGTCCACAAGCCCACGGTCGCGGCGGCGCCGTCGCTCAGCTACCAAGGATACGGCCTCTAGCCCCCCCCCCCCCCCCCCCCCCCCCTTCAGGTCAGGCAAAGAAAAGAAAGAGAGGGGAAGAGGCTCCGGGCTCGAAGCACTCACAAGTTTATTCGCCCTCCAAGCCGAGGTCCCCTACACCTCCTCCGTTACCCAAGCACCCTCCTCCACGTAACCCGACGCCTCCTCCGCCACCCGTTCCTCCTCATCGTCCTCCGCCTCCTACACCACCACCTCCTCCGAGGTCGGTCTGGTTGCCACATCTCCTGACGCCGCCTACGGGGCCATCGCAACCTAGGCTCCCGTTTAGGCCTCCACAGCGCCCTCCGCTACGGCCCGTGGACCGTCCGAGGCCTCGGAGGTCGAGATCTTGCTCCAGACGAAGGGATAGATCCAGGAGTCGCCGTCGCTCTTCTACAAGATCCAGACGGCACCACAGGAGGGACCGGTTGAGGTCCCGCTACACGGATTCCTCCAGTGCCAGGGACTATTCACCTACCCTGTATGACTCCCCTCGGAAGAGGGTGTCTCCAGTAGATGACATAGTCTCCTTTCAGGACGTGTTGCTGTGAGGGGCAACTAAGCTGGGCATCACGCTCACTGTGCCCGCACCATTGACTTCCATCATTTTCGAAACCCTGCACAAGAAGCAGCTGTCTCGCCCTTTGCTGCCCTTGGTGCCTGGGCTGGTGGAACCTGCCATGGAGTTGTTCCTCACTCCTGCGGCTACGAGATAGGCACCTTCAAGGCTGCAGAAGAAATATAAGGCTCCTGACTCGGACCCAGCATTTCTTCGGGTGGATCCCACGCCTGACTCGGTAATTGTGACCGCAGCAATAAAAGCGGTACAAAAGGGGGTGGTGATGGACGGAGCATCTGAACCAATCAAACACTCACACCCAGTGAAAAGATCTGGGTTTGATCCATCACCGTTCTTTAGCCCACTACGCCACCCCAGTTCAGACATGGCTATATGCAAATCAGTCTGACCCTGTGCCTCATGGGAACAGTCCCGCCCGAACTGCCAAGCCATGCCTTCCCTGGACCGGAAACAAGCTTCCGATGACCGGTTTCTGGCATTCCAGCCGTCCTCAGCCCGGCTTGCTTGAATCCAGTGGCAAAGTGAGCAAGGGACTTACGTCTGAGCATACCCTGCCACACTTATGGCGGCCAAAAGCAGTACAAAAGGGGGTGGTGATGGACGGAGCATCTGAACCAATCAAACACTCACACCCAGTCAAAAGATCTGGGTTTGATCCATCACCGTTCTTTAGCCCACTCCGCCACCCCAGTTCAGATATGGCTATATGCAAATCCGTCTGACCCTGTGCCTCATGGGAACAGTCCAGCCCGAACTGCCAAGCCATGCCTTCCCTGGACCGGAAACAAGCTTCCAAGGACCGGTTTCTGGCATTCCAGCCGTCTTCAGCCCG
The DNA here is from genome assembly GCF_964261635.1 of Lissotriton helveticus. Classification (NCBI taxonomy): domain Eukaryota; kingdom Metazoa; phylum Chordata; class Amphibia; order Caudata; family Salamandridae; genus Lissotriton; species Lissotriton helveticus. The sequence goes on along the minus strand of NC_136063.1, from coordinate 450,343,400 downwards.
GCTTGCTTGAATCCAGTGGCAAAGTGAGCAAGGGACTCACGTCTGAGCATACCCTGCCACACTTATGGCGGCCAAAAGCGGTACAAAAGGGGGTGGTGATGGACGGAGCATCTGAACCAATCAAGCACTCACACCCAGTCAAAAGACCTGGGTTTGATCCATCACCGTTCTTTAGCCCACTCCGCCACCCCAGTTCAGACATGGCTATATGCAAATCCGTCTGACCCTGTGCCTCATGGGAACCGTCCAGCCCGAACTGCCAAGCCATGCCTTCCCTGGACCGGAAACAAGCTTCCGAGGACCGGTTTCTGGCAATCCAGCCGTCTTCAGCCCGGCTTGCTTGAATCCAGTGGCAAAGTGAGCAAGGGACTCACGTCTGAGCATACCCTGCCACACTTATGGCGGCCAAAAGCGGTACAAAAGGGGGTGGTGATGGACGGAGCATCTGAACCAATCAAACACTCACACCCAGTCAAAAGATCTGGGTTTGATCCATCACCGTTCTTTAGCCCACTCCGCCACCCCAGTTCAGATATGGCTATATGCAAATCCGTCTGACCCTGTGCCTCATGGGAACAGTCCAGCCCGAACTGCCAAGCCATGCCTTCCCTGGACCGGAAACAAGCTTCCAAGGACCGGTTTCTGGCATTCCAGCCGTCTTCAGCCCGGCTTGCTTGAATCCAGCGGCAAAGTGAGCAAAGTGAGCAAGGGACTCACGTCTGAGCATACCCTGCCCCACTTATGGCGGCCACAAGGGACTCACGTCTGAGCATACCCTGCCACACTTATGGCGTCCCTTGCTCACTTGGCCACTGGATTCAAGATAGCCTGGCTGATGAGGATTATGAATCCGAAACCGGTCCCAGGATGCTTGTTTCCGGTCCATGGAAGACATGGCTTGGCAGTTCGGGCTGGACTGTTCCCATGATGCACCGGGTCAGACTGATTTGCATAAGGCCATGTCTGAAATGGGGTGGCTGAGTGGGCTAAAGAATGGTGATGGATTAAACCCAGATCATTTGACTGGGGGTGAGTGTTTGATTTGCTCAAACTCTCCGTCCATCATCCCCTTTTGTATCGCTTTGTTCGCCCTAAGTGTGGCAGGGTATGCTCAGACGTGAGTCCCTTGCTCACTTGGCCACTGGATTCAAGATAGCATGGCTGATGAGGATTATGAATCCGAAACCGGGCCCAGGATGCTTGTTTCCGGTCCATGGAAGACATTGCTTGGCAGTTCGGGCTGGACTGTTCCCATGAGGCACAGGGTCAGACTGATTTGCATAAGGCCATGTCTGAAATGGGGTGGCTGAGTGGGCTAAAGAATGGTGATGGATTAAACCCAGATCAATTGACTGGGGGTGAGTGTTTGATTTGCTCAAACTCTCCGTCCATCATCCCCTTTTGTATCGCTTTGTTGGCAGCAAGAAAACAGCACGCCACCACCCCATTATTGACAGTGCTTCCTGACAAGGAGAGCCGCTGGATGCATTCGGCAGGCAGGAAGGTTTGCGGGACGGCCTCCACATTGATGAAGGCTGCGAGTGCCTCAGCCCAGTTGGGACGTTATGATCGGGCTCTCCAGCAGTTTTCGGAACACCTTCCCCGGGAAAAAAGGGAAGATTTCCAAGAGATCCTTGCCGAAGGTCTGCTGGTTTCCAACCAGGTGATAAGTTCGGCTGCGGATTCTTCTCTCTAGGCAGCCCACGGGCACTGCCATGGGGTCAACCTGAGGCTACTCGCCTGGCTGCGTCTTACATCCTTGAAGCCCAAGGCGCAGCAGAGAGTTGCTAACCTACCCTTTTTCGTGCGAGACCCTCTTCGGTAAACATTTGGACGACGAGATGGCCCGCATTAAGGTGGAGGCGGAAACCCTGACGGCTGTCGGGTTGGAAAAGCCTAAGGAACAGAAAAAGATCTTCCGTCCGTTCCAGAGGCGGTACGGGGCGCAGGGCAGAGGGCAAGGTCGACAGGCTGGACAGCAACAACAGCAGCAGCAGTTCCAGTGGAAACCGTTCCAAAAGCGCCAGAGGAGCCGAGGTGGTCAACAGTCTTCCTCCGCGACCAAAGGCCCGGCTGGGTCTAGGCCCTGAGGTGCTTCTTCCCCCTCATCCGTTACCCGCTCCGGTGGGGGGAAGCACTCAACATTACCTGGCAGAGTGGAGAAACATTACTCAGGACAAGTGGGTGCTGAATATTGTTTGCAATGGAGACAGTCTTCGTTTCACCAGCCCGCCTCCAGCAATTCCACCGGTCGGCTCGCAGTTCCAACTGCGCAAGCTCCAGGCGGAGGCCGATACCCTGTTAACAAAAAGGGCAATAGAAGACGTCCCTCTGTCTCAAAGGGGAAAGGGTCTTTACTCCCGCTTCTTCCTAGTACGGAAGAAGGACAAGAACGAGCTCAGACCCATTCTGGATTTGCGACAAGCAAACCAGTGGATTCGCAGGGGAAAGTTTTGCATGCTGTCTTTGCACCAGATTTATCCTCAGCTGCAGAGAGGAGACTGGCTCTGCGCGATAGATCTGCAGATGCTTACTTCCATGTGCCCATTGCACGGAAACATCAGAAGTTCCTGCACTTCCTGGTCGGCATCAACCACTATCAGTACACCGTACTACCGTTAGGACTGAAGTTGGCACCCAGGACTTTTTCGAAATGCATGGCTGTGGTAGCAGCGCACCTGAGAAAGAATAAGGTTTTTGTCTACCCGTACCTGGACGATTGGTTGATCAAAGCCTCCACCTTCCGGGACGCGCAATTGCACTTCAACAGGACGGCCGTCCTGTTGAACGTCTGGTGTTGCACATAAATCTGTCCAAGTCTGTCCCGATTCCTGTGCAGTGCCTGCAGTACTTGGGAGCCTCCATCAATACGCTGTCGGCAAGCGTGTCTCCTTCGGAGGAGAGACTCTTATCCATCCTTCGGAAGGCTCAGGCTTGCATAGCTGCTCCATCTACAACAGTGAGGATGGTGTCTTCTCTACTGGGATCAATGGCCTCTTGTATCTTTCTCACTCCGTACGCACGCCCACACATGAGGCCGCCACAGGAATGTTTGGAGGACCAGTGGGACCAGAGGAAAGGGTGTTGGGACGACCGGATTCAGTTGTCTCTTCACGCCCAACAGTCCCTGAGATGGTGGTGCTCAGCATAGAATCTCCTCAGAGGGGTTCCTTTCCACAAGGACATCCCGACTCAGACTATCGTTACGGATGCATCTCTCCTGGGCTGTATCACATCAATTTCCTGGAACTCAGAGCTGTTCACTTGGCACTGAAGGCCTTTCATACGTCTTTCCAGACCAACTCCTTGCTTGTGCAGACGGACAATACGACCACGATGTATTACCTCAACAAGCAGGGGGGCTCGAGATCGCGCACACTGTCGCAGGAAGCGCAGGCGATCTGGCACTGGCTGTTAGCCAGAGGACTGATGATAACGGCATCTCATTTGCCAGGTGTGCAGAATGTTCAGGCGGACGCACTCAGCAGGTTGCTTCTCGAAAACCACGAGTGCGTCATAAACGACGAGGTGCTCGACAAAGTCTTCGCCATGTGGGGCCCTCCAGAAGTGGATCTATTCGCCACCGCCGAAAACAGCAAATGCCGCGACTTCGCCTCGAGATATTACCAGCCGGGGGCTCTGGGGAACGCGTCATGGATCAGCTGGTGGGACCGCTTTCTGTACGCTTTTCCACCCATTCCCCTGATTCCAGCGGTGCTCATCAAGCTGGCACGATCCCGGGCGCGGATGATCCTCATTGCGCCGGAATGGCCCAGACAGTGGTGGTTCATGGACCTGCTTCACCGGTCCATCCTACCTCATCGGCGGCTGCCGTGTCGGCCGGACCTTCTCATGAAGTTCGGGGGTCAGATGGTGCACCCCAACCTCTCATCGTTGAGTTTGGCGGCATGGCTCCTGAGATAGTGCAATATGGTCACTTGAATCTTCCGGAGGATTGCATGGACATATTGAAGGAGGCTAAGAGGCCATCTACTAGGACCTCTTATGCTTACAAGTGGAAGAGATTCTGCATCTGGTGCATGTCTAAGAACTATGATCCGATGACCTGAAAGGAGGATGTTATCCTTCCATACCTTCTGCATCTAGCTCAGTCTGGCCTTAATTTCCATTCCATTAAGGTTCACCTGGCTGCATTGACTGCTTACAGAAAATGCCCTTCACAGACATCCTTCTTCCAGATTCCTGTGATTAAGGATTTTTTGGAAGGGTTGAAGAAGGTGTTCTCTCCTGTTCGGCTTCCTTCGCCTTCATGGGAACTGAATGTGGTGCTGTCCAGGCTGATGAAGGAACCTTTCGAGCCTATTCATAAGGCTTCACTGCAGCACCTGTCTTGGAATGCGGCGTTCCTCGTGGCCATTACATCGGCCCGCAGGGTGAGTGAAAATCAGGCATTGTGTTGCCAGGAACCTTATACTTTATTTCATGCTGCTAAGGTTGTAATGCGTACTCACCCTAAGTTCCTTCCCAAGGTGATTTCAGATTTTCATGTTAATCAGACTACAACTTTACCAACATTTTTCCAGAATCCTTCCACCCCAGCGGAACGGTCTCTTCATTCCCTGGATGTCAGAAGGGTGTTGAAATTCTATCTGGATAAGACCAAGGATATTCGTAGATCCGACCAATTGTTTGTCAACTATGGGTCGGTTAGGACTGGTCTGGATACTTCGAAGCAGTCCATCTCTAGGTGGATTGTGTCAGGTATCCAGCTCTGTTATCAGAAAGCGAATAAGACCTTAGGGGGTAGGCCTAAGGCTCATTCTATCAGGGGCAAAGCAGCTACACTAGCTTTGCTTCGAAATGTTCCAATTGCAGAGATCTGCAGGGCGGCCACTTGGAAGTCGGTCCACACCTTTGCTAAGCATTACTGTCTGGACTCTGATGCCAGGGCAGATGCTCAGATTGGACATGCTTCGCTGCGGAATTTGATCGCACAATAGTGGTGTTGTCTATTTTTTCTCCACCGCCGGGTTGTTTATGGATGGGCTTGCCATTCTATTCACTGGATTATGACTATACACAGAGATCCCCTACTACAGAAGGAGTAGTTTCTTACCTGTAACTCCAGTTCTGTAGTAGGGGTATCTCTGTTATAGTCATAAGCGCCCGCCATCCTCCCCGGTGGAGAAAATGGTACTGTGATATATGCTACAGGCCTTGCTTTATGCACCTTCATAAAGAACTAAAAGTAAAAGGAAGGGGCTGTGCATGCTGGGATACCGAGGGTCTCTAGAGAGTTCCTTAAAGGCACGGTATCCCTTTTCCAGACACATAATGGCAGCCTATGGAGGCTTTTCTGTCCATTCCTTCCTCTCTATCATTTCAAGGATTTGGTGAGGGGAGGAAAGTTTCTCTGAGTGAAACTTGACAAATTGTATTAAATGTGTTATTGGTGTTGTATCCTTGGCATTTCTAGCTGAAGTACTGGACAGTGTAGCCTTGTAGGTACAGGCTGCATTATTGTCTATGCAGGACTGCAATGAAGACAGCTTAAGAGATTATTTTTGATTGCTCCGGGGTCCACGCAGACAGGCGGGACTATTCACTAGATTATGACTATAACAGAGATACCCCTACTACAGAACTGGAGTTACAGGTAAGAAACTACTCCTTCCATCACACAACCACCACAACCCAAACTCCAAAACATGTTGTAAACTAAACTGTCGAGACCTACCACAGGCCATTAAAAATCATAAACCTTTTTACCAGATCTGCAGGTCTAGTGGAGTAGAGTAATTTACTTGAGCTAACTGTAATATACTTGACTCATAAACGGTCTAGATTTCTGTGATGCTTGGCAATTATTTTATTTCACAGGTTCCTTTGTTTTGAGCCGGTTTGATGTACGAAAAATAACTTTTTTGATTTAATAGACTAAACTTTTGCTCCATGTAGAGAATGAAACTAGCCTGTATATAGGGTACACATGACCTCTGACTTGCCTCTTAGTTCACTAATAGCATTGTCATCAGTGCGGGGGCAGGAAAGTGAAGCTATCCAGTCTTGCTGCTTTCCCCTGCTTAAGGTGTTTTATTGTGTGCAGCACCTCAGAAGTTGTGATGGGTTCATCAAGAGTGTCTCTGTCCTCCCGGGTGAGTCATGGGAGGGGAAGCACCTGTAGAAAGGCATGCTGAGGTCCGATCTTGGGTGTGTTCTCCTGGTATAAGGCGCTATAAAACTCTTTTAACGCTTTGGTCTTGCGCTCCTCCGTAGTGCAGAGATCCCTGCTGAGTTCTTTAATTCCTTAATGTATCCTCTGGTGCCTTTTGTCTGTTGTTTATTGGTGAGACGAGATCCCCCTGATAGAATCAAGGCCCAGTATCGGTAAGGATGTAGTTCGCTTTATCGTATTGTAGGGTGAGGAGCTGGCCGCAAAGTGCTATGTAGCTTCTCCCAACTGTCTTGGAGGGTCAGGCCTTGTGGTCGCGCTCTACCCAATCTAGGTTGTCTGTTAAGCGTTGCATTTCGAGCTCCCTCATTTTTTCTGAGGCCTCCTTGATGAATAACCCACAAATAGGTACTCTCTGGGTGTCCCATATCGCCAAAGGTTCCATATCCCTGGTGTGGTTCAATTTTAGATATTCCTGCACTGCTGTCGTCACTTTGTGCCAATGGGTCTCGCAGGAGGGAGTCATTCAACTTTCAGGACTTTTCCTGGACCGCGGCCGGCTAATACAGTCTGCACCGGGCCATGGTCCAAAATAGTCCTTGGTCCCTGGAAGACGTCCTCCACCCGAGGAAGCAGCTGCTGGTCGACAAGGAGATTATTGATCCACACCCTGTGTTCCTGAAACTTTGTGACATCCCTAATGGGGATTGCAATCCCCGCCATTTTATTAGGAGTTGAGGTATGAACTGGAGAGTTCGATCAGAGCTGGTGTTGGTCGCCCTAGAGCAAGTGTGTCTCCTGAAGGAGGAAGGCCTCCGAGCACCCTGAATTGCCTCTTAGTTCACTAATAGCATTGTCATATGTGCTGGGGCAGGAATGTTTCTCAGTTAATGTGTAAAATCTCTCAATTTTATGTTTCAGTCATTTTTATTGTCATTTTCTACTACAAACATAAAGTGAGCATTCCCACCTGCAACCACTCAGCCAAACAAAGAAGAACTAACCAACAATCACCCCTAACCCTCCCTCCCCAAGCCATTACACCACATTGCTGAGGAAGGTACACAAAACCAGGAGGTCTATATTCAGTAGTCTCATAAACGTTAAGCTTTGGCTTTGTCAGATAGACTATAATGGGATAGTAAACCCAGTACTCTGAGGTAGCCTTGACATGTAAGATCCCTATTAGCTCAACCGAGGTAATCCAAGATTGAGTCCCATATGGCTATGAATTTATCTGAGACATCCTGCATGTCATGTGCTATCTTCTCATATGCCAGGAGCTGCCATACCCTCAATATTCTTATTGTGGTATTGGGGAGGAGGTCTTTCCTCCAGAGTGCCAAGATGTTCTGTTTAGCTGCCAAGAGAAGGTGCAAGATCCTTTTCCCTTTGGGAGTGTGAAGTGGGTATGTGGCCTTTTGTGGCAGTCCCAGTAGGATCGAGGTGGGATCTTTCTCCAAGCGGCGCCCCTCTATGGAGGTGATGGCTTGCAGCTCCTCTTCCCAAAATTGGTGTAGATGAGTACAGGTCCACAGAATGTGGTAGAGAGTTACTGGCTCCCCACACCCTCTCCAGCAGCTACCCAATTTAGTGCTGCCCCACATCTGTAAGCATGCTGGTGTGTAATACGACCTGTCGAGGATCTTTTATTTTGTCTCCCTACCCCGTGGTCATGCGCCTGTATATGACACCCCATTGTTTATTATCTAGGGCGATCCCCAGGTCATCCTCCCACTTATTCTGGTAAGTTGGGCATACGTGCAGGGCCTTTGTGAGTATAGGGGAGTAACCAAGCGTTGCAACGTCGTCTGGGTCTGTAGGAACCGCTCAAAGTATGTGAGGGGTCGTGTTGCTGCTGTTTTTTACCCCGGGTTGCAGCAACCAGTGCATAATTTGGAGATTGTTGAATCTCGCCCACTCTGGAATCCCATATGTCCGTTTGATGTCTTCAGAAAATCTAATGTTGTCATTGTGAAACATATGTTCGAGGCATGTGAGATGTAGATCACATGTTTTGCATACTCCTGCTATCTAGTGTTGGGTCTGGATGTTTGCAAGTTGTTTTTCTTCGAAGAAGTCTTTCCAGTCACTATGTGGGTGACTCCGCCTTTCGGTGATATGCGCATGGGCATTGACTCCATTTTTAGATTGTTTTTTTTCCGCTATCGGGTTTGGACGTGAATTGCTGCGCTCCGGTTCGGCATAGTTTCTCGGGTTCCCCTCGGTACGCAGTACACTCACCCTCGACGGTATTGTTTTCGATCGCGTATTTCCATTCTCCGCGTATCATATTTACTGAAAATCCCTCTTTCGATCGGGTAGCTCTTGGAAGGCCGTTAGGCCTACCCGCGTCGGTTCGACTCACATAAAGTGTGCAACTTGTGCTTATCTCAGGAGCACAAAGAACAGACTGCGATGCGCATAAGGCTTTCCGGTTGAAGAAGACGCTTCGCAACCGTCGGACTCGATGTCACGACATACATAGCCAACACACCCGTTCCATTCCAGACCTCTTCTAGGGAGATTCGGAACAAGAGGTCGGAGATGCCATGGGAGCCGAGGAAGAACAAGAGCCTATCTCCGTCTCTGAATACGGCTCTGATGGGGACAAAGACATCCCGGAAGGGCAGCGTATTGTGAGTACTGATCCTCTCTTGCCCCAAAGCTCACCTCAGCCCAAGAAAAAGGTACCGGTCCAACGCCCACCTGTGGGCCACAGTCGGTACCGAGAACATGTTTCCGATGCCCCGCTTCCGGTTTGGCACCGAATCACTCCCCAAATCCTTCTGGCTCTGACCTGAGTCATTCGAAATCGGGCACCTAGTCGAACCTCCGGGTCGAAGTAAGGCTCAGGCCCACCCCCTTCGATGCCGAAAACTTCTTTGGATCCGAAATCCTCGGCTTCTGAAACACCGGCACCGAAACCTTTGCTGCCGAAACAAACCGGTGTGCTGATTCCATCAAAAGAGTACCATTTCGATGCTCCGCCCTCAAAACCAGATCCAAAACAGAGACATCTCTGCATTCCTCCAACAACTGGGCATATTACCACCAAAAGGACACTCCAACGTAAACCTGAGACAGAAGAAGCTTACCACATTCCTTTAAAAAGGAAAAATGTGAGTACTAACCCTCCTCCTCCATCACCACCTTCTCCTGAGTCTTAACCATTGCTAATCTCACCTGCTGACTCACCACCACCGTATACACATGATGATCAGGAGGATGGGGATGGGGCTGGGGACATTGATCCAACACCTTCAGACCCCTGGAGAGATTATAACACTAATTCTCCCACAGGTAACAATCCTGTTCTGTACCCTACTAAGCCTTCCCCACCAGACGACAGTACTGTAGGATATATAGAATTATTAAGTAGAGCTGCTAATTACCATAGGGTCGAGTTACATAAGGAATCTCTAGAAGAAGGTTTCCTTTTTGAAACACTTAGTAGTTCCCAAACATTCTTGCATACACTTCCCATGATCAAGAGTATGCTCATTTAATAACAACAAGGGACCCCAAAATTAGTCAGCAGGGACCATGGGGAGCATACTTTTTCAACAACAACAGCGGTCCCCAACATTAAGGAATTTCACATGAATAAAATATAGACAGAGTCAATCTATACTTTCAAAAAAGACATGTCCAGCCGGACAGAGGTCTTTCAGAGATTTTACTCAAGATATATGTATTGAAATCACATAAAGATACCATCCAACAATCACCCAAAGTGGACCACAAGCCTGTGTCCAGTACTAACAGAGCAAGTACAAGAGGTGATGTAGACAGCAGAGAAGGGCTTTGTAAGGCGGAACAACGTTACTCTATAAACAGTACAATTGTACAGAGTATAACGGTCATGCACTGGACATTTCAGTAGTAATCACAGTTAGGTTCACGTGCATTAAAGGTCGACGGCGTTTCGGACCCCTATAAAATATCAGGGACCATCATCAGGACAAATACAATGAAAAGCCTTAGGTTAATTAAGCCTCTAAATGCCTAAAGGGGGGAAAAAAAGAAATATTCAAAACAATTACAGGAACAGCTTAGGTATGATCTGTAACATAGTGACTTGAGTGTGACCAGTGAGCGACACAGTACCGGTCAAGTATGTCAAGTGAACTATGGTGCTGGTGTGTACAGTATTAGCCGTGATCCGGAAGAAGGAAAGTTACATATAGCAGTGAGAGTGTCCAGTGGGGCCGTAATTGCAGTCAAGAACGTAAATAATGCCGCGGTGACTAAATTAGAATGGCCTCGCAGTAAGGGAGTGACGTCGGGTGAAGGCGATGTTTAAAAGGCAAAGCGCGTGATCGTGAAGGAATAAACGGCGCGGGTGGAGTCAAAAAGTAGCACCAAGGCTCACCGGGTCGCCTCGTTAGATAGGGGCTGGCTCCTCGGGCATAAGAATACCACGCGATCACCCTGCAAGGGCGAAATAGTTAGTAGCGGACAGAACGTGGCATCTTAAGGTAACAAGCCGCGAGGGCTCTGTCAAGGGGCTGAAGAACTCACCAGAATCGGGTTGCGGCGGCCGCGGAGAAAATAAAGTCCGTCGGCTTACCAGGATACCTAATGAAAAAGGGAACGCATTACCAATATACTCAATAATGATAAAAACAGTACGAGAGGGGAGAGTGGAGAGAGTCCACTTACCGGGTTAGTCGGCCTGAATCATTTCCTGGCGTGCACAGGGCAGGGCATCCAGTGAGTAATATAATCACACCGGATTGGTTCCAAGGTGGGGCATAAAAATCGAAGACGGACACACATGGGCGCCATCTTAGGGCAGTGGTTGTGAGGGGAACAGGTGGGATTGTGACGCGAAGTGAATTAACATGCTAGGAAAAGGCATGCTTCTAGAAACACGCGCGCTTTGAGAGAAATTGCATGCTTAAGGAACAGTGCAGTTAAAATACATTTTTACATTGGAATGCATGATGGACTGAAGATAGCATCCAGTTCTTGATGAATGCTTCAGGGAAGGCACATAATTATTATAGTCCAAACACAATTATAAAACAGAGAATTAAAGAAATACGTCTGACTCCAAAACCCAAGGTGTCAGATAAGGGCAGTCCATTCATCTTGAAGATTAAGCCCCGAATTCAGACTATCAGTCTTCAAAATCCATTTGAGTTCCTCCCTGTTCAAGAGGCGTGTTAGATCACCACCCCTGGGTGAGAGGATGATTTGTGAAATCACAGTCCAACGGATGTCATTCTCAGAGTGTCCCTTCTCCAAGAAATGTTCCACCAGAGGGGCGTTGGGTGTTTTACACCTGATGCGGCTTCGATGTTGGGAAATCCTCAGTTTGACCTTCTGCTTGGTTTCTATACGTGGGCCAAACCAGGCAGAAGGTCAAACTGAGGATTTCCCAACATCGAAGCCGCATCAGGTGTAAAACACCCAACGCCCCTCTGGTGGAACATTTCTTGGAGAAGGGACACTCTGAGAATGACATCCGTTGGACTGTGATTTCACAAATCATCCTCTCACCCAGGGGTGGTGATCTAACACGCCTCTTGAACAGGGAGGAACTCAAATGGATTTTGAAGACTGATAGTCCTAATTCGGGGCTTAATCTTCAAGATGAATGGACTGCCCTTATCTGACACCTTGGGTTTTGGAGTCAGACGTATTTCTTTAATTCTCTGTTTTATAATTGTGTTTGGACTATAATAATTATGTGCCTTCCCTGAAGCATTCATCAAGAACTGGATGCTATCTTCAGTCCATCATGCATTCCAATGTAAAAATGTATTTTAACTGCACTGTTCCTTAAGCATGCAATTTCTCTCAAAGCGCGCGTGTTTCTAGAAGCATGCCTTTTCCTAGCATGTTAATTCACTTCGCGTCACAATCCCACCTGTTCCCCTCACAACCACTGCCCTAAGATGGCGCCCATGTGTGTCCGTCTTCGATTTTTATGCCCCACCTTGGAACCAATCCGGTGTGATTATATTACTCACTGGATGCCCTGCCCTGTGCACGCCAGGAAATGATTCAGGCCGACTAACCCGGTAAGTGGACTCTCTCCACTCTCCCCTCTCGTACTGTTTTTATCATTATTGAGTATATTGGTAATGCGTTCCCTTTTTCATTAGGTATCCTGGTAAGCCGACGGACTTTATTTTCTCCGCGGCCGCCGCAACCCGATTCTGGTGAGTTCTTCAGCCCCTTGACAGAGCCCTCGCGGCTTGTTACCTTAAGATGCCACGTTCTGTCCGCTACTAACTATTTCGCCCTTGCAGGGTGATCGCGTGGTATTCTTATGCCCGAGGAGCCAGCCCCTATCTAACGAGGCGACCCGGTGAGCCTTGGTGCTACTTTTTGACTCCACCCGCGCCGTTTATTCCTTCACGATCACGCGCTTTGCCTTTTAAACATCGCCTTCACCCGACGTCACTCCCTTACTGCGAGGCCATTCTAATTTAGTCACCGCGGCATTATTTACGTTCTTGACTGCAATTACGGCCCCACTGGACACTCTCACTGCTATATGTAACTTTCCTTCTTCCGGATCACGGCTAATACTGTACACACCAGCACCATAGTTCACTTGACATACTTGACCGGTACTGTGTCGCTCACTGGTCACACTCAAGTCACTATGTTACAGATCATACCTAAGCTGTTCCTGTAATTGTTTTGAATATTTCTTTTTTTCCCCCCTTTTGGCATTTAGAGGCTTAATTAACCTAAGGCTTTTCATTGTATTTGTCCTGATGATGGTCCCTGATATTTTATAGGGGTCCGAAACGCCGTCGACCTTTAATGCACGTGAACCTAACTGTGATTACTACTGAAATGTCCAGTGCATGACCGTTATACTCTGTACAATTGTACTGTTTATAGAGTAACGTTGTTCCGCCTTACAAAGCCCTTCTCTGCTGTCTACATCACCTCTTGTACTTGCTCTGTTAGTACTGGACACAGGCTTGTGGTCCACTTTGGGTGATTGTTGGATGGTATCTTTATGTGATTTCAATACATATATCTTGAGTAAAATCTCTGAAAGACCTCTGTCCGGCTGGACATGTCTTTTTTGAAAGTATAGATTGACTCTGTCTATATTTTATTCATGTGAAATTCCTTAATGTTGGGGACCGCTGTTGTTGTTGAAAGAGTATGCTCAGACATGTGGATGACATTTTTAACGATGCTGTGCGGGCACATATCCTCACCCCTAGGGTAGCCAAAAATATAAATCTGCACCATCCGATCCAGCTTACATTAGGGGGCAGTTACCATTAGATTCTTTTGTCATTTCTAATGCACGAAAGAGGGCCAATTCCCAAATGTCAGGAGATGCTCCACCCCCAGACAAAGAGTCTAAGTTGATAGACGCCTCTGGGAAAAGAGTAGCCTCCCACGCTGCAAACGTTTGGCGCATTTCCTATACCCAGGTGCTTTTAGCCAGGTATGATAGGGCGCATTGGGATTAAATGGAGCAATTGCTCCAGTTTCTGCCTGATATGCACAAGTCCAAAGCTCAAGACCTAGTGCGGGAGGGACAGCTCATCTCAATCAACTCCATTAGGTGCGCTTTAGATGTGGCTGACACTGCGGCTAGAGTCATCAACACCAGCGTTCTATTAAGAAGGCATGCCTGGTTATGCATTTCAGGGTTTAAACCAGAGGTCCAAGCTTTTATCCTTACCATGCTATTTGACAAGCAGCACCTCTTTGGGCCTTTAGTAGACTCATCATTAGAAAAGATGAAAAAGGATACAGAGGTGGCAAAATCTATGGGAGCCCTTCAGTCACCTTCAGGCTGTGGTTCTTTTCGGCGCTCCTTCTATCGAGGATGATCCAGGAACACCTCCTCAGACACTGCCTCTACGACCTACAAAGGCAACATCCAAGGGTTTCTTCAGAGGGGGTTACAGAGGCAACAATGGCAAGAGTAGAGGCCGAGGTTCCAACACACGCGCCTCCCCCTCTAATACCAAACAGTGACTTGCCTACACTTCCCGACCATTTAACACCTGTTGGGGCGTCTTTAACAATTCCTGCCCGTCTGGCAGTCAATAACTACAGGCAAATGGGTACTGGAAATTATCCATTCTGGTTATTGCCTGGAGTTTACCAACAATCCTCCAAACAGTCCTCCACCTTCACACAAACTGTCACCAAACCACTTGCATCTCCTCAAGCAAGAGGTTCTGTCTCTCCTTTTAAAAGCCTGTACCACTACAATAAGACGGGTCGGGCATATACTCCTTCTACTGTCTCATACCCAAGAAGGACGGTTCTCTCAGGCCTATCTTGGACCTCAGAAAATTTAATCTTTACATACAATCAGACCATTTCACATGGTAACACTTCAACAAGTGTTCCCACTCCTACAACAGGGCAACTTTCTGTCTACTCTAGACTTAAAGGACGTATACTTCCATATTCCAATACATCCCGCTCATCACAAAATTCTCAAATTTGTGGTAGCTGGGCATCATTACCAGTTCAAAGTACTCCCGTTCTGAGTCACCACAGCTCCCAGAGTCTTTACAAAGTGCCTGGCAGTAATCGCTGCTCACCTAAGAAGACAACACATTCATGTCTTCCCCTACTTGGACGACTGACTCATCAAAGCCTGCACGTATCCAAAGTGTCTCCAACATACTCACAGGACACTGCAGTTATTGCTACAACTGGGATTCAGTCGATGTGTTGAAATCACATCTTCAACCTTCCAACACTCAAACCTATCTAGGAGCCACTTTAGATACTCAGAGGGTTCTAGCTTTCCCCAATGCATCCAGAATTCGCAATATTAAGGTTATAGTTCTCCAGTTTCAGACTACTCACTCACTACCATCTCAAGTGTATATGCAACAGCTGGGAATGATGGCCTCTTGCTTCATGATTGTTCCCCATGCCAGGCTTCACATGTGTCCCCTCCAAGAATGCTTAGCAAGTCAGTGGAACCAATCACAGGGTCTTTTAACCTATCTAGTGTTGGTAAGCTGCCGTACTCATCGCTCTTAGCAGTGGTGGAACCCACAAAATTTATCAAAACGACGAATCTTTCTAGAACCAGTTTCACAGACAATGCTAACAGCGGATGCGTCCCTCACTGGTTGATGGGGGGCTCATCTTCAACATCACACAGTGCAAGGCCTGTGGAGTCAACCGCAAAAAACTCTCCACATAAATCATCTAGAGCTGCTAGCAGTGTTTCTAGCTCTCAAAGCATTTCAGACTCACCTAGTCGGCAAGGCTGTCCTAGTTCATACCGACACCATGATAGCTATGTATTATATACAAAAACTAGGGGGGACACACTCTCCAACTGTCGCACTTGGCTTAACCACTTGGCTGCTAAGGGGTATGCATGTAGGTCCATTGACTTTCCATTGAAATCAATGGGCCCTACATGACGAGCTGAGCTCGTCATGAGCGTCGAAGGGGTTAAGACATTTGGAAGTGGGACATTCACCACAAAATCTATCTCCTAGCAGAACACCTCCCAGGAGTGAACAATCAGATTGCCGTTCTTCTCAGCAGACAGAGAGAGCAAATCCACGAATGGGAACTTCACCCTCAAGTTCTCCTCCCATACTTTCAAAATTGGGGACTCCCTCAAATAGATCTTTTTGCCACACACCAAAACGCAGAATGCCCAAATTTCGCCTCCAGGTACCCACACCTGCTCTCCAAAGGCTATGCACTATGGAGGAACTGGTCAGGGATATTTGCCTACGCTTTTCTGCCTCTCCCACTCATTCCATGAGTGGTTCGGAAAATCAGGCAAACATCCCTCACACTGATCCTAGTAGCTCCCACATGTGCCCATCAACCTTGGTTCACAACCCCGTTGGAGCTGTCACTAGTTCTGAATCAAAAAATGTAGCTCACATCCAGTCTCCTCACACCAAGCCATAGAGAAATCAGACACCCAGGTCCCAAGCAACTGAACCTCATGATCTGGCTCCTGAAATTATAGAGTTTGGTTATCTAAATCTCCCACCAGACTGTATGAACATCATTAGAGAGGCCAGAAGGCCTACTACAAGAGCCTGTTATGCACCTAAATGGCAACGTGTTGTTCACTAGTGCAATAATAACATCTTATTTTTTTAAATTATTTTATAAAGTTTTATATAGCGCGAACAAGATCCCGAAGGATATCAGAGCACTTTACAAAAGGAAGGACATAAATGCAATAACGACATCAAGTAAGAATAAAAAAACAGGAATAATCACATAATTACAACACAATGAGTCAAGGAGAGTAATATACTGAACATGGTGAAGAAGAGTTGGTAGTCTGCATCCCCAACCATGAAGCACAGAGTTATTTCCAAGTCTCACTGCTGTCAGACCCCTGACACTGGTAAATTAAATGTTATGGAACATGGACCAGTGCTTTCTATCCCATCGTATGCAGACAGTTTGTGTATTCCACAGGCCAACTTCTGGGACTGGTTTCAGGCAGTTACTGACTTTGCATACCCCTCCCATAACGGTCAGGCCATAGTCTTGGTTGTCTAGTTTCAGCAAGAAGGTGGGGTGGGGTTAGGAACCCCACCTCAGGGTAACTCAAGGCAAAAGGCATGAAAGAGGAAAAGGCTCAACTACAGCTCAACATGCTGGGGGTCATAGTGATAAGAAGCAGCTAGAAGGGAGCAAGGGCTGTCCCTACACCTCTGAGGGACCCCCAGGCTTTTTTCTTTCACATCCTAACAACCGGCCCAATACAAAGGACCTCAGGAATGCTTTGGATCACCCCTGCAATTCACAGCAGTTCTCACTTAAGATGACGAACTGCATCCTTTAAGGAAGCCACCAAACCGAGAGAACTGGCAAAATAACGTAGTTGCCTTAACATAACTTTAAAGTTAATGGAGTTCTAGATGCAATACTCTTGACGCTTCAATACCAAATATCATTTGTTATCTGTTACAATTGCAGCAGTCGGGGTTAGCTTACACTTCTATCCGACTACATCTCACTGCAATAGCTGCATATCTATAAAATAGGCAACACAGAGTGCCAGCAATTAAAGCTTTCATGTAAGGACTTAAAAGAGTTATCCCACCAAGGCTTCCACCTGCCCCATTGTGGAATCTTAGCATAGTCCTCTCACGATTAACGGGCCCATCTTTTGAACCCATGTATAAATGCGAATTACAGTTTCTCTCCTGGAAAATCGCTTTCCTCATTGCAATCACTTCACTGTGGCGAGTAGGTGAACTTCACAGAGACAAAGTGGTTCTTCGTACTATCCCCAAGTTTCTACCTAAGATAGATTCTGCCTTTCACATCAATCAGTCAGTTGAGTTACCTGTATCATTTCCTTAACCCGATTCAGTGGCAGAACGAGCTCTACACACCTTAGATGTTCACAGAGCACTTTTATATTACATTGAAAGAACAAAATCATTTCATAAAACCAAACAACTTTTTGTTGCTTTTGCTCCACCACACATGGGCAATCCCATATCCAAATCAGGTATTGCCAGATCGATTGTTAAATGCTTTCAAATGTTTTATGCAAAAGAGAACTTTAACAATACCCGCTAGAGCACATTCCACTTGCAAAATAGGGGCTACTATGGGTTTCTTAGGAAACATCCCCATAGTTGACATTTGTAAAGCTGCAACATGGGCTACACCGCACACATTCACCAAGCACTATTGTGTAGATGTGTTAGCGAGACAACAAGCTAATGTGGGCCAGGCAGTACTTAGAACACTCTATTAGACAACTCCAACAGCTACAGGTTAGCCACCGCTTTTGGAGAATACTGCTGTATAGTCTATGCAAAGCATGTGACCTACAGCTCACATGCCTCGAACAAAAAATGTTACTTACCCAGTAAGCATCTGTTCTTGGCACGTAGAGCTGTAGATTCGCATGCGCCCACCTGCCTCCCAGGGTACCTGTACCTGTTGCAGTTCTCTCTCTTACTCAATATACATATGCATGGACATCTCTATTCTTTACTTACTAACCCCATTCTCACCCTGTGCGGGAAAACAATCTAACAATGGAGACGATGCCCATGCGCACTTTCACCGAAAGGAGGAGTCACCTACCTCGTGACTGGAAAGACTACTTCGAAGAAAAACAACTTGCAGACATCCGGACCCAACACTAGATGGCAGGAGTATGCAAAGCATGTGAATCTACATCTCTACATGCCAAGAACAGATGCTTACTGGGTAAGTAACATTTTCCTTCTGAGCCGAAAGCAACCTGTCGAGCCCCGAACTGTGACCTCTCTAGCCCAGGGGTAAAGTCTCTTTTCCCGTGGGGACAGATGCCCAATGGCCCCTTTGTAGCGGAAGAGGTAGTCCCAAACAACCAGGGTAGCCCTCGTCACTGGTGAAGTGTAGAGAGTACGGCCTGCTGAGATTTGGGCAACCAGAGGATCTCTGCTAATGGTCTGGCCATCATGGTTTTGTCAATGAAGCACCAAATCTTGTCAGTCTCCTCCTGGAGCCATTCCATTATGCCCTGCACCTGCGCTGCCAGATAAGAGGTGAATATCCGGGACACCCAGCCCACCATGGTGTGGAGGTAGGGTGCTAATTTTGTGCTTAAGCCTGGAGTGTCAGCTGGCCCATAGGTAAGACTTGCAGATGTCTGCCTGCCAGCTGTTCGAATTCCATCTTATGCAGTGGTAAGAGGAAGGATCAGAACATATATAAAATCTTAGGAAGTGTTGACATTTTGAAGGAGGCTATCCTCCCCTCCCAAGAGATGGTGTGAAGGCTCCATAAGGCAGAGATCATATTGAGATAATTTCTTAGGAGTTTGAAGTTAGCCCATGTGCACGTATAGACGTCTGGCCTTACTTGGAGTCAGTGGGAGTGCCCTCCTTCCAGAGATCACGAGTCCCACTGATTTCCAAAGATTAATTTTCAGGCCTGCTAGCCTCCTGTACTCGTCCACCAGTGACATGAAATTCTGCAACTAATGAACTGGGTCTGTCATGGTAAGCAGCATGTTGTCAGCGAAGGCTGACACCTTAAAGTCATCTTAGTGAAAGGGGACTCCCAGGGGGTGCCTCTGTGGGCGCTGGTCTTCTGAAGAAGGGATTCCAGGTAGAGGGCGAAGAGCATAGGGAAAAGGGACAGCCCTGCCGAGTGCCCCTTTGAATCAGAATTGCCCAGCAGCCACAATCATGGACCTGGATTCTAGCCCAGGGTGTAGCGTCGAGCTTGGCGATCCAGCAGTGAAAGCATGCCCGAAGCCTGCCTGCTGCAGCGTGGACCTCAACATGGGCCTGTCTACCCAACCAAATGCTTTCTCTGCATCAAGGGAGAGTATAATCACCTCATTGTGCCACTTCTTCTTCTTAGGTCAGTGATGTGTGAGGACCGTTTAGGGCTCTTTACTGGTGGAGCAAGTGGGCGCGAAGCCCGTCTGGTCTGCATGGATTAGAGCTGCTCTGCCGAACAATGATCGCGGCAGCAGGCGCCAATGACCAACATCTACTGTATTACTCTTGCAGTCTGTCTAGGTTCCATTTATTCTTCAGCTTCTGGTCCATGGTTACATATATCCCTAGGTAGGTGGACACTCTTTCTTCCCAGGGTATAGGGCAGGTCCATCCCTCACTGGGCTGCTAACTCGAAAGCAAGTATACACTAGATTTGCCCCATTTAATTTGTATACCTGAATAGTTCCTAAAAACCCTTGGAATCTCAAATATTCTTAATCTGACTGATAGAGCAGGATGTTGGTGCAGAAAAAGTACATCCTCCCATTCACAGTCCCATCAGTGCCCCCTGATCAGAGCGTCTCAGCGAATCCAGTTAGCCTCTGGCTCCATAGCCGCTGAAAAAAGGAGTGGCGATATCCCTATCAGGTCTCTCTTCCCAATTCCAACTCCCTGGGGTTATCACACTATTCACCCGGACCCGAGCTATCAAAGTTGCACTCGTGCATTGAAAGAGGGGCTAAAGCCCATCAGTTCTAGCAGCGCCATCATACAGGGCCATTCCACTGAATCTACATGCTAGGTAGCCGAATAACCGCCGGAGGTTATGCCTGGTTGATCTATTACGACATAAAGGCTGATTGATCTGGGGTGATAATACTGTGTATTACCTGCATCAGGCAATTTGCTAATCTCTTTGCCAATCCCTTCGTTTCAATGTTGAGGAGGGGAATTGGTCTATATGAAGAGTACTGCTCTGGTGATTTTCCTGTTTGTGGCTAAGCACTAAAGTCGCTTGTTTAAGATCTCTAGGTAGCTCACCCGCAGCCTTGCCCTTGCATAGCACGATTCGGATCAGCCTATGAGGTTGTTTCTTCATGCGGTTGATTTTGGTTGTGATTGGCTCTACTGAGAGAACACAACCAATATTATTTGCATGTTCTGACCTCAGAGTAGTGAGAAGTTGCCCAAGTATTTTGATAAGAAGTGGCGCTAAGCAGGAAAATATGTTAATTAGTTATCGCATCCAGGGTAATTGAAATAGGATCAGTATTGTGGAGAGGCCTTCTGAAATTGGAAATAACAACTGCATTGTTGGCGAAGTCCGAGAGTGGTAAAAAAGGAATCTAGGGGGTTTTAAGCGTTGAATGGCTGGCGCCAGTGTCAATGAAGAAGGAGGTTGGCTTACCGTCAATCACCTATTTCCTCAATCAACCAAGGCTAATGGCCTCTCAGGGCACTTTGCACCTCTTGGGCTCTCGTGGGGAGTACTGATTTTGACATAATTGGGTGAACTTGGGTTGGTCAGTTTGTGTGGGCACACCTGTAGTCAAGTTGGGGCAATCTTGTTTCTGGTGTCCCAGTTGTCTACAAGTAAAACGTGAGCCACTTCACGGAGCTGTTTCCTCTCATCTTCAAGTGCTTTGACCCACTCACTCGCTCCTTTGACCACCACTGTGTCTAGGTGAAGTCATCACTCCCCTGCTTCTCCCATTGAGCGTCTGTTGAAATGATTGCATTTTTAAAGACATCAGTTTAGCGCCATTTGATTCCTTTTTACGTTTCTTCCACCGCTCAACAATGATTGGCAATGGCAACCAATCCAGCCGCAGTTTGTTTGGCAACTGATACAGGTGGTGCACATTTGTTCCTAAATCTTTGGTGGCAGTCTCTGAACAAAAGCATCACCCATTAGCTCCTGATCATGTTCCACCAGTTGACTGATAGCAGAATACCTTTTTATTATATGGGATTTTGTAGGGCGCACATCCTTCATTTGAATCAAGTTATCCACAGGAGGTCTTATTTGTTTTGCTAATAATTTGTAATTGTGGACCTTCGATATTTAACTTGAGGTTACTGAGTTCGCTGGCCCTTACTTTGCTGTAGCCTGGGCAGCATTTTGGCTAGGAACCTGATGCATACAATAGCCTTTCCCATCAATTGGTCTCTAACCTGACTGGATACTGTAGCATTCTTACATTACAGTTCTAATGGAATTGTTATTGTACATTCATGCTTCAACATTCTGTATGTGATCTCAAGCAGCAGTTATGTTTAGACATCTATTGAAGGTGGTTGTTTAAGCTGTCTCTCATCAATAAACTACCTACTATCAACTTCTCTGTCTAATTGGATTACTACATAATGTGGCGACGATCTGGATACTTAAAAAGATAGGAAAAAGAAGAACCCAATTTTTTTTTCTCGAGGAAATATTTTGGGAGACAGCGTTCACCTTACAAGAAGAAGAAAAAAGAAGGTATTTATTTCATATTGTGTAGAATGATTGCACCAGCGACTGTCTTCATACGTTAGTGCCCTGATTGCACCAGCGGGACAAAATGTTCTTTCTTTTTTTTTTATCTTCGTGTTTACAACGTTTTCTAAACGTATCTAAATGATTTTAAAGACTTAAAGGAGATTTCGACGTTTTAAGACTTCAAACTGTGTCCGGATTTAGACTCTTGACGTTTTCACCATATTTAACGCTGTTTTATGTGTGTATTCTATTCATTCCTGCAACGCATCTTTTAAAAAAAACAACTTACTAAATCTGTTGGAACACACTCACTGTGTTCGGGGCTTTGGAGATTCTTCTGCACCACGTAATTTAGCAGCGTCACCACGCGTCTGCGCATCTGCATTTCCTGGAACTGCGTGTGTTACACATTACGTCCTCATGTCTGTGACGTATCCAGCGGCCATTTTTATTTCTAAGACGATCGTTTCCACAGCAGCGAATGCTATTTCCATCGGCAATTGTAAAAAGTTTGTTTATTTATTTTAAATTACCACACATCATTCGTGGTGACTCTTGACAGACAACGGATATCATTCTACAACATTCTGCATCCTGACAACTATCAACAGTGGACGTTTTTTACACCATAGACTACGGTGACAACTTTTATTGTTTTAGATTGTTGTTTTAATCTGTTATTTCACAGTTTCATTTATATTGACCACTGTGAATATTCTTTTTCATGTCAATTGCTTCTACTTTTACATTTGTATAAACCTTTCTTTTAGGTATTCAGTTTTAGGGTTATTGTTATTTTAAAAGAAAAATGTCAAATAATATTATTTCACCTGCACATTTTTTGCCAATAGCTGGCGATCCCAAGATGGAGTGGGATCTATGGTATCCTACATTTTTAGCTTATGTAGATGTAGTAGAAGAAGATGGATGTTCGCCAAAAAGGAAACTAGCTTTGTTAAAGAACTGTTTAGGAGGTGCAGGGCTTAAAGAATTGGAAAATGTACCTCCTATTGAAAATATAGGTGCTGGGGACTTGAATATTTTTGAAATTGTTGTAAAACAATTAAGTATTAGATTTGGTAGGAAAATTAATACTGTCATGGAAAGATTTAAATTCTATTCCAGGGTACAAAAAGAAAATGAATCCATTGAAAATTACGTAGCTGCATTGCGCACTTTAGGTGGATCCTGTTCTTTTGAGACAATAAATTTTGAACAGGTTTTAAGGGATCAGATTATGATGCGTACAAAAAGTAAAAAGATTCAAGAACGTTTATGGATGGGTACCGAATCTTCTCTCAGCGCAGTGTTAAACATTGCTAAAGGCATTGAACAATCTGAGTTATTCGTGAGCGAAAATAGAGGTCAGGAAGTCAAAAGTAAAGTAGTAATTCCTGAAGTTTCTTTAGTAAAGAATTTTTCTAATTATAAGAAACCTTCATTTCCTTCTGTTAAAAAATAGATTTTTAGCAAGGAAAATAAAACCTTTGTGAGAAAATCTCAGATTATATGTTACAGGTGCGGAGCTAACGATCATGTAGGAAACTACAGAGGTTGTCCAGCTTGGAACAAAGTATGTATAAAGTGTAAAAGGCCAGGTCATTTTAACAAAATGTGTAAATCATCACAAAAGGTTAATTTATTGTCATATGAGGAGTGTGAAAATTTAGAGCAGCCTTCTGAAATCCACACTTTGTTATGCGTTGGAGATACCAAATGCAAGGGTTTTCCTACTGATATTATTTTTGTCAATGGAGAAGAAATACCTATGCTTATTGATTCCTGTGCCTGGTATACTATCATAGGTAAAAATATTTTTAATAAATATTGGGGCACAACGAAGTTGTTACCACCTGATGTACATCCTGGTGGATACTCAGAAAAAAAAATGGATCTGGAGGGGTATATGTGGGCCGATATTACATTTAAGGACAGGGTGACTAGAGGCAAAGTATATATTGCTACTAAGGGTGCATCAATTCTTTGTTGGCCTCACCAACACGATTTAGGTATTAAACTTGACCCTAATGCCTCACTGCCAGTGTATGTAGTACCACCTGAAAATGATTTTATAGTTCAAATGAAGAACAAATTTCCATCCATTTTTACTGCTGATTTGGGGGTTTTTGTTAATTTTAAACACCGCATTATTCTTAAAGAATCAGCTATTCCTATTCAACATAAGGCGAGGAACGTACCTTTGGCGTATCGCTACAAATTAAAGGTGATTTTGTCTGATCTTGTTGCTAAAAAAATTATTGAACCCACCGAATCATCGCCATGGGTTTCGCCAGTAGTTTTATCCCTTAAGAGCAACGGCGAACTTCGCTTATGTGTAGATCTTCGTAGTTTAAACAAGGAGATCTGGATTGATAGGCATCATGAAAGAAGTCTTGGAGGGTTGTGAAGGAGCAATTGCCTTTCAGGACGACATTCTAATTCATGGTAAAAGCTTTGAGGACCATGACAGAAACCTAGAAAGAGTTTTAGAATGTGTACAAAAAAAGGGTTTGACATTAAAATTGTCCAAATGAAAGTTTAGACAGAGTAAGGTTGAATATCTTGGCCATGAAATTTCTTCTCAAGGTATTAAACCCAAGTTTAACCACATTCAGAGTATATCAAAAGCACCAGCACCATCGAGTAAGGAACAATTAGTGTCATTTTTGGGTCTCACTGAGTTTTATAGTAAATTTGTTCAAGATTATGCTTCAAAAGTACATCCTTTAAGAATTTTGTTAAAAAAAGATGTTAAATTTGCTTGGAACAATGAGCAACAATCTGCATTTGATTTATTGAAACAAGAAGACATAAATGCTCCTTTTTTAAGACCATTTGAATTGGGTAAAGAATGCATAGTATGTGTGGATGCAAGCAATGTTGGTCTGGGCTCTGTGTTAATGCAGAAGGACAAGGGCGAAGAATATGTGGTATCTTATGCTTCTCGTACCTTGCGGGGAGCTGAATACAATTATTCTACCATTGAGAAAGAATTATTGGCGTGCACCTGGGCTTCTGAACATTTCAGACAATTTATTTGGGGAACAAAGTTTCGGCTGAGGACTGATCATAAGCCTTTGATAAACATGCTGGCAGCTGGTGGTGGTAGGACCCTAACTGCGCGTTTAGCACGTCTAGCTGCAAAATTGTAAGAATTCCAATGTATGGTTGAGTATGTTCCTGGTCGTTTAAATGTACATGCCGACTGCATGTGCAGGTTACCTTTAATCAATTCTATTGGTATTGATAATTTAGAAGATGATTCAGATGTTGTTTTCAACATTGATGATGTTAACGGTTGTGGTATCGGAGAGTTGTCTGATGGTATTTCTGAGATTGGTTGGAGAGAAGCAATGAGCAATGATACCAATTTATCATTATTTACAACATGGTTGGCCTCAAGAAAGAAATTTGTCAGGTGATATTTTGTCCTTTTTTAAAGTAAAAGATGAACTTATGTTCGATCAGGGTTTCATAATCAGAGGTGACAAATAGTTCCTCCGGTGGTGTTAAGAGAAAAGATCATTTCCATGGCCCATGAAGGCCATATGGGAATGTCTAGCACAAAGAGACGTATTCGTGAGTTCTATTGGTGGCCTAGCGTTGATAAAATGGTTGATAAATGGGTCAGTTCATGTTCTCCTTGTGCTAAAAGTGACAAAACTGTTAAACCTTTGGCCGTGGGTGTTTCCCCTATTGAATTTGTCACGTGTCCTTGGAAAAAGTTAGGGATTGACATTATTGGTCCTCTTGATTTGTCTACTCACAAGGAAGTATTTGCACTAGTATTGATTGATTACTTTTCGAAGTGGCCAGAGCTAAAGATTGTTGACAAAATTGGTTATACTCAATTGATTCAATTTTTAGATGAGGTTTTCTGTAGGGAAGGCATTCCGGCTGAAATTGTGTCGGACAATGGTCCGCAATTTATTAGTAAAGAATTTGTGTCTTTTCTGGAAAGGTGTGGTATAGTGCACAAAAGGGTGTCAAATTACAACCCCCAGGCTAATGGTCAGACGGAACGCTTCAACAGGGTTGTTAAAGAATCCGTCCAATTAGCTATTAAAAGTAATTTGGATTGGAGAAGGACTTTACGTGCCACATTATTATCATATCGAACTTCCCCTAATTCTGTTACAGGTTTGTCTCCATTTGAAATGCTTAGAGGTAGGAAGCCTGGTTCAAAGCTTCTTCCTTGGTGGATGAAGGTTAAATTTCCTTGTGAGTCTTCATTTGACTCTTCCAAGGTTAGAGAAAGGGTTTTGAAATACCAAGAAAATATGAAAAGCAACTATTTCTCATTGAACAACCGTGGTAGAAAGATCAAGGTTGGAGATTTTGTGCGAGTTAAGTTTGGTAGAGTTATTGGTAATAAATGGAACAAATGGTCTGATCCATGTAAGGTGACAGAAATATTTTCCAAAGCAGTTAGAGTTGAGGGGGGTAAAGTATGGAATTTTAGAAGGATTTCTTTATGTAAAGGTTTGAATTTGGATGTAGACCTACATTTAAATTCATCTACAACCAATAATGATCTATTGTGGATCATTCTGAAGACAAATTAAAAAGGTTTGACATGAAAGATGATGTGTCTTATTCGGCCATGGTTGATACTTTTGGGTGTGTAAATCAAAATTTGGATTGTTCCATTCCTGTGATTGATAATCGCACTCGAGATGATGATATAAGGGTTTTTGACAATGAGAATGTTGATAATATTGTTGTACAGAATACTGATGTTTCAGATTTTGTTTTAAGGAAAGGTTCCCGTGTCAAACATATTCCTGTAAAGTTGCGGGATTACTTTCATTGAGTTTTTTTTATCTTTTTTTTTTCTATTCTTATTATTTTTTTATTTTTTTTAAAAGGGGGAAGGTGTGTAGCATTCTTACATTACAGTTCTAATGGAATTGTTTTGTACATTCATGCTTCAACATTCTGTATGTGATCTCAAGCAGCAGTTATGTTTAGACATCTATTGAAGGTGGTTGTTTAAGCTGTCTCTCATCAATAAACTACCTACTATCAACTTCTCTGTCTAACTGGATTACTACAGATACGTCTACTACTAACATCAGTAGTTGAGTCACATCAGCTCAATTTAGTTTGTAACTTTAAAATGCAGTCCGAGCTTCTTTGCAAAATCTCAGTGTTTCTTATACATGTGAGGTAATTGCTTCTTAATGTAGACGGTCTCTAACCTCACTTGCAGGGTGGGGGAGGTGCGATGGGGGAGGCCGTTCCAGATCTTGGCTGCCAGGCTGAAGGTGCAGCTGCCGCGTCTACTTTAGTGGAAGAGGGAAAGGGAGATGGAGTGCAGTTGTCTGAGGGCTTGGTGGAAGTTCAATCTGTGGTTAAGGTAGGCTGGTCCTTCGTTGTGCAGGGCCTTGTAGGCATGTGTTAGCATTTTGAACTGGCACCTTTTGTGGACGGGGAGTCAGTGAAGTGTTCTGAGGTGAAGGGTGAAGTGGGTTGGCCACAAGAGGTCGAGGACGAGCCGGGCTGCTGCGTGCTGAATTGTCTGAAGTCTATTCAGCAGCTGTGAGGTGATCTCCACGTAGAGGGAATTGTTGTAGACCAGCGGCTGGTGACGAGGGCCCGGGTGACGATGCGTCTGGTGCTGATGGGGAGCCATTCAGCGGTCAAAGTGCGTAAGGCATTATCAAACAGAAGACATCTTACCATCACAGGCGGAGTACCTATCAAACAGAGCAAGCTTGGTAACAGAGAGAATTGAGAAAAGAAAACACCTCAACAGAAAGGTTTTAAAAAAAAAACATTTCTCATTGTGGAAAAAAGGGCTGAAAAATGTATCAAACATCAACTAAACCCAAACTCCCAGATAATAAAGTTTGCAGTTAGAAGAGAACCTTTAAGGTTTTAGATGTTTGATTTATAAGAAGCAATTGAACTGTGAGACCACTAGATGCTGGACTCATTGGGATAGAACAGCTTCCAGAGGTCTTAGAGTTGGACTGTTGGTTTTTCACTTTTTTGGAGCAGTTAGTGCTATTGGTGCTACTTGTGGTGTGGTGTTTTCAATCAAATACATTACTGTGTGTTTGAATAGGCAAATTGGTTTTTATGGAAAGGAAATGGCAGGAGATGTTTACTTTTTATGTGGATGTTTTCATGGTAAAATTGCTTCCAGTTAAATAAAAATGGCTTCCATGCTGTGTGTTGGAACCTGGGATGTCAGGTCACCTAGGGTAGCCTGGCCTAGGGTAAGACACAAATACTAGAGGCACATGTGCGAAGGTTGCAAACCACCCAGCAGTAAATCAACGCAATAACACCTAAAAATGACACAACACCATTGTTGGAAAAATACGTGCTTGTTTATAAAAATAGTATACTCTGCTTTATACCTTTGGAAATTACAACTCAGTACATTACAGTTTGATCCTGCAAATAGTATTACTTTTAAAGTTGCTAAATTATATCATTACTCGGCATCAACAGTACATTACATTAGACTTCACAATTGGTTAGACTGGACTTCTGTGCAATGCTCTATACTTTTACCTCCTCAGCACTTCTATCCACCCAAACAGATACACAACCAATGAAAGATTTCAGATGTACCAGAGGTTTACATATGCGCCAGCAGCCTCTATGAGGATCTTTTAATCTTACATTGGCAGTCGCACTACCCCCAGATTCTGGTTTAGTAGCTGTCTTTCCCCAGACCTGTAAGCAATGTGGTTTGTTCTATCAAGTTACCCCCCCTGCCTTCTAGGACACAGTGGAGGGAAAACGATTAGTGAATCTGAACCTCTTTGTCATGCACTAGCACTAACTTTCCTCTACACAGGAAGTCCTCTTTCAGAACCCCACTCCTCTGTTTCACAGGGCGATTAATCCTCAGGGCTCAGTCTTCCCCCTTCTCCCCACACTCTCCTTATTGTGCTATAGGGTCTGCACTGTCAGGCGGTTCTGCCGAGGTCCCAATCAGCAGCTGCTGAAGCTAGTTCCACCCGCCCAGCCTGCTGATCTCAGGGCAGGCGCGGGGAGGACCGGGGAATGTCTTGCAGTCACTCCGGATTCGCCGCTGGTTTTCTCCGCTACTGGCCACACAACCCCAGGGCTGGCGCTAGCAAGGCTGACGAACGCTAACGAGCGCCGCTTCCGCTTCTCCTCACTAGCCGGCTCCGCCTCCCAGAGCCGGGCGGTTCAACTGGGCATGCGCGGTGGGGAAGTGTCTCCCTGTTGGAGCCCGCGCTCCTCCGCCAGTACTTTCCCTGTCACACCGCCCACTCCGGAAACAATGAAGTCTTCACCAGAACCGCTCCTCACGGTGAAGCAATTCCCTCGCTTTGCTTCTTCCCTCACCTCAGGACCGGCGGCCACAGCTCCGAACCTGCGCTGCACACCTCGCGCTGGTCCACGAACGGCCCAGTCTGTTCTCACTCCCCGTTTGCTTCCTCAGTGACCGCTACTCTTCGCAGCCAGAAATCAGCCACAACAGGTAGGGGGGAGGAACTCTGTGGGGATTTATCACCAAGGGAAATCACGGCAGCCACGGGCAGAGTTCAGTTGAGGAGCTGAACTGGGGGAGGCATAACGATTAACCCCTCTCCTTCTGAGCAACACTTAGCATTAGTCTCTCGAAAGTCCCTCTACTGGGCAGAGGACTGCGCTCCGCAGCGCTGCAGTCTCCTTCTCCTTCTCTCACCCCTGTATTTCTAGACTAGGGGTTGGTCAGGCGCCCAGGGTCTCCAGTCATCCAAAGCAGCAGGGACAGGTCAGATAACCCAAGGGAGGAAGGGTGGTGAATCAATAGGTCATCCCTTTGACTATCCTACCCCCACCTTCAGCTTCAGCCTATCCTCCAGCTGACTCTCTCTAGTAAGACAAAATGGCTGCCCAGCATTCCGCCTTTTATAGGCTGACCCTCAGAGGTCCAGAAGGGACCAGACGGTTCTGGAACGCCCTATTCTACTCTATGGGACAGGTTCTAGGTTTGGCAGTTAGGACAGTTGGTAGCCACCATTTTGTGACTCCAACTATTTCCCTGTCAGAAAAGGCCTCTAGGCCTGAGGTGAAAAACTATGAGGGGGGGGGAAAAAACACCTATCCCCTTGACCAACACCTAGAAAAAGCTAGTGGACACAAAAATTAATAAAGGTATGAGGGGCAAAAAGGGGGACAAAATAAATAATGAATTGGAAGGACTACACAAAAAGCCAGACAGGTCTAATACGCGTCCCCCCCCAGCTGAAAGTGGGGAGAACTACCCAACCCCTTGGGAGTCCTCATCACTAAGGCGGAAATACCTGGAGAGACCGTCTGCATTGGCGTGGTCCACTCCAGGCCGATGTTCCACCCGGAAGTCCATTCCCTGTAGGGAGATGGACCACCTCAACAGCTTGGGATTCTCCCCCTTCATCTGCATTAGCCAACGAAGGGGTCGGTGGTCAGTCTGAACCAGGAAGTGCGAGCCAAACAGGTATGGCCGCAGCTTCTTCAGAGCCCACACCACCGCAAAAGCTTCCCTCTCAATTGCACTCCACTTCTGTTCCCGGGGAAGCAGTCTCCTGGATAAGAAGACCACAGGCTGATCCAGGCCCCCTTCATTTAGTTGCGATAACACTGCCCCAATGCCATGTTCTGATGCATCTGTCTGGACAATGAACTCCTTGGAGAAGTCTGGGGCCCTCAGGACCGGTGCTGCACACATTGCCTGCTTCAGTTTCTCAAAAGCTTGCTGACAAGCTTTCGTCCAAACTACCCGTCGAGGTTGTTTCTTTGAGGTGAGCTCTGTGAGGGGCGCTACAATAGTGCCATATCCCTTCACAAAGCGACGGTAGTAGCCTGTGAGGCCCAGGAAAGCTCGGACCTCAGTCTGGGTCTTGGGGGGTTCCCAGGCCATGATTGCCTCAATCTTTGCCTGCAGGGGCTGCACTGACCCCCTACCCACCAAGTGTCCAAGGTACACAACCGACCCCTGCCCAATCTGGCATTTGCTGGCTTTGATGGTCAATTCAGCTTGTTTCAGGGCCTGGAGAACTGCTTGCAAATGTTGCAAATGGTCCTCCCAACTGCTACTGAAGACAGCAATGTCATCCAGGTAAGCAGCAGAGAAACTCTCCATTCCAGAGAGGACCTGGTTCACCAGCCGCTGAAATGTGGCAGGGGCATTTTTGAGCCCAAAAGGCATCACGCAAAATTGGAAGTGTCCCTCAGGCGTGGAGAAGGCTGACCTTTCCTTTGCTCCATCTGTCAAGGTGATCTGCCAGTACCCTGAAGTGAGGTCAAAGGTACTTAGATATTGGGCAGCTCCTAGCTGGTCAATTAATTCATCCACCCTAGGGATCGGATGAGCATCAGTCTTTGTAACTGAGTTCAGTCCCCGGTAATCCACACAGAACCTCAGTTCTGGCGTGGTGCCCGGTGGAGCGGCTTTTGGCACTAGCACCACCGGACTGGACCAAGGGCTGTTGGAAGGTTTATCACTCCTAGCTCTAGCATCTTGGCAACCTCTCCATGGATGCTAGCCTTCACCTTGTCTGACAGCCGGTAGGTCTTTGATTTCACTGGTGGGCTGTCTCCTGTGTCCACATCATGGGTACACAGGTGGGTTCTTCCCGGGACAAGGGAGAACAACGAAGAGTACTGCTCCAATACCTGGCGGCAATCCTCTCGCTGCTCAGGAGTTAGGGATGGGGAGAGAATCACTCCCTCCACCGACCCATCCTTCTCTTGAGACGAGAAGAGATCAGGGAGAGGCTCGCTTTCTGCTTCCTCGGCACCATCAGTCACCATCATCAGGATGACCTCTGGCCTCTCATGGTGGGGTTTGACGCGATTGGCATGCAGCACCCGTAGGGGCTGTCGAGGGGTCTTAAGATCCACCAAGTAAGTGGCCTTACCCTTCTTTTCCAACACCTCAAATGGGCCTGTCCAACGATCTTGAAGGGCACTTAGCTCTCCAGGTTCCATCACCCACACTTTCTGGCCAGGCTCCAACTCCACCGGGTGAGCATTGTGGTCGTACCATTCCTTCATTACTGCCTGGCTGGCCTCCAAGTTGTCAGAAGCTTGCTTCCACAACTTTGCCATTTGGCTCCGGAAGGCCAGCATGTAGCTCACCACATCCTGAGGAGGCTTTCTGGGAGACTTTTCCCATCCATCCTTCACCAGGCTAAGAGGTCCACGCACAGGGTGCCCGTACAGCAGTTCAAGGGCTGAAGCCCACTCCCTTCTGCGGCACTTCTCGGTAGCAGAACAGCAAACAGGGCAGGAGGACGTCCCATTTCCTCCGTAGGCTCTCGGGCAGACTTCTTATCATGCCCTTCAGGGTCTTATTGAACCTCTCTACCAGTCCATTGGACTGGGGGTGATAAGGAGTGGTGAACCGGTAAGTCACTCCACACTCCTTCCACATCGCCCGCATGTAGGCTGACATAAAGTTGGTCCCCCTGTCGGACACAACTTCCTTGGGGAATCCCACTCGGGTAAAGATCCCCATCAGGGCCCTAGCCACTACAGGTGCAGTGACAGTCCTCAGAGGAATGGCCTCTGGATACCGTGTGGCATGATCCACCAGAACCAGGATAAACCTGTGACCAGCTGTTGTTGGTGGATCCAATGGCCCTACAATGTCGATGCCCACCCTTTCAAAGGGGGTGCTAACGACTGGAAGTGGTTCCAGGGGAGCTTTCAGCTTCACCCCTGTTTTCCCACTGGCCTGGCAGGATACACATGTCCGACAGTAAGTGTTGGACGCCACTTTCATTTGAGGCCAATAAAAGTGGAGGACAAGCCGAGCAAAGGTCTTGTCCTGACCTAAGTGTCCTGCCAAGGGTATAGCATGAGCCAATTCCAGCAGAAAGGCTCGGTATTGTTGCGGGACTACCAAGGCCCTTGATGAGCCAGGTAAGGGTACCTTGGGTTCATTGTAGAGGAGTCCATCCTCCCAGTAAATATGGTAGTATCCCGTAACATCACCTGCTGCCTGGGCTTCAGCCTGACGCCTCAGTCCCTCAAGGGTAGGGCACTCCCTCTGCCCCTTACAGAATTCCTCTCTGGTAGGTCCTCCCTCCACATGCCACTCAGCAGGGATGGGTAAATCCTCCAGAGAGTCTACTTCCCCCTCCACAGACTCCTGGTCCACCACTGCAGGTGGCTGATCCGTCACATGGGGTGCGGAAGCCGAAGCAGGCTCTTCCTGTCTTCGGATCTGTCCCTTTTTGGCAGCGGGTTGGGCCATTGTTCCAGGCTCCAACCCAGGCGAACTCCCTCTCCGGGCAGCCGCAGACCGTGTGCTCACACAGGCCCAGTCAGGTGTACCCAGCATCGCAGAGTGCGTCCGGTATTCCACCTCTCTCCAAGTGTTGTGCTCCATGTCATTCCCCAGCCGACAATCAACTGGCACGGCAGGGCTTACGGCAACTCGAAGTGAACCTGCAACCCCTTCCCACTCAAAGGGAACCTCAGCCACTGGATAGTGGCCCATTCTGCCGTCAGCCATCGCGGCGGGGTGGAGTACATGGGGAACCACCTGCTCTGGAGATACCAGTTGACTTCTCACCATAGTCATACTGGCTCCTGTATCTCTCAGAGCCTCCCCTGTCTGGCCATTGATGGTGACCCATTGCCCATACTTAACAGTATTTGGGGGCACCTGGATCTTTGGGACCATCTCCCGTTCTCCCAGGGACACTAAGGTGACACCCGCCCACTCACCCCCCTTATCTAAGGGCGACTCCTCCCCGAGCGCTACACTAGCTACTCCCGGTGGTTTTCCTCCGGTGGGAGGGGGTGGTCTCTTTGGGCATCTGACATCTCCCTTATAATGTCCAACACCACCACACTCAAAGCAGTGGAGAACCCTTGGCTGCTGGCTTTGGCCAGGATTAGGGTTTCTGGGCGGGTTTGCCCTAGGGGTGAAACCTGTTCCCTTCCCTTGGAAATTGTTTTGGGGACCTTTAGTGAACTCCCTCTTTTTATCTCCCCCCTCCTTCTTCTGGGGGGTGCCCTGTCCAGCCTTTTGGGAATCCCCTCCAGTCCCCTTTGAGGACACCCGGGTACTTGCCCAGATGTCCGCCTCCTCTGCAAGCTTCCGGGGATTGGTCAGCTTGCTGTCCACCAGGTGTTGGCGCAGCTCGGGAAAACATTTCTCGAGGAGGTGCTCTTTCAAAAATAGATCATACAACCCCTCATAATCCTTCACCTCACTGCCCTTGACCCAGCCCTCCAATGCCTTACGTGCGTAATCAAGGAAGTCCACCCAGTTCTGGGTGCTTAACTTGTGGCTCCCCCTGAACTTCTGGCGATACCTTTCTGGGGTAAGCCCAAACTTCCTTACTAATGCTAGCTTCATGGTGGGGTAGTTGGTTTGCTCCCCTGGTTCCAGGGCCAGCAAAGTGTCCCGACCAGTAGGAGGCATGTACTTATACAAACCACCCCCCCAGTGCTTCTCCTGCACCCCATGGGCTCTTAAGGAGACCTCATAGGCAGCCAACCATTTGGCTATGTCATCTCCCTAACTAAAGCTAGCAATAAGGTCTTTTGGCAAATAGGGTCTGGACTCCCTGGCTGTCTCTTTGGATTCGTTGCCACCATTTATTACAGGAGAGGGCCCCCGTTGCAGGGCCTGGAGTTCCAACTCTTTCAACCTGAACTCGTGAGCCATCCTCCGCTCCTCTTTCTCCTGCTCCAGCTTAGCCAACTCCCATCTCAATTGCCTTTTTTCCCTCCTGTCAGTAAGCTCGGCTTCAGTTAAGCTTCCCCCAGAGGCGCTACTGCCCTTGCTGGAGTAGGACACTGGTCCTGGGAGTAGGTTTTCCCCCTCAGAGTGGAATAATCCCTCTATCTCCACAACCGTGTCCCGGTCTGCCCCTTCATCCTCCTCCTTCCCTTCTTTGTGTGCCTCCACCCAAGCCCTGAGACTGGTCTAGAGTTCCCCCTTCTTGGCACCATGCTTACAAAATACCCCCATTTTCTGGCAGAAATCTTTCAGCTGAGCCACAGAATAGGTATCTAAGTTTTCTAGTGCAAACTCCATTTTACAACAGGAATTACCAAGTTATACACACCAGGAAATTAGAGTTGCAAGGGCAACCTAAAGCCACCTCCACCCCACCACCAGGAACAAATTTGGAAAAACACAAGGACAAATTAGGAGGGCCGCTAGGAGAAAACTCCTGGTGTAGGCTAGTGTATTACGTTTAATTACTACTGAGTAGCTGCAACCACAGTCAAGATCCCACCGCTAGACACCAACTTGTTGGAACCTGGGATGTCAGGTCACCTAGGGTAGCCTGGCCTAGGGTAAGACACAAATACTAGAGGCACATGTGCGAAGGTTGCAAACCACCCAGCAGTAAATCAACGCAATAACACCTAAAAATGACACAACACCATTGTTGGAAAAATACGTGCTTGTTTATAAAAATAGTATACTCTGCTTTATACCTTTGGAAATTACAACTCAGTACATTACAGTTTGATCCTGAAAATAGTATTACTTTTAAAGTTGCTAAATTATATCATTACTCAGCATCAACAGTACATTACATTAGACTTCACAATTGGTTAGACTGGACTTCTGTGCAATGCTCTATACTTTTACCTCCTCAGCACTTCTATCCACCCAAACAGATACACAACCAATGAAAGATTTCAGATGTACCAGAGGTTTACATATGCGCCAGCAGCCTCTATGAGGATCTTTTAATCTTACATTGGCAGTCGCACTACCCCCAGATTCTGGTTTAGTAGCTGTCTTTCCCCAGACCTGTAAGCAATGTGGTTTGTTCTATCAAGTTACCCCCCCTGCCTTCTAGGACACAGTGGAGGGAAAACGATTAGTGAATCTGAACCTCTTTGTCATGCACTAGCACTAACTTTCCTCTACACAGGAAGTCCTCTTTCAGAACCCCACTCCTCTGTTTCACAGGGCGATTAATCCTCAGGGCTCAGTCTTCCCCCTTCTCCCCACACTCTCCTTACTGTGCTATAGGGTCTGCACTGTCAGGCGGTTCTGCCGAGGTCCCAATCAGCAGCTGCTGAAGCTAGTTCCACCCGCCCAGCCTGCTGATCTCAGGGCAGGCGCGGGGAGGACCGGGGAATGTCTTGCAGTCACTCCGGATTCGCCGCTGGTTTTCTCCGCTACTGGCCACACAACCCCAGGGCTGGCGCTAGCAAGGCTGACGAACGCTAACGAGCGCCGCTTCCGCTTCTCCTCACTAGCCGGCTCCGCCTCCCAGAGCCGGGCGGTTCAACTGGGCATGCGCTGTGGGGAAGTGTCTCCCTGCTGGAGCCCGCGCTCCTCCGCCGGTACTTTCCCTGTCACACTGCCCACTCCGGAAACAATGAAGTCTTCACCAGAACCGCTCCTCACGGTGAAGCAATTCCCTCGCTTCGCTTCTTCCCTCACCTCAGGACCGGCGGCCACAGCTCGGAACCTGCGCTGCACACCTCGCGCTGGTCCACGAACGGCCCAGTCTGTTCTCACTCCCCGTTTGCTTCCTCAGTGACCGCTACTCTTCGCAGCCAGAAATCAGCCACAACAGGTAGGGGGGAGGAACTCTGTGGGGATTTATCACCAAGGGAAATCACGGCAGCCACGGGCAGAGTTCAGTTGAGGAGCTGAACTGGGGGAGGCATAACGATTAACCCCTCTCCTTCTGAGCAACACTTAGCATTAGTCTCTCGAAAGTCCCTCTACTGGGCAGAGGACTGAGCTCCGCAGCGCTGCAGTCTCCTTCTCCTTCTCTCACCCCTGTATTTCTAGACTAGGGGTTGGTCAGGCGCCCAGGGTCTCCAGTCATCCAAAGCAGCAGGGACAGGTCAGATAACCCAAGGGAGGAAGGGTGGTGAATCAATAGGTCATCCCTTTGACTATCCTACCCCCACCTTCAGCTTCAGCCTATCCTCCAGCTGACTCTCTCTAGTAAGACAAAATGGCTGCCCAGCATTCCGCCTTTTATAGGCTGACCCTCAGAGGTCCAGAAGGGACCAGAAGGTTCTGGAATGCCCTATTCTACTCTATGGGACAGGTTCTAGGTTTGGCAGTTAGGACAGTTGGTAGCCACCATTTTGTGACTCCAACTATTTCCCTGTCAGAAAAGGCCTCTAGGCCTGAGGTGAAAAACTATGAGGGGGGGAAAAAAACACCTATCCCCTTGACCAACACCTAGAAAAAGCTAGTGGACACAAAAATGAATAAAGGTATGAGGGGCAAAAAGGGGGACAAAATAAATAATGAATTGGAAGGACTACGCAAAAAGCCAGACAGGTCTA
Source organism: Lissotriton helveticus (assembly GCF_964261635.1). Classification (NCBI taxonomy): domain Eukaryota; kingdom Metazoa; phylum Chordata; class Amphibia; order Caudata; family Salamandridae; genus Lissotriton; species Lissotriton helveticus. The sequence goes on along the minus strand of NC_136063.1, from coordinate 450,306,352 downwards.
ACACTGTGGCACTTGTATAGAGATATCCTACCACTTATGAATATCGGTAAGCATACCATGATGGAGGCTAAAATGCTGCCCTATCAAGCCCCCCATCCCTGTGGCTGCACAATCTCAAATTCCAAGCACAAACCTGTCATATTTATGTGCCCAGCCATGATAGAAGCAATCGTTTTTTGACCATTATTTCTTGAGGACTGTGCTCTTTGTCATTTTTTGGGGAGCTGTCACAGAGTGCATACCCTACTCCAATGTCTCTCCAAAGACCTCAGGAGGAGCAGGACAATAGACCCAGACAGTGTTTTTTAAAAATGGGAATAACCAGCTCAATTGGAACGTAAAACCTAGCCCCTTTTTCTGCCAGCTTTGTCTTCACTGGTGTGGCAGATTGGCAAGGATGGCGGACCACAGAGAAATTAAAACACTTGCTTTATAGGAAGGAGCAGAGTTAAACTTGTATGGAAGAGAGCTGTAACTGAAGAAGAATAATGTAAGGGTAAAGAGAGCCCTATATATTCCACAATGAGAAGAAAGGGCATTATGAGAACCATTGCGGTCTAGAGGGAGAGTCACGCACCCATAAAGACTCAGATGCATTTGTTGTGACCATTCCAGCAAGGAATACAGTAATGTGGTGGGTGGAATGCTTGAATAAATCTCAGCTGCTGGTAATTATATGTATCACTGTGCCTCATTTTCTTGACCGACATGTCACTTAAGATAGGAACCCCCATATGTAAATCTCTCTTGGTCCTGCTTCTATAAGAACAGCCCAGCCCGAACTGCTGGACAAGGTCCCTTCTGAACCAGAACACATGCAACCCCACACTAGTTTCACCTTATTTGGGGCTCGTCGGCAGCGTGCAGGTTTGTTCCATTGGCACAGTGGGCATGCGACCCACTTCTGGGCATACCTGTCGCACTGAGGATTATAATAAAGCGATGGGTGCAGTACTTAATTAATCGCAGCCACAAGTAATTACTCGTAGACACATCACAGTTCTTTTTTTTTTTTTTTGCCCTCCATGCCACTTCGAGGAATCCGTCCTATGCAAATCAGTCTTGGGTCTTCTGCTCCATTAGGAACACTCCAGCCCAAACTGCCAGGCCAGGTCCCCTCCATATCGTAACACACACAACCCCAGAACAGTTTAGGCATATTTGATGCTCGTCAAAATGGTGCAGCTTGTCATTTGGAATGGGACCCACGTCTGGGCATACCAGTGGCATATTTTGGTTTCTCATATTTTGAGCTTGATTAGAGTTTTTCACCCGGTTGGGGTGGAAAATTCTGTCTGAATGGGAAACTCTTGCTTTTCTGTTACCTTCCGATGCTTGTGGAAAAGTAAATTTTGCCATGTTCTGTGTCCCTACGTGTTCCCCATCTTATGTTATGTGTGCATGATTAATATGCATATGTATTCCCCATGATCGATTAAAGACGCAATTACAGTTGTGTCCATCTCTAGTATGCCAGTTTTCAGTTCTCGTTAAAGCTACGAGTACTAGGCCTATGTAAAGTTATGTTGCCACGTTTTACAGTGTGCACGTTAAATTCATTGAAAAGTCTCCGTTTCTAGGCCTCAAAAGGGCCCGGACTCAGATTCAGCTCCTGTCTCCTGAACCCTCTCCGAGGAGCGATACAGCCCCACCTGTATCCCTGACCCTTCACTTACTTCCTGCCTCACAGTGCCCGGCTCGGCCTGCCAGTCTGCCAAGAGTATGTTATGATTCTAGTTATCAGTCCAGCTCTCCTTCTCTGCATTCCTAAGCTACTGAATCGCATCAATAGTTTCAGTCATCGTCTAGCCTTTACGTCTCCATGTAAGAGAAATACTGTATTTATGGTCATTTAATATTCCTCAACACACACTACATGTAGAATAATGCATGCACCAGTCTTAGTGTCTGTTAGCCTTTGCCCTGATAACTTTTGGATTCTATCAACATGTTCTCTAAACATCAGATACCAGATAGTGTTTAGGTACATGTCGCTCTGACTCTCCAGACTTTAGTCTCTCCTTCTAGCTCAGAAGTCATAGCCCCCTCCATGTTTCCGCCCCATTTGTGACATATTCCGTTACGTTTACATCACATGTCTATGTATACGCCCTGTTCACGCCTCTTGTTACACCTACTTTCTGCCTTATCTTTCGCGACTGCTACAGGCCCTGCCCACTGCTACGCCTATTGTATTGAATACCATGTATTTTGTTTAAGTATATATACTTGTGCACTGTTATTAAAAGTTGCCATTCCTTTGTCCCTGCCCTGTGCAGCGCTGCCATCCTATTCCCGTGCAGGTTGTCCTGTTCCTGTCCTTTATGCTGTATTAAACCTGCAAACTCCTACTACCTCGAATCTTGACTCTTATTTATTGAGCTATCTGTTATTGTATATCCAGTCAAAAATAGAGGTATTATTTATTTATTTACCACATAATGGCGCCCGAATAGGGACTTGCCCTTTCCCCACGCGCCGGAGAAGCCACGCAAGCCCCCTGATCTCTTCAGCCGTGACGGAACCATACCGTGCACGTGCAGATATTTCTGCTTCAAGTATCCCTCAGGCCCACGGAGGAGACGGAGGTTGCGGTCCAGCATCCAGACGAGGCGGTGGAGGAACGCGGCGAGTCCCGACCAGAGCCCAAGCCGAGAGTCCAAGGTCCGAGGTATCCGGAGGCCCACCCGTAACTGAAGTCCGAAGTTCGTCCGTCCGTCGTCGTAGCAGTCCAGTCCAGTCCGAGGCCTTCCGTTCGTGCTGCCCGGTGAGTACCGTTGCTGGGGTAGTATCTAGACAGGGTCAATTGCATTGTCTCTGGTCCGAGGGTTTGGGTACGCAGATCCAACACGAAGTGTCCACTTAGGTGGATGCGGGTCCTGACGTGTCTCTTTATGAGACCGGTAAGTTTTGTACTGTTTCAGCAGTGCATCTAGTTCCTGTTCTAGTCCGTTCTGTTCTCGAGAAATTCATGTATTCTGTTTTCAGTATTCCAGGTAGTATTTTGTCAGAACTGTTATTTTAAATGTCATTCATGTATTTCAATGTCGTGGTATGAAAGTGGTGTATCTTCAGTAATTATCGTGTTCATTGTGTATTGTATTGTGTCTAGACTCCAGCCCAGTCATGCCATTGTTCTCAAAATTACGTCAGTTAAAAACTAGAAAAGGTCTGTTAGAAGAAGCAGTCCCTGTCCCGCCTAGGGACAGTCCAGGTCATTTTATGTATCAAAAGCATGGCATAAGTGCCATATTATATCTAGATTTATGGGTGGAGTACACCAAACAGTTAGAGGAAAAGTATAGATGGCCCGTATCGGGTACATGGGATGCCGAGTGCATCATGCGAGTAGAAGAAGCATTATGGAAAAAGAAAGCCAGACAGTCACAGAAAGATGCCATCGAGTTATGGCGCAAAGAATCTCATGAAAGAACCGAAAAAGAAATCAGAAAGTCAGAATTAAGTAGAGAATCCTCAGAAAGAGCCCAAGAAAGGGAACTAATCGAAATAGGTGAACGAGTTAAAACCGAACAGTCAGACAGACAGAGGAATGCCCTTATTAAGGGTATGTATCCTCTTCTTGCCGAGGGCTTGCCAAAAGCAACCCCGGAGGCATCCAGTAATTTCCCGCCACCTTTAGTTCTGACCAAGCTACGTCACAAACCGACCGCAGCTGATATTTTTCTCTCGTCCTATTTGGACGACACAGTCCCAGAATATGCAAATCCTGTTCCGCCAGCTCCTGTAAATAATGTAAATCCTGCTCCTCCAGTCACCGGGGCACCTGTTGCAGTACCTGTTACGGTACCCCCGGTCCAGCCCGTAGTACAAATTCCCGCCACGTCAGTCACCCTGCCAGCACGAAGAGTATCAGTCGACAATTCCAGCTTAGGGGCCGCGGGAGGAGGTCCTCCTGGTACCCCGCCGCCACACAAACGTGTAACGTCAGTCGAGTTACATGAACGTGCGTTACAGCGCACGCCCAAACATCAGTCTGTTGCAGATATCAGACGAGCTCTTACCGAATGCCGTTATGATCCGGTCCCAGGTGATGATAGTATGGTTATATATTCATTACGTGTAAGACGGGTGACCGAGTATTTGGACACCCTACCAAATATGAAAGAAGATCTAGACAGAATGTATCGTTTCATTCGTACAGGACAAGATCCAGAAAGTATTGGTGAAGTCATGTCTCTCAGGAAAGCTGAGATCCAGTTCATGTTATTAAAGTTTCTGATCAATTGTTTAATACGGGAACAAGATTCCCCGACTAAAGATCCGACCGAAATGAAAGTTCTGACAAGGTGGAGTGATAATATAGCCGAGGGTAAGCACAAGACACTCAATAGTATAGAGAGTATGTACAAGAAAATACGTAAAGAAATAATAAGGTTACACGAACAACGCAAAGAAGCTCTAGGAAGCGAGAAAGAAAATGACTCTTCTAGTGAAGAGGTAAACGACGAGAACCCCGCCAGAATAGCGTATGTAGGTAAATCTAGATTTCCAGACCGACATTTACGCCTAGAACACAAGAAAGTCTTTCATCCTCCAGCACCAGAACAAGGTTCTCTAGAACAAGTATTTCAAGCTACCGATCACATTCTGAAATCACGAATCGGTTATAGTGAATTAAGTACCATGCATGAACAAGAACTAGCCCGATCAGCAGTCCGATGGATTACTGATTCTACCACTTTTCCAGACGAAATAGTGGCACAAATGTTTCTGAAATTGCCCCCAGCCGAGCAGCGACTGGTGGGTATGTATATGATCCAGCACCTCATTACTCTGTATGAGGGTCAGCATTCTGATCCAGGTCCGTTACATGATGTCCTGAACGAGTTACTCCAGTATAGATGGAAAGGTTTAGGTACCGATTTAATTAGTGTCATTCTAGAACAGCGCCACAAATATAGAACGTTTTTAAATCCGCATTTTGTTCATGTCTCACCTCCAGAAAGTAAACCGTTTTACATAGACAGACAGCATCCGTTACGAGAAGTACACCCAGTTAGGACAACGGGTGGTGAAATGCAACGAGTATTTGTTTACACCCCAGTTACAAAGATGGAACTCTTAGAGATGAAGAAATTAATTCCCTGTCACGACAAAGATCCAGCAGGATTCCACCGAGAATTAAAAGACATGCTCCGTATGGGAGAATACACGTATCCAGATATTATTAAAATGTTAAAAGTCCTGTTGCCTGCGGGCATATACGAAAAACTCAAGGAAAAGGATTGGGAGGTGGGAGAGAAAAAGATCGATTGGACAGCTCTAGAAGCTGAAGATAAGATACGAGTACCAGGTACCGGTCTTGGAGACAAATGTAAAGAACTACCAGAATTATTGATACAAGTTTTGCCTAGATTATTAGCCACTAAAAAGGAAGACTGGGATGCAATCTCAGCCTGTAAACAGAAACAAGATGAAGACACTAGTGATTTTTATTCTAGATTTGAGAAATGTTTTATAATAAACAGTGGTTTAAAGACGAGTAGCGAGTCATACCCTCATCTTTTTGTTACTAAACTAGTCGAGAATTCAAGTCCACAAGTTAAAAATCGAGTTTTGAAAGTCGAGAGTACCTGGCAAGCTAATACTCCGTCCCAAATGCTCCAGATGCTCCAGTACCACCAGAATAGAATCAGAGAAGAGCAAGAACATGAGAGAAGACGTATGAAAGACACAAAAATGAAAGTACTAGTTGCACAATCTGTTCCACAAGACAGTCAGAAGAGGGGTCCGAATCAAGCCAGTCATCCTGCAGCTCCCGTTAAAGGGACATGCAATTACTGTAAACAGCCAGGTCATTTTATAAACGAGTGTGCAGTTCTGAAACACAATATAGCCACTGGTAAAACTAAAGAAAGACCACGTCCGCCTAGACAAGAACAAGTTTCACAGACTTCTCAGCCACAGAATGCACAACCGACGGTTACAGCACCGCAGCCTATCGCTGCAACACAGCATGTTACACAGCAGATGTACCAGTATGCACAGTCCGAGTATCCAGAGTATCAAGCGTATTCATGAAACAGCCTAGAGAGGGAGGTAGGCTTGCCTCTCAGCGAGATTCCTGTAGATCAAGAGGGTCCCTATGTTCACAGTCAAGTATTAGGGAAAGACAGAAAGTTTTTGATTGATACAGGGGCAAGTAGGACGACTATTAGTCATGACGAGGTTCCAGGGGCTCCGCTCTCAGGCTCTAGAAATGTTTCCCTTGGATTTTCAGGAAAGCCAATAGTTAACGAGATTTCCAAACCAGTTACTCTAGAAGTTGGTCCATTGTCCCGAACTACTGATCTATTACTTACGAAGTCATGTCCAGAAAATTTGTTAGGCATTAAGACATTGAAAGAATTAGGTGCAGTTATTTGCTGCTCCCCAGAAGGAATAAGTTTGTTCTTACGTGACTTTAAGGGTCACTATGTATTACGTGATTTTGATCCAAGATTGTTAAATGTTCCGCAGCATCTATGGGCGCAAGGTCCAACTGATGTTGGTTTTATGCAAATCACACCCCATCGTGTGACTCTCAAACCAGGTGTAGTGTTACCACGAATGACAGTACAGATTGCCACCTGAGGCTGTAGCAGCCTCATCCAAAATTATTGACGAGCTCCTTGCTCAAGGAGTAGTTGTAGAAACTGACTCCAATGTATGTAATTCTCCTATCATTCCAGTCATGAAACGTACTGATCCAAATGCACCTCCAGTATATCGATTAGTGATTGACCTTCGAGAACTTAATAAATGTATCATTCCCCAGTACCCAGTTGTTCCAGATATTTCTTCCCTATTGACAGCCATTGATTCTGAGGCAATATTTTTTACTGTAATAGACCTCAAGAATGCATTTTTCAGTGTTCCCATTCATCCAGACAGCCAGTACCTTTTCGGTTTTTGTTTAAATGGAAGGAGCTATAAATTCACACGAGCTCCTCAAGGTTTCACAGAAAGTCCTAGTATTTACAGTCAAGCACTTAAGAGACAACTAGACAATATTCACATGCCAACTGACACTGCCCTGCTCCAATATGTCGATGATCTACTGATCACAGCCCGTTCTGAACGTGCTTGCGAGCGAGCATCACTTACAGTTCTGTACTTCCTAGCCGAGATGGGGCACAAGGTGTCCCCTTCAAAGCTTCAATTCTGTGTCCAGCAAGTGATCTACTTAGGCCACTTACTGTCCAAATGGGGTAGGCAGTTGACACCCGATCGCATCCAGTTAATAGCGAGTCTTCCTCAGCCCAAGACCCAGAAGGAGGTACGTGCTTTTATCGGCCTCACTTCTTATTGCCGACAATGGATTCCTCAGTATGCATTTCTAGCCAAGCCACTGATACAGTTAACGACACAGGAGGCAGCCGTATCGACTGTCCTCCCTTGGACATCTGAACATACACTTAGTTTTAATGAATTAAAGAAAGCTTTATGCCAAGCACCTGTTCTAGCTACACCGAACTACAGTAAGCCTTTTACACTTTTTGTCACAGAACGTGATGGTACTGCATTATCTGTTCTCACACAAGATCAAGCAGGACAATACAAGCCCTGTGCTTATTTTTCGAGCACATTAGATCCTGTAGCCCAGGCTCTGCCTGCGTGCCTCAAGTCAGTTGCAGCCACAGCACTAGCTATTAGACAAAGTGATTCCATAGTATTAGGACACTCCCTGACAGTACAAGTTCCACACTCTGTGGAAGTTCTTTTAAACCGAACACAGACTCAGCACTTGACAATTGCACGTTTAACAGGTTATGAACTGACACTGTTCCAGCCACACATAGAAATCAGACGCTGCAACGTTCTGAATCCTGCTACACTGTTACCGTCAGTTACTTCAATTCCTGCCACACATGACTGTGTGGAAGTTGTTAACACTATGACAAAGCCAAGACAAGATCTGACAGATATTCCATTACCTGATCCCGACCTGACACTTTATGTGGATGGTTCATGTATGAGAACAAGTACAGGAGAACTAGTAGCCGCGTATGCAGTGACTACTGATACTGAAGTTATAGAGACACACCGTATTGACACCCTGTCTGCTCAAGCAGCAGAGCTAGTTGCTCTGACTCAAGCCTGCATACGTGCCAAGAACCTGAAAGTTAATATTTACACAGATTCACGTTATGCATTCGGAGTCGTACACGACTTTGGAGTGCTCTGGCAAGAGAGAGGTTTCATGACTTCTCATGGAACCAAGATTCAGCATGGTTTCCTTATTCAAGCTCTGTTAGATGCAATACATTTACCGACATCTATCGCTATCATGAAATGCAAAGCACATACGAAAGTCACAGACATTATTTCCCAAGGTAATGATCTAGCAGATCGAACAGCCAAGCTTACAGCACAGACACCAGACATCCCAGTTAACAAGACACCGACATCCACTCTAGAACAGACTACATGTATGACAGTTAAGGACCCTACACAAGATGTCATAGACATACAGTTACACGCTACTCCTGAAGAAATCAAGAAATGGTCCGAACAAGGAGGGGTCCAGACAGATCAGGGATGGTTGACGAAGGGAAAAGCCACATGGTTTCTCCCCGACTCTATGGTTCAAGTCATTATCAATACCGCACATAGTCCAGCACACCTAGGAGAAAAAGCCATGATAGACAGTATCCAGAACATTTGGTCCAACAAGCATTTACGAGCTGCAGCCAAGCAGAAAGTCCGTACCTGTATGATATGTTGTCAGTTCAATCCAGGTAAAAGTGTTCCGGTGGAACAAGGTGGATTCCAACCCCCTGACCACCCTTTTGAAGTCCTCCAGATGGATTATATTCAGATGGAGCGATGTCGAGGTTTCAAGTATGTCCTTGTAGTTGTATGCGCTTTGTCCAGGTGGACAGAAGCATATCCAGTCCCAGATTATACAGCCGCGACCACTGCCAAGCAGTTGGTTCGTGAATTCTTCCCCCGTTATGGACTCCCTAGGGTCGTGTATTCTGATAACGGCCAGCCATTCTCATCTGAACTCATGAAGCACGTTTCCCTTTTACTAGGGTACCAGTGGAAGTTCCATTGTGTACGCCATCCAGAAGCAGCCGGTCTCGTAGAGAGACGTAACCAGACCCTAAAAATCCGCATCGCCAAAGTTTGTAAAGAGAAAGGTGTAGACTGGCTAGTAGCTCTGCCAGTCGCCCTATTTTATATGCGCATGGTCGCACATTCCAGATCAGGTCTGTCCCCTTATGAGGTCGTATTCGGCCGCCCCCGAACATGTGGGGTACACCTAGACCCCGAAGTATTACCGATGTTTCCAGTAATATGCTGACAGATTACCTAGCTTCCTTGATGTCTGCCCTACACTCTTGTCGTTCACAGGTTGCCGCCGCATTTCCAGACAATACCGAGGTGAAACCACATGAAATCGTTCCAGGAAGTCTAGTGCTTGTCCGGAATTTCGATCGTTCAAGTCCGCTGGAGCCTCGCTGGAAGGAGCTGAAGTTAGTCCTTTTGACCACCCGCACTGCCGTCAAGTTGGAAGGCAGGAAGGGGTGGGTGCACCTGTCGCATGTCAAGAAATTTCACGGACTCCGACTAAAAACTGTTTCCAAGAACATTTCCAAGGATTGTCAAGATTTTAAAGACTGTCAAGATACTATTATCAAGGACTGTCCCGCTATTGACTCTGATTCAAAGGATTCCCTGTTAGAGAAAACTCCACAGCAGGAGTATAAAAGTAAGCTCCGGTCTAGTAAAATAAGTCAGCCAGTTTAATTGTCTAAGTCCCCCTGGGTGAAACGGTTAGACAGGTTTCTGACATGTATGAGATAGACCCCCATAGTGAGAGAGTTAGTCAAAACTCTATCCGATGTATCGTTTTTCTAAGTTTTATATTGTTTTTGAGTTTAATGATTACCTGTACAAGTTATGCATTTCATTTATGTTTTCCAATTTCTCATGTAAATAAGTATTCTAATGCTACAGTAGAGCATACGTTTAGTGATCTGCCTCCTCACGAACTATCCTATCGTCTTGCTATGCGCAACAATACGTTTATCCGTATGTTACATTATTCACACCAGACCAGCAATGCCACTAATTGTTGGGTGTGTGGTCGACTCCCCCCTTTCCAGACACCTAAGGGAGTTCTGCCACTCTTTCCTTATCCGTTTTCACATAATGGTTCGTGTGGAGCGTGGTCCACGTTAACGTCATCTTCAAATGATATGTCCCTACTGAACAGTACATGTTTTCCAGACAAGCAAGGTCTTCCCCACAGAACAGGGTTAGATCTAGAAAATGAAGTTTATAATTTGGGTAATTATTCTTCGAATTTTATGGTTCTGAATGTTCAGTCTGATACTACTCCAGATTTACCTGCTATTTCAGTACTACCAGTCAAAGGCGAATTATGTGTCAGAAATAATGGTTCTGCACATGTAGGACATAGTGATTGTACTACTATTGTCAAGTATAGTGACAGTGGGAAATCTATTTTCAAAGCTTCACGTCATTCTTATTTTGTTTGTGGTCAGACCGCATATGTTCGTCTGCCCCTCGATTGGGATGGAACCTGTTACATTGCCTTCCTACTGCCACCAGTTTTTCTAGCCCCATCTGATTATCACAGAAACACACATCTAGTACACATTAGACATAGAAGGGAGATCGAGTCCCCGATTGTCGATCAAACTGAAACTGCTCTAGAACAGTATACAGATTTCAATAAAGGATTCTTCTTTTTTATAGGACCTATCCAGAATAGTAAGTTAATCCGTAGGTTAACAAGAACCCTTGAAGCAGTAGTGAATGAGACTGCCTCTGCCCTAGGTAACTTAACCGAAGAGCAATCTGCTATGAGATTTGTCGTGCTCCAAAATCGTCTCGTTCTTGACGTCATACTGGCCGATAGAGGAGGAGCATGTAGAGTCATCGGATCTAGTTGCTGCATTTTCATTCCTAATAACGTGCCGTCTGTTTATTCAGCTATAACCAGACTTCATAAAATTGCCCATCAGTTACACCAGAATCCAGGCACCTGGACATGGTCCGGTTGGCTCTGGAGTATAATTTCTGCCTGGGGATGGAAAGTATTGTCATTTCTAGGTATTGCAGTAGCGATCATATTCAGTTGCTGCCTCTGTATACAATGTGGCCCTGCGATTTGCGGCATTTGTGCTACCTCTTGTATTCCTAGTCCCAAGTCCCGTCCTAAGTCCCGTTCCAAGGCAATTCGAGACGAGCAAATGATACTGTATGAAATGATAGATGGTATCATGAATATTGATGTTTCCTGATGGAAACGTAGTGACAAGGAGGGAATGTGGAAAAGTAAATTTTGCCATGTTCTGTGTCCCTACGTGTTCCCCATCTTATGTTATGTGTGCCTGATTAATATGCATATGTATTCCCCATGATCGATTAAAGACGCAATTACAGTTGTGTCCATCTCTAGTATGCCAGTTTTCAGTTCTCGTTAAAGCTACGAGTACTAGGCCTATGTAAAGTTATGTTGCCACGTTTTACAGTGTGCACGTTAAATTCATTGAAAAGTCTCCGTTTCTAGGCCTCAAAAGGGCCCGGACTCAGATTCAGCTCCTGTCTCCTGAACCCTCTCCGAGGAGCGATACAGCCCCCACCTGTATCCCTGACCCTTCACCTACTTCCTGCCTCACAGTGCCCGGCTCGGCCTGGCTCTGCCTGCCAGTCTGCCAAGAGTATGTTATGATTCTAGTTATCAGTCCAGCTCTCCTTCTCTGCATTCCTAAGCTACTGAATCGCATCAATAGTTTCAGTCATCGTCTAGCCTTTACGTCTCCATGTAAGAGAAATACTGTATTTATGGTCATTTAATATTCCTCAACACACACTACATGTAGAATAATGCATGCACCAGTCTTAGTGTCTGTTAGCCTTTGCCCTGATAACTTTTGGATTCTATCAACATGTTCTCTAAACATCAGATACCAGATAGTGTTTAGGTACATGTCGCTCTGACTCTCCAGACTTTAGTCTCTCCTTCTAGCTCAGAAGTCATAGCCCCCTCCATGTTTCCGCCCCATTTGTGACATATTCCGTTACGTTTACATCACATGTCTATGTATACGCCCTGTTCACGCCTCTTGTTACACCTACTTTCTGCCTTATCTTTCGCGACTGCTACAGGCCCTGCCCACTGCTACGCCTATTGTATTGAATACCATGTATTTTGTTTAAGTATATATACTTGTGCACTGTTATTAAAAGTTGCCATTCCTTTGTCCGTGCCCCGTGCAGCGCTGCCATCCTATTCCCGTGCAGGTTGTCCTGTTCCTGTCCTTTATGCTGTATTAAACCTGCAAACTCCTACTACCTCGAATCTTGACTCTTATTTATTGAGCTATCTGTTATTGTATATCCAGTCAAAAATAGAGGTATTATTTATTTATTTACCACATGCTGTAGAAAGACGTACAACTCCATCTCCTCCAGATAATGTGAATTTCTTGGCAGAAGTATCAATGAAGGCTATATTACTCCATAATCGAGTGTCCTCCACAAGAGTTGTAATGTTTCAACTTTAGAGCCATCATCTGCTCCCACAAATGATCTGGCAGAGTTATTTGAGCTTGTCATGCAGATTGTTCTTACTCCATCCGCAAGTCCATCATTTCAAAGGCCAGGAAGAAAACACGAAGCTCCTCCAGAGGTTTGGATATATTTGTGGAATTATGTGCCAGTAGAATCAGTTTTGTTTTGCAGCTATAAAAGGAACCTTTTTAACTTCATTTTCTAGACCACCAGAAAAAGAAATTGTCAGTATATGTCATGTGCCCAAACACTCAGTTAAGCTTTTATGATGGATAACTCTGAGGTAAGATGGGAAGTTTTTTGCCCTGGAATACAGTAAGAAGCTTTGGAGGCATTTGCAGATGGGCTGGTGGTATTTTACCCCATCATAAGTATGTTGGCAAATTTCGCAAAATTGGTGGTAATATGATACAATTAAATATTTCTTCACGTTAGTCATACATTAAGCTATCTGGATTACGACCAGAGGTTCTGCAGAAGATTATTACCTCGTTGTTTTCTGGAAACAATGTTTATAGCACAGGTGGATGATTAGAAGGCATGAATACAAAATCTTTTTCGGAGATTCTTAAATTGGTAAGCTAAGGGGATGAAAGGAATCACACAAATTATGTGCATCAATCTTAAAAGACGTCTCTTGAGGGGCCCTTTACCAACAGCCGCAACAGTATAGGTGTCAACAAATCAGGTACTCTTTTTTTAATGGTGGATAGCAGGTGTCTCTTCATCAGCAACATCGAGAAAGGCTCCTGTGCGGATTTCAGAACGTCATTGCCATCTTCCCCTCCTTCGGTATGAGCAGGAGAGAGCATTTTATTTTTCCACCAGAGTTTGACTCAATGGAAATAATGATCTTGTTTCGGGTGTTGGACATTGTTTAAAATGCCTTCTCTCTACAATCTTAAGCAGCATCAGCTCAGATGCCGCCAAGACAGCAAAGTAACAGACAATCAAGCTTAGTGCAGTTACAAAAGAAAATTTGTAACTGGTGTGAAAAGGAGGCAATAGTAAAAGTACCTATTTATCACCTGGAAGAAGTAATTTTCTCCATACTGTATTGTAGAGAAAAACCTCCCTCCTGAAGCCTAAGGCCTATTTTAGATCCGAGATACCTTGACAACTTTATTAAGAATTAAAATTCCAGATGGGGCCTTCTGAACATTCAGGAGAAACTCTTTGGGGCATGAAGGGGCTCTACCTCTTTGAGCACCCAGTTCGGCCAACAAAGGGGTGAGAGCTGCCGATGTTTAGCCCATCGAATTCTGTAAGAATTTGAGCTTCTGGAGGTTTGAGCTGCAATACCCGACATTCTGTGGAGGTTATAGGGATTAAGAGGTGCAATGCCACAAGATGGCGCTGGCCTGTTCCTTAGGCCAAAGGTGTGAGAGGTTACTGAGAGGAAGCTTGAAGGTGCCTCCCTTCTAGAAAGAGGAGAATTGTGGGAATGCGCTGGAGCTCTACTGACCCCATGATTGGGTTGGATTAAACAGAAGTGAAGGGAGAAAGTGGTGCACTGGGCTGGTGTGGTCCGAGGCTCAGGTAACTTTTAGATGAACCCTATGAATAATCGTCTAGTTATGACTACGGAGGCAGCAAGATGCCTCCAAAAGAAGACCAAAGTAAGAGTAAATGTTATAAGAAAGAATTCTTCACACCAAGGCCATCATCTTGCTAGTTATGTGAAGTAGACAATAATGAAGATGAAGCGGACATCACATCTCTGGGAGAATCCCTGATCTTGGCAGCTCCGTGACTTGCAACAGACCACAACTAGTATTGAAGGAAAGGTCCCCTCAATTGCATGCACCATTGGTTCTATGGCCTGAGGACTCACAGGACCTAAGGAGGGGCTTGAAGCGGTCAAAATAACATTGGTGGTTTCGGACCTATCCGCTGTGGACCTTAAGTTGTCTCAGCAATTCTTTCAAGTCTTTTTTTTTTTTGTAAATCTTTTTATTAGTTTCAAAACAAAGAAGGAAATAGACATATCAGGTGCCATACATCCAGACGTAATAATAAGGCGAACAGACGTAGATACAGGATAGATACTAAGCAATGAAGAAATGTTTGAGATGCCTACGCTAATGTACGAGAAACAGGATGTGCCACAATACAATATACAATTCACATTAAGCGCAAGCCCTCAGAGTCTGCCCACCCATAAAATCAGGATAGTAAAAGAAGCATGAGCACCAGATATTAGAATACCAACAAAGTCAGGATGTTCCACCAACTATACTTATAAGGAAGTGAAAGAGAGTGCGAAGAAAAAGAAACCATAAAAACAAAAATGAGGACAAAACAATAAACCCATCCCCCCACCCTGCACCCCTGCATATGGCTATCGCCTAACCCCAACTAGCAGTGTGCCTGTCGCCCCAACTAACTATGTACTAAAAGTAGAAAAATGGAGGAGGGCATCTTCATACATGCCCCCGGTCTCCCCTCCCCCCGCCAGAACCAAGAATCCCCGGAAGAAGGCCTCAAAATCTATTAAGCTGCAAATACGTAGCGCAACAGGGGAAACTTCAAACACCGCCCAACCTCCCAAAAGCATCATGATTGCAAATCCCGTGTCCAGCAATACCCGATGTCAAACTCAATCACACAGTCTCATCATTGACCCTTCCGATCAGACATGTGAGCCCCTTCCGGACGAACTGCCGCTTCCGCAGGATAGTCAATGCACAAAAAAGCTGTAGCAAAGTTCAAACCGAGACGTAGCAGAGAGATGAAAAGGCTGAGAACTCCGCCAGGCCTAAAGACTCCCCACACCGTCATGGACTCCCAAGATTGTTTAGTCCGCCATCTTAGTGGTGCCGATGTATAGGGTAGTGACGCAGTTTCAAACCAACAACAGTTCCCATCAAAAGTCTCCGGAAAGGGAGCATCAAATAGTCATTCCATAGTCGGCAACGATCGTAGGCCTGACAATCCATTTGCAGCATCAAGCTTGCTCGCATCACCGAAAACACTGGTCCGAGGCTCCAACGCCTCCCATAGTTCGGGGTCTGCTTCCTCCATCGAAGTGGCCATTCTGGGTATCTCAAGTAGTTCCGTTTATTGCAGTGGACCAGGGTCCGGTCCCATCCGCCCCAATTCCAGCAAACACGCAGTCAATTTGTGAATGTGGGCTTCAACGCAAACATGAAGTGACCCTATGGCTGCCAACACAGTTCGTAGTGATGGGTCACTCTCGGTCCGCTCCACAACTCCTTGCTCGGTTTCGGTCATATTCGCGTCCCCAGAGACAGGGCCGGCTCTAGGCTCATGGTGGCCCTGTGCTGGGAGCGTAGGTGGTGGCCCCAGAAGAGGGGGTCCGGACGGGGCGCAGCTCAGGAAGGTGTTTTAATAATACGTCCAGAAAAGTCGTCAGATGACCAGTACCTGCGGCTGCTCCTACCCTTCCGAATTCGTCTCAGAACGATACAATTTAGGAGGAGGAGGGCATTGTGACACACGACATGAGGCACTGGGCGCACAGACAGCTGCAGTGCCAGGGCCATGACAGGGGCACCGGACCCCCACAACCCCCCACAGCGAAATAATCGGTGGCTCTTTGCCCGGAAACAGTAATATCGAT
This sequence comes from Lissotriton helveticus, assembly GCF_964261635.1. Classification (NCBI taxonomy): domain Eukaryota; kingdom Metazoa; phylum Chordata; class Amphibia; order Caudata; family Salamandridae; genus Lissotriton; species Lissotriton helveticus. The sequence continues at coordinate 450,290,217 of NC_136063.1, read as the reverse complement.
GCCATATCGAATATGGTGTCTTACGCTTGGCGGATGGCCACGTCCGTTGCAGACACTGCATAGCCACCTCGTGACACAACAAGCGTTCAACTTTTGTCGAAATTTGCTCACATGTGTCTACGGGACGCCCCAGCTGAGGAGTGAGGTGCTCTGGCAGAGCTAGGTGAGTCCCAGTAACGGACAGCAGGACTGCTAGAGAGAGAGATAGCAGCGAGTTCCTTCCCCTGGAGTAACCATAGGTGCTCTCCGCGCTCCACCGGGGCCCGCTCCTGGCTTTGTGAAACTGAAAGCGCTCGGGTTGGCCCGGTCGCTCCCCTGCCCCCGAGCTCTAGGGGCCCCCAGGAGTCGCTGGGACTTGGAGCCATATTTCAACTGTCTGCCACTTAATAGTGCAGAAATACCCTTTCTCTCCACCTTTATTGGCACAGGCGGAGCAGGGGGCCTAAAGAAATCAATCACCACCAGTTTACATGGGAGGCCGCGCCCACTGCCACTGACTGGAAGACAGACAGCGGCCTACGAGTCGATGGATGCGGCACCGGCAAATTGAATGCGGCGGGCCCCCCTCGGAGAAAGTGTCAGTGATTCCGAAATGTAATACTCGGCAATGATTAGGCCTTCCGCTCAGGCCCCCCTGCAAAGCACAATGAGGGCCCCCCCAGTGGCCCGGCCCACCACCTACCACTTTGCCCCACCGACAAAATAAGCAGCCACTTAAAGCTGTATTTTCAGCACTTATCTGTGCATACTTCGATCAGCAAATACAAATAGAATGCACTTTAATTGCCTTCTAGGGCTGCCTGAATGATGAGATCCATGACTGATAATTAAAGGGAATAAAGACAGGAAAGTCACATTACAAATGAATACAAACTTTTTTATTTATAACCCTATTTATTGCCAAGACGAGGTCTTTCCAAGCTCTTTAAACACATGGCTGGCATGTGCCCCCTCCAAAAAACACCCATCCACAGCAGCACGACCTTTTGAATAGTGGAAGAAACAAGACGCCTTGAAATCCGACCCCTAATAGGAGAAGCTCCACAGTAGCACATGCTTGAAAATGCAGGAGGCCTGAGCCTGCAATGGGAGGGGGTTATTGTTAAACAAATAGGCATGTTCATTAAAAAAATAATCATATCTACAACTACAGGGGGTACAATGAGGTCAGCACACATGCTGCTGGTAGCCCTGTGAGTGGAGATGGGGTGGGGGAAGACTCACCCATCTCGTCCTCATAGCTGCCAAGGTTTCAGATTGCCATGCGTGACATTTTCATAATTTCAGTGTAATTATGAGTGACATTTCAATGACTATGAGAGACACTTTCTTGCGGGCAAAATTAAGCAATGAAGACGATCAACACATGTAAATATCAGAAATAACACCACAAAGAGCGTTCCAATCGAAACACGTCAGTCTTTTGAATAAACTACTACGGCAACTATATCTCACAATGCAAGCTTTCCTCTGTGTGTGACCACGATGCTTTCGCTCTCTCTATCCCTCTCCTCTCTATCCTTTTATCCCTCTCCTGTCTCTTTTTATCCCTCTCCTCTCTCTCACGCACTCGCTCTCTATCCCTCTCCTCTGTTATTATCCCTCTCCCCCTCTCACACGCTCTCTCTCTCTATCCCTCTCCGCCTCTTTGTATCCCCCTCCCCCTCTCACACGCTCTCTCTCTCTCCTCTCTATCCTTTTATCCCTCTCCTCTCTCACACGCTTGCTCTCTAGCCCTCTCCTCTCTGTCTTTACCCCTCCCCCCTCTTGCACGCTCTCTCTCTCTATCCTTTTATCCCTCTCCTGTCTCTTTTTATCCCTCTCCTCTCTGTCTCTTTTTATTCTTCTCCTCTCTCTCATGCGCTCGCTCCCTATCCCTCTCCGTCTCTTTTTATCCCTCTCCTCTCTCACGCGCTCAATCTCTAGCCCTCTCCTCTCTGTCATTATCCCTCTCCCCCTCTCGCACCAGGCTGCACTGTTTGTTTTGATATGAAAACATTAATTTTGAGTCATGTGTTCTCGATAGAGGCCATATCCGTCAAGAAAAATGAAAACATTTTTGGCAAACAGCTACGCATCTGCTCTCACTCAGCCTTACCTTGTGCAGTCTAAGTTGCTGCTCCAAAAATCCCAGCAACACTCTGTACTAGCCGCTTCTCTTGGGCCTACCTCCTTCCACAGAGCAAGGCACCTGCTCCGGTCTTTTTTTTACTGGTCACGACTTATTGCGCACTTTTAATTGTTGCGCTGCAAATGTGCATGACTGACATTAGTGGTCCTGCTCTTTGCTTCTCTGAGGGTGTTGTCTCGACTTTACTCAAGTTTTTTAATGCTCATCTGTATACATGACAGAAAATGGGGTCCATTAATACTGCGGAGACCTGTACAGCTGCCTGTACCTCCCGCTCTCGTCACACACAGGCTCCAGCACTCTCCCTCGACCGGCCCTCCAGCTCGGAAATAATTATTTACTGGCTCGCAGAGGGCAGCCATAGATATTTTAGCCTCACTGCAACAGGCGGCCCGGCAGAAGGTGCAATCCGATCTGTAGTGCTGCCAGCCAGCCGAGCACCATGATTCCGGTGGCACTGCTGCTGCCTGCAAACCAGTGAGCTCTGCAGCCAGCCTCTACCTCCCAGTTGGTTCCCTCAAAACCCTGGCAGCAGGACGTGACCTTACGTCCCCACTCCCCCCTTCCGGCGCCATGGCCAAGTTGTAACACGCAGCTCCTCCCCATGCCGTGCCTCCCTCCCCTCCCCAGTTCCGAACTTCATGGCACTTTGTCTCTCCTCATAGTGCCTGTGTGTGTCCCTAGTAGGTTTTGCGCAAAAATGAACCCCCTTTACACTTTCGGCCTTTCTAGCTGCTCCACGGCCGCGGAGTGGCCCCTCGGAGCCAGAGGCCGCCAAATCCTGCCAGGGGGCCGCCAGTGCCGCGATGTATCAGATCCTGCCGATCCGATCCTCGTCGTGGCGGCCCCTGGGGTTTGGCGGCCCTGTGCAGGTGCACACTTTGCACATGCCTAGGGCCGGCCCTGCCAGAGAACTCGGTCACCCCGGGGGGAACAGGTGGGTGTGGAACGGACGACTTCAGAGGGGAACTGATCGTTGGGGACAATAACAATCCGAACTCAGCCATGGCAGACGGAGATCCCAACCCCGCGAACACCGGCGGGGCCCTAACCGGGCCGCCGGGCCAGGACCCCCGTCCACCGCTCCAATTGTACGTCGTCACCCCTCCTTCGATGTTCACCCATTCAGCCAACCATCGTCAGCTTCGATCCAAGAACATTTTTCCACCTCGGTAGACCGGACCCTGGCACACAACCGCAGCCGATGTTGTTCAACTGAACCCCGGCTGGGCCAGTACTTGAGACCCCGGCTTCCAAGCTGGTCTAGGCCGCAAACTGCCACACAACGTATCTTTGTCTACCAAACTGGTAGAAATCTCGGGATTGCACCATTAAGCTCCAGTCTGGTTAATACACACGGAGGCAGGGCGCAAAATCACGATAAATAACAGGATCTTCTGGCAGGAGTCGGAGGTCGGAGGAGCCGGGAGCTCACGCAGCCATCTTGTTTGCTAGCGTAGCTCCTCCTCTCTTTCAAGACTTTTAATCCTGTGCTTTTGCATCAGTGGTTTACATGGAGCCTCAGTTTGAATACGTGTAGGAGGTTGGGGTCTGATTTACAGGAGGAATATATCCAGGGCTTTAAGGATCTAAAAAAAGTGGGGCTCTCCAAAAGGGGACTGGCCTAAGAAGTGCATCTAGGAATCCTTTCCAAGAGGCATGGACTATGAACTTAAGGGTGTGGCCTTAAAGCGTGTAAACTAAAATCCTGTGCTTCCATAACATGCCATCCAACATGTGCTTTGGCACTTCTCAACTTTCTTTTTTTACATCCCAGTCTATCACACAATACACAGACGTGCACATAAAATAAGCCAGACCTATTGGTTGTGCCAGTACTTTTATCAAAATCAGACAAATGAGTAACAACAGCTTGTTATGAATAATTAGAATTCTGAAAATATGAGACTGTGAATTAAATGTTACTGAGGTCTGTGGAAAGGGTAGTGGTCTTCGGAAAGTCATGCCTGTTCTCCCATTCAGCCTCTACGCTGTAGAATCTCTCTCTGTGAGGCACACCCTTTTCTCCCCACGTCTTTTTGAAATCCTATTGAGTTATCATGTTTGCCAAGAGAGTAGACTTGTATACCACATTCATCACCTTATTCATATAGACAACTTTTCTTTCTGGTCACTTCTGTTAGTTGTTGCTTTAATGAAAGCTGTGCATCTTTCAATGCCTTTGTGATCTAGTCATTACAATACAATACAAACTTTATTGTTCCAGTTAATAAAAACCATAGCAATCTTCCAAAGACAATTAATTTCCAAATTATTAAAGTGTTAAATTCAGTTCATGTCAAAATCTACAATATTGCTTTCCCTTCCGATCTCAATATAAAGTAAATTAATTCAGTTTAAAACCTATCTGTGAGTCACTTTCATACCTGGGAGATTAATAAAAATGGACGCAATCATCCAAAACATATAAATATATCAATAAAACAATCTTCTATATTTCTATCACTTCCAGTCCCAATATAAAATGCATTTCTGCAGTTAAAAAAAATACCAGTCTGTAAATGTATTTTATAATTGAGGGACAATAGATCAAGAAAGACGCCTTGTTTGTTTCTCTTAAGCCTCGAGCTGTACCCCATTAAAGGCCCCATCTTGACCTGTTTAAAAGCGTCCCACAATGTGCTCGGCGACAGTATTGACCCTATGTTGGAATTGAAGCAATTCTTAGTATTTATGGGCGTCAGTTGCAAGATTTTTTATTTAAAGTATTTAGTATAGTCGAAATTATCCATGGGCCAATAGAGCTCTTTACAAGAAGCTGGGCATGAGAGTAGTTACAAAACAAAATGGGAGAATATACCATAGGGCAACTGAGCACAGAGCATATGCATAGGGCAAAGAGTATAGCACAAAATGTTTTACAGTAATAGAACTGTGGGTGTTTCTGGAGGTCTAATGGGAGGGGTTAATCTAGCGTCAACCATGTTGACATGAACCTGTGCACGTCAGTATAATGCAGGCGCAGGTATAATATTGAAGAAAGAGAGAACCAGTACTCCTAAAGGGGTATGCTAATAAAAGTTTTAAAGTCATGGTTCCCCTGGATATATGTCTGTTACCATTCGTTATTTCGACATACTGTTAAATGCACAGAGTCAGAGTATGGTAAATTTTGCAAGTGCTCAAGAATGAACCATTCAAGGATGTTATGGTATCTGTTCGTTTTAAGGTTTTATAAAGTCTATTTTCTAACTCTTTTATATTAATTTATTTACAAATGACAGTTCTTCACTGCCCACGTTTCAATTAAGTCCAGGGTGCATAAAGAAAAAAATAACGTATGCTCAGGGCATAGTGACACTAAATGCAAACTGATGACCAATATATCCAAGATCACAGTGAAATAAATGAAGCCTGATCTGAAATCTGGCTCAGAATGCAAGAAGTGTTTAATAAGTTACTTATTTAATTGGATGAATTTAGTTGATTGATTTGACTGTTGACATTGTATCCCTCAGGAAGCTGTCCACAGATCATTGTTCGGACCAATTTCCTGAAGCCCTCTTTTTCGCATTAACTTAAGAGTTCCACAGTCAAACCATTGTTTGAAACTGTTCTAAAACTAATTTATATTGTGTTCCTTTACATGAGCCAATACTTAATATCCACTGAAAATGTCATCATAAAAAATTTATCAATAAGGTTCAGTCTTAGAAAACGAGGACTGGCAAGAAGCGCTTGCATCAACTAAGGAGGTTGCCATAATCAATACATTGGTGAAAATGAAACGAAAGGAAGACGCATCATGCAGACGACAATGCAGGGAGGAGGGTACATTCCATCATATTGTCTGGGGTTGCCCCCTCATTTATAAGTATTGGAGTGCTATAATGACACAACTGCAAACAATATTAGGTAAGCAGCTGCAACAAACACCACAATTATGCTTGTTCAATATATGGGCACCAACAGACCTCAAAGGAAAAGAGCGTCTCTTAGTTATGCTAAGGCATTAGGCAAACGCAACATAGCAAGAAAATGAGGAGTAGAAGCACCACCTACTGTGGTGGAATAGGAGAGAGACATGGACTGGTCAATGGTGGCAGAAAAATCCGTTTACGAGAGAAGATGGTGCCCCAAGTAATGGGAACAAATATGGAGCGGGTGGAATGTGTATAGAGGAAACCTATGTACCCCAACTGTCCCTGGGAGGGGAAGATCCCACGAGTACCCGGCAGGAGGGTGTAATGAAATATAATCTGTCACATGTGATCCTATCTGTTGGCGGGAAGAATAGCCCGATGTCTGATGAAAAATGACTCACGAAATTGTTGTTGAAAATTGTGTGTTATTTCAATAATAAAAAGAGTTAAAAAAAAAGTAAGGTTCAGTCTTCATCCTCATCCGTACAGAAGTATTCTCATTCACTCATCTCAAATATCTTTATGTATACATATGATTCGAAACTGAGCTTTGCTGGCTTACACAAGGTAGTGTTATTGCTGCCTTTCAAAAGTAATGTTTGAAGACTAAAAACCTATTCCTTTTGGGTCACCGTCCCAATTCAACAAGCATACAAATAAAACAATTGCTCGTGTTGGTACCATGAATAGCAAAAACATACACATTCTTGGCTCAGTTCATTTGCGCTTTTTAGTACATTGCAAATAATTGACAATTTTTCTACAACCTGATCAAAAACGCACATTCTGACTGGTTTAAATACAAGCCTCACCACGTATTAACAACAGCAGAGTAGTAGGTTTAGAAAACACAAAGGCACCGATTATGGGTGTGTCGGTGCTTTCGTACTTCAGTTTGCTCAGGGGTCGGAATTACGAATTGGGTGATATTGAACACAATCACAACACGAAATACCTGGGGGTCAAAAACATAAGTCAATCAGAAAGGATCTCAACACCGATACTACACCAATAACACCCGTGAGGACATTGTGCATGTTAAGGGTGCCGGCCAAATCAAGGCTCAAGAGCATATGGAGAAAATGATTCCCATCAGAAGCCACACTGTACCGCCCTCTTTCTCATCATTTGGGTTCTCCTTACCCAGGAGACAATAACGGCTGGTCAGATGTTACCGTAGCCGATAAATGTGACAAGTGGGAGGTATGTTGTGCAAAAATTAAAGAGGCTCCTGAATAAAGCAGTGTATGGTGATGATAGTGAAAAGTGAAAGGTAGTCGTAAAATTAGGTGAATTGGGTAGAGAAACAGAATTTATTAGTATCTCCCAATCCCTAAGGTTAAAAAGCAAGTGTAAGTGCGGGTTTGAAATAATAACCGTACTTAATAGTGGTCAACATGTTTCTGCATGTAAATAGAACATAGTTTCCAATGCATTCGTCAGGACCTTTGATGGTTAACACTACTGCTTATAATAAAATATGAAAAAATATCACCTGAAAGTCCCAGGTGTGTACTCAACCGTGTACCATAGATGTTGGTTGAGAGGCTTCACCCCACCTGGCTGCAGCTCAGGTTGAAGGAGCACCGCTCTTTCCGTCGATGTCTCCAGGCAGTCGTCTGTACTGTCTGGGGGGGCAGTACAGACGACTGCCCGGAGACATCGACGGAAAGAGCGGTGCTCCTTCAACCTGAGCTGCAGCCAGGTGGGGTGAAGCCTCTCAACCAACATCTATGGTACACGGTTGAGTACACACCTGGGACTTTCAGGTGATATTTTTTCATATTTTATTATAAGCAGTAGTGTTAACCATCAAAGGTCCTGACGAATGCATTGGAAACTATGTTCTATTTACATGCAGAAACATGTTGACCACTATTAAGTACGGTTATTATTTCAAACCCGCACTTACACTTGCTTTTTAACCTTAGGGATTGGGAGATACTAATAAATTCTGTTTCTCTACCCAATTCACCTAATTTTACGACTACCTTTCACTTTTCACTATCATCACCATACACTGCTTTATTCAGGAGCCTCTTTAATTTTTGCACAACATACCTCCCACTTGTCACATTTATCGGCTACGGTAACATCTGACCAGCCGTTATTGTCTCCTGGGTAAGGAGAACCCAAATGATGAGAAAGAGGGCGGTACAGTGTGGCTTCTGATGGGAATCATTTTCTCCATATGCTCTTGAGCCTTGATTTGGCCGGCACCCTTAACATGCACAATGTCCTCACGGGTGTTATTGGTGTAGTATCGGTGTTGAGATCCTTTCTGATTGACTTATGTTTTTGACCCCCAGGTATTTCGTGTTGTGATAGTATTGTTTGGGGCATGTACCTGGTTGGTCGCTAAACCCGCCCTGAGACCCTCCACCAAATATTTGTTGTGTATGTGATATTGAACACACCCAGTAATCACTGGCTGCGTTAAATGTCTCATCCTTTATTACATTTCAGCAGGTCAAACCTGATGGAATTTATCAGGGGAAAAGTATGCGTTATTTCCTGTACAATGCTGATTTTGATGCATTAACCAAAAACTCGTGATAAGTGTTATTGCATTTGATAAATAACAAACCCGGCGGAATGATTATTTATGAAGTGCAATACTGATTTTGAGATACTATGATTCAGGACCTGATTAGTTACCCTGTTAATTAAAATAACATGTTTAATTTGTTATGTATAATGTTTCCCATTTTAGTTTCCTTCCATCACAAAGCTGTAACCATCACCAACCTCAGTAGTGCTCACTTTATCGACATAAGCATTATGAAAAGATGGATCTCCATGCTTGTAGTCAAATCTGTGACCTAAAAGTTGCAAAGCGACCCCTTAATTCAATCTACCATACAAACATAGTTTCACATATTTAATATCTTTCAAATAACAGCATGGATTAAAACATGTATTTTGTACTTGTAGGGTATATCACTGACTTCGGCATGGTTTGTGCAACATTTACAAGGGGCGGCAGCAGCCTGTATGGTAAGTACACTATATGTTTATTTTGTACAGTACACTTTTGGATTCTAGAACAAATCTGGTATGCATGGTATAAATATTAAGAAAAATGGATCCCATCGTCATGCATAGATACATTCAAATGTATCACTAAAAAGGAAAAAAAAACTCAAGGGTAAACTATGGTTACTTTTGGTCGTAAGATATTAAATGTTTTTAAAAAAAACTCAGTAACGGCCTGAAATAAAAACGGGGAATTGAAGTTAGGGTAATGAAACAAAAGCAAAACAAAAAACCTGTATAGTTAAAGAGTTATGGTTAGCTAAGCAAACTATAACTTGTGGCCCCCTCTTGCCCTCGCAAGACATAATTGACGACTTATCAAATTACAATTCGTATGAAAACATAATCATTACTTAAAAACAGAACTGAGACCCAATGGTTTCTGAGGGTAGCAGGAGGTCAAAGGGTCCAGAGAATTGAAGTGAGTGTGGAGGCTGTCTAGAGATATGCGCTGCTCATTAGAGGCAGTGACCTTGCAGTCAGGTTTGTCAGAACTAGCCCAGCACCCCAGCACTTGTTGAGAAGCTACAGAGATCATTGCTGAACTGTTAGTGTGATGAACTTGCATTGTCGAGACCCCATGCAATGCCTTACTAGGTGATGGCCCACATCTTCCCATTTCTTGCATAATAGGAACATTGCAGTTTTTTTTGTCTTCACCTTAGGCCTTATGCAAGTGTTCAGTTGGCTGAGGTTGGTCGTCCTGTTTCCAATATCTTGTTTCAGTTTTGCAGTGAGTTTCTCATTTGCTAAATGGTGAAGCAGTGTTTCCGTCAGGACCAGTGCTACTGCAAGGCAATATAAGACTGCCTCCTAAAGCACCACTAAATCAAGCACGGGACTTGTTGGTTTCACGAGCTGGGATCTTTGGCTAGTCTGTCCCACCCAACAACCTTCCTCTGACCTCTAATCTATGACCAACTGATTGACCTAAGTATTTTTTTCTTTTACTAAAAAGCGAGATGGAAGACCTGAGAGATGTTACTGTACTAATTCAGAAGCGGCCTGTATAGAAGAGTTGATCGGTTCTCCTTTAATTTCTGGGTTTCATGGCCTGTAGTTTACATGCTCAGTTTGCTTCTTTTTCCTCTATCTCTTTGGTCTGCAGATTGAGTCTAGAGGTATGTTTTTGTTAGGACCGGTTACTTTTGGTGATAGTCATAAATAAGCAAATTACTTGGTTCTATGGGATTTGTGGTTTATCTTGCCCATTCTAAGTATTAACCTAAACATTCCATCATGCAGAGAGATGTTACAGGAAAAACATAACGACCCATCAACTATCTCAGGTTACTATATTACTGTTTTAAACAAGCATTGAAAATGCAATAGGTCTCGCAATAGAAAAGTTTGACCTTTTGGTGTTGCAAATGTAATTTTTTTTTGTTTATATTTTTTCAAATGATAAAAGTATTAGTTTTGTTTTTTGTAAAGTGAATAGTTATAAATCTACCAAATGTTACGACTGTTCTTGTTAATTAGAACTTACATAGCTTCCAGTTTGCCACTTGGATGTCATCGCAGCACAGTGTAATCTCTGCAAGGTGGCAAGCAATCTCCGTCGCCACCGTAGGAGGGAATAAAATATCCGAGGGGGCACCCCATGATCGCAGCCATGATGGAACAGACAGAGTAAAGCGGAGTCTGATGCACTGTCCTGGTTGGCAGCAGCAGCAGCAGAACTCGTGAAAACCAGAGGCAAGGAAGCACAACCACCAGCTGTGCTCCGGCGGCGCTGTCAACATTCAAGGGAAGCAGAGCACGAATTTAATGTTGGAAGTCACGCTGAAAAGGGAGTTCAACCATTTATAACTTACAGGCTGAGCCCCAGGGAGGGCGGGGCTCCCCAGAAGAATGAGATATCTATGATCACACGATCTATGCTGCAGAGCTCGAAGGAGAGAGAGAGTGAGGGGGTGAGAGATCGAGCGAGTGAGTGAGGGGGAGAGAAAGAGAGAGAGAGTGAGGGAGAGAGAGTAAGGGCGAGAGAGAGGGGGAGCGAGAGGGGGAGCAAGAGTGAGGGGGAGAGAGAAAGCGAGAGAGTGAGGGGGAGAAAGAGTGAAGGGAAGAGAGGAAAAGAGACGATTTAGCTCGCCATTTAAAAGTATGAAACTTTTTTTAAGACAGACAACATGCATCATATGAAATACAAGTATTTTGTAATACAAATGGCCCCTGCGCGTGCCGCTGCTTCCAAACGCCCGAGCCGGATAGAATGTTAAAGTGACAGTGAGCAGGAAAATGTAAACAAGCGTGCGTGTGAAAGCTTATTAAACAAGCCTTGGCCACTTAAAATAAATTTTTTAAAAAAGGAGACACGGCCTGTCGGCCGTGAAACTGAAAGGCCGGCCGTGAAAAAGCCTTTGATGCAGCAGGGGGCAATTAGGGGAGGAGAATGGCTGGGCTGAGGCAGAGCGAAAAGCCTTTGATGCCGCAGGGGGCGGAGCGGCAAGAGCTGCTGGCGGCACCAAGCTGATGATTTGATGCTGTGCACGCCCATTTTAACTCATTGCGCCTGCGCATTTAGCTAAAAGCGCACGGGCACAGCATCAAATCGCCAGTCTAGTTAAACTCCTGTTTAAGCCCCTATACCACCAGCTGTGCTCCGGCGGCGCTGCCAACATTCAAGGGAAGCAGAGCACGAATTTAATGTTGGAAGTCACGCTGAAAAGGGAGTTCAACCATTTATAACTTACAGGCTGAGCCCCAGGGAAGGCGGGGCTCCCCAGAAGAATGAGATATCTATGATCACACGATCTATGCTGCAGAGCTCGAAGGAGAGAGAGAGTGAGGGGGTGAGAGATCGAGCGAGTGAGTGAGGGGGAGAGAAAGAGAGAGAGAGTGAGGGAGAGAGAGAGGCGGAGCAAGAGTGAGGGGGGAGAGAGAAAGCGAGAGAGTGAGGGGGAGAAAGAGTGAAGGGAAGAGAGGAAAAGAGACGATTTAGCTCGCCATTTAAAAGTATGAAACTTTTTTTTAAGACAGACAACATGCATCATATGAAATACAAGTATTTTGTAATACAAATGGCCCCTGCGCGTGCCTCTGCTTCCAAACGCCCGAGCCGGATAGAAAGTTAAACTGACAGTGAGCAGGGAAATGTAAACAAGCGCGCGTGTGGAAGCCTATTAAACAAGCCTTGGCCACTTAAAATAAAATAATTTAAAAAAGGAGACACGGCCTGTCGGCCGTGAAACTGAAAGCACGTCCGGCCGGCCGTGAAAAAGCCTTTGATGTAGCAGGGGGCAATTAGGGGAGGAGAATGGCTGGGCTGAGGCAGAGCGAAAAGCCTTTGATGCAGCAGGGGGCGGAGCGGGAAGAGCTGCTGGCGGCACCAAGCTGACGATTTGATGCTGTGCACGCGCATTTTAACTCATTACGCTTGCGCATTGAGCTAAAAGCGCACGGGCACAGCATCAAATCGCCAGTCTAGTTAAACTCCTGTTTAAGCCCCTATAGTTCCGCTCCGCTCAATGCGCATGCGCATTGACAGGCGAGACCTCAAAAAACATGGTGCCATCCTGTTTACCATTCTAGCTTTCATAGTCTTGGATGTACACTTCAGAAGGTTTTGCAGCAAAATAATATAAAAAAAAGATTATGGTCAGTTTGCAAAATGACCATAATCAAGCAGCTGCATACCACCTTGTAAAGTGCCCCATGTACCTTTAGTAACCCTTTGCCATATTTCATTAGGGTTGATTACAGTAGACAAGGGACAAGCTGTACAACTATCAAACATGCAGTTCAGGGCTGCTTGCACTCTCTAATGTTTTGTGTTGTGTTGTACGTGCCATTGTTAGAAAGCTCAAATAAGACATTCACAAGGATTGTAGAAATCTCGCCTCATGATATTTATGAGGCAGGATAGCAGAGAGCCTCTGGAGCCAATATCTGCTCCTTCTAATGCTTACTGCTGCTTTCAAAAGTCTGTTACATTTCATTGCTTGCCAGTTTCAGACATATGTGCACACATTTGATACTGATCCCCTATGAGTCACAAAATTGCATGGCGGCTTTATGGCTCCCTTCTCAATGGGTAGCAGTTTTGACATTGCGTGTTACATAGACGTGTGTGATTGGCAATGGCACTTTATTACAATGAAATGTGAATTTTTTTAAGTCACAATGCCTGGACATTTGCAAAGCACAAGTTTTACATTTTCAGAAAGTCTTTGTACGTCTTGGCCAAGATGTGGTCTAATGTTTAGGTTAAAGACATTGGAATCAGGTGACCGGGATTTCAATCATGGAACTTCATAACTTGCACAGAATAATGGTCATGGCATACCACTTTCGTTTATTTTGCCTAGTTTCTATATCTTTTAAACTCTGGGAGTTCCCTAGAATATTTATACATAAGTGTGTAAATGTAATAATGCATGTTCCATTGTGGCCCATTGTTAAGTTCTAAATATTATTAAACCATTCTGTGAAATACTAGCCTGAATGCTTAAGCATTCAGCCGGGTCTGGTGGCTCAGTGAACTAATGCAGCCACTGCAGGAGCCTGGTCACAGGTTCAAATCCCGGCAGGTCCACTCAGCCATCTGAGGTCGATAATATGAGTACCATTGAGTTTGGTAGCAATAAATATCTGTTATTCAGCGCCAAGATACCCCATTTGGAATGAACGTGCACTCTACAAATACACGTTATGTTTATGTTATGCAAGCTGAGTTTTAAAATAAATTATTTAAATACACTATTGAGCGTGGCTGAGATTGAAGCGCATCAAGACACGTTCTCCACTCCTCCAAGGAGTCCCTGGACTTCGGATACTAGCAAGAGATGGGTGGGGACCCCAGTGGAGGAGAAGAAGGAGGAGGAGGAGCTTTTCTTTCCCTGCAGTGGTGGGCCATAAGGCCAAAATTGAAGTGGAAGAACTTATAATTTCTCTAGGCACGAACAGTGAATGAACTTATGGACCACGTGCAAGCTGTGCCATAAAACCCAAAAGTACAACATTATACAAAACTAAATTATTTACTAAGACTTACAACATCTGCATATGAAAAATGATCTCTACATAAATTACAAGACATAATCAACGACGATTCCATAAAAATACATATAGTCATATGGGTCTGACTCTTTCTTATCCCAGATCATATGGCGTTGAATACATATATTATTTTAACCTTTGTATTTGATGGCGTGTTATGGTGGATTTGGTGGATTAGGATGCGTTCAAACCACCTTCATCACAGCATACATTGTTTTTTTATATAGAATCTTCAGATTCGAAACTTGTATGCATTTCCAACTATACAAATGGGCAATGACCAATATATTGGCTGAAATACGTCTCAGTGTATATTAAAATCCCATCTAAAATTTTCAGTTTTACCTGTGAAAATCAAACACCGAAGCACCAACAGATCAAAAGAGCGGCTCTCAGGGTTCAGAGGAACACCGTTCAGAGATTAACTGGAGTATATAATTATTTACTACACCTGTGCATGTATATCAAATGGTTTTTTGCCAGACTTAATTGACTGGTAATACTGTAAGATTAAGATTTGTCAACTTACCCCAATGATCTCAAGTTGATTTGCAGAAGCATGTTCAGACACATTTTAAACTCAAGTTCTCTCATCTGTACTGCATGTTACTCCTTTACTATCATTTTTAACCTCTCTGGATCGTTTGCATTTGGACATACCTTTCAGAGCTATTATCTGTGGCACTGGGCTTTACCTCCGTTTAGCCTTCAGTGGGGAACATGAGAGATAAATTGATAAACTGCAGTAACTCATCTACAGCATTCTTTTGTTCTTTTGTTCCTCACAGTTACCACCATCCTTTTGCTAATGATGACAAATATATTCACCATGGTGTGGTTTCGCCGACTCAGTGGTGAATTAAAAATGCACCATACAGAGTACACATTTGCGCTCAACTACAAATGGATGAAAGCTATGAACCGTGGGAATCTTGGGTTACCGTACATTTTTACAGTTCGCAACCAACTCAAAACTAGCCAGTGTCTATCTACATTGTAAACGAATGCCAAAATCTGGCAAGTCTATTCCTAAAAATACCAAATTAACTGCATTTGGTCATATATATATACAGCGTTGTTTTCACATTTTGTTTGGATAGCGCCAGATCCATTGTAGCACAAAACGTCTCCACAGTCTCTTCTTTCTTTGAAATGTGTAATTCTACAAGTACTTCTTTCTAAAGAATTATATAAGGTAGTTCACTGGGTGCACAAGCACACTGCAGAGGTCTGTTAAGCTTAACAGCCGTAGACTGAAATTCTGTCACTGGGACTCAGCATTTCACACTCCCAGTTAGTAAAGGTGAATACCGTTTAGGTGGCTCCTAGTTGCCTTCTTCTTTCACTGAGCTCTAACATGAGTGGTATTTGTGAGCTAAACTCTTAAAATGCATTATGCATCCACTGAGGTCAGTAACGCTTATCTTATCCTATTTATGTGTTTATTTACTAAATGTCCGGTACTGCCACGCTGCGGCAAATCAGGGAAAGAATAAATGTGGAGGCCCTCCAGCACCACTAATTTCGTGTACGGGGCAGGATTAACAAATATGTCAATGTTTTGGACATTTCTGTACATAAAAGAACTCAAGTTAATAGATTCCTTAGTATGAGGAAAATAGAAATCTAAATATATATAACCATGTGGTGGTCGCCACTGGGTAGTTAAAGTTAGGTCAGCTGTTCTGTAGAAAACACATTTTTTATGTTGCTAATGACTTTGGCACTATTTGACGAATCTCAAACAAAACTTTCCAAAAAGGTGACTAGTTTGTGCATTGAAAGTGAAGGGGTGATCCATCAAGCGTGGGCCAAGAAAAAGGAGAGGGGTCTCAAAACGCAAAGTCGCCATGAATTTTCCATTGACTTCTTTAGACAAGGCTACAGTAAAAACTGCTGAACGTAATTACACTAAATCTGTCATGAAGCTAGATCTTGGTTAGCAGATTGTGCTTTTTGTGATTTGGTGTAAAACCATTCAGAAGATATTGAGAAATTAAGATTAAAAAATAATACTATATCTAGACGGTTGGGTCGTTGAGAGGCTTACGAAACTCCTGCAGGAGTGGCAGTTTAAAAATGGAGCATTCTGATTGGCCCAGGGAGCTTTATTTCCCTGGGCCATCTCGCTCCTTCGGGACCAAGCACTCCGATTGCCATTGCAGGACTTGGGGAGCTGACCCCCTGGGGCCGACATTTGCATATAAGGGATGTGGGGCCACAAGTCCCACTTCCCCGAGCCTCCAGAGACCTCGGACAGCCCATCCCCGGGGCCTATTTAAAAAAGAAACAGGAGGGGGACCACGTTGCCCTCCTCCCCATGCCATCAGAGGCCCAGGGAGCCCACCAATATTTCTAAAAATGATGAGGGAGAGTCGCGCAGCCCCCTCCGATGGCAATTAATGGCCTTGAGGACCTTTTATATTTTACAAAAAAGGGAGAGGTATATTGGTAAGGGCAATCACCACTCCTAATGAGTGGTAGGTCCAGCCTCAGCGGGTGCCCTCAATTCGTGAGTGAAAACAAAGAATGCTGAGCTGTTCCTAAAGTGTTGGAAAAGTACGAGTCACTGTAGTGTGTTGGATGTTGTAGGTCTCAAGAAGTCCTACAGTAGGGCATCCATTTTGTTGGATATAATGCCCTCGCACACCCTTTCAGGTGTCATGCTTCATCATCTGGGCTGCTCCTCGTTGGGTCGGTGGTGCAATACCCTACGGGCAACACCTCAAAGAGGGGCTCTTTGGCGGAGATCTTTTATCCAACTGCCGTTTAGATGGAGTGCGGGTGTGGGGCCTGGTAAGCGTAGACGTGTTGGTGTGGGTTAAAATAAAGCTGGGGATACCATGAGAGAATTTATTCTGGGGGTCCCCTGCTCTAGTTAAAAGTAAGACTGAAAGGTACTCGCAGGAATATAATGCTTCCAATTACGAATCCTAAATTAGTATGTGCTATAATCGGTCGACATGTTTCTCGCTGGGTGTATTAACTTGCGATTCTTCAGGACCAGGATATTAAGAAGTTATCTAAAGTATTGACTGTCTACGTTAAAGAATTCTCACTAGTGTCAAATGTCAAGTGTACAGTCTAGTGTATTAAATAACAGAAAAAAGGTTTATTTCCTGCATTATATGAGTTGAGCTGCAACTAC
This sequence comes from Lissotriton helveticus, assembly GCF_964261635.1. Classification (NCBI taxonomy): domain Eukaryota; kingdom Metazoa; phylum Chordata; class Amphibia; order Caudata; family Salamandridae; genus Lissotriton; species Lissotriton helveticus. The sequence goes on along the minus strand of NC_136063.1, from coordinate 450,273,017 downwards.
CTGGTAGGGAGAGAAAGAAGCAAATCACATCAGGTGTAAAATACAACATCAGGTGACTCTGTATATTCCTTGTGGCATGCTAGAGTGTGTGCTACTAGCATGTAAATTAAAACCAATGCACTGCAGTTCCTCAGTGAGCAGCATTGTGGTCATGCTCCTGTGGACAAATGGGTGATAAAAGTTCTTGATTAACACAACTGCAGCAGTAATCATGTTGACGATGAGGTATCTTAACTCACCTAAAAAGTGTAGTACATAAACAACAACAGTATCCGGCGGGTTAAGCATCAGGTCATCCAACCTCTGGCTGATCACGGGAGGAAACCATAGTTAAAAGACCATGTCATGTAATTGTTGGAGTAATAAATGTATGCTTGTAACTAAGGGCGATTGGTCACCCTATGTTCATGCTCTCTGGCTTCTAAACTAACAATGTTCTCTCATGGGTTAATAGAACATAATAGGTTGGTCCGATCATCGAACTCGTGATGGGCGTGTCTGTGTTTAATGCTAAAACGCCAACACTCACACTCGTTATTACAATTTGAATTTAAAAACATTTGTATAGCGCGCTTATACCATGCGGTTTCATGGCGCTGCCAGATTGCGAGAGAGCAGTAGGAGCGGGAAGGATTAATTAAGCTGCGAAAGCTCGAGAGAAGAGTAGAGTTTTCAGGTTCTTTCGAAACACAGTGTACGAGGGTGTCATACGGAGTTCTATGGGGAGGGAGTTCCAAAACATAGGAGCGAGAATCGAGAACTTTGTTCCGCCCGCCCTTTTCTTTTTGAATCTGGGAATGGTCAAGAGGGCTGTATGGGCGGAGCGGAGTTCTCTGGCCGGGGTGTAAGGTTTAATGGCAGAGCAAATGAACTCCGGAGCGGTGCCCATTTTGGCCTGGAAAGTGAGGCATCCAAGCTTGAACAAGGCTCGCTCCTTCACCGGCAGCCAGTGTAGTGCCTGCAGTAAGGGAGATGCACGATGGAATTTGGACAAGCCATAGATCAGGCGGGCAGCCTGATTCTGCACCAACTGCAGACGGTGGATGGCATAGGCCGGTGCGCCATTATAGATGATGTTACCATAGTCAAGTCGCGACAGCACCATTGCCATCACTATGACCTTTAGAGCAGGGAGGGAAAAGAAACGGGAGGTCTTCCTAATCGTTCGAAGGGAGAAAAAGCAGGAAGAGATAACCGAGCTAACCTGTGAGTGGACCGAGAGTGAAGGATTAAGGAAAATACCAAGGGTTTTGACTTTGGGAACAGGGAGTGGAGGAACACCAAGTGAGAGGGGCCAGTGAGACGGGGACCAGGGACTGCAACCACCTCCTGTCAAGACTAGTTCCGTCTTGTCCGGATTAAGTTTGAGGTGGTTGCAGTTCATCCAATCCTGGATGAACAACATAACGGATTGGACTTTCTGAGAAGATGTGGGGGAGTGGGAAAGATTAAAAATTAGCTGGAGGTCATCGGCGTAGTTAAACACCGTGACCTCGAGCTGCTGTAACATAAAAATGAGAGGGTAGATGTATAAATTAAACAAAAGGGGGGAAAGTGAGGAACCTTGGGGGACCCCGCACACCACCTTACGAGAGGCAGCAGTGAACCCAGCTAAATGAACTGCCTGGGCCCTGTCCCTCAAGAAGGACTCAAGCCATGCGAAGGCTAGGCCCTCTATGCCCGCCGCCCTGACACGGGTGAGGAGGATGGAATGATCCACCGTGTCAAAAGCGGCGGACAGATCTAAGAGTATGAGGGCCTGCGGAAGGTTGGTATCAATGCCCTCGCGTAGGCTGTCCATCACTGAAATCACCACCTTCTCCGTAGAATGGCGGGGGCGAAAGCCCGCCTGCCGGGGGGAGAGGCAGAGATTGGTTTCCACATGAGTGCTCAGGATGCTGGTTACGTGAGTTTCTAATACTTTGCCCAGGTAAGGTAGGAGGGAGATGGGGCGGTAGTTGGAAGGGGATGAAGGGTCAGCACCGGCCTTTTTTAAAATAGGAATAACAGCTGCAGATTTGTGAGGGATGGGGACCATTCCTTTGCCAAGTGAATCATTCAAAAGTGTGAGAGGGGGAGTCTGACATGTTAGGAAGATTTCTCTCAGGATGTGAGCGGGGGCGAAGTCCAGAGGAGAACCAGACTTCACCCTTTGAAGCAGGGGGAAGAAAGTGGCATTGGTCAAAGGGGGAATGGAAGTCAGTTTGGAAATAGCAACAGGAGGGGAGGGATTGATGAATGTAGGGGATGGAGGGGAAATATTAGCCTTAATCTTTGCGACCTTTTCAACGAAAAAATCGTTGAGCAAGTCGCAAAGAGATTGGGAAGGGGGAATCGAGGCCGTAACTCTGTTGGATGAAGCAAGCTCGTGCACCGTTGCGAAGATTTCTTTGGATTGTAACTCCGCTGCCAGTATCCTGTTGGAATAGAATAAGGTCTTGGCAGCAAGGATGCTTTGCTTGTATTCCTTGAGCACAGCAAGGTAGATTATTTTTTGGGCGGGGCAGTATGCTCTTCTCCATGCTCGCTCTGCTCTGCGCGCGGCCAGCTTCTTCTCCTTGAGGTCAGAGGTGAACCAACGGTTAGCAGCATGGGCGCGCTTAACCGTGATCCGCCTCAAGGGGGCGAATTCGTCGCCTGCTTGGGTCAGCCAGTTGTCAATGGCGGCCAGTTGTAAAGGGGCGGCAAGGCCAGAGAGATCAGGACTAGAATTGACCAAGGACGAGCAGAGAGATGGCATATCTGCTTTGCCCCATTTCCTAACCCAAGTGTTCTTGGGGAGAGAAGGCTTAATAACTGGGGCTAAAGCAAGGGAAAAAGAAATTAAGAAATGGTCAGACCAAGAGCAGGGTGAAATGTTGGGGGGTGTAACGGGAATGTTGAAAGTCCAGACCTGATCAAGGGAGTGACCTTGCACGTGAGTGGGACTATGGACGTGGGGAGTGAAGTTAAGACTGAGCATAAGATCAGTAAACTCTTTGGAGAGGGGGCTTTCGGCGGGATCATAGGGCCAGAAATTTAAGTCGCCTAAGACCAGCACTGACGAGTTGTTTACTACCAGTGTTGCAAGAATGTCTTGGAGGCTGGAAACAAAAGCAGGAGTGGGGTGGGGAGGACGATAGATGATAACAGAGGTTAAAGGGGCCGAATGAGAACAAGAGCGGATTATTAAGCAATCAACTTCAGGGATAGGGGGAAAAGGGAGGATCTGGAAATGGAAATCTGTGCGGGCTATCAGAGCCACTCCACCGCCTCTTCTGTCCTCCGGACGATCCGCGCGGATGATAGAATATGAGGGAGGTAGCGCAGCTAGGACATTAGGCAGGGAATCAGCCTTACCCAGCTTACCAAGCTTACCCAGAGGGTATGTGTCTCATATAACCACCCGGGCGTGGGGGGGGGGGGGGTTTAGGGAGTCGTTGCCCATTGTCAGTATAAGTTACCCAATGTACGGGGTCCGGCATGCCGGTAATGGTTGTATTAGTGAAGTTTTTGCGAGGCCCATCTAGTAGGTAACGTACATGCGAGGACACGGCGGTCCAAGAGATTGTATCCTGCTCTGAACTAGCATGGTACACGGGGCCCCTCATATCACTTACGTGCTCAAGGGGGAGCAGATACCTTGGCTATCGTTACGCGCTATGTGATATATCAGGGAATATTACAACGGAGGTTCGCTCGCTCGGACACGACTAGGAGAACACAATTGGCAATGGCCCACCTCCCCATCCCCATCACCCCCCCATACACTTAATGGTGAATATTCTTGTACGGATCATCTGCCCCCATGAGGGAATCGGAAATGGGAATCGGAAACGGGGCACTCAACCCTATTCATCCTGAGAACAATCCCATTATTGGCTGCTGGGTCTTCATCCACCATATGTACAGTGTAGCCACGTCTCTGTCAGAAAAAGGGCATCAAAACATATGTTTTGGGGACATTTGGGGAAAAAGGGCATCTGGTTTTAGATCTTGCAGTAAAATCGCGAGTTCTGTAGAGTGCTTTGAGAACGATCTGCAGTTTAGAAGGTACATCCTCAGTGGAGATGGATTGCCGGGAGAGTTAGGCACTTTAATAGGAGGCCAGAGTGAAAAACCACAGTGGGGGCAGTGAAACTCGCCAATACAGATATTCAGAGAGTGCCGACAATTGTTGTGAATATTGGCTCTGAGTGGGTGTAATAACTGGGGGTTGTAAGCTGTGATGTTTTCCTGTAAATGGGCAGGTGTTGTGGTCCCTGGTCCCGTCCGGGCGCAGACAGGCCTGCCTTTGGTACGCCTTCGGTGCGCCGACGACGTGCCCGCTGCGCGATGAGTAAGGCATGCCAGATATATAGTCTGGTGGAGCTAGAGCGCTAACCAACGGCCCCGCCCCTAACAACTCCCAGCTGCCTGATATTGGGAGTCAGGGGCGCCAGCACCCTCCACAGCAAGCTGGGAAACCCTGTGGTGGACAAGGATGCAGGTGCCAGACACCGAAGAGGAGCGAGTGCAAAAATGCAAATGCGGAGTCCATGGTAAAGAACAGTGACTTGTGGCAAAAACAGTTTAAAATGCAATATAAGATATATTAAATACAATAAAATTCACAAGCACAGTGCGAATGCTGTGCAGGGGAAACCTAAAAAGGGTCACTTTTGTACAGTATACTACAGGGTAATGAACAAAGCCATTTTTCAAACACATCTGATACAGGTCTTTCCTAAGTGGAAAAATGTACTGAAACAATTCAGTTGACCGCTTCAGTTCATCTTCAGGTGGGTTCACTTTCAGTAGGCACATGTAATGACATGAATGCTGAGTTTCGTATAGTTTGCTTCAATTAGCGTTGCATTAAAATAATACTGCAAATTCAGTAGATAATGCATATGGAAAATGCAATTTTCTTCAAACGATTGTTATGGTTAACATGATTGTTAATTTATTTTGTGTTTTTCTTGCAGCTGTACTCAAATCTTACAGCTTGCCAGGCTCTTGGCAACATGTGCGTGATGAGCATGCATTCCATAGGATCTTCCAACTCTGATGCGTGTGGGTTGTTTCAGGACATTGTCAGAAAAACTGCAGGTCTGGGATCTGTGCATTCCATTTCATTTTGGTAAGTCCTGCAACCTCTGTTTGTTGTATCTCATACCTTTAAGTTGCTTACATTTACATATAAAATAAAATGTTAGCTAAATTATGTGTCAGTGGGCATGCTTATTATTTGTAGGCGAACAAATCTTCCATGGCTATTTTATGGTGAACACCCAGGCCTAGCCGCTCGGATAATTACTACGTCTCAGTTTCCTGTAAGCTTCAATTTTAAAGGTTCTGATCAGGTAAGCCCTTGTGTTGCCTCTGAAGGGGTGACACATAACTCTGCAATTAAATCTTAAATGGATATGGCTGGTATTCTATTATAAGAAATGTTCAAATGCACTTTTCAATTAGAAAACAATGCAGTAAACAAAGTAATTCAATTAGTCAACCAAAGCTGTTTTCATTGTAAAGCTACATTTTTAAACATTATAATGTAGCACTGTTGAATCTACCTGACTTCTTTTTAACCGTGTGTATCTAATAGAGACTTGTAGCTGCAGATTCCTTACATTAGAATAATCCCACGGCTTCAGACTGGATTGGGACCTTGTTTGAGCAGTACCCCTGCGTGCCAGTAGGAGGCATTGTTCGGCTCCGCATCTACCTTGTCTGCACTAAAAGTGACGTACACAGTACTTTTATAGGCTACACCCTGGCATGCTGATGTCAGTTCTTTCATTTCCGCCTTAGATAGCGCTGATCTGGTCAGAGCTACCCTCAGGCAATTTTTGACTGGCTTTTTCCGACTTTTTTGTCTACTCTTTTTGAGAGAATCTTTCTCCTTGTATGAGAATACCACTTAAGAAACTGGCTGGTTTCAAACCATGTGATTTCTATGAAAGACCACCACTTGGTGTGCTTATGGTGCTTGGAGTGGAGCGGGCCATGGTTCCAAAACCTGGGAGGAATGCAGTGCCAAGCACCCAAAGGCGTTGACCGAGCGATCCTTAAATTCGTCACCGCCAGAGGTTGTACGACCCCATGATGCTCAAGATCCCAGTTACGTGTAAGGTCCCAGTTTCGTTTGCTTAGCCGCACCCGGCAATTTTTGTCGCTCTAGAAGTCGTTGGGTAAATCCCACAAGCATTATTAATCAAAGAAATCAAAGAGGTCTTCAACTTAGCCGCACCCGTTAAAGTCTTCCGTGACTTTCCTGAAGTTGGAGCGACTCCTGCCCAGCTTAAAGAATTTAATGAGGCCATACACCTAATATTTGGGGGGTTTGGGCCCTCCGGTGTACCTTCAGGCCTCATAGGTTCAGGCAGAGGCACCCCAGTGGATCCCCGCTTGCGCGTTCACCTTTGGCGTAAGTTGGGCATCATGGATGCCTTGTTTGATCTAGAGTGGAGCCACTAGCGAGGCCGTGACCTTTCTCAGCCCCTTCTCCAGTGCTGAAGCCCACTGCGGTGCCATCCCCATAGTCATTCCTGTCTTCGACATGGCACCGGGTGGGTGTCGCCCGACACAAGTTCCGTTGCCGACTTGGACTTTGCTCCCCAGATCAGAGCCAGTGCCTTTTACTTTTGACAGGACTGGAAAGGGAGACGAATAGGAGGGGTCAGAGGACTTTTATGGATACCACCATTTATTAGATGAGAATGAGGGCAACTGTTATGAGGAAGTGTAGAGGCCAGTGAGTTAGACACATCACCTGACACTGACTTGGCCTCGCCTCCTACCATGCCTACAGAGGAGAGAGCTTCTTTTGCTATGGTGGTGCATAGGGCAGCTGAGGTCTTGGACCTTCAGCTACCCACTGTGGCAGTCAAGACAAATGTCTTGACATAGGTGCTTAAGCCGGGAGTTGCTCCCTCCGCACCTTGCCGCCCCTTTAAGGAAGCCCTCATAGATGTCCTACTTGGGGCCTCGTCCAAGCCCTGCACAGAAACTCCTGTGCATAGGACAATTACCCGCCGCCATTGTTTCGCTCCTGGGGACCCCAGTTTCCTTTTCCCTGCACCCCACCACGGAAAGCTTGATGATCCAAGCCTCCACTTCTGGGATTAACCCTGATGCGTCCCCTACCACTCCACTGGATAGGGAATCCAAGAGGCTGGATACCTTTGGCAAGAGAATGTTCTCTTCCACCAGCCTTGCATTGCGGTTGATGAACACCACTTGCCTTTTGGGCCGATATTCCTTACAATCTCTGATTCCGTTGCGCAGGTGCTGCCTATGGTCTTTGAGGACTCCAGAGCCAGACTCTCCCAAGCTATTGCTGATGGGAGAGACACAGCAAAGTTCATCATATGATGTGGACTGGAAATTACCGACTCACTAAGTAGATCGATTTCATCGTTGGTGGACCTGCAGCGCCATGGCTAGCTGATAACAACTGTTTTTTCAGGGGATGTCCAAGCCTCGCTTATGGACATGTCCTTTGATGGCTTTCATTTTTGGAAAGAAGACGGACTCACCGCTGAAGTGCTTTAAGGGAAGCAGAGCCATGGCCAGGTCCTTGGGCTTGTCTATTGCCCCTCACCACTCTCAGTCCTCCTTCCACACCTAATGTGGGCACAGAAGGGGTCTCAACTGTGTCCAAACCCTCCCAACCACAACAGCCAACATGCTTCCCAGCCTTTTCGAGGCAGAGGACGTGGGTCTTATAGATCACGTGGGACAGGCAGCCAGAGGTCAGGTCAGTCCACCACCCCCCGGCAGCTGCAGCCTCCAGACCTCTTTAGTTTGCCCTTCGACCATCATGGGCATCCAGTGGGGGCAGGATATGCCATCTGCACCACTGCGGTTAGTAACATAGGACCATTGGTTTTTGCAAATCGTCCAAAACTGCTACTCCCTCCCCTTTACGATTACCCCATAACCAATGCCACTCACTTACGACTTGCAGAGGACCACCTCTTGTTGCTCTGTCCGGCAGTGCTGGCTCTCTTGGCCAAGAGAGCCATAGAGAGGGTGCCTGCATCAAAAGTAGGGTTTGGTTGCTATTCCACATACTTTCTGTTGCCCAAGAATGGAGGCCTTTGTCCTATGCTAAACCTGCACCATCTTAACCTCTTCCTGAAAAAGGGGAAATTCAAAATCTTCACGCAAATCCTGTCTGCCTGCACCCGGGAGAGTGGATGGTAGCGTTGGACTTCCAGGACTCTTATTTCCCCATCTCCGTCCTGCCTGCCCACACACGTTGCCTACCGTCCACATTTATTTTATTTATAAAGTTTTATATAGCGCGAACTTGATGCCGAAGGATAACAGCGCTTTTGGGTCAAGAGCACTTTCAGTTTGCCGAGCTCCCCTTCAGCTTGGATAAAATGACTGAATAATTGGTCTTTCCTCTGCTGGGCATTCAAGCGAGAGCAGTAATAGTCCGCACGCAAACCAGCAAGCTGTCATAAAGCGAGCGTCCCCTACAATATGTAAACTTTTACAAGGCGCCAAAATGTGCATGCAGTAACTAGAACATAAAACATAGCGACTGTATTCGATGTAACTTAAAAAATTCTCGTGTTGGTATAGAATAATTGTTCAATACTAGAAATAGACGCCTGTATTAATTTATGAATCCACGGATACAAAACCTCAGATCAATTACTGACATACCGACCAAATATAAGTGCGTTTTTATAAACGAATGGAGTTGATGTCAGACGGCAAAATCAATATGCAACACTTAAACCATCTACATAGGTAGCCATGATGATTTAGTGTTGGTCATAATGAAACATACTTATTATACCATGCTGAAATGTAAGTGGCCATCTAAACCAGGATAAATCCTTTTATGGATGTTAAGTGTGGAACAAAGATAATTGGATGTTAAGTGTGGAACAAAGATAATTAAAACATTTTTTTAAAGATCTTTTTATTAGAGACATGGCAAACAATAAACAGACAAGTACACCACACTTCTCACACTCTGGCACGGCAAGATTATAGATTGCATATCAACAAACATTACTCGCGTTCCCTACTTCGTGTCCCCCGCATCATAGCCATAATATAACAGCAGCAGCGTCTGCTGGAATGAAGGAGATAAAGGGCCCCCCTCTTAAGGCATTCCATTTGCCCCATATTTTCTCCCACTTCTTAGTACAACCCTGGCCCTTGTACATCACTTTCTTATCCACCATGCACCAGTCCATGTCCCGTTCCCAGTTTCTTAGGTGTGGTACAGGCGCCGCCCCTAATAGAATCGCAGTGTTGCGCTTGGCTATTGCCAGACCCACCATTTAGAAGTCATCCAGGTCCGTTCCATGTGGTGAGATCGGTTTCCTATCAGATACTGAACAAGCACCATTTAGTGGAAACTTCCATCTCACACCCACATAGGTCATTCATGAAGGCCACCACTGATTCCCAGAAGGGTTGTATAGCAGGGTAGCTCCAAATAATATGAAAAAGGTCCCCACCTGGCCACACTGCCGGCGGCACCCCACATCCACTGCCCCACCCATTTTTACCATGGTGGTGAATGCAAGGAAGGACCTATGTGAAATTTTGAGATGCACTAAATGAAACCCAGCTTTAATCTCCACCTCTCTCCGGGGGCCTAGGATTCGGGCCATTCATAATCCCCCAAACCTCCCAGATCATGGTCCTATTGTGCCCGCAAATGTAGGAGAGTGTCTGGCGAGTTGTTAATCAACTTTCGACAAGTTAGGATAGTTGCCTTGGGGAATATATGTTAATCGAGCAACCTGTCTTCGAAGGGCGAAGACTCTGGTAGCTCCACTGCCTGGGGAAGTGCCACCCTAGCTGGTAGTCCCACTGCAAGTCAGTAAAGAGAGGATGACCTTTCCCTGGAACCAGAGGTCCCCGACTCTGGAGAGACCAATAAGATCCCACTTATCGAACCTTGGTTGAGTCTCCAGAGTGCCCAACACCTCGGAGTCCCACATGGGAGTGGCCTGCATAAAAATGACAATACCTTATGTTGTTAATAGAGAAATCAGCATGGAATATTTCAGAACAATGTCTGAAGGGAACACTATATTTGTCTGGCATTTTGAAGTGCATGGCAAGTCACAACATAAATGTTTTGAATTACATCAAGAGAAGATGTGATTATTAATTAAGCCATGATAATTACATCAAATTCCTCTAATTCTGTCAAACATGTAGCACAAAAGAAAATCACAGGGAATATGTAAATAACATTAAATCATAACATGGATGTATAAGATAAATCTAGGTTAACCATGGTGAATAATTCAACAATGATAATTACATCAAAATACATTTGTTTAAATGTGGAGAGGATGTGGCCAAATGGGCTAGGGCTGTCGATCACAAATCTGAGGAACCGGGTTCGAGTCTCGCCAATGATGCTCAACATCCTGTGATTCTGGGCAAATCACTAAGTGGGAAGGGTATGCCCATCCGTGGGTCCCGTGCTCACTACACCACTGGAGTCAAGCTGTCCTGGCTGATGAGGGCTGAAAGCCCAAAACCGGTCCTAGGATGCTTGATTCCGGTCTGGGGAAGACATGGCCTGGCAGTTCGGTCTGGACTGTTCCCATGAGGCACAGGGTCAAGACTGATTTGCATATGGCTATGTCTGAACTGGGGTGGCGAGATGAGCAAAATAACGATGGATTAAACCCAGATCTGTGACTGGGGGTGAATGTTTGACAATGTTCAACATTCTGTCCATCATCTTTTTATATTGCAAATCACTTCATCTCCCTATGCCTAACAAAAAACAAGCATTTGCAATGCAATAGGTCTCGCATTTACGCAAGTTTGACCTATTGGTATTCTAAATGACAATAGCTTTTATTTATGTTTCAAAAACCAAAACATAAATAAAAGGCAATGTCATTTACAATAAAAAGTAGCTCAAACTCTCATTCTTTTTTTACTTTGTAAAAAAACAAAACCATTTGGAGTTTACTGAAGTAATCATTTGCCTTTTCCATGACTAATGTGAAGCCTATCTGGTGCTTCATGTGAGCAGAATTTTCGATCTGCTTGTGAATCTTCGGTAGTTCACATGGCAGAGGTCATATATCATCCATCAGTGGCCTTAATACTCGCAGTCTGGTGTCCTTTTTGAAGTTTTTCTATTCCTCATATTGAAGAAAGCCACAACTCGGAGGAGAAATTTATATAATTTCCCATTACAACTTTACACATTACAAATCATCACTCTGATGAGGTGTACTAAAAATAATATACTTCAGTAAAATGCCAGATCAATGTAACTTGGTCAAGGAAGTATTTAAAAGCACGATTCCCTTATGGCAGACACAGAGCAACTTAACTAGTCCCTTAAATGTGAAATAGACCTCAAGTTTTTCTTCAATCAAAAAGTGATTGAGTTTTTTAATTAGCTGGTCTCTATAATTACCTTTTCAATTGTGAAGTGGATAAACCCTTTGTTTTCTCTGCTAGAGTTTACACCTTGGTCTAAAACCTGAGAGGTGTACCGTGCAGGCTCAAAAGTGCCCCAAACTGTGGGTGTTGTAGTGTTTTGCATAAGGCTTCGGTGTATGCCTGGTAGTGATATGGCTCAAACGTTGCATCTCTGCAGCCACAAATAAGGTATAAAGCGTAATACTTCCATCAGGGGATTCTTGTTTTAAAAGCAAATAACGTAACTCTGGGGTCAGTGATCCAGAAGCACATTTCCCAGCAGGCCCCACATAACAAGCAGGTGTCACTCAATCATGCCCACCCAGACCTCCCTGGGAGCACAGAAGGGCCCAGCCTGCTTAGCGATTCCGGCCTCCTCTAGCAGTGGCCTCTCAGAAGCAGTGCTGGCATCCGGATGCTCCGAGGGTTGTGTTAATCTCTGGCCTTTGGGGTGAACTGTAAACAACGTGTGAAGAGTTATCGTTTCTCATTAAGAGCCCACCCTCTTATCTTCTTCTCAGCCATAGCACACCGTTATCAGTAATAGGGTCCAGACTCGCGTTTTCATGGATATTTGTTCCTCCCATTTCAAGCACTATAGAATTGCTTTGCCTGTAGCGCATTGACTTGACGTGTTCGAAGCGTTTTATTCTGGGCTGACACAGTAAGACAGGGCTAGTTTTGGTAAATTGCAAAAACAATGACTGCAGCTGTCTCAACCTCTGTTGATAGATTTCACGCCGGGCCATGTGTACCTGCTGTTTTCAATCTCAGGCAACATTCCGCATCTTCATCCAGAAGCACGGTCAGGATCAGAACGAAGAAAGCGGATTTCTCACATTTCTGCACGGCGATGTACTTTTTAGGTTATTTGTCAATTCCGCTTTTCGCAGCTGCCAAGATGCAGGCGTAGCTCACTCGTCCACTTTTTGCGTATAATAAATCATTAACTTCTCCTTTCAACCTGACAAGTGAGAAACAACCCGCCCGTTCTGCCTCGTCGGACACTGTCTAAAATTGTGGGGTGCTAGGGCATGCAAAACAATTTTGTGCTTTTCAATTAAATACCATAGGTGTTCTTTAAGTCAGAGAAAAAACAGACGCGCTGAATTTAGCATCACGCCCTAGCAAACCAGTGGTGCGCGCGCACCACAGAGGAGCAGGGCCGGGCATGGAAACTAGTGGTCCGCGCGCACCACAAAGGAGCGGGTGAGGGAGCGCAGCAGCAAGGCGAACGCGCGCTGCTGCGCGTCCTAGCCCCCGTCTGGAATAGGTGGAGCAAAGGCGAGACATGCGCCCACCTTTGCACGATTGTGTGCGTGCTTTTTTAAGAAAAAGCACACGAAAGCCAATTGCAGCCGCGGAAAGCTGCTCACACGCACGAGCGTGTGAGCAGCTTTCAAAAACCCCATACAAAAGGGCTCTCGCGCTGCGACGCATGCGCGAGCCCTAATGAGGACAAGGAATTTGTCCTTGTGTAACGTAACTGGTACTCATATAAAGCGCTCTGATACCTTCGGGTCAAGTTTGCGTTATATAAAAACTCAGAAAAAAGAAAGTAAAAAAGAAATAAATGAATGTTAATTAGGGATTGCAATACAGAGAAAAAGCACATAGTATTTAACAACGTTGCATAGTCAACAACACTGGAACTATAGACCCCATTATTCTGAACGACAACAGAATACTTAGAAAGAACAATTTCTGTAAAAAGAACAGCCTTTAATAAAGTTTGCACCAGGATAATATAAGTAAATGTCATTTTAAATAAATGATTACATATAAAAAGAGAAAGGAAAATACTATTTTTGTTACACATCGTGATGTAAGTAGTAATCATAACTCACCCTTTCAACATCACTTATCATTTGTGCAGACTAGGTAGGCATACAAAATTAGAATGGTTGATATTGGAAATCAAGTTTGTTAAATAGTTGCTAATACAGATAATTCAACAGCTATATTCAAACCATTAGCTATGCAGGTGATTTTCCATGCCCATCTATTCACACACAGCTTGAGTATTTGCTTTGCATTATTATTCCTAATCGTGGGTTTTTTCTGAATCTAAAACCATTTCTTATCTTCTGAAGAGTGATTCAATTGGGTATAAATGCCAACCAAAGGAGCATGTGCTATTTTACTTCTGATTCTAGACTGGCGCTGGAACATGAGTTTACGTATTTGCTGTGTTGTCTTACTGATGTATGGTAAGCCGCAAGAACATAGAATTCATAGGTGTTACTATCTGCCAAATGTTTTATAGTGAACTGAGAACCATTCAGAGTGAATATCTTAAGTACATGGCGCGTGTCACAGGCCATGCGCCAATCAGAACGAAAGTGACTTACTTCTGGTGGTAAATGTAAGCTTTGTTGCAAAAATGTTTAGCTGGTTCCATATATGCTTTCACAAGCCTGTCATTAGGGTTTGTGCTGCGTTTAAACACAATTTTTTTTGGGACAAAATATAGTGTCATTATTCAACAAGTTCCAATGTTTGTAAATTACATTTCTTGATTTTGTTATACAAGGTCCCAAAAGTGGATACACACACTTGTCTGAATTCTTTAGGTTTTGTTTTCATTTGTAGGAGAGATTCTCTATTGTTGACCAGATCCTTTTCAACAATCTTCTAAGTAATTGATATCGATAACCATGTATTTAGAGTTTCAGTAGCAGTTTTTTAGCCTTTAAGAGGTAGTCGTCTTTTGGGTACAATTTCGACATAATTGTAGAAATTGACTAGGATGCAGGTTATTTTTAAGAGCTTAAGGGTGGTGACTGTTAACTTTTAAGAAAGTGTTTCTGGTGGTGGGTTGTATATAGTTTGTTATTATCTATTTTAATAGTAATATCCAAACAATTCCGACTGGTAGAGCTGTGCTCAAATATGAATTTGAGGTTAGGAGCCAAAGAATTGACCGAATCATGAAATGTTACTTATGATTGAGACTCCCTGTTTTCCGTTTTTACTGATTTTTACAGATAAATACAGACAGAAAACATTTATTTTCTTGTCTGTATTTATTTTAAATGTGGATAAAAATGGAAATTGGGTTGCTTTTTGACTAATTCTAAATACTGCCTGCCATGACTGCTAGGACAGTAGCTGTGTGGATTGATAGGTTAGGGGGCTATAAAGAAAAATCTTTTAGTAAAGAGGCTTTAACAGCAGTATATATGCACACAGTTGATACTGAAATTTGCATATGTTCTTACAAGTACTTTGATTAACCTTCTAGTTAGCATTCACACATGAGTGTATATTTACCTGTTAAATAAATGTGGAAATATACTAATTTCAGCTTCATTTTTCTATAAAACCCCAAATAAATATGGATAAATACAGATGAAATTAGCAAAAAATATATATGGATAAATACAGACGGAAATGTCAAAAAATAAATACCATAAAACCGGGAGCCCTACTTATGAACCAGTGTCACCATGCCACATTAGGAAGACTTTGTCTATATATCTGATCCATGTAATTATGTTTTACGAAAAGAGTGGGTCAAGGCAAAAATGTATTTAGTTTTAAAATCAGTCACATAAATATTGGCTATATTAGGTGCAAAACCAGCCCCCATCGCAATTCCATTGATTTTCTCATAAAAGTGCCCTTCAAAGATGAAGTAATTTTGACACAAAGTAAGCTCTGTGCAATCAAAAATGAAGAAAGTAGGAACTCGTGTGGACGACTTCAAACAATAGTGCCTCTGTCTGAGTAATATTAGTGACAATGAACATCAGCAATCTTTACACTAAGATGTTATTAACATGATCAAAGGGGAACCTTCAATGGTAATGACTGCAGTAGTGTCATGAATAAATGAAAGGCGTTGGTTAACAAATGGTTTAATGAAAAAACATATTGAGCCAATGATTTCAAAATAGAATTGCAGCCTGATACTATTTTGCGTCCAGGGAGTCCTGGCCCCTTGATATACCTCCGTAAAAAAAAAATCGTTTCCAGAGATTTTCATTTTTGATTTGTGTTTTGTATCATTAAAGAAGTAATTTAGATTGGGTAGACATTACTACCCCGGGCTGAATTTTTCTGGAAAATATTTTTAAAAATGACGGATGTGTTGCAGTGATGATGTACTATTTTAGGAACCATGAGACCTATATTCTTCATTTTGGTGTCAAAAGATAGGCTTTGGGGGTTAAGTAGTCTTATAGAGACAGAAAATAACTCCTGAGAGCAAAACTTCCACCATTTTCCAAAATGGCAGCTCTCCAATGATGTGTTTTAGCCATCACATTGGTAATTTATTTCAACATAGTTGTTTCAGGTTTTCTATTGATTCAAATTCGTAAACATGAGCATAGAAGGTGGTAGCAGAGGATGTTTAGCACCTGACAGTGTTGCAAACTACAAAATCTGAGGACTCCTTCAACAAAGAAAAACGTGTCATATGCCAAACTAATAAGAAAGAAAAGCTGACATCAACTGCGGCTGGACAGAAGAGAGCTCAAGATGCTGCAGAAATTTTGTTTTGTATTTGTATAGCACTTACTACCCTTGACGAGGCGTCAAAGGGCTTTTTCGGCGAGTAGCATGCTAATTACGGGGCCCATAGAGGATTAGTGTTGAATTAGTATAGTGAAACATGCAATTACATTTTAAGTGGTGGATAGGTTAGTCAGTTATTTGGATTTGGAAGGATAGCAGAAGGATAGAAGTGGAAAAATGTTTGTATTTATATAGCGCTTGTTACCCCTGACGGAGTGTTGAAGCACGCTACTCCAGAAACCCATAAAGGATTAGTGGTGAATTAGTATGGTGAAATATGTAGGTAATTTGAGTGGTGGATATTAGTCAGTTATTTGGAGTGAGAAGGATAGCGGAGGGATAGAAGGAGAAGAAAGGTTTGCATTCATATAGCACGTGCTACCCCTGATGAGTGTTGAAGCACTTTTCTGGCGAGTAGCGCGCTACTCCGGAACCCATAAAGGATTAGTGTTGAAAATTTGTATTGCATTGTATTGTAATTGCATTTGTATAGCGCTTACTACCCCAGATGAGGCGTCAAATTGCTTTTTTCAGTGAGTAGCAAGCTACTCCGGGACCCATAGAGGATTAGTGTTGAATTAGTATAGTGAAACATGCAAGTAAATTTTAAGTGGTGGATAGGTTAGTCAGTTATTTGGATTTGGAAGGATAGCAGAAGGATAGAAGAGGAAAAAAGGTTTGTATTTGTATAGCGCTTGTTACCCCTGATGGGGTGTTGAAGCACGCTACTATGGAAACCCATAAAGGATTAGTGGTGAATTAGTATGGTGAAATATGAAAGTAATTTAAGTGGTAGATATTAGTCGGTTATTTGGAGTAAGAAGGATAGTGGAGGGATAGAAGGGCAAGAAAGGTTTGCATTCATATAGCACGTGGTACCCCTAATGGGTGTTGAAGCGTTTTTCTGTCGAGTAGCACGCTACTCCGGAACCCATAAAGGATTAGTGTTGAAAATTAGTATAGTGAAATATGAAGTAATTTGAGTGGTGGATATGTTATTCAGTTATTTGGATAGAGAAGGGTAGGTGGCGGGAAGACAACGTTTGCAAAAGATTGAAACTGATGAGTGAAGAGGATCAAATATTTTATCATTGAACAACAGGTGCTGCAATTCGTATACAATGGAAAAAATCCTGACATTGATGAAACTATATTGATACATAATAATGATATTAAGATTTTTCTGGTGAGAATGTACAATGACAGAATTAGTTTTTGTGTCAGTCTAACAAAAAGAATGAGTTGCTTATGGTGTTTTCAGCTGGTTTGACTCTTGAAGTTCTTGCCACCAAAATAAGATCACAGGATGCAGTAAAATCAGTAGGAACCATTTTAAGAAACCTCTTGAAAGATTTAGATTTTTGACTTAACCACATCGCTGCGGCGGCTATTCCGCCGCAGCGCTAAGGGGGCGGAGGGGTCACGCGGCGGGCCCATGCTGGTGACGGAACCGATCCGTCACCAGCCGCGGTTGAGCTTTCCTCTTACTACAATTTACCTCCTAATACTTATTGACAATATCTCCAACACTGGATTCTCTAGCTTAATATTCATCCCCATGCTAATCGTATTTTTCCAAAATTTGAGAAATGGCTGATTACATGTTGTTTGACAAATGCATCCTCTCAGACATCTACGCTTTTCCCTCACTCCCATTGCTCAAGCTATAACACCGGCATAATGTAGGTGGGAGGTGGAGTGCGAGTGTGAGTTCACACCTGATGAGTGGGATGACATGGTGCACAGGGCTAGGACGTCGGCTTGTAGCACAGCAGGCCTGGATATGTTCCTTAAGGAAGCCCATTACTGGTACTATACTCCGAGCAGAATAGTCCAGTGGAAACCCGGGGGAGGAGGGGGGCGTCACTGCTGGAGACAATGCGGCCAGATGGGCGCTCTTACACATCTACTATGGCAGTGTCAAAAAATACACCACTTTTGGACTGAAGCTTTGGCAACTCTTGACGAAATTCACAACACTGAATTGCCTTGGTTTCCCAGTGGTATAGTGCTTGGACTCCCGAACACTTTGACCTGTCCCTTAAAATCACACCATACGTGGGCCATTAACTTAACAATTGGAGCACCTAAGCAGACGCTGCCATCCCGTTAGGGTACCTACGCTATTCTTACAAAATTGGATTGGCTTCATGAACTATGGGACCTCTTGGGTATGGGAAAGCTAATTGCAACAGTTGCACATTTGATTCTTAGCAAACAAATTTATGGAGCTAACCTGCGCTGTGTACTTGTGTCTACTCCATTTCACACACTCGACTACCCCAGAGGAGTGATCTTCCCTTTGACTGTTCCCTGCCAGACCTCTGTGTGGAACAGATTATCCTTTTTTAGGGTATTATTTAATCTTGAAGAGTATATATGTTTCGTTTTCTTATGTCGTTTCTGTCAGGATTCGAGACCCGCGGCGCCTACCTAGCGCCTAACTACTACAACTCCCATGAGCCTCTTGTAGTGGGAGGTACTTAATAACATCATGTGCTATGGCGAATGCGCGTTATTCTGTTGTTACCTGTTTTTCGTACCGGAGACACGGGGAGCTAGTCTCTCTGTATGCGGTTCTCCCGGAGTGTTTCCAGCGTCTCCAGAGGTTTGTTCCTTGCTTGACCCAGAAGCGGATGAGTTATCGGCACGGCTGCGCCATCTTCGCACACGGAACGCAGTGTGTCGGCTGACCACGCGTTACCGTGTAGATTCCGGATTTGCCTATTGTTCCCCCAGTTTGTACCAAATTCCAGCGCGGCAGCGCTTGTGTGTTATAAAACGGAACGCGTTATCGTTTATATTCATCTGGGGCATAGTGGAGAAGGTGCGAAGCATCGTGGTGGGTGCTACATGCTGCCGTAACCCTGTTTCTTATCTTTGGTGTACGAGCGGAACGCGGTGTGTACGTGTGCCACGCGTTGCCGTTCCAGAAAGTAGTACTATCTCGGCCGCTAGCGGAGCAAGGTGGTTTGGTGACCACTTGCCGCCATGTGGCTGTGAATATCCTTGTATTGTTATTTACAACGGAGGACTGTGGTGGCCACTACGTTCTAACGGGTGTAAAACTATTCATTTGATGTTGGGATTGCAAGTACATTGTAAATACTGGAATATGATGATACAATATTCCAGGAACATAAACTTTGAAGCTGGAAGTGCATAGTTATGTCCTGGTGTTCAAGGCCAAAACTCTATGGTTCAATGGAGCATTAGAAAAAACTATCCTTCGTTATATACTGAGCCTTCTCAATTTTCTTTAGCTGGAGAACTGGCCTGTGTATTATTTGCTATATTCCTGAACTGCTGAGTGTGTGCTGGTTCTATGTTGGAGGTGTGTTTTTGGTTATTTCAGCAGCTCTTCATATAGCGAGAATTATGAGAGTAGTTGTTTGTTACAGGCTTTGCATAATCGGGTCTTATGTTTATGTCATTTCAGAGCCTTTGTCCCAGCAGTTCCTTCCCCTTCCCTTTCTTTCCCTCGCTTAATGGTTCGAACTCCCTGTATATCCTAATCAGGGGGTTAGTAACATTAGGAGGTGGACCCCTATGAGCAACAACCGGATCCTGTGGAGCGTATTCCTGACAGAATAACGCACCCAAGAATAGAGCTCCACCTGATCCGGTGGGTTAGGGGACCATGGCTATAATGGACGATGTCCTTCAGGCTTTGGTATTAGTGCAGCAGGAATTGATTTCCTCTAAGGCAGAAACCGCAGCCTTAAGGGAGAAGGTGGATAAGTTGTCTAGAAATCCCTTTGATGCCTCGACTGCAGCCCCTCAAATACAGGTCACTGTATCGAAACATCTGTTTCTTGTCACGGGCACTAGGCCTACCCACACAAGTCAGGTGCCATTTTTCTCAGGAAACTTTGGGGAATGCTGGTTTGGTGGAAGTTTGTGGATTCACACAGAAAGTGGGTACAGAACCTGGTGAGAGCCATACAAGTCACCCTATCCCGGATTCCCTTGGGTGTCTAGTCTCTAAAAATATATAGGTTTGCTAGGTTTCCCTAGGTGCAGGCAGAACTAGGGTTTAAAATCCACAACTAGGCACTTTACAAAAAAAGGGTCAGTTTTCACTGCAAAAATGTGATGTGTTCACGTTGTGTTTTGCTCCGTTTCCGGTCGCGGGCACTAGGCCTACCCACACAAGTGACATACCATATTTATCGGAGGTCTTTGGGGAATGTGGGGTGGGTGGAATTTTGTGGATCCAAGCAGATTCCGGAACTGTCCATCACAGAAATGTCAGGGAAAAGTGTTATTTTAACTAAGTTTGATGTTTGCAAAGGATTCTGGGTAACAGAAGAGCCACACAAGTCACCCCATCCTGGATTCCTCTTGGTGTCTAGTCTTAAAAAATGTATAGGTTTGCTATGTTTCCCTAGGTGCCGGTTGAGCTACGGTTCAAAATCCACAGCTAGGCACTTTGCAAAGCAGGGCCTGTTTTCACTGTAAAAATGTAGTGTGTCCACATTGAGTTTTGGGCCGCTACCTGTCGCGGACACTATACCTACCCACACAAGTGAGGTACCATTTATATCTGGAGACTTTGTACCCTTGTCGTGTTTGCATACATCCTGTACAGTGATTCATCTCGAATGGTCAGTTGTAAAGGGCTATTTAGGTAGTACCTGTGTGTTGGTTCATTTATAACGTACTCCAAGGTATTTCCTCGTTTAACCCTCTACTATCTGTTGAAAGCCTGTGTATCAATCTTTGTTCTTTGAAGAACAGGCTTTGTTTGGATGTCCTTGGATTAGCTTCCAGGATCAACCACTGTAGAGAGTCTGGAGTATGGTTCTGTTCAATGTAGTGTCTGCACATTTTGGTATTGCTTTTCTTGCACCGAACGTTACTTCAGTGTTCAGAAATCCGTGTCTTCATTGGGCGAGTTTTAATCTATAACATCCCGCCATTCCTGCGATGACGCCAAACGACGCAAACGCTATGGATGCGGACGGGTGCGGACGTGGGCTCTTTTTCCTTTGGCTGTTTTCCATCTTCCTGCCACCATGTGCTCGTACACTTCTGCTGAGCTCCTTTCCTTTCGGGGCAAGGTGGCGACTTGCTGCTACGTTTTTCCGGGTAGGCGGGTTTTGAAAAAGGGCTGCCCTGGTTGCGGCTGGCGTTTGGTCGGCTCCCATGTCGCACCCCCCGCAACTCTGCCGACTTACAATCCTTGCTTTCTGCTCAATACCAGATCTCTCAGTAGGCATTCACTGGATATTTACAATCTGCTGACGGAGTTTAAGCCGTTATGCCTTTTTTCAACTGAGACCTGGCTGGGGGAAAGCTCGGGCCCTGATTTAGCGACTGCCATTCCTATTGACTATGTTATCGTCAGGAAGGATAGGGCCATAGGCAGAGGCGGTGGGGTCGCTCTGGTAGTCGACAAGCGCTTCTCTTGCACCACTCTCTCCACTGACAATATTTCGGGATACGAGTCCCTGTGTTTTACCCTTTCTCTGTCTCCCCATCAAGCTTGTGTGGGGCTTTTAATATATAGGCCTCCGGGACCCATAGGCCTCTTTTTTGAGGAACTGCAGGCTGTTCTTTCGGTATTGTGTCTAAAATCAGAACACTGTATACTGCTGGGAGATTTTAACTTACACATGGATGTAGGGAGCGATACTGATGTTGTCAAGTTGTGGGATATTACAGCTCCTTTAGGGCTGGTACCCTATGTCTCTGCTCCCACGCACAACAATGGGCACACTCTCAATCAAGTTTTATCTACAGTTTTGATCAGCACGTCCTCCCCGATTCCTGTCCTATGGTCTGATCATTATTTAATACATTTTTTTATCCCCCCAGTCGCCACTACCTCTTCAAGACCGTTGGAAGGCTCTAGAGGGACTGCGCGGGCATTTCACCGGGTGTCCTCTGAAATGTTGGTATCTGCACTCTTCTCACACCCTTGTCAACTGTCTGGTATTTAGAGGAGGATTTGGATTTGCTACATAGGTGGCTCGTTGACAGATTTGAGGAGCTAGCTCCCATGGTAATCTCCAGTAAAGCCAGCAGGCGCGCTTCTGCCCCGTGGTTCACTCCCTCTCTCGGTGAGTTGTGTAGAGAGTGTAAAAAAGCTGAAAGGGCCTGGTGTCGCCTGTATGATCCCAGTGACAAACATAAATATAGGGAATTAACTAGGCTCTATCACCGCCATATTATGGCTGGGAAAAAAGCCTATTTTGACAAAAGAATAGAGGATGCGGCGAATAGGAGTAAAGAAATATTCCGTATTGTAAAAGATTTCATCTCCCACACCTCGATTTTGCCAGTCCACTCCCATACTGAAGTCTGGGTTTGTCAACTTGCCCTCTTTTTTGCCACAAAAATTAAAGCTATTGAAGACACTTTCACCTCCCCGAGTTTAGTATCTGTACCTGAGATCAGGCTTTCTCGGTGTCCCTCCTCGGTTGTGGAAGGCCCCTCTCTCTCTGAGTTTCCATCTCTGTCTCTCCCTGCCTCACTTGACCTTTTTACCCAGATTAAGTCTGGCTCTCCGCAGGATCCTTGTCCCGCAAAATGTCTTGGAAGAGTAGCCCCTGCCATAAACTCCTTGTTCAACCCGGTGCTCAATATGTCCTTAAGCACGGGAGTGGTTCCCCAGGCCTGGAAACATGCCTTGATCCTGCCGCTTATCAAGAAGCCCAATTTGGACCCTTTGGTCCATGCTAACTATAGGCCGATCTCCCTTCTCCCGGCCTTGGCAAAGGTGGTGGAGAAGCATGTACACATCTCCCTATCTAACTTCATTGAGAGTAATGATATTCTACACGACACTCAGTCGGGTTTTCGTGCCAATATGAGTACGGAGACCGCTCTTCTTGAAGTCACCGATGCCATCAGGGAAGTATTAGACACTGGAGGAAAGGCCATATTAGTTATGCTGGACTTGTCGGCGGCTTTCGACACCGTTCCCCATGACGGTCTCCTTTTAAGACTCTGGGAGATCGGATTACGCGGAACAGTGTTGAAGTGGTTTGAGTCATTTCTGGCCGGCCCCCGGCAAACGCTCTGGGCGCCACCTTTCTCCGCCGATATGCCGCCATTGGAGGTGGGGGTGCCTCAGGGCTCTATCTTAAGCCCCACCCTTTTCAACATCTATATGGCCCCTCTGGTGGCAGTGGCAGAGTCGTTTGGTGCCCAGATCGTATCCTACGCTGATGACACCCAGCTCCTTTTCACCTGCACAAAGGGCTCTGACTTTGACGGTATGCGGATCAGAAGCTGTTTGGGGGCGGTCTTTGACTGGTTTAAACAGCACAGTCTGAAATGTAATTCCGATAAATCGGAACTGCTTTTCTTTGGCTGCTCTCCTGATCCTAGATGGACGGCCTGGTGGCCTCCGGACATGTACCCTCCGGCAGACGCCTCTTCCAAAGCAAAGAACCTCGGGTTTCAGATTGATGATGGCCTTTCTTTTGGGTCTCAGATTCGGGAACTTACAGGGAAATGCTTTGGCATTTTGAAAATGTTAAGGAAATTCCTCCCAATCTTGTCTTTTGAGCATAGAAATATTACTGTGCAGGCATTGATAGGCTCTCGCTTGGACTATGCGAATGTGCTCTTCCTGAGACTGCCAACATTTCTTCTGGCACGCCTTCAGGTGGTGCAGAACTCCGCCGCAAGGGCCATTTATGGCCTTCAGCGAAGAGTGAGTGCATCGGAGTTGCTTAAATAGCTCCACTGGCTTCCTGTCTCAAGGCGGATTACTTTTAAAGCATTGACTCTTGCCTTTAAGGCGCTACCCCATGTAGGGGCCAGATATATTAGGAGGCGCCTGACCTTCTACGTGCCTTCTAGAACTTTGAGATCGGCCTCTTTGGCTATGGCTTCTGTTCCTTCCATCAGGCGGGCTAGAATTGGAGGACGATCTTTCCGATGCCTGGCGCCTCGTTGTTGGAATTCTTTGCCCGTCTCCCTCAGGAAAATCAGTAATTTACTGGCTTTTAGGAAGGAGCTCAAGGCATGACTTTTTACCCACTAATTTTCCTGTTTGCCCTGCATCTGCCCCGGTCTCTTCTTTCTCGGGTTTTTGTCAAAGCGCCGGGACACTCCTAGGAGTAGCCATGCGCTATAAAAGACCCGTTTTAACTTAACATAACATAACATTAACATAACATGGAGACGGAAGCCGATTTTTTCAGGAACAAGATGTGCAGCGGGGATTTGATGCCTTCCACCACAACCCACTGTGGCATAATTAGTGACATTGCGGTATCCACACGGGGGCTCACTGAAGCAAGACATGAGCACTTCAACTTCCAGCATGCCATGCAGGTGGCCACGCCCACATGGGCGGGATGTTATAGATTAAAGGAAGTGTTGCAAATCACCTGTTGTAGATGCCGATCCGGAGCCCATGAAGAAGTGTAAGGATCACGATACGCGTCGGCTCAATCTGGACTATTTTCCTGTGCTGGTTAGCATTGCCCTCGCTGCATCCTGCATTAAAGAAGTTTGGCAAATCACCTACCTGTTTGAGTGGTTCTCTCTACAGCAGGCATTGCTTTTGGTTTATGTTAGTGGCTCCGCCTGGGCCGCAGAGAGAGCCCCGATACCGGTTCGGCATTCCTGCGATGACGCCAAATGACGCCAACGCTATCGAGACGGGAGACGATTTTTGCAGGAACAAGATGTGTAGCGGGGATTTGATGCCTTCCACCACAACCCACTGTGGCATAATTAGTGACATTGCGGTATCCACACGGGGGCTCACTGAAGCAAGACATGAGCACTTCAACTTCCAGCATGCCATGCAGGTGGCCACGCCCACATGGGCGGGATGTTCTAGATTAAAGGAAGTGTTGCAAATCACCTGTTGTAGATGCTGATCCGGAGCCCATAAAGAAGTGTAAGGATCACGAAACGCGTCGGCTCAATCCGGACTATTTTCCGGTGCTGGTTAGCATTGCCCTCGCTGCATCCTGCATTAAAGAAGTTTGGCAAATCACCTACCTGTTTGAATGGTTCTCTCTACAGCAGTCATTGCTTTTGGTTTATGTTAGCGGCTCCGCCTGGGCCGCAGAGAGCCCCGATGCCGGTTTGGCATTCCTGCGATGACGCCAACACTATGGAGACGGAAGCCGATTTTTGCAGGAACAAGATGTGCAGTGGGGATTTGATGCCTTCCACCACAACCCACTGTGGCATAATTAGTGACATTGCGGTATGCACATGGGGCCTCACTGAAGCAAGACAGGAGCACTTCAACTTCCAGCATGCCATGCAGGTGGCCACGCCCACATGGGCGGGATGTTATAGATTAAAGGAAGTGTTGCAAATCACCTGTTGTAGATGCCGATCCGGATCCCATGAAGAAGTGTAAGGATCACGAAACCCGACGGCTCAATCTGGACTATTTTCCTGTGCTGGTTAGCATTGCCCTTGCTGCATCCTGCATTAAAGAAGTTTGGCAAATCACCTACCTCTTTGAGTGGTTCTCTCTACAGCAGGCATTGCTTTTGGTTTATATATATGTGAATGTTTAAAAAAGGACATCACCATGGGTTTTCTGGGAGAGCACATGAGGCGAGATCATCAAAACGCAGCACCCACTGGAGGGAAAGAATTGGGAGGCAACAGCAAACTACATGACCCAGCATGCATACAGAAAGCCTAACGCAGCACCCACTAGGGGGCAAAACAACGGAGGACTTAAAAATAACGGTTGTGTGGGTGAGCTGTTTGTTACCTCGAGCTGCGGAGCCTCATCTCTGACGAAGGTCACAGTGATGACCAAAATGCATTAGAAACAAGAACGTGCCGATTTGAAAAATAAATATTTAAAAACTGGGAGGAGTTGCGACTCATTCCTCTTTCCAGCAGAGAGGGTTGTTTGATTTGTATGTGGCTAGGTCCAGCCCAAGAGACACGCACCGCCCATCAAGAGCGCCTAAAACACCCGAAATTGGACCAAATCGTTGGAAGTGTAGACACTGAGGGTGCGAGGTGCCGCCATAGACTGGACTGTGGTAGGGTCCCTGTGAATGTTTTAAAAAGGACATCACCATGGGTTTCCGGGAGAGCACATGAGGCGAGATCATCAAAACGCAGCACCCACTGGAGGGAAAGAATTGGGAGGCAACAGCAAACTACATGACCCAGCATGCATACAGAAAGCCTAACGCAGCACCCACTAGGGGGCAGAACAACGGAGGACTTAAAAATAACGGTCGTGTGGGTGAGCTGTTTGTTACCTTGAGCTGCGGATCCTCATCTCTGACGAAGGTCACAGTGATGACCGAAATGCATTAGAAACAAGAACGTGCCGATTTGAAAAATAAATATTTAAAAACCGGGAGGAGTTGCGACTCATTCCTCTCTCCTGCAGAGAGGGTTGTTTGATTTGTATGTGGCCAGGTCCAGCCCAAGAGACACGCACTGCCCATCAAGAGCACTTAAAACACCCGAAATTGGACCAAATCGTTGGAAGTGGAGACACGGAGGGTGCGAGGTCCCGCCATAGACTGGACTGTGGTAGGGTCCCTGTGAATGTTTTAAAAAGGACATCACCATGGGTTTCCGGGAGAGCACATGAGGCGAGATCATCAAAACGCAGCACCCACTGGAGGGAAAGAATTGGGAGGCAACAGCAAACTACATGACCCAGCATGCATACAGAAAGCCTAACGCAGCACCCACTAGGGGGCAAAACAACGGAGGACTTAAAAATAACGGTCGTTTGGGTGAGCTGTTTGTTACCTCGAGCTGCGGAGCCTCATCTCTGACGAAGGTCACAGTGATGACCGAAATGCATTAGAAACAAGAACGTGCCGATTTGAAAAATAAATATTTAAAAACCGGGAGGAAGTGCGACTCATTCCTCTCTTCTGCAGAGAGGGTTGTTTGATATATATATATATATAGCAATAAATCATTGTGTAAACAGAACTGGGCTTAAGGATTTTTTCGTTGATACGATAAAAATCTGGTGATATATATATATATATATATATTTATTTCTTTTTTTTCAATGGAAAAAACTGTTAAAGTGACGTTATAGTTAGGTGTTGAAATATGCACAAGCTAACATTTAAAAATTTCAAACCACTGAAATACACCAGATACACTAGTTATAGTTTATTTTAGCAATTACTTGCCCAACCATCATGCACTGATTATGAACTCACATATTACATCTTTTGTGACATGCCAAATTATATCATTAAATATATTTGAATAACAACATGGAAACTATACCCATGGCACCTCTGCCGCAGGCAATAGCGCAATTGCAGACCCTTATCATTAAATTTGTATGGGGAGGGAAATAACCACGCCTTGCTGTAACCCAAATGGTCCGTCCAAAAAAAGAGGGGGGAATGGGACATCTGCTGGTCAACAGATACTATCAGGCGTTGTGCCTTCGCTACATCTTAAAATAGAATAGGCTTTTGTCTAGTAAGAACTGGAACTTTATGGATCAGACGGTGGCGGGAATCAATATTTGGATGAGCTCTGGCTACCACGCAGGCATAGGGCCTGGGGGCTCTACTCTTCGCCAGTTACCTCCCCAACACTGAAAGCTTGGGACGCGGTAGCCATCAAAAAAGGCTGGACAACCTTTCCCTCACCAATGACTCCAATCGTGGATAATCCCGGCTTCCATCCAGGGCAGACCTCTGCAGTGTTCCAAAGATTTAGAGAAGATGGATGCTAGAGAGCTGGATGTCTCTTCGACACAGAAGGCCCGATTTCGTTTGCTCAGCTTAGACAAGACAATGTTCTCTTAGCGACGGATGAATACCCATACCTCCAATTATATCACTGGATCACAATGTCCTCCAATTATAGCAGAATGTCCCGACCTCTCATAACCTTTGAGAAATGGCGGGTGTCTAAAAAAGATGACCGTCGCCTCATTTCAGAACTGTTCTCTATGCTCATTGCACGAACCACAGAGCAACGCACAAAGGCGCAAATCCAATGGGAGACAAAGCTGGGGAGACCACTCTCTGCCAAAGAATGGGACAATATCCTTTACCGAGCTCACCACACAGCACACAATACCGCTAGGGCCACATTTAAGGTTCTTATATATTGGTACTACACTCCAATGCGAATACATAGTTGGGATAAAAGCAAATCTGAGCTATGCTGAAGGGGTTGTGGGATGTCGGGCACACTATCGCACTTACTATGGCACTGCCCCAAATCGCAACGCTACTGGCATGAGGTCCTTAATAACATTGACAAAGCATTTGACACCTCTATACCCCGGGTGCCGTAATATACCCTTCTCGGGTTGTCACATCCGTGAGCCTTTCCTTTAAGCTCCTTAAGAGGCAGACAAATCGCACTAGCTTTACTAGCAGCAAGGCAAGTTATCCTAGCTCAGTGGGGAACAAATACCATACCAGATTTCACGTCTTGGTTACACCGCCTGTGGCACATTCTGGCGATGGAGCGTCTGTCCATAGCAGTAGATAAGAAGGGGGAGACTTACGCAGAACTGTGGGCTCCCTTCCTACAGCTGCTGTCCAAAGAATTGAGGGAAATCACCTGCCCTAAATGCCCACATATCCTCAAACTATTGCCATAAGATGCCATCATAACTACAACTATGAATACAACTTGAAGGGGACCTGCCACTAGCCTATATGATCGTAGCAAAGGGAACTGAGTAGGCCGGGTAGACTAATGTGGACGACGGAGGGGGGAAGGTGGGGTCTAAGTCTGGGTATGTAAGTAAGAAGTCACTGCCTCCTGTAAAGAGTCAAGCCTGCTTTACCGCTGCCAGAGGCCATCTACAGCAGGAGGCTGGCGACATGCAGAAGGTTGGATGCAGGATCTGGCCGTAGGGCAAGCCCACCACCCAAAATTTATTGTTTGTTGAATGTAGGGTCTGGTGTGGCACCAGGCATTGAAGACAACCTCCACTGTGTATGTCCAAAGTCTGTTCATAGGGCAGATTCCCGCTTGTGGAGGGGCGGGTGCAAACCCTTCCCATGAGCTAAGCCCGGTGCCAAACTTGTTCTACATATAGCTGAAAGTTGTGTGCTGCGTAGGTTTGATGGTTGCAGAGGGTTGGGAGCAGGGCTGTGCGGACAGCATGGGCACTGAGTCCAAGTCCTG
The DNA here is from genome assembly GCF_964261635.1 of Lissotriton helveticus. Taxonomy (NCBI): domain Eukaryota; kingdom Metazoa; phylum Chordata; class Amphibia; order Caudata; family Salamandridae; genus Lissotriton; species Lissotriton helveticus. Next base: position 450,244,010 of record NC_136063.1, on the reverse strand, counting down.
ATGTGGATTGGGTGCAGGGCCTTGTCCTGATGCTGTGACTGCGATGTCATGAGTGATGTCATCAATTAATGTCATAGGTGATGTGATCTGTGAGCTCCTGGGTAAAGCATGAAGGGGTCGCCAGTTATCATTTGTCATCTACACTATAACTGATGTATTTCAATGTTTTTTTGGCTAACATAAGCTCATGTATCTGTCTAAAAAATAATTCTAAAGTCTTTAGCTGTTTGGTGTAGCTTGGCTTCAGTGACTCAATGAGCACAGGACCCATGTCTGGACATATCCTTGCCACCTAGGACAGTATATCAAACACACAAAAGGTGATGGAAGCACTGTTTGCAACCTTTCTAGCCACAGGCAATCGCTTGGGATAGCATTCCAACCCATTTTTGTTTTGCCCGCAATGCCACCTCAGTTTGGACCCAGCCATATGCAAACCGATCTTGACCCTTCTCCAGTAGGAACAGTCAATTCCAAACTGCCAGACCAGGTCCTTCCTGAAACTGAACACAAGCAACACAAAACTAGTTTCGCCCTGATGGGAGCTCATCAGCCACATTTCAACATAAGCAATTCAAGAGCAGTTTCTTCCTGATTGTTCAGGCTGAATTGTTCCTATTGGAGCAGGGTCAAAACTGATTTCCATATGGCTATGTCCAAACGAAGTGCCATAGTGAACATAGGAACATTGGTTTGGAATGCTATCACGAGTGAATCAGGGTGGTTAGACAAATTTAAAGCATTCCTCCCATCACCTTTTGTGTGTTCAGGTCTGCCACACTTGTGTCATAAATACAGCATGTTAGCTCTCTAGTTGTTCATTAGAAAACTGTTCTGAAGCTGCAGGGGAACACTGAAAGGCTGCTACTGTTGTTGAAAGTACTTGCTATACTAAGAACATCAGACTTTATTACCATGTGGCTGAGGAAGATCGTATGAATCCATAGAAAACGTACTCTTATTTAAGCATCTGTAGCACTTTCCAATACCTGTATGCAAAAACAGTTTTCTTTCAAACATTGGTCATCAAATACCAGCAGAGGATCAGCATTTTTCACAGGGTAAAACTTGCGAACTTGCCTGAATTCCTAAAATGAGTACAACACCACCAACAAACAATGTATATTCAGGCAAAAAATCTGATCTGTTATAAACCTTTATATGTGCTCCCTTTTGTAATCCTCACAATGCATTACAATGAGATCCATGTCCCTGGTCCTGTAATGGCTGCCACAACATTCTGGGCATGTTAAGGATAGTCAGTCAAGGGGAGATCCCTTTGGGACCCTCTCTCATACCCTTGAAGCGTCAAGGTGTGCTTACCCAGCTCAGTTATTTTTTTTTCTAATTCATTTCAGAACGCAGGGACCATGTCTCCTGAGTCCGTAATGGGAGCCGCCACATATTGTTCATGTCGTGGCCAGCCAATCAGTATTGGCTAGCCCCCTTTACATTGGGCCAATCTAAGCATAACTGGACACCAATGCTCCAGATATACCTAATTTTTCAATCCCTTCATGCCAACCTAGCCTTTTGAATGCTGATTTCTCAAAATTGCCTGAACAGGTTTCCACTACATCACTAAAACATGTTGTCTGACTTTCTGCCAAATTTGGGGTAGTTCTCTGTATTAGAGCACAAAGTGGCCTATGGGAATTAACAAGGGAACTCTAATTTTGTGACCCCAGCTTTTTTGTGAACCCCACGTGATGTATCAGCACAAAACTTTCCATGCATGAGCCAAAGTGAATACATTTTTGGGAAAGTTTCATTCAGATTCATCAAAAAGCGCCAAAGTTATTGGCACAACAAAAAACACTCTTCTTGTGGAAACTGTAACCTAACTATAACCACTCAGTGACATAATATAGTACAATATGGTTTCATGTCGGGCAGAAAATTGCAAAGAATCAGACTATTGCATTTCTGCATTTAAAGTAATTCTCTATTACATTGGCAGGACACTCAACTTCAGTTTATTGCAGCTCTCTATGACGTAAGGGGAAATTTTCTCAATTGGCAAAATTTGGAGGAAGGCATTTTACAGGTAAAACTTATTTGTATATTTTCAAATTTTACTTTGTATATGGTTTATATGGTTTATTAACAATATGCATTTTCAAAGACTGTTGAAATAGTAGTTATGTTGAAAATGTTAATTTACTAAGATTTAGCTGCCAATATATACTCCTGATATTAAAACGTAACTTTGCATGTAACTACTTTTTAAATAAGAAGCAGAAACATGTAATTACTGACAAACAGTTAAATTATGTCAAAGGTAGAAATGATTAACACATCATTAGAAAATGCACGAAAATATCACACGATTTGAAACTTGCAAATATTTCATAGTAAACCATTTTTATTCCCAATGGATGTATGTTTTTACATTAATTGTTTTGTAAAATGTTTGCAACTCCTGCTACCTTTGACAAGACCAAAAGCGCTTTTTGGTTGTGAAATAGATCGCTGCTTGGTTTGTTATATATGGTTGGAAGAGGCTATTGTGTGAGGAGTTGACTGTTAGTGCTGTGTTTTTGTGATGTGGGGTAGCAGTATAGGATTGATGTATGAGGGAAAGTTGTGCATGCTGCATATACAAACCTTAGTGGCTTGCAGTCTAAGAGATTGATGAGCCAAGACATTTAAAATTTGGGATCGACAAGATCCTTTTTGCTTTTCTGACTTTTGGTTTGACTGGGTTTAGATGGCTGGTGATGATTGTTCTTGTTTTTGGCAGCATGTGTCAGATCCAGCATTGCACAAGTGTTTTTTTAAAATGTTATCACATGGGAGCATGATCAGAAATGTTGTCATTTACAATGTTGCTGTATTCCTGGACCTTTCAGTTTGATCCTTTCCTATGCACTTTGTAAGAGATGTTTTTGTTCTATTGTGATCAGGGGCTAAAGTCATATGTCATATAAATGGTGATTTGTGAACATTAGTCTGGCCTCTGACGAGGAGGGATCAGACCTCAGACACAGGGATGTTTGCTAGTAATGGCCCACCAAAAACCACCCCAAGAGACATTTTGGGGTTTCTAAAAGGCCTATACCGGTAATGCATTTTTCTAACTGGCTTTTAAAGCTGACAGTATTGGACTTGAGAAAACTACCATCTATGATATTGAAAACAAAACATAAGGTCCAAAAGAGAAGCTTTACTCCTTTAGTAAAAAAGTGCCCTCTGGATCCAATTGAAAACTTGCCATGGGCCACAAAATCACGTTCATATAATCCAAGGGCATCAAAAGTTGAAAGAGCATGAAGGATCCTAAAGGGAATATTCCATAGATCCTTTCACTAGTTGTCCCAAGTCTCATTGTTGAAACTGTGATCAAAAGTTTCCGGGTAGAAAAAAGAAACACAAACTTTGAAAAAGGTAAGTTGTTAAAAATAAAATAACATCTTTTGACAAGGATTAATAATCAAATAAGTGACCAAAGAAGAACTAAAGCAAGAGATGAATGAGTGAGAAGTGCCAAATGTGCAGCCAATCCAGTATCATCCTCCCATTACACACAGGGTGAGGAAGGTGACCTGCAGCAAATCATATAGTGCCTCCTCACATAGAGGACCAAGAAGACCTGCACATTAGAGTACTGATGTAAATGCTGACACCCCACATCCAGAGAAAGAAATGTAACCTATTTGGCCTTCACTTCCAGAAGATGTGTCCTCTTACCATGTGGTGCTCAAAAGAGCTGAAGACTCTTCTGGAGTGCAGATAAAGGAACAGCAGGATTAGTCACACTTGCTTTTGTCAAAACTGCACACCAAGCATAAAAGAACGCAATGGCTGTGTTACGTAGTGTAATACAGTAAGGAAGAGAGTTTTCTTTTAAAACCTCACCAACTGGTAAGGCACCTGGAGTAGAGGAAACATATAGGCCATTTGACTATGTCTCTGGTTATATATATTAAGTCGCACATGAAGGCAGAAGCTCTAACTATGGAGACAGCAAGGGAAAGTTCAGAGAATCCAGCAGCAACCTCTGGATGGACCCCCAACAAAGCAGGAAAGAAAAAGACTTGATGCTCTTGGTAGAACGACAAAGAGGCCTGCAGTCACTAAGCCAAAGCTCTTTTAAGGATGTAAAACCATCAGCAATGTGAAGATATTAAAGAGTTCTGCAACATCTGAATGATGAATATAAGATGAGAACATAGGTGATGACACCATCACCAATATATGTTTCCGATTATCTCTTGATGAAGCAGCCTTTGCAAGTTAAATACCAGAACCGAGGTCATAATGCAAACTTGGCCTGGGAGTCCGGTTTTAGACCTAAAATCCAAGCTAACACAAAGGACATGCTGTTTGATGGGCAACAATTATCTGAATGAATCCTTTAGAAGGATAAAGAATGAAAATAAAACAGCGAATCCTCCAGTCTGGGGAACCTTTATAATGTGAAGGTCTAGCCAGAGAAGTCAGGCCAGGCATTCCTTAAACGTAACCAACATGGTTACTTGCAGCAACAACAACAATTAAGGCAGTCAAATGCTGCCATTGACAGGATTACGGTCAACAATAACAGTCCTTCGTGAAAGGGACAGACCCCAGTTTAGACAGAGCTGCAAAGTAACTCCATCTTCTCCAGTATTGGGGTGTCTTTCATAGATTCACATGCCTGAATCATTCCCCGTCGTCGGAGTGGAAGTCCCACGGTACATAAAAAAGCAATAATATGCAATAATATCCTTAGAAAAACTTGGTAATAACCAACCAGGAAGTAAAGTAACCCAAGCTACCATAGAAAAAACTTCCACACTCATGACTATCCTAGTCATTTTGTATAGTCCAAACTGCAGCCAATCAGGCGACAGCACCCACCAGAAAGTCCTCCCCAGAGGCTCAGGGTCCCAGATTTTCTACCGCACGTCGTGTGAAGGGAGTCTTTATTTTCAACTCTGCTTCGCCTGTGGAAAGCTTCGCTCTTTTTCTAAGGACCATCACGATACTCCTGTCTTTTTTTCTTTTCTTTTCTGAACTCAGGTGAGGAGTTGCAGGTTCTGTGGAACCTTTTTCTCAAAGGACCTTTGAGAACGGAGAGGCCCGTCTCCTTCTGTGGCTACAAGAGTTTTAGACTTTCTGACACCCCTTTCTCTGACATGGAGAGTGTTTGTTCTGGACGTCCTAAGTCCTCTCTAAGCGTGGGTGTGGAACTGAGATTCCTTCTTCTTGGCCTCCAAGGATGAAGTAGGATCCTCTGGATACTGTTCCCCCACGGAGTCTGCCGGCCTCCACACCTACGGGACCTGGTCTCTGGCGTTTTCTTCTCTTACTGCCACCTTTACACTATAGAAAGGTGCCAGTCCGCCGACGGGTTCGTCGACACGCCCGTCGACGATGAAAGACTCCGTCGTCACTTCGTCGACGATGACGTTGAGTGTCGACGAGTCTAAAGGCCATCTTCAACTTCTAAGTTGCCGTCGTCGACGGCCTCGTCGACGGTGGCCTCGTCGTCGATGGTAGCCTCGTCGTCGACGGTGGCCTCTTTGTCGACGGTAGCCTCGTCGTCGACGGTGGCCTCGTCGACGGTGGCTCCGTCGACCACGGTGAGGACAGTGTCCTCTCGTCGATGGTAGGCTCGTTGATGACAGTTTAAGCCTCGTTGACGGCCTCGTTGATGGTGGCCTCGTGGTCGACCGTTGTCCTCGTCGACCGTTGGCCCATTGGCGACAGTCAGCTTCGTCGACAGTGGGCTCGTCGACGGTAAACTTCGTCGACGGTGTACTTCGTCGACGGTGTACTTCGTCGACAGTCATCCTTGTCGACGGTAAACTTCGTCGACCATTGGCTTTGTCAACTATTGGCTTTGGTGACGACAGAGCTGCGTTGATGGTGGGCTCGTCGACGGTCAGCTCCGTAGACGTTAAGCTTCAGCAATTACTTCGACTATCAACTTTATCCAACAATGGACTTTGTCGGCGACGGAAAGCTTAGTCGACGGTTGGTGTTGTCGACAGTTAGCTGTGTTGACGCAGATGGCCTCGTTTACGGTTGGCCTCATCGACGGTTGACCCAGTCAACGGTTGGATTCGTCGACGGTTAACCCAGTTGACAGTTGGCTATATGCACAGTGCTCTTGTAGCCTATTTATTAGTCGTAAACTGCTTTTCCGCTACATCAATGTGATGGCTCCTTACTCAACGCCATAATTTCCTGGACTGGCTAAAAACTTAGCCAGACTCTCAGCCTCTCTTTCCTTAAGACCAGAATTATGTTTTTCTGACAACGAGGCTGCCATGTCCTGTTCCATGGCGAAATTATACCCTCTCTTACACCTGAATCTCCATTACATAAACCTCCTCATGGAGAGAACGGCGACTCGCTTTCATCTTCCCCTCGTCATGAGGAAAGAAGCAGACCGTTTTTCTCTTTGATTTTACAATTAACTATGGACACAAGTTTGTTCAGTTCCTCTGATACCTTTTATTTGACAAGAGGTCTTTTACTCTTCCTGAGCCCAAGATCTGCGCTGGCGGTTCTTTCACGCCTCGAACACAAATTTAAAACGCCAGACAATTCACCTGCTTTGTCTTGTCTCTCAACTACAACCTGACTCATCTTTTGCTCGGACGGCCCAGCGACGTCCTCGCAATTCCGCTTCTCCTTTGATGTTTTTCTCCCGACCGGGAAGGTCGATGCCTCGTATTATTGGGGGAAAAAGTTCACCACAATGGCTGCAACCACAGTTTCAGCAGGCAATTCTTTAGCCATTTTGGGCAGGTACCACTGCCAGAGGTAGTCTGGCATGTTGGCGCAGGTAGCCCTTCTTCCCGAAACCTCCTCGGCTGACGCTTCAAGGATCCTGCAGAAGAATGGAAGAAGTGCATAAGAAACAATAGACCGTGCAGTGCACATTGCATCTCCAAGTCTTTAGATAGCTCGCAGCAGCGGCAGTATTGCAAAGACAAGGTTGGCAGAACGCTCGGTTTTTCGCCCAGAGGTTCAGACGAAAATAATGGACGTACCTTTTATGGGTAATCCCTCTTTGGTCAACATATTGACCAGACACTGCAGTCACTATCCGTGCCTTCGGTTCTCTCCAGTACAGAAAGCAGCCCTTTCGTGGTGCCCGAGGTTGCAGCTCCACATCCTCTTTTCCAAAGAGTTCCACCCAATATCACTCCCTAAATCCTAACCAACTGCATTATTCAACTCTAAATCGTATACAGGAGGTAATTCCTCCAGGAAACGACGACTTGCCTTAGAACCCACCCTTAATCCATCCCAAAAAGACTGATGGTGGAATTTTTCTCTTTTATTCCATTTGGTCAACGATGCCATTTGTCTGTTGTGGGTTCTAATAGTTGTGTCGAAAGGGCACATTCTAGAATTTTGGCAAATTCCCTCTTGCTACACCTTCAAAGGGGACCTCTACCTCCTCCTCTACGCGAGTCGTTTTGCACAAGTGTCTATTTTGATACACACAGGGACCGTCGGAGTGGTTCCGAATCTCCAACAACAGAGTTAGGGTTTACGCGAGTCGTTTTGCACAAGTGTCTATTTTGATACACACAGGGACCGTCGGAGTGGTTCCGAATCTCCAACAACAGAGCTAGGGTTTACTCTCAGTTCCTCATCAACAAGCAAGTCAGGAAGGAAGCGCCTGATTTTAGATCTTTGTGCAAACGTTTCAAATGTTGTACCTCAAGCAGGTGCTAAAGTTCTATTGCCAGAACGACTTTATAATTACACTCGACCTCGGGGATGTCTATTTTCATGTGCCAATCCTTCCAAAGCATAGGAAGTGGCTACACTTTACTATAGGTACAAACCTTTTCAATTCAAGGTCCTACCTTTTTGGACTTCGGTCCGCTCCACGTGTCTTTACGTGGATCTTGGCACCAGTGGCAGCCTGTCTATGTCTGCAAGGCATACAAATTTATCATTACTTAGACGACTGTTTAAGAAGGGCTCGCTCTTATCAACAAGCAGTCCAGCACACCCAGACTTGTCAGTCACTATTTCAAAACCTGATTTTCAAAAAATCATGACAAGTCCCAACTAGTCCTAGCTCCGATATGAACATTTCTCGGAGCATCAATCAATACAAACCTAGCAAGGGTGTTTGTCTCACACGAACGACAGGCCTGCATCTCCCACTTGGTGGTTCTTCTACGTACAAAAGAAAAAAAAAAGCCAGTTTCAGTAGATCTTCAAAGGCATTCCTGGCCACAGGCTCCACCTGCATCCAGTTGGTTCCCAACTGCAGATTACACATGAGAAAATGCTAGAGGAGCTAGCCAAGCAGTGGCGATAACTATCTGGCTCATTCAACGACAACATCGTATTGCCTTTCGAATGAGGACACCGCTGGGATGGTTGGCCCACGCTCCCAGTGTCGCAGCAGGCCGCTCCCTCCTCAGATGCTCCACCGCTCACCCTTACCAACGATGCCTCTCTGGAAGGTTAGGGAGCGCACCGTCAGGGTTTTTTCCATCAAAGGCAGATGGACGCCTCTCCAACGCATGTCACACACTAACCGCTTGGAGCTGTTATACAGTTTCCTGGCTTTGAAGGCCTTCCTCTTCCTAGTGCGAGAGGAATCAGTGTTAGCGTGTACAGACAATACTATCGCTATACAGTATCTCAACAAGCAAGGAGGTACGCGATCATTGTCGCCCAAACAAGCACAACACATTTGTGAATAGGCCATTCACCATCGCGTTGATATTTCTGCAATACATGTTCCAAGGGTCTCGAAAATCATGACGGACTCCCTCAGCGGATCCGCCTAGGACAACCACGGGTGGGATCTCCACCAACAGACCCTGGACCACATCTTATGCCTGGGGGGCCAACCAGACCTGGATCTGTTTGCATCACCTCTCAACCGCAAATGCCTATACTATGCAATCTGGTTTCCCCACTAAAGATTGTGCGGAACTGCATTAGATGAACTCGTCAACAGTATTTGCATTCACTTTTCCGCCGATTCTGTTTCTGTCTCGTCTCCAGCGGAAAATGAGGTTCTAACCATGTCAGATCTCCCTCTTTGTGGTCAGACGGCCTCGCCGACCGTGGTGCACGGGTCTCCTCCTACTACCTTGCTGCGAACCTATCACTCTATGCCCTCTGCTGCACCTTCTGACAGTGCAGTACGGAAGGATTCACCATCCGCATTCCTCAGGCCTCAAGCTCGCGGCTTCAACCTGAGCACTCTGAATTTGCTCACTTGTGCATTGCCTCAGACTAAAGGGAGGTTTCTCGTGAACGCAAGAACCCCTCCACTACTTAGATATATAAACTAAAATGTAAACGCTTTGGTATCTGGTGCAAGTCTGTCTGCATCAATTCCGTGCACGCTACACCAGAGCAAATCCTACCTGTTTTTCTCCTTATGGCAAAGTCAGCCATTTTTCTCATTTCGTCTTGAAAAGTACTGGCTGCACTTCTCGTTTTCGCCATGACGGATTCAGGTCTCTCTATTCCTTCCTGATTATTCGCACGTTCTTTTAGGGCCTCTACCGGATGTTTCCGCCCATCTGGCGTTTCCCCGCCTTATTGGCGCCTCAACATTGTATTGGCCCAGCTTCTCTAAGCTTCTTTTGAACCTATCCATTTCACGGATTCGACATTTCTAACATGGAAAGTTTCCTTCCTACTCGCTCTCACGTCTTCCCGACGTGTGAGTCCTATTCAAGCTTTTACCATCAAACATATTTACCTTCAACTTCCAAATGACTCTCTGGTGCTGCACACCAATCCACTATTTATATTTATTGTTGGCTTTGACTTCATCTAGAAGAGTCAGTGATGTCCAGGCTTTCACTGTCCATCCACCTCTCTTACAGTTCTTGTCTAATTCAGTAGTGCTCCGCACAAACCCAAAATGTATGCCTAAGGTGCCTTCGGACTTTCACCTGAACGAACCAGTCATCTTAAGGAATTTTTTTTTCCTAATCCGCAATCCCCTGCGGAAAGGGCATTGCATACACTTGACATCAGGAGATGTTTAAAGTTCTATTTACAAAGGACCTCTACAATGCACAAATCCAATCAATTGTTCATCGCTTATGGAAGGATACGACAAGGACATGCAGTGTCTAAACAAACCATAGCTAGATGGATCTCTGCAGCTATTGACTTTTGCCATATACAAGCAGGAAGACCTTTACAGGCAACTCCAGGGGCTCATTCTACAAGAGCTGTGTCTTCCTCGACTGCTCTTTTCGCTGGAGTTCCTCTTCAGCAAATCTGCAGAGCAGCAACCTGGTCCAGCAGGCATACTTTCACCAAGCACTATTGTTTGGATGCAGCCAGCGAGACTGATGCTTCAGTGGGTCAAGCAGTTCTTCGAAATCTTTTCAGATAAGGTGAGCCTCTGTTTCCCTCCTCCTCTATACTGCTTTCCAGACGCTTATTTCATGCCTATTATTATGTACATTCTTATGCAAATTTTTCATGCTTTTAGGAATCAGGCATTTCATTATGATTGTGTTTTTCATATGCACGAACTTATGCTACAAATAGCGTCTTCCAAGCATTATTATATACTGCTATCTACTCTGATTCAGGCTTGTGAATCTATGAAAGACACCCCAATACTGGAGAAGAACAATAGTTACTTACCTGTAATCTGTGGTTCTCCAGTATTGGTGTCTTTCATAGATTCACATGCCATCTCCCCTCAGAGGCTCATAGGCTAGGTTGGTTTTACCTTCACTCCTGTGCGAGAAAATCTGAGAGCCTGAGCCTCTGGGGAGGACTTTCTGGTGGGTGCTATCGACTGATTGGCTGCAGTTTGGACTATACAAAATGACTAGGATAGTCATGAGTGTGGACGTTTTTTCTATGGTAGCTTGGGCTACTTTACTTCCAGGTTGATTATTACCAAGTTTTTCTAAGGATATTATTGCATATTATTGCTTTTTTATGTACCGTGGGACTCCCACTCCGACGGGGAATGATTCAGGCATGTGAATCTATGAAAGACACCAAAACTGGAGAACCACAGATTACAGGTAAGTAACTATTGTTCTTACAGCCCCAGACTACATAACACCTGTGTGGCAAATTCAGATTTGGATGGAAATCAACTCGGAAAAATAGTCAGGCCATACAATATACAATACATAGTTAACAAACATTAAACATATAATAACATCCCAAAAATAATTGCATGCTAAAAACAATGTTTAAAAACGTTAAGAGTTCTCCACTGCCAGTTGAGTCCACTCATAACTAAAAAACTACCATTAATAAAGTGCTACATTGATGGCAACCCGGCCTAAGTGCCATCTAACTAATTGTAAGAAGGGCCACAATTAAAACGCTGTAAGGAACGATTATCCAGAAAACAGTATTTAAGGCTTTTAAGATGTGTATAATTATTTTTACGATCAATCTAAGAAAATTCCAAATTTCCCATAAAGTGCTTAGGAGAAATCCCCATACTGGTGAAAAACAAATGTCGACAACTATGTTGCAAGCTATAAGCAATACAGTCACATGAATAGGTTTGAAAATCTTTTGTTAAAGACTCTGGATTTCATAATTAACAGTGTCTAATGAAATGTTCTAGGTACTCTCTAAGCCACATATATATATAAAGAGACCTGTTTAAAGATCAATTCAGAATCTGTGGACATACATAAAAGCAACGCATCCTTACAATGTGTTCTACCATAAGCAATAAAAAGCTGTGGAGGTAGTCTCTTCAAGCCTTCTGGAAAAAGGTACAAAACAACATAAAAAGCGTCACAGATTCTATCCCCTCGCAAACTCTCATCCGTAGATGGATGAACTACTTATTCCTTTTTTCCAGGTTCTAGTGTACAGTTTTACTGGCAGGGTGCATAATCTAAAACTGATATATAGAGATCTTTTAAGAGCGGGATAAAGCATGTCCAGGTATGGTTGGAAAGTAGTAATGCATTTGAGAATCTGGAGCTGACCTATCTTTTTCCCTGTCTGATTGTTGAACATATAATGCCAAATCGTTTGCTTTACAGTCTTGCCACTTTCCACAGCCATTTTTTCTGGTTCATACCAGCATTTGGCATTGCCAATAGTTATCAAAGTGGTGGCCACACAGTTTAACCAGGCTCGTTTTTCTAGCTTGGCTTACGACCAAACTTCCTGCATAATGACCAAATGAATCCTCAACTCGTGTTTTGTTCATATTCTTACCCAATATGGGAGGGTACGTAATGCTACATACTGCTCAACAGATTTAAGACCCAGCTCATGCCTCAGAGCGCCCATTGGGGTCCCTGGAAGTAAAAACTATTCTCTACCCTTACCAACCCCTTGACCTTTTTAAAATCCCACAGCTCTACTCCATAAAGCCCAGCCATGTGGGTTTGTACTCGATATGCCTAAAGGGCGGTGCCGATCAATCGGCAGCCCTGACTTTTAGCTAAGCTGAAAGCTCAGCTGGCATTTAGACTCATTGTACCGCAGGCCCAAGGATCAATCTGCAATCAAAGTTAGCAGATCTGGCATTACTGATAACAAAGCGGCTAATAACGAGAAGATGGAAATCACCCACCCCACCAAACGTACAGAACTGGTGGGAAGAAGTGATTAGCTGGGGGAGGGCAGAGAGTGAATCGCTGCACGTTACTTCTAATTGGCAGTGGCTGTGGCAATCTGCCCATATCCCGCTAGTAGAAGCGCCCAAACAATTCCTATAAATCCTCAGTCACAAGAAATAGGTTTCAACAAACCCATGAATCATTGCTACAACTCAACAAGTCTGGTTTTGTGCTCTGTGGTGAATAGCCAACAAGTGAGTAGCAAGTACAGGAGGGAGGTAGGGGCGATTATAAGTTAAGCGATAGTAGAATACATTTCCCACACCAATGACGTTTGAAAATGTGGAGCTATATGTTATTAATAACCAATGTATAAGATAAATATACTCATACAAACCATTAGCGATTATTTGAATGATAATGTCAAATGATGCCTTCACATGTATGCATTCTATAAATGTCAAAATTAATAAAGTTTGTTGGGAAAAAAAGCCAGCTTGGAATAATGACATTATTTTATTAGCTTCTGCCAACTCGTTCAGCTTATTCATAATTTGTCTTGCAAAGATTTTTAGCGCATTATTAATCAGACATATTGGGCTGTAATTGGCTTACAGTCTCCCTTTTTGAAGATAGTTCTAATTTCTGCTCCCCTCTATGATTCAGGGATATTCCCCCTTGCAGAGATTTCATTTGACAATAAGTTTAAATAGATCGACCAAATTTATGGTTCACATTTATATAGGTCACCTGGGATTTTGTCTGGGCCTGGTGCCTTTCCCGATTTTAGCAAGTTGATCGCACTAACTGTTTCATCTAAACTAACAAAAAGACTAAAGCAGCAGCTGTTTCACACTCTGCAATGGAAATATTTGGGGAAGAAGCCTGGCTATGACTTAGCGCACAGATATCCTTGTCACTAGCCCCATACAGTAGAGAGAAGTGCAAAATCCATGTTTCAGTGAATATATTATAATAGTGGGATTTCGCACTTACTGGCTTAGTTAAAGCTACCAATTTCCCAAAGGATCTAATGTCTTTAATTTTGCTAGCAAAAAGCAGATCTTGCCATAGATTCTCCTCCCATTCCCTTTTGGCCTCCCTCTGCTGGGCTTTATAAGTTTGTCTGGCTTCACTACTTTTAGGTCTATCTCCTTCTTGAATAGCCAACTTCAGTAAGCTCTTAGCTAGTTTACATGATGAAGTAAACCATATATTCTCCTTGAGCAATTTAGAATTTGAAATAATCACCTCCTCATAGAAAACGTTTTGCAACCCACTAACCAACTCTGTGTGCACCATTAAAGTAGGAATGTCCATTACATTTATCCCCTCAAAGTGTCCTAAAGATGTAACAAACAAACAAACAGTACAGCTGTGAATATAGCTTCTGATTATACAAAACTACACTGTTAGTTACTACAGTTAGTTGATTATTGGTTACTGGAGGGGCACGGACATTAGTAAGAGGGAATTGGTTTGTTTGATTCAAGGATTCTCCAAAGAGAGTCACCTCCAGTGAGTTATGGTCTCTATTGGAACTCTCACGAACTCTCATATTGACCAGAAGCGACCACAAGTGCACATTGATAAGTACATAGTCAATAACACTATGGCTGATACCTCTCTTGACAGTCGGTGCTCTCGCAGGTTTTGAATTGGTACGTCCAGTACATGCTCTTAGCCCTCAGGCGATTGTTAGGGAGGCTAATTTGAGCGCAATCGTTCTTGGCGGTCCTATCAGTGATGGAATACCCCAATACTCATCCTCCTCACTAGTAATCTCGTTTATGAAGGGGCAAGGTTTAGAAGAGGTATTAAACTCCCCAGCTACTCTTGTATCCAGATCTATAATATCCAATATTTTGGTTAAAAATGGATATGATAGAAGGTTTATCAACTGGATGCGTTGGCCTAACATAAATATTTAGTAGGACCACAGAGAACCTTGTGGCTAAGGTTACTATAATCCCCCCATTAAATCAGGGCAGTCTATTTTAAGGGAGATTTTTGAACTAAAGCGATTGTTTCTAACCATAATTAAAAGCCTGCCAATTGCTCTCCCAAGCCGCTCTGCCCGTTTAGCCTCTACACTGAAGGAGGTAAACCCATCTAAAACAAAACCTTCTCAGTAGTCCATGTTTCTTGCACCATACATACGTCATATTTCCCCATGTTCTGCAGCCAATCTGGATCGCTCAGTTTTGAATTTAACCCAGCTACATTCCAGGATAAAAGATTAAGACTAGCTAGGTTACAAGAGCTATTAGCAGGTTGGGGCCCTAAGAGGACACAGGAGCCAGACAGTCCACTGTGGGAAATACCATCAACCTCACTATGCAAATCCAACTTTGGTACCTCCCCTTCCCAAAAATTAACCCTAAAATCATCAGTATCCTGGATGTCATCTAAAAAATTATCACAGGAAATCTTATCAGTAATTCTGTTCGTATAATTTTGGCTTAATGCACAACACATTAGACACTTTAATATTAGCATTTGTTTTACATGATCTAACATTTTGATAGATGTATGATGACGAATTTAAATTCTAATTTAATCAATCAATTGTATTCAGGTTGGACGATGGAGAAGCTGGAGTTGTGATAGTATCTCTTGTGGCATAATTAAGCCAATGCCTAGAAAGTCCTCCCTCATTTTACGATAATAGGAGGGGCGCTTTCCAGCGTATACCCAACTGTTAACCCCCAGAGAGATGACAGGTGTGAAGTTCAGTTTGTATAATATTCTCAGCAAGATCATTTGAACACAGAACAACATGAATGTAATTGTAAGGTGATGTGGTGGTTGAACATCATTTTGAATAGACAATGTCTGATCTAATTATAGATAAACAGTTTTGCTCCATCCTTAACCGATAAATCACTTTGTTAATTAATGCTTCTGTGTCTTCAGAGGTTCCTGATTTAAATTTTGGAACTTGTACCGTATAACTTGACTTGTTGGATTTCCGGTGTGCATTTTGCAGGGAACGATGTTTGATAAGTGGGCGATGGCGCCATGGTGGAAAGAGAGTTGCTCCCTGTTTTACTGGTCGATACAATAGTTTTGATCGGGGGAAGTTCATCTCATCTAATAAAGGACCTGCAGATGACAGCATAGTGTTTTGCGATTTTAAGCTGGAAACTGTACAGTAGCTATGGGGATCATTGCATGTTCTTCGATCTGGGCTCTCTAGTTTGGTATTTTTACAAAAAGAATTAGTTGTTAGAAAACGAGTGGTTAGTCTTCTAGAGTCCAGATTAAAGTTCGAAGTTATATCCCCACAAGCAGCATGGACTGAGTTCACAGATCACGGATCTGGCAGATTAGATTCTTGGACATTTTGTTTACAAACCTGACTTCCGCAGCAACAAAACACTATCAATGAAAGTTCCGCAACTTGCGTTCTTAAAGCCACAACCTGGTTCTGAAGATCGGTCAGTTTACTAGACAACTGTTCTATTTCCCCTTTTTCCTTTGGGACATTATGTGGTCTTGAGGCAGGTAGTTCGATAGAAATATCCTGCAGGGGCACAGTGGACAAAGGCGTTTACGCAGATTGTTCAGTTATTTCATTTGGTTGTATAGGTTCAAAGATTTTGTGGCAAGGCACATTAGGGGCAATAGTCACACTGGGATTCAAAGAGCTGGGTCTTGGCCATTTTCTTTTGCGGGGCTATTGATTCGAGAGCTAGAACTAGAGCCTAGCGGAGCAGGAAGAGGAGAGTTTGATTCCACAGATTTAATATGCTAGACATAGGAGGCCCTTTATGCTCTTTGGAATTTGAGGAAGCTCTGGGTTTGTTTGATTTACAAATGTCAGGTACTTTTCGCAGGTTGCCCTTCCTCTTTGCATTACTTGTATTAAGAAGTAGTTCAAAGTATTCTGTTAATGTGTCGATATCAGCCAGTGTAGATGAATCATTTGGGGTGCTATCTGGTCTTAGAATCCCAGGTCTTTTCTGCTTCTTTGCGAGAATTCCAAGATTCTCAGCAATCCCAGCCTTGCATTTTTCCATCGTTAAGTGGAATATATGTTGTGTGTCTACGTAATCCACAATCAATCTCACTATGCAATCTCAGTATACAGCTAGTATAATGGGTTAAGCACTTAAGACAGATGGAAGCTGGTGATTTCTTCAAGATGAAAGAGAGTAGGCCCACTCCAGCCTCCTCCAGGCGATGATGGGCGAAAACGGGCCCACACACGTCCTATTTCGAACACACTTTCTCCCTCCACAGGAAAGCGAAATCAGCTCACCGCAGGTTTTGTTTTTTGGCTATTTTTTTCTTTTAAAAACATCCAACGCGTTTCGGCCGTTACATCCATCATATATATATTTATTTTTTTTTGTTTTTGGCGCAAGACTTTTATTTCACATCGTCACAGAGTTAATATACACTTTCTACGCCTACAACCTGACTAGGCCGGCATTGCATCAGTTGGTGTCATCAAACATTGCTCTTCACATACACAGCCCATCAGCCGACAACCGAAGGTCCGGCGGCGTGTCGATATTTTCACTGTCAAGTGTGCAATTAGACAATGTGTGACGCTGGTACTATGGCATTGATGGTCTTACATTTTGTACAGTTTTTTATCCTTACAGTTGCAACCCCCGTAACCTGGAGGAGCATTTCAACCCAACCCCCCAGAAAGAAATAAAAAATGATAAGAACATATATATCACTGCATCACAGCATTCTTCCCCCTCCATCACTTCATCGATTAAACTCCCCTACCAACTTTCGGTCTATGTCAATTCAGCTCTGCCTGCGGTTCTTGGACTGCCAAGGTCGACGCTATGTATTGTCTAAAGGGCTCCCAATAGTCTCGAGGGCGCGAGCCCGCCGGCAACTCCTCTTCGTATGTGGCTAGTGTGTCAGAGCAATACGCCAAGTCCTCCAACCAGTTTTTAACTTTAGGTCGTAGTTTGCTGCTCCAGTGTAATGACACTCTCCTTTTTGCCATGAGTAAGGCGATCACGCACAGTCTTCGCCTTTGCGCTTTTAGCTGCGGCACCAACCCCAGCAGACATATCTTGGCTGTGCATGGCAGCTCCGCGCCCAGCATATCATTAAGGGCTTGGATCACCTGTACCCAATATTGTGCAACCAAGTTACAGTGCCACGCTAAGTGCATAAAATCAGCATTGTCCTGCCCACATCTTACACAGTTGGAGTCATCCCTCAAACCATACCGGTGCAGCCTGTTGGGTGTGTGATACACTTGATGCAGGTATTTATAGTGTATAAGTCTCAGATTGCCATTTGGTGTCAGCATTCCCATAATTACACAGGATGTCTCCCATTCCTCATCTGTCAGTGTATCCTCTAGTGAAGTGCACCACCTCTCCCGGGCCCGTGTTGCTGTACTCCCTATGTGTGCCTGCGCGCTGCTGTAGAGTCTAGAGACCAAGTGTGATGCGGAGGGAGAGGTAAGAACCATTTGCAGTGGGGCCAGTGTCTGTGGTTCAGCCGGGAATGTCGGATAATACTCCTTCACCGCTCGTTGTAGTCGATAGTAGTTGAAGCTAAAGAGCAGTGTCGGGTTTTTAATGTAAGTCAGCTCGTGTAGTGTCACAAACTTCCCGTCCTTATACAAGTCGCCCCATCTGTCTATGCCAGCCTGCTTTAGTAGGTCCATACCAACTTGCTCCTGAGTCACAGAAATGGCTGGATGGTGTTCTAGTGGGAGTGCGGGTGCATAAAGGGGCGTGTTGTGCGCTGTCCTGCCTAGCAGTTTCCATGCTTCAATTGTGGCATTCACCGGATTGATATCCTGTGCATGTAATCGTGGTCTGCTGTGGGACAGAATGCTTGTCAGCGGGATCGGGTCTGCATCCCCCTTTTCCACCGCTACGTGCGTTAGGAAGGGTATCTCATGGAACCAGTAGTGCGCGAATTGTGCCTGGGCGCAGAGATAGTAGAGGTACATATCAGGGACCTTAAACCCACCCTGGGCGTATGGCAATGTCATTGTCTGTAGATCAATCCTGGCCTGTTTCCCGGCCCATATTAAGGATAGCATGAGCGATTTTATATTACGGAACACCTCTGCGGGGGGTTTAATGGGTATGTTGTTGAATAGGTACAGAAATTTTGGCAACAGTACCATTTTCACTATAGCAAGTCTGTCAGCCAAGGACAGTGGCAGTCCAACCCACCTCTTAATTTTATCTTCCAGCGAGGATATGACTCTCCCGTAATTGGTGCGGATAACCAATTCCGGGTCCCTGTGGAACCACACTCCTAGATATCTAGTCGGCTCGTCTTGCCACTCCAGAGGATAGTCCAGTGTGGTAGGCTTAGTGCCGTCAGTTAGTGCCAGCACTAGGGACTTGGACCAGTTAATTTGCAGTCCTGAATGCTGACCATATTTAATATATTCCCGCAGCAGCGGGTTGAGATGCTGGTCGGGGTTCTTAACATACAGGACCATGTCATCAGCGTATAGAGATATGTGTATAGGTCGTGCTGGAAGTTGAATGGCCGAATGATGGTAATGCTGTCTGATTTTGCACGCCAGTGGCTCGAGCACGAGGGCAAATAACATTGGTGAGAGCGGGCACCCCTGTCTGGTGCCGCGTCCAATGGTAATTGGGCCAGAGAGGTGTTTATTAACCCTAATTCGCGCAGTGAGATTCGTATACAACATGGTAATCCAACCTGTAAACAGTGGCGGGAACCCCATTCGAATCAGTACCGCGTGGAGGAAGGGCCAGTCAATGGTGTCAAAGGCTTTGGCCGCGTCCAAGAGGACCGCCACCGCCTTTATGTCCGGGGCCAAGTAGTGCGCCAGTGCAAATAGGGTGCGGTATTGTGCGTGGTTGATCTGTCCGGGATGAAACCCGACTGGTCAGGCCTAATCGGCAGCGGCATAAGTGGTTTTAGCCTGTCCGCCAGTAGGCTTGCCAGTATTTTGGTGTCCACGTTGATGAGCGAGAGAGGACGATATGAGTCGCATTGTTCTTCGTCCCTTCCGGGCTTCAACATGGCAATTAGGAGCGCCTCTCTCATTGATGCTGGTAGCGTCTGTGCCTCATGTGAGGCTTCATAGAGTCGCACTAGGTGGGGCGCCAGGATGTCTGCGTACGCTTTGTAGAACTCGACCACAAAGCCGTCCGGCCCCGGGGCCTTGCTATTTGGGAGACGTCTAATGGTGTCTATGACCTCCTATGTTGTGATAGGGCGCGCTAGGTATTCCCTGTGTCCGTCTGCCAACCATGCTATTTCAACATCCGCCAGATAAGTCAGCAGATCCTCTTGCGGTATGACCGGTCGTGCTCTATATAGTGCCCCGTACGTGCCCATGAACTCCCCCATGATAGTCTGTATGTTGTGTGTGCGTTCGCCAGTCGTGGTTTGAATCACCTCAATGTGCTGCGGTGTCCTGCCCTTACAGATTTTCTCAGCTAGCGCCCTGCCAGGTCGACCTCCCTCGCCGTATCTCCTGGCTGTCGTTCGTTTGAAGATGTATTTCAATTCATCTGCCGCAAATGAATGGTGTTCTGATAAAAGGGCCCTGATGTCTCCCAGCAGAGCAGCATCCCCCGTGTGTGTGTACCGCTGTTCCAGTTCCTGTATGTCCTCCTCCCGCCTCTGAAGTTGGTGTCGTATGTCCCTCAGTATGCCAGAAGTGGTGCTTATGCATACGCCCCCGATAGTTGCCTTGAAGGCTTCCCACAGGAGGCACGGGTCTTCCGTCGTGGGTGAGTTTAGCTCAAAGTAGTCTGTGATCGCCTTCAGGATGGTGTCCGTATATATTGGATCCCTCAGTGCTTGTGCGTTGAATCGCCATACATACGGCGGCGGCACATAGTGAGGGATATGTAGCTTTATTAACACAGGGCTATGGTCTGATAACGTCCTGGGGAGGTGCTTGACGTCTTTCACCCATGTCAGTGTGTCCTGAGTGCCTAGCCAGAAGTCTATTCTGGACCAGCTGTTATTAGCCGCGTTTATGTGTGTCGCCTGACAGTCCCCAGGGTGCTTTATCCTCCACACGTCAACCAGGTGTAAGTCAGTCATCGCTTCTTGTAGCATTGCCCTCGCCTTGACATGTGGTTCCAGGGTATGTTGTGCTCTGTCCAGCCCATCTTTAAGTGTGACATTAAAATCTCCCCCCCATAGTATGTTGTCTGCCTCAACATCTGCCAGCGTGTGCCACAAGGTTTCGTAGAAGTTGGAGTCATCTATATTCGGGTCATAGACATTCACTAGTGCGATCTGCTGTTGTCTCACCTTGCCTACCACCACCACGTATCTGCCCTCCGTGTCTTTGCGTGTGTCCGTGATTTTAAAGTGGGTTCCCTTTTTTATCAGTATACTAACGCCCCTTGAGAAGGTTGAATAGTTAGAGCTAGTGATCGATTCCGCCCACCTACTCCCCAGTTTCGATGTGTTAGTGGGCACCATGTGTGTTTCTTGTATAAAGACCACATCTACATTAAGTCTATCTAGATACGCAAACATGTGTCGTATCTTCTTCGGATTCCCCAGGCCTCGTATGTTCCACGTGATAAAGTTCAGCTTGTTAGGGTGCGTCATCACTGAGTGTCTAGCTGTCGATTCTGTGCGTTAGTGTTTGGTATATTGACCATTATGCAGTTTCGCAACTCTGTGTTGCGTGCGTGTCGTAGTATTCCTATTGGGAGCATAGTAAAAACCACTTCAACCCAAGCAACGGATGGAGTCGCAATGCCTCTCAGATACAGTGCATATATTTGAACCTTCCCCAACTCCCTTCTCCTCCCCCCTCCCACTTCAGCACCCAAACTTTTCCAAAGCCATCCCCATAAGAACTTCAAAACAACGTCGAAACTTGAGTTGGGGTACACCCGCATGGGGGTGTCGCCAAGAGCACACGTCTCCATCCACATAGTGGATGTGGACGGGTGCAGATTTCAGTCGCATATGTGACTGAGTTTGTCCCTCATCTCCTCCCCTTGCGACGCTTTAGGGTGAGGCAGCAACTATCTCCATAGGCAGTCTAACCTTGCTCTGTAGAGCGTGAGATAGTGCGCTCCAGTGCGCCCACGGCGTCCCTTCAGTAGAGGGTTCCACTCTGGACATGAGTGCCGTTACATCAGTTCAAAGGTTATGCATCCCTATTATTGCTAGTCATCAGTTGCAGACATTTACCTTGCGTCTTGTGGCGCAATATTTACTCACTGTTCAAACAGTCCTGTAGGTGCACGTCGCAGCCAAAGAAAAAAAAAAAAAAAAAAAAGGTTTCTCTCCCACTGCAGCTCAATGCAACTCGGCGTCCGCCCATCTCGGCCAGTTCAAGTTCAATCCGCTCATTCACTCGCAGTAGTCCTTCAGTTCGGCCATCAATCGTTGTCGCTCAGCCTGTCTCCCTTTTCCCGCTCTTTGCGGCGTTTGCCGAGTGTCTTGACATATTCGTGCGCGGCCTGCACCGACTGGAGTATCACTGGTTTGCCCTCAGTAAGAATTCTGAGTCTCGCTGGGTAGAGCATTGCATACCCGACTCCCATGTCACGGAGTTTCTGTTTGACGGAGGCGAATTCCTTCCGCGCCATTTGCACCGCCATGGTGTGGTCGGGATAGAACTCCAGGGTGCTTCCCTGATACGTAACTTTGCCTTTTTCTCGTGCAAGTCGTAGTATGGTGTCCCTGTCCCGGTAGTTGAGGACGCGGGCGATGATCATCCTAGGAGCAGCCCCCGGCTTAGGGGTGGGCGCCAGGGAGCGATGTGCACGCTCGATCAGGAAGACCTCTGAGAAGCTCTCCGTGCCAAATATGTCCTTCAACATGGCCTCCACGTACGTCTCCATCTTGCCGGTGTTGGTCGTCTCCGGCAGGCCCGAAATGCGCACATTATTGCGGCGTGACCTAGCTTCTTGATCCTCCACCTTCGCTTTTAGGGTTTCTAGCGTTTTCGCTATGGCGCTACATGACTTTTACGTGTCCCTGGAGAGATCCTCGACCGTTGATATTCGTTGTTCTGCTTCCACCAGTCGTTCCTCATGGTTCTCCATTTTCGCCGTCATGGCGTCCACCCTCAGGACAACCGCGTCCATCTTGTTGTTCATCTCCTGCAGGCTCTGCTGGATGGCACGCAGGACTGTTTCCATGTTGGTATCGTCTTCCAGGTCGTGATCCCTCTCCGCGTCCGTGGCAGGCGCTGTTTTTGGCGTTTGTTTCTTTGATTCGAAGGGTAATTTTGATTGACTCTTATCCGGTTTCCCCATGCCGCTGGAGGACACAATCGGACTGTTAGTGCGCTGCGCCGGACTGGTCGCAGCTGGGGACACTATCGTTGTTCGCTTCCTCCTCGGTGGATTGCCCTGTGCCCCTATCGCCGCTGATTTACTCATTTGGCCCCTCTCTATTCATGCTGTCATCATGGCATGCGGACCTCTGCGCGTTGTTGCAGGGGCTGTATCGCCGTTAATGTGCCGTCTTTGATATCCTCACCGAAGTGGAAGGCGCCGGGAAGCGCAACAGGGCGCGATTACCTCGGATCGACAGAGCCACGTCCCTGCATGATAAGCTCGCTGGCCATCCGGCAGTGAGTGTTGTTGGAAGGTAACCTTCGCACTGTGCCTGTACCTCAGCGCTTGTTTCCCAGTTGCAAATATCTTTGTCCCAGGAGTTGCGCCTTTTTTGCCACTAAGCTGCCAGCAGCCCCTTCCAGCCGACTGCCGCACCTCTGAGCCGCCGCCCGCCACTCGAGTACTCACTCAGGGTCATTACAGGCTCGCTGCGCCGTTTGCGGTCCCTCCGGCTGTGCGTTTCACTGCGGCCGCCATTTTGAGGTCCGTGGAACGCATCTCCTTCGCCGGTCTGGCACCGCCTGCAGGGGCATCCAGGTCTTTGTCCCGGGCAGCGTAGTGGTACTGCTGTTGCAGCGCGAGGTTGCAGCCGCTTATTGGTCGTGTTTAGGGGCTGTCAGCACTTGTCCGACTCGGTGCCCCGGGTCGCGGTCGCCCCCATCTTGGATCGCCGATCGTCGCTACAGCAATGTTCCTCGCCTTCTCCTCACGGCGTCTCGCCACGCCGCTGTAATGTCAGCGTCTCGTTACTCCCATCTTCCAATCACCATATCTCTGTCCGTGGCGGGCAGAGAAGCAGTTTTGGGGGATATAGGGCCGCTTTTCCTTCACCCGTCCGGCGGAGCTGACTCACACGCCAGCCATTCCGCAGTGCGCCCTCTAGCGCCCCCCTACATCCATCATATATATATCATTGACACTGGTATCCCGTCTAGTAGACCTTTGTCCAATGCATGCTGACCCTCTGTAAGTACCTTATGTGCATACAAGTATTCTGTGGTGTAGGTCATTTCTTTCCATTTGCTCTTTAATTCACCTATCGTTGCAGGTGAGATATGGGTTTCCTGCAAGAAGCCTATTTCATCCCTATTCTCTTCAGGTCAGGTCAGACTTGTCAAGGATATTGCAGGTTATTACCTTGAATCATATCTGAGTAATATTGTTATTTTAGCCCGAGTTGATGGGGTTTAATTCTGTCCACCCCAGCTCTACTTTCTAAGTAGGGGGTCTGTGCTTCCAGGAAATTATCTTAGTTCTTCATTTGTTGATCTACTCTGGTGAGATCGCCCCAACGGTCTCTCCTCCCTCTACCCATGGGGCAGGTTAAGAATCATTACAGGATCTCATGCGTTGCCACATGACTTGTTACAACCATAATATTTATTGTATTGTAATTGCATTTATATAGTACTTACTACCCCTAACGAGGCATTGAAGCGCTTTTTGGGGGAGTATACTCCGCAACCCATAAAGGATTAGTGGTGAATTAATATAATTAAATATTAAAGTGATTTGAGTGGTGGATGTTTGTCAGTTTTTTGGGTTGAGAAGGATTGTGGAGGGATAGAATATGGAAAAAGGTTGCTACCCTTGATTTTTTTTTTTTTTTTTCGCTATCGCGGAACAGCCAGTTATACCGTTCGTGTTGGGCTGGGTATGGTGGTCGTGGAGGCAGCAATCGGGGCAGTGTGTGTGCTTCGTATTGACCACTACAGGGAGGGGAGGAGGGGGGCAGCCTATATCTCTTCACGTGATCCCCTGTTCCACGCATTTCTGCTGAAAGGAATTTCTTAAGCCCCGCTGTCTCTTCTCGTCGCAGGACAGTGCTCTCCGCTCGTGCCCAGTTCACTAGCGACAGGCTCCAGTGTCGGATGTGCGGGGGTGTATCGGCCTTCCACCGCTTGGTAAGCAGTCTCTTGGCCGTGATCAGCCCGAGATCCCAATAACCGGCCTGGACCTTGTTCAGCCGGGTGCGTTTGTACAGTCCCAGTATACAGGCCTTCCATGTTTTCGGTACTTGTTCTTTGGTGCAATGTTTGAGTAGCGTGGTCACCCCTTCCCAGTACTGTTGGAGGGCAGGACAGAGCCAGAGCATGTGGAGGAGGTCCGCTCCCAGTAAGGAGCAGCGAATGCAGGCAGCATCAGTGACTGAAAAATATCTGTTTATCTTGTCCGGGGTGAGATATGCGCGATGTAGTATGTATAGCTGTATAATTTTGAAGCGAGGGTTGCGGGGGATGTTCACTGGGCCAGCCAGGATGACAGCCCACTCTTTGTCCGTCCAGTCCCTCCCTCTGTCTGTCGCCCACTTCTCTCTCAGTTGCACGGTTGTGGGATGCGTATGAAGAAGGAGAGCTTGTGCTATCCAATGAATTATGTGTGTGCCATTACTCATGACATGAAGGTATTGTATGAAGTGATGTGTGGGTAACTCGCCAGATATGTCTCCCCAAGCGGCAGTCAGCGTATGGATGAGGGAGGCGTGTAATTGGAACTGGCCAGTAGGAAGAGATGCGTTTTCCACGAGATCGGTGAAGGGGAGGAGGATGCCATCAGAGTATAGATCCCCCAGTGTTTCCACCCCTGCAGTGGTCCAATTGTCCAGTTTTACAGCTGTCAAGGTCCCCGCCGTAGTCGGGGTGCCCAACAGTGGGAGTATCGGGGCATATGGTATTGTCACTCGGGTCAGACGCAGACAGCGGAGGAAGCATCTGCGCGCCACTGCGAGCAGTAGTTGCGGTGGACGGGGAGACCGGGTAAGCGGATGAAACAGCATGTGGATTTGCAGCTGGGACCAGACAACGGTGTCCGTGGCTGTGTCTCCCAGGCTTTTACCACCTAGCCATCCCGATACCCACTGCATTTGCGCCGCTAGGTAATATAACTCCATGTTGGGAACAGCTAGTCCTCCCGCTTCAGTGGGCATATAAAGCTTCGTCAATGCAACTCGCGGTCGGCCCTTATTCCAGATCAGGTCACGTAGCAGGACCTCAAGGTCTCGAAACACCCGGGTAGGGACATAGGACGGAATATTTGCAAAATAGTACAGTAGCCGCGGCAGGACTATCATCTTCGTTAGGGCTATGCGACTAGGAACGTTTAGTGGTAGCGTTTTCCAGAACCCAGCCTGTGATCGGGTGGATGCGATCGCCCGCATCAGATTCCCCTCCAAAATATCCGTAGGTTCACGGTAAACGTGTATCCCAAGGTATCTGAACGTCGTGGGATACAACTGTAGTCTCTCGCCCCCGATGCGGATCTCACTCTCGGGAACATTCGGGTTAAAGGAGTAGGCCCCAGATTTGGTCCAATTCACCTTCAATCCCGACATTTCCTCAAAAGTGGCGAATATGTCAGTCAGGGACGCTGGAACATCGCTTGGGTCTTTGACATATAAAAGGAGGTCATCAGCATATAGTGACACCACATGAAGTCCATCTGCCATCGGTATACCCCACTCCGCCCCCTGGGATCTGAGTGTCGCAGCCAGGGGTTCCACCGCTAGGGAGAACAGCAAAGGCGAGAGGGGGCAACCCTGTCTTGTGCCTCTCCGCACACAGATAGGGTCAGAAAGCAGCGCCCCAGTGCGGACGCGGACCGTGGGTCTGCGGTATAAGAGTCCAACCATAGTTTGATAGTCGTCCGCTAATTCGAATTTGTCCATGACCGCTCGCAGGTAAGGCCATTCCACCGAGTCAAATGCCTTCTCTAGGTCTAGTACTAGGCATCCAGCGCGTGGCCACTGTCGTGTGGCATATTCTTGTATGCGGAATAGGCGGCGGATGTTGTGGGACGTGTGTCGCGTTGGCACAAACCCGTTTTGGTCGTGGTGTACCAGTGTGGGAACCATAGGGGCTAATCTGCGAGCAAGCGTGGAGGCGAGGATTTTATAGTCAGTGTTGAGGAGTGCCAAAGGGCGGTAGGACCCCATCCTTTTGCTATCTCTGTCGGGTTTAAGTAGAGATACAAGGGTAGCCTCATTAAGTGTCGGGGGCAAAGAGAAGTCATCCGTAGCCGCAGTGTACATCTTCACCAGGTGGGGAATAAGGATGTCTGAGGCGGCCTTGTAGAATTCAGCTGGCAAGCCATCCGGTCCCAGAGACTTGCCATTTGAGAGGTTAAAGATAGTGTCGCGAAGCTCCTCGGAGTCCAGCGGTGCTCCGAGGTCATCCTGCTGCTCAGTCATAAGGGTGGGCAGTTGTACGGCAGAGAGATATTCAGTTATGGCAGCCAGTGGGGCACGTAGCCGGGAACGGTACAGCCCCGAGTAGTGATCCGCGAATGCCTCGTGTATTTGACGTTGGGAGTAGAGTAAACTACCGTCATCTGTCTGTATTGCTGATACGGGGGTCGAGCGATCCTCCCGCGCAATGAGCCAGGCTAACAGTTTGCCAGGTCTATCACCCTGTCTGTGGATGCGGGCGGAGTGTGACGCGAAGTTGACGTTACGCAAACGGTCTAGCAGGCGGTCATGTGCTGCCATGGCTGCCGTCAGTCGAGCTTTCGCCTCCTCCCCCACTGCATGTTCAAGATCCAGTAGTTCGGTCTCTAGTCTCGTCAGGTCGCTTTCAAGTTGTCGCCGTATGTGTCCCTGTGTTCCCAAGCAGTGTCCCCGGGTCACCACCTTGAAAGCATCCCATTCGGTTTGGGGAGAGGACGCCGTACCCGCGTTGAATTCAAAGTACCTAGCCGTCTGTGTGATTAGGGAGTTGCGGAAGGTCACGTCTAGCAAGAGGTCCAGTTGGAGGCGCCAGGTGGGAACAGGTGGGTGTGGGTTGTCCCAAGCAATGACCAGTGTGTGGGGATTATGATCAGAGTGTGTGCGGCCCATATAGTGCGTGTCTTTGACCAACGGGAGAAGATCAGTGGAGACCATGTATCTATCTAAGCGTACATGTAGCGCATGCGCACCTGACCAGTAGGAATATGTTCGCGTTGTGGGGTTGCGCGCCCTCCATGCGTCGTGGAGATCCCACTGCATGGCCCAGTTGAGGAGGACTTTCGTGGTGGTGTGTGCCTGGGCATTGGCTGGGGGTACTGCAGATCTGTCTAGATTCACATCCATGACGCAATTATAGTCGCCTCCGAGAATCCATGGGATTCCATGCCAGGACGCCAGCGTCGTGGAGAGGCTATCAAAGAAGCCGCTCTGGTCGGTGTTTGGGGAGTATAAAGAGGCAAGTACCACTGGGCGCCCATCGAGTCTGCCTCGGGCAATCACATATCTACCCTCTGAATCTATCTGTGTGTCCATGACCGCCCACGGGATCCCCGGCCGGATCCACATGAGTGTCCCGCGGGCATAGGAGGAGTACTCCGTGGCGTAAAGTTGACCACGCCATCTGCGGCGTAGTGCGTGTACTTCTGTTTTATTTAAGTGTGTTTCCTGTAGCAATGCTACATGAAATTTGTGACGCTTTAAATAAGAATACATTTGGTAACGTCTCGACGGTGTGTGCATGCCTCTCACATTCCAAGTACATATCCTGATCTCAGCCATACTCACTGTCGTAGCAAGAATTACCCGCCCCACCCACCACCCATCCCCCAGACGAGAGCCTCCACGGGGCCCCCGGCTCCCCCCCTCCACCCAGACCAGACACAGGCCTCAGCACATAGCGAAAGGGTGTAGGCAATTCTCCAAGAGTAAGGGTGGGAAGAAGAACAGAATGTCCACACAATGCAAAACAGTAATAGATACCAAAAGGTCGGCTACGCAACATGTCGCCGTCCGAACACACCAAAGAGGCAAAGAACAATATTCAAGTCTAGGGGGCAACGTGTGCTAGTTACAGTTTTGGCGGTGTACTTATACAAGGAAGGAAAGGTGGATCGTTGGCCCTCCCCTGGGCCTTATGTCGCTTGTACCAAGCGGCCAAAGTCAGTGTTCAGGAAGACAGCACCGCCTCTTGTTATGGGGTCACTCATGTGTCCAATCACGCAGAGGGGAGAAAAAGTATGCTCCACTCTCCAAGTCTCTGGTATGGGAAAGTCCCCTGGTGACACGGGCAGCTGGCACGGAGGAGAGAAGGGGAAGTGCTGCAGTATGTTCCCACTACCCTATCACCCTCACAGTGTCTAAATGGCTGGGTGGATACTCACTGCGTCAAGTTCACTCCCTCCATCTCCAGGGCGGCAGGGGACATCCCGGGCAACGGCTCGGAGTCTCAGCATCTCAGCAACTATCAGGTCTCTGGTCCCGTCCCCGCCGCCCCGGCAGGGTCTGTTAGGTTTGCATGTGTGGGTTTAGTGGAGCATGTCTGCCGTTTGTGGCGTGATACCTGGCAGATCTACGGACAATTGGGAGTCTGGTATCCCATAGATAGCTTCATCATCGCTTGGAACCGTCCGTGGGCTGGTGTCTCGAATGATGTCCGAAGTTGGTGAGGCACTCAGTTGGGAGACCCTTCGGAGTGCATCTCGTTGTTCCTGGATCACTTGGTCCGTCGGTGGGGAGTGGCGCGTCGCTTCCTCTGGCCGGCCAGTCCTTTGCTCCCTGTTCCGGCGGCGACGGCGCGGCCCTCGCGCTCATGGTCTAGTCTCATAGCTCTGTGCCTGTCGGGGTGTCGTGTCTGTACCGCTATCGAGCCATTCGCTGACCTCTTCAGGAGTGCTAAAGAAGTAGGTCTTATCCCGTGCCACCACTCTTAGTTTTGCAGGAAAGAGCAGGGAATACTTGAGGCCTGCGGTGCGGAGTCGCCGTTTTACGTCCAAGAAGTCGTGTCTCTGACGTTGCACCTGAATGGTATAGTCTGGGAAGAACATCACGGTAGTATTGTCCACGCGAATTTCCCCGAGTCGTCTAGTTTCCCTCAGGATCGCGTCTCTGTCCCGATAGTTCAGGATTCTGAAGAGTAACGGCCTCGGATTAGAGCCCGTGGTGTGAGGTCTCGTGGGTACGCGATGCGCCCGTTCCACCACAAAATGGGGCGATAGTGTGCCTTCAGGTAGAATATCTCTCAGCCAGTCCTCTACACGTTGGGCAGGATGATTGCCCTCCCATTTTTCCGGGACCCCCACGAGTCTGATGTTGTTGCGTCTCGCCCTCCCTTCCGCGTCTTCAGCGCGGTCTTCTAGGAACTCCACTCTGTTCAGAAGGTCCTGCACTTGTTTATCAGTGTGTGTGACTTTGGGTCCGAGATCCGCCACCATCCCCTCCAGCGTTTTGGTCTGATCAGCCAGCTTTCTGTGGTCGTCTCGTAGGTGGGTTAGGTCTATGGCGACATTGTCAATTTTGGATTCCAATGATGTTCTGGTTAGTTTGAGCGACTGTTCCATGCGTTCCATGGCGGCTAGCACGCTGTCCAACCTCGCGGCTACCTGATCAGCCGCCATCTTGTGTAGTGACTTATCTGTTTTTCCCTTCGGCGGGGCCCCTCCAGTCCCACTGCGAGTCCTCACCCCTCCGGACATGTGCAAGACGACCCGGCCAGCCGTTCAGTCCAAGTGGCTGGAAGATGAGGCGTTTTCCAGTGCACGAGGGTGGCAGCGTCTGCAGTCCGCGGCGCTTCGCCGCCTGCGTCGGTTCGTATGCGTGGTGGAAAGCCCGGGGACACGCGACTGCAGCGTCGTTGTTCCTCCGTGTGTCGCAGGGAGGCAAGGCTCTCTCTAGTTGTGGTGGTCCGCAGCTCAAGGCCCCCTCGGCCACGCGTGTCTCCCCCCTTCTCACCTGGACCAGAACCCTCGCTCAGTGCTACATGCGTCTTTGATGGCGCCGAACCCTCGACAGAAGTACAGCTGGGCAACTCTCACCAGGGCCCCACCGGCCAGCTTAGTATATGTAGCCTGGGGGGAGCTTTTAGCAAGTAGACCTGGGCGGCGTCTCCACCAGTAGAGTGTGTGCCCCACAGTGGGCGTGCAGCTCCAGTGGGTTCTCGGCGTCTCCTCCGCGTGAGTCCTGGTGTCCGTCTCGGGCCCCCAGCAATACCTGCCGCTCGCCGGGTGGTCCCGGTCTCTCGGCAGGGCTTGGAGGGGGGGCCCGGTCAACCAGCTCTCCCGCTTCACCGGTGCTCCGCTGGTAGTGGCTCAGGAGTCGTGCAGTCACTGGGCGCAGTATCAGGCGGCCAAGCAGTCGCGCCCCACGCCCGGGTCGTCAGCACCGTGGCGGCCGTAGTTTGCGGGCCGGGTTTTCGCCCCTCTCCAATCCGGGCTCTCCGCAGGTATCCAGTAGTAAGGCGGAGCCAGGATCGGGGCTGCGAGAGGGCTCCTAGGGCTCGGCGGCGGTGGGCAGGGAAGCCGCGCACGTCAGAGCGTGGGTCGCATGCTGTGGCCTAGGCGTTAGGCCCGAGCCGCGTCCTCTCGTGATCTCCCCGCCGGCCGGGAAGCAGCAGGTCCCGCAAGAGGGCCGTAGGAAAGGCCGGTGTGGACCGCGCCGGGTCTCAGACATAAAAGTCGGCTAGGGTGCCGAGAACAGCTCCGGGAAGGTCCGCCTGCAAGTTAAATTGGCTTCTGTTCTTGCAATGTTGGGACACGCCTCCTCGACATCTAAAAAAAAAATATATAAAAAAAATGATTAGGCCACTGGCGAAGTAAGCCTGGATGCAACACGTTACCATCTTGGAGCAATTAGGAACCCCTAGTGCCGGCCTCATACCCTGTCTCTGTGTTCAAGGGAGAGGTCCTTCCCTCTCACCCTGCTGTATATAACTTCCCTCCATCAATACATATGTGTATACCACAGTGTTATTTGTACAATACCGTTTCGTTGACATCATTACTCGCTCTTCTACAGTCTACAAGTTCCTTAATTTACATTGTTATGGCACATAATCTGATGTCATTGGGGTGACAACAAGGCCATCCTGTCTCCACAAAAGGAATACATATTGGCTCTGGCTCACCTCAATTTCCTCTTCTCTTTAAGCAATATGTGCGTCTGGGAGTGCACTTCTACTCTGAAGTATGGAAATATAGGGACATTCACATTTTTCACTTTGGAGGGGCAACGCATGCAAGCATTTGGCAAAACAATGAGGACTTCTGGTGCCGGAATCGTGGGCCACCCAGTTCTCAAGGTAGAGCTGCTGTGTCTTGTCGCTTCATGTGCTCTGAGAACCCTATGCTGTGAACGTTAGTTCCCCTGGCTCTCCGTTCGGGATCTCCTGCTTGGAACTCCAGGAAGCTTGCTCTTTCCAACATGTCTACCATTTTTTTTCTGGATGTCTGTGATCTCATGCCTCAGTTATGCAATATCGTTCTCTGTGGCTCTGGCTCTCTCTTCAAGCTTCATATGGTCTTTTTCAGTCATCCTACCTTCAAGGCCCCCTTGCTGAGTTGGGTTAGTAGTCTGCAGACCTTCAGCCAGTTCTTTTAAAACTTATCTTGTCAGCATAGCCTGTCCCTCTTCCCCCCAACACACACACTTAAGCCTGCAGGGGCAATGAAGTGCCACAGATACCATGGGGACCTGTTCCCCTTAGGTTCTCTTAATCAGGCCATTTTTTCGCAGAATTACAGGCATCCAAGCCTCGGATTTCACCATGTTTCAGTGGCAGGGTCCACTGCTTAGCAGAGATGTTACCTGTCTGCAATGTAACTAAATAGATAGATGATGAATTGTTTTATCAAAACTAAGTGTTCTGGGCTCCCCACGCACAGGAGGGAATATTCTACATTAAGGTTTTCAGTGAAAATTCCTACAATGCATAATTAGGATTACAATTAAGTAACATTTCCTAATTTTGCAACATTTCTGTGTGTTTGGCACAGTGCTATTTGTGTCAGTTATCCAGGTGTCTTAGTCATTGGAATGTAGGTGTTGGTTTCTCAGTGACAGGCCTTTCTTGTACCTGGGACATCTAGTGGCATACTCATGCTTTGCTCACCCCTTTCAAGCCTCCTATTTTTTAACCATCTCAAAGAATTAGGAGGGGGATGGGCGCACACTGCCTCACACTCCAGCTTGCTCCGATGCATCATAATAAATGCAGTGTGTGATAACACTTTCCTCGGTGTCAGGGTTCAGTTTTTCACCCTTGTTGGTGCAGCCAGTGCTGTGTATCTCTAGACACGTGTTTCAGGATAATTGTCCTTCTTCAGTAGAGAGCAACACTTTTTTGGGGGTGCTAGAGACGCTGCCCAAAGTCTTCTCAGGTCTCAGTACCACTCGCTGGGCGCAGGTGCATCAACCAGAGCTGCTCGTCAGCTCAAGGGAGCCTTTTCAAACAGGAGGGGGGTGGGCACACACTACCTCACACTCCAGCTCTCAGTTTGCCCCGATGCATCATAATAAATGAAGTGCATGATCACACTTTTCCTCGGTGTCAGGCTTTAGTGTTTCACCCTTGTTGGTGCAGCCAGTGCTGTGTATCTCTAGACACGTGTTTCAGGATAATTGTCCTTCTTCAGTAGAGAGCAACACTTTTTTGGGGGTGCTGGAGATGCTGCCCATAGTCTTCTCAGGTCTCAGTACCACTCGCTGGGGGCAGGGGCATCAACCAGAGCTCATCAGCTCGTTAGGTCAAGGGAGCCTTTTCAAACAGGAGGGGGGTGGGCGCACACTTCCTCACACTCCAGCTCTCAGTTTGCCCCGATGCATCATAATAAATGCAGTGCATGATAACACTTTCCTCGGGTGGCTGAACCAACAAGGGTGAAAAACTAAAGCCTGACACCGAAGAAAGTGTTATCATGCACTGCATTTATTATGATGCATCGGGGCAAACTGAGTGCTGGAGTGTGAGGCAGTGTGCGCCCACACCCCTCCCATCTCAAAGAATTAGCCATTTCTCAGCAGTCTAATCTCGACTGGAGAATGTGTTTTATTGGATTTTTTAATTTATCTCCTTTGTGAGCTGTTTTAAGAGAAATGCTGTAATCAGATCGAAACAGCTTATGTTTGACGTGTGCTCCGTCAAGCAAAGCCAAGCATGAATCATAATTTGTTTTGATTAGAATGTTTTGCCTTGAAAGAAGGTCTTCTTATCTTAACATCTTGAACTTTCTTCTTACAGCTCTGCCCAGACACGGATGCCAGATTGAGGGCTGCATACAATTTTGGAACAACTTACAAACAAAGCGTAAGATTAAATTGTAGTCAAATCTTACTTGAGTCAATGTCATTAATAATGCATATTTTTAGGAAAAGCCTATACTGCTTGTGGGCATTTGTAATTTGGGAGTAGACCATGTACCCACCTAGACTGAACTTTTAAATCAGCAGTATTCAAAGTCAGCTGTGTTATTTTGACTGTTTTCTTTACAGTATATGAAAGTGCTTCAGAACACTCATGAAACAAATTGCAAAAGTTGACTGGTTGTAATGAGAACATCTCTGGCAAATACATTAAGGACTAGATTTAGAGTTTGGTGGATGGTTACTCAGTCATAAATTTGACGGATATCCCGCCCCGCCGTATTACAAGTGCCCTTGAAAGAGATGTCATGCCATTAATGTTGCCCAGAAGGGGGGCAGTTGATCTTTTAAAGGGGCAGGATTTTTATCATGACATTAGTCCCTATTCAG
Organism: Lissotriton helveticus; assembly: GCF_964261635.1. Classification (NCBI taxonomy): domain Eukaryota; kingdom Metazoa; phylum Chordata; class Amphibia; order Caudata; family Salamandridae; genus Lissotriton; species Lissotriton helveticus. The sequence goes on along the minus strand of NC_136063.1, from coordinate 450,209,745 downwards.
TTTAAACATTTGAATATATATTTCCAGAGAAGCTGTATGCACTGAAGTGCCTGCATATATCTTCAGTACACATGCAAACAAAAGGAGGATACCTCTGGTCCAAGAGAAGTGTAATCAAAGGACTTCTTCAGTAAACATGTCCTTTTTGACTATCTGTTATGTCATAGGTTTGTTTAGTTCCAATTCATATTTGAATTTTAATATGGCTATGTCCCTTTTTTGATTTTTATGCTCAATTCCATGGTATTCATAAATTCTCTGAATTGCATTGCCATTTTATCCAGTAGAGCTACAAATGATATAGGCTTGTCATAATTAATAATAATTTTCTTCCAAGAACAGGTCACTAACCCTTCCCCTTGGCTATCATCTCACCACGTATCTACACTAAATTGTTTTTTATTTGTAAGCTGGACCCGTCAACAAGTTAAGGGCATCCTAAATTGTAAAGATAAATGACGTCCTAACGAATTGTGAATTATAGATGTAGACAACCTGCTCATCCCTTTTAACAGAAGCCTTTCAGGAGGGCTACAGGGTACATAGTTTACTGTACCCCTACAATGGGGTTGAGGTCATTTACCACTGATGTCATGGGGCCCAACCAAAGGGCGAGCAGTTCAAGTGTCTCAGGGAGGTAGTGTGGGGGTTTGAAACTCAGACCTCACCAATCACACGAGACCCAATAAGTGAATGTCCAGGCTAGTGCTTTTCCATGTGAAAAGAGAAGTTCTTTAATCACTGCAAAACTTAGTATGGCTCCTAGAGAAGGGACTAGCACTGCTGGGATGATCACTACGAAATTGACAGGGTCTACTACACAGTAAAACAGAAAGCTTCAATTCAAGCTCAAGTGCAGGCATACTATGGCTTAAATGAAGTACCTTTCCCGCTATCTGTGTTTGATTGGTCAGTTCATATTCTTGTTTAGATAGTTCTGTCATGCGGGTCGTGCTGTTTTGAAATGCCCCACGAAATAGTAATGTTTACCAAGTTCACAATGAATGTTCTGGGGCATTGCTGTTACCTGGCAATCTATGCTGGATTGGATTGTCCCAGCAGTTGTGCTTCATAATGGGTGACCAGGTGCTCTCGCCAGGGCTTGTTTCAGCAGCCCCTTCTCCTTCAGCCACATTGGAAGGCAGCTACTCAGAAGAAGAGTCATACTGTCCGGCAGTGGAGATCCTACTTCCTTTGTTTGGGTGGTCTGCTTCCTCCTTTTGGAGTGCTGACATGCAGACATTCAGCACAGTTAAAGTAGAGACAGCACTGGGTCTTCTCCTAACCGTTGTGAAGGCTTCAACATCATCAGTGGGCTCTCAGGTGAATAGTCTTGAAGATTGGTTTGTTTTTGGCTGAAAGGGGCGGTGGGAAACCCCTTGAATTTACACAGATCAGCTCTGATACACTCCCTTGGACAGAGCGACTCTTCTGGGCCTCTTTTCTTCCAGTCTCTACAGCTGTGCTTCTTCTTATCAAGCATGCCACTCCTGCAGAAATGGCTCTCTACTTTACCCTCTCAGCAGGCAGGCAGGGTCCCCCCAGGTCTGAGGCAGACCCACAGCTTCTCCAGCAAGTCATGCATTTTCCGACTTGACCACTCCTTGGGGGGCTTTTAAAAATGGTGATTGCACGATGCACTTTAGCATTTTACAATCGTCGGAGCTGTGTTAAAGCTCTGTGGCTGCTTATTAATTTTAGGAAAGCATTTTGAGGTCAGCAGTCGAGTGTTTAGATGCTGACACCAACGCGCACGCCCAGCTATGAAAGGGGCTGATGACGCGTCCGCGCCTAAGGCAAGCCTGTCTGCGCCCGTCCGTGCCCGACCGGTCCCAGGTGCCCGAACCCCTGCCGGTTGCGCGAGGGCATTGATAATTTATACTACTGATCAGCTCCAGCAGTACGGAGGGACGGTAAGGAGCATCTGTACCCATCGTATGTGCCCTGATGGGAAGACAATTCAATGCATGCACTGCCCCTTTCATTTCCGTCCCGCCCTTAATGAGCACACAACCTTGACTCCAGCTACAGTTTTTAACATGTTTTTATTTAACTGTCGCTCAATGCCCAGACATGCCATTGAAATTAGATTTCTGTTAGAGAATGAGAGTCCAGATGTTCTGTTTCTAACAGAAACATGGCTAACGAGTGAATCAGATCCGACCCTTATGCAAGCCCTCCCCTCTGGGTGCACTATTCAAAGGCATGATAGAGAACATAACGGAGGAGGTGGCATAGCCATCATCTATAAAACTGGATTTAATTGCTGTATGTCAGGGAACCCTATACCCGACTGCAAGAGTCTACTCTTTTCCATCAGCTTTTCCCACACCATCACCTTTTCTGGGATTTTAATTTATCGCCCGCCGGGGACTTTGGGCAAATTTTGCAATGACCTCCCCGAGATCACAGCCAACTTAGTTAGACCCCTGTCCAACTTTTCCCTGCTGGGAGATTTTAACATGCATTTTGATGACTACCTTTTACCAGCCACACATGACCTATTGGATAGCATGGAAGCCCTCCAATTTTCCCAGAAAGTGAGAGACCACGCCCATTCTCAGGGTCATTTACTTGACCCTATTTTTACTAACGCCACAGGTCTTCAGGTTGGAAATCCTATTCCGCTGCCTTGGACAGATCATTACCTTATTCCTTTTTCTTGGACCCATCAAACTAGTAGCAGATTAGCGGTAACATCTACCAAAGTGTCCCCTTTATGGTCACAACTCCCAGTAGAACGCTGGGTATCAATACTCAATGACACTAGACCAGCACCAGAGACCAATCCGACAAATGCAAGTCACAACTTTGAAAAATGGCTGATCTCTTCTTTAGTCATGGTGCTCCCAAAGAAACAATATCAATATAAGGATAAAAGTGGAGCAAATAGAACAGCTTGGTATATCCCCAAACTGCGTAAATTTAAGCAGGCTTGTAAATGGTCCGAAAGAAAACGGAGAAAAGATTACTCCAGTACTAATAAAATGAACTATAAGGAGGACATTAAAAGATATAAGGAAGAAATTAAGTGTGAACAGTCCCTTTACTACGAAAACCAAATACTTTCAGCCCCCAATTCTTCTTGCGAAATATTTCACAGAGTGAAATCTCTTATTAAACCCCCTCCCCCACCAATTCCTTGCAATGATATGTCATCTCGTTGCAAATTAGCTTCTTTTTTCTTCAATAAAATCCAAGATATTTATACCTCATTTCACCAGGCCACAGCTTTAATCAATGTCTCCTTAACTAACAACAAAGGAGGCATTGATAATTGTATTTTAGCTTAAATTCCTCTCCTGGATCAACCCGCCCTGCAAGGTATCCTTGGCCAGTTGAAGTCAGGCTCCCCCAGGGATACAGTTCTCCCCATCATTTTGAATAAAAATGTTAATACAGTGTCTACTGTTATCCTAGATATGATTAATGCTACATTCCGGACAGGCACAGTCCCTTCCCCTTGGGAAGCAAGCAATGGTCAAAGCTTTGCTGAAAATGCCGAACCTGGACCCTGAGACGTTAGGGAACTATCGTCCCATTTCTCTATTGCCAGGGATCCGCAAAATTGCTGAAAAACATGTGAATAGTGCTGTGTCAGTGTTTTTGGAAACCAATAACTGTCTTCATCCGTCTCAAACAGGGTTTAGACCCCAACAGGGCACAGAAACTACCCTCTTAGCTGTTGTTGAGGCAACTAGGAATATCTTAGACAACGGAGGCTGCACTGCCACTGTACTTTTAGCTCTTAGCGCAGCCTTCGACACAGTCCATTATCAGTTGCTTATCCAGAGGCTTAAAGATGTAGGAGTGACAGATTTGGCCCTTAAATGGGTTCATTCCTTTTTGGACGACAGGTTATTTCAAGTGTTCCTTGAAGACTACATCTCTGACCCTCTGCCACTCCGATGTGGGGTTCCTCAGGGATCCTCCCTGTCCCCCACGCTTTTTAATGTGTACATGAGCCCCTTGGCAGGTGTTGTGGTGCCGTTCGGCATCCAAATCGCTACATATGTTGACGATACGCAGCTGATTGTCTCTTTTAATCAGCTCAGCAACACTGCCCCGGAGTTGGCATGTGTCTGGGAGAGGTTTCAGCATGGATGGAGGGCTCATTCTTGAAGTTGAACGGAGCAAAAACGGGGATGATGTTTTTGGGTAAACCTTCTGTACCCAATATAATATCATCTTGGCCTAGTTGCTTCGGCCCTCCCCCATCCCCAAAGATTATATCAAGAGTTTGGGGGTTTGGTTGGATCGTAATCTTGATTTTGGGGAGCAAGCAAGGAAGGTCGCTGGTAGCTGCTTTGGGTTGATGAGGATGACACGGAAAATCATTCCTCCTCTCCCTTTCTCCCGCAAGGAAAGTGGTAGTCCAGTCCTTCATTCTTTCCAGGCTCGACTAAGCCAATTCCCTATATTTAGGAGCACCATGCTCCACGGTTAAGAAATTGCAAATTGTACAGAACTGTGTGGCACAACAACTTTTTTTTTTTCACAACAAATTTTTTATTGTTTAAGTAGGCAAAGCAATCACGTGGCTCCCCACAGCCGGAGATTACCACCACATATTATAACACATTGCAGAATTGTGCATAGCTTAATCAATGACAAGAGGAGAAAAGAATAACAAACCCCCCCACCCCACCTTCAACCAACTGCCCATCTAACCACCCCTTATCCCTCCCTAACCCCTTGCACGTGATCACAACAAGCTATCAGTACATGACATTTGTGTGCTTGAGAGGGCGCGACCCCTCAGGCTTCAGGGTCCTCTACAACCTGCATATCCTCATCTCGGTCTGTCGGGGGGTCCAGGAACAACCCCCTATACTCCGCCCAACGTTTCCAGATTTTATAGTGTTTGCGGGGGCATCCTCTGGCCTCAAATACCGGGCGTTCCAACCCCATGAAGAAGTCTAGACCCGCCTTCCATGCACACAGCGGGGGGGCCCTCGTTCCCTTCCACGCCCTAGCTAGATCCCTTTTTGCGACCACCAACCCCAGTAAAAGCTGGTGGCGCTTGTAAATATTCCCGCCAACCCCCTCTAGTACATGAAGGAGCCCCAATCGGGGGGTACGGGGCAGATCCCACCCCAACACCTCAGACAAGCATCCCCAAACACCACTCCAGAATCTAGTCAGGCCCACACACGACCACACGGTATGCAGTAGCGTACCCCTCTCAGCTCCACAGCGCAGGCAGTCCGGCGACACAATCAGGCCCGCTTTCCACAATCGTTCCCGGGTGTAATAGGCCCTGTGTAAGTATTTAAATTGGATAAGTCTGAGTCGTATTGCTATTGCTGTCCCTCTCGGGGATTCTAGCGCCTCCCTCCAATCATCCTCATCTAACGGTCCAACATCCCTTTCCCACGCCACCTTAAGGGGAAGTAGGGAGGAAGAACAGTGTGTCACCAGTGTTTGGTATATTTTAGACACTTTCTTATCTCCCAGGTCGCCCATGAAGACCTTCGCCTCTATGGGGCTGAACTCTGGCAACGATTCCAGACCTACGAGACTAGGCTCCAGGGCATGCCGGAGCTGCAAATAGCGAAAAAATTGCGTCTTGGGCATGTGGAACTCGGTACTGAGCTCCTGGAAGGATTTGAGGGCGCCCCCGGTCAGCACGTGTCCTAGGGATGAGATCCCAACCGCATCCCATCCAGCAAACCCCTGCAGCGAGGCCAGCCCGGGGAGCCTCCCGTTCCCCCATAATGGGGTCTCCGCTGTCAATCTGCCCCACCAACCCATGCGACGCAACGCCTGCCGCCACACTATAAATACCACCTGTGCAGTACGGGGCAGCCCGCGCCTCAACCTGGCAGAGTACAGAATCGTGTGCAGCGTATTATCGCCCATCAATGAGCGCTCTAGGGCGTAGGCGGGGTCTCCTCTGTCCCCGTACCACCACTCGTTGAGTACCAACAAGTGCGCGGCCTGATAATAGGACAACAGGTCGGACGTGGCCATACCACCACAGTATGTGGATAGGAAGCATGTTCGCAACGCCACCCTAGCTGCCCCTTCAGCCCAGAGGAAGCGGCTCAGCACAGAGTTAACCTGGCGAAACCACTTGGGCGCGATGGGATGGGGGTGGTTCTGTATCTGGTATAGGAGGCGCGGTAGCGCGACCATCTTAAAGATCGCCGACCTGCCGAATATGGTAAGAGGCATTCGAGACCATGATTTGACATCCGTCTGGACTTTTTCCCACACCGGTACGACGTTGCGTTCCCACGCCATGTTGGCTGATTCAGTGAGGAACACCCCCAGGTATTTCAGTCCCCCAGCCGCCTCCTGCAATGTCGCTGCCCATGGGTCAGCCACCACTCCACCTCCCAACACCCACAGGGTGGACTTTCGCGGGTTTAGAAACAGGCCCGAGACCTCACCAAAGATGCGCATAATCTCCAGAACTCGGGGGCCCGACCTGCGCAAGTCAGTAAGAAAAAAGAGGACATCATCCGCGTATAACGCGATTCTGTCGGTGACGTGTCCTCCCCATTCAAAGCCCCGCATCTGCGCGTCGATACGCACCCAGGAGGCCAGAGGCTCCATCGCCAACGCAAATAAATAAGGAGAGAGCGGACACCCCTGTCGGGTCCCGCGGCCAATCGAAAATTTCTCGGAGACCGCCCCCGAGACTCGCACAGACGCTGTGATATCGGTGTAGAGCAGTTTGACGTAGGAGATGAATACCGGACCCAGGTTTAAGTGCGGCAGGAGCGCAAACAGGTAGTTCCAGCTGACCGAGTCAAAGGCTCTATCTATATCCGCCAATAGTAGGGCCGCTCCTTCTCCCTTGGCCCCCATAGCATCAACCGCCGCTTGTGCCCGCCTAAAATTATGCCTTGTCGCTCTATGTGGCATAAAGCCGGCCTGGTCCGGATGAACCAGGTCAGTCACATACGGGAGCAATCGGTTAGCCAAGGCTTTAGCCAGCAGCTTGGCCTCGATATTAAGTAAGGAGATCGGGCGATAAGACTCCGGCCTGTCCGGGGGCCTAGCAGGCTTCTGAAAGATCACCACCGCGGCATGACGCCAATCAGCAGGCAGTCTACCTCGTGATCGTGCCACCTCCAGCGCAGCACGGTAGTGGGACCCCAGTTGGAGATGGAAGGTTTTATAGAATTCGCAGGGGAAGCCACTAGGTCCAGGTGCCTTCCCAGTATTAAGCTGTCCCAGCGCGTCTCCCAGTTCCTCCGCTGTAAGGGGAAGGTCCAGCGCTTTCCTAGTTTCGTCAGAGACCGTCTTCGGAGGCAGGTCTCTAATAAACTTATCTATCCCATCGGCCGAGAGACAGTCCCGTGCAGCGTATTGCTCCTTGTAGTAGAGGGCAAAGCTCGCCGCCAGCTCCGACGGGTCCGTGACCACCACCCCATTTACGTCGGCGAGGCCCGGAAGTGTAATCGGTTGGAAAGTACGCTGGCACAGTCTATGAAGCATAGAACAGGATTTGTCCCCCCATTGGTAGATTCTGCTCCGCGTGGCTAGCCAAGCCTGTCGAGCCTCATCAAGGAGCACAGAAGCGTATGATTGTTGCGCCTGCAGGAGCAACCTTACCGCCACCTCGTCTCCACCCTCCTGACACTGCCGTTCCAGACGTCCCACCTGCGCTGCTGCCTCAGTAATCGCTTCCCTACGCTGACTGCGCGCCGCCGCACACCATGCAATATCCACCCCTCGCAAGGTGGGCTTCATAGCCTCCCAAACCACGACTGCATCCATCTCCTCTACCAGGTTCTCCCGCCAATAATGCGCAATTGCACCGCGCAGGTGTTGAACATATGCGGCCTGCTGAAGGTGCCACGGGGACATTCTAGGCACAACAACTTTTGAATATTTCTAGCCGATAGTCAGCAGGGGCTGCTCTGGTCGCCCTTCACTGGCTGCCCATTCAGCATAGAGTGCAGTTTAAGACTCTCTGCATCTCACATAAGGTACTGTTGGGTTCTGGCCCACCTATCATACGCTCCCTTATTTCTTCTTATCATCCTGAGAGAACCCTGCGATCAGGCAATAAACAGTTGGCAGTTGTACCTAGAATTAGGAAAGCACATACAGGGGGTCGGCTTTTTTCATATAACGCAGCAAGGCTTTGGAACTCCCTCTCCTTTGCCATTCGGTGCGAAACCAACCATCTGGTCTTCCGGAAACGTATAAAAACCTTCTTGTTTCCATAAATTGATAAGTAGTTCATGAACTTCGTCCTCTAGCGCTGGAATGCCTTTGGTAACCATGTGCTTTATGAATGTTTTTACAGGTACAATTATCACTCCTTAGGGATACTATCATTGATGTTGCTTAGTATCCCCACCCTTGGTCAGTACAGCAGGTTAGAGCTAGAACCAAGTAAGAAGGTTTGGGTCCTACTTTATACAGAGTTTTCAGATATGGGGTGGGGATCTACTGTCTAAGGTTCATGAGCTGGTTCCTTTTTAAAAATGGCATATTTCTTCTGCAGTGTAGAAAATTATTTGTGTAAGGTGATGGCTCTCACATCGGGTAGTGATGATGCTTGCTGCAAACAGGAGCACCCATAACACAAGCAGAAGGAGTGTGAAGCTCAACACCTGGTTGTCCTCAACCTTCCTGGACGGATTACTCCAAGAAAGACAAAATACCCAGAACCTGCCTAGAAGCTTCTCTCCCATTAACTACTGAATCTGCTGACTCCACCCCTGTTCTTCTACCATTACCCATGTAGCAGTGCTCAGGTAGAACTAATCAGCACCCCTTTGCTAAAGATATACAATGGGCAGCTCTGTCTCCATCCCTCCTCACATATGTGTTGGGGCTACTACTCCCAGCTCAAGAATGCAGGCAGTACACTTCCACTTCCTTCTTGTGCCATGTTCAAGTCAAGGGCAATCCAAAATGGATTCCACCTGCATACAGCATGCATACACTGTATCATGGAGCCATGCCAGTAGGCACCATATATACAATGCACTCAACACTCACACACTGATGTTAGTGCTGGGTCTTGGCATGACTCTTACAGAACTTTACACGAGTGGTACAAAAAGCTTTGCTTTCAATTCTGAGAGCAGGAAAAAGGTGTGTCCCACACTGATTCAGAAGCAGTAAGTTGTCATTGCAGCACTTCTTGCATGTAAGTTGTCATTGCAACACTTCTTGCATGTCGCTGGGACACAGATAAGTAGTCTTGAGTTGCCAAAGTGGTATGATTTTATCATTCTTCATTTAACCTCACAGCAAGGTTCTGGGTGCTGGGGATAAAGGAAATCAGGGCAGCAGATTTACTCGCAGGTAGGTAACATAGTGCAGCCGTGCATGTCCAAGTACCGTGCAGGGGACAATCCCTTCCCCGGCACCAGTCCATTCATTTCCTCCTACTCACTTAGAACTGACGATCGAGCACCGGTTCATAGGGTTACTTGACCAGGCCAACAAAAGTTTAGGAACTGCCCTACAAATGTCTTCTTTCAAAAATAGTAATCGGACATTGAGGCGGCAAACCTAACAATAATTTTAGAAATATCTGACTTTACCCATTGCTTAGGCAGGTTGCCACGTCGTTCAGGTTTAGGGATAAGAGGGACCATTAAATCCTGATGGACTTCTGTTTGATTGAATGCTCGTAATAAACAAATGTGGAACTGTAAATTTGACAACCTAGTTTAATGGACATTGGAGTCTCTCAAGGCTTAGCACTCCCATCTCTGCTTCAATGGCTATATGCCACCTCTTGAAGGCTAGGCTAAAGCTTAGAAAGTAGATTTCCAGGGGATACCCAACTAGTTGTGCACCTAGAAGAACGGAGTGATGATAGAGCATTTCCAACTGACTTGCTGGTATCACTTGGAAGAGGCAGAACTAGCTAGCTCTTAACGGCTCAAAAACCGAGGAATCACAGCTTGTCTAGGAGTGACGGGAGCCACCTTTCCCATTAACGGCTTGATTGTTAATCAGCTGCTGGCGGTAGAATGCACAGAGTAAGTTCCCAGACTGGAAATTAAAGATTGAGATCATCATGTTTTGATTGTAACATTGCAGTGTGTAAAATAGGTTACTGTTATGAAATGCATTGAATCATCTCTGATGAACTTTGTTAAGTTTATTTAATTTCATTGTTTAAAATTAAATGTGTTGTTGTTTTAGTATTGATCGTGTGCTTTTTGCTTGGAATAGATCCATAAAATGAAGTTTAAAAAAAAAGAAAGACTTGGTGTATTGCATTTATAAAAAGACTACATGTTACTTTACCTTCATTATTAAATTCTTAGTTTTAAAATATATAATCACGAATGTGTATATAAAATGTATTTAAAATTTGTGGAAAAGTATATTAGCAAATTGAACTAATGGGTCAAATTGTAGTACAATTTATATAAAAGACAAATGGTGAAATTCAATAAAAAAAAACAGGATTACAAGGATGTTGTAGTTAGAAAATGACATTAAAAAACATAGAAATTCACTGAAAAAAACTATGATTACAAGGACAGTATAGTTAGGTTAAGATTTTACACACACAAAACCATAGACATTCAGCTGTTGTTATTACCTGAGCTAATTATAACTTACACCTCGAATGCAGTGCTTATGACATCCTACATATATTGTGCATTTGGTGTCTCCTGTCTCTTAATCCATGATGGAGTGTGATTCAGTTTACACCAAACTATCTCTTTAAAACACCTATCTGTTCATGAAAATGTCGGAACGGTGGAGTCGAAATGTTCCCTGTGGGAAGCATACAAATCGGTTATTAGAGGGGAATTGCTATCCCTCATAGCCGGAAGGAAGAGGGAGGGCCGGGCGCAGTTAGACAGAGTAGAGGCAGATCTGCTGGCATTGGAGAGTGAGGTGGGGCGCGATGCCTCCCCTGAGGGATTGCATCGCCTTCTGAGAGACGAATATAGGAGCCTCGCCCGAGATAAGGCGCAGACGCAACTGGCGGGTGCCCAGAGCAGGGTGTATGAGCATGGTGATAAGGCTGGGAAATTGATTGCTTGGTTGGAAAAGGGGGAGCGGGCGTCTCGGTTGGTGCCGCTGCTACAGCCCCGGGGCTCGAGTAAAATTACGGATCCACAGGAGATTGCGGACGAGTTTGCCGGCTATTATACGATGGTGTATGCGGCCGAAAGTAAGTACTTTTAGGCTGAAAATGCAGAGATGATCCGTGATTTTCCGATGGCCACTCTCTCCGAGGAAGACAGGGACTATTTAGACTCTCCCCTTACTAACGACGAGGTCGCGCAGGCCATCAGGGGGGTTCGATCTGGAAAGGCTATTGGGCCCAACGGGCTTCCCATAGAACTTTATAAAGTGCATGCTAATAATCTGGCCCTCTTCGTCAGGGATATGTTTAGTGAGAGTAGGGACTCGGGTCTGCTTCCGTATGATCAGCGGTTTGCAAATATCATAGTCCTGCATAAGGAAGGTAAGCCGAAGACGGAATGCTCTTCCTACCGGCCGATTTCCCTGCTTAATGCCGAACCGAAGATTTTGGCAAAGTTGCTTGCGACTCGGCTGGTTAAGGTTATTTTGTCATTGATCCATCCAGATCAATCTGGATTTATGCAGCGTCGTAACACAGCCCATAATTTGCGTAGACTACATGGGATCCTTGGAGGTGCTTCCAAAATACACGAGCCAGCTGTTCTGTTATCCTTGGATGCCACTATGGCCTTCGACCGTGTTGAGTGGCCTTATCTTTTCGCCGTTTTGACCAAGTTGGGCATCGGTCCGGAGTTTGCTTCCTGGGTTCGCCTCTTATACTCTGATCCACTTGCCTGGGTCGTAGTGAATAACCACAAATCCGCTGACTTTGCCTTGGGAAGAGGCACCAGACAGGGATGTCCTCTTTCCCCGCTTTTATTGGCTCTGGCACTGGAGCCGCTTGCTGCGTGGGTTCGTTGGGACAGATCGATCCGTGGGCTTCGGTGGACGTCCGAGTGGGAGGATAGGATCTCCCTTTATGCGGATGACATATTATTGTATTTGACCTCCCCCCGGACTTCGCTGATTGCGTTCCTTGACGTCCTGGCGGTGTTTGGACGATATTCCGGCTTCGCCATCAACTGGGGGAAGTCGGTTCTGTTTGTCTTAAGCGGTGATCCTCCCGTTGTCCCCGTGAGATGCCCCGTTAGATTGGAACCGGTGGGTTTTCGATACCTGGGCATTTTCATATCGTTGGATCCCCAGGGCCGATATAACAATAATTTGTTGCCACCGCTGGTTCGGCTCCGGAGAGATGTGGTGCGGTGGAAATCTCTGCCACTCTCCATGTTGGGTCGGGCAGTCTTGTTTAAGATGATGGCCCTCCCTCGTTTCTTGTACGCACTCCAAAATTCTATGGACCCTGTTCCACCATCTTATTTTAAGGACATTGAGGCTCTTCAGAGGCAGCTTATTTGGGATGGAAGGCCTTGGATTGCGTTTACTAAGCTGACATTGCCGTGGTATGACGGGGGGATCGGCTTGCCGAATATCCGAAAGTATTATTGGGCATCTCAGCTGGCGGCGGTTAATCAGGCCATCTACGGATCGCTAGTGGATCCTGGCTACGCTATGGACCGGGGTCAGATTCCAGGTGGGGAATACACCAAGGCATTGTATGCTAGACGGGGGCGTTTTCCTCTGGTGGGACCTACGGCGGTCGCTGTTCAGGTCTGGCAGGAGGCTACCCGATCCCTTGGGTGGGGAGGGAGGATAACTCTGGCTACGCCCCTATGGAATGCGGAGTGCTTGGGTAGTCTATGGAAGTCTAAAGGCTTTGATAAATGGGACCTCATCGGGATTTCACAGGTAGGCAATATGTGGGGTAAAGATGGGGTCCTTACGTTCGAAGCAATGCAGGAATGGTACAGGTTGCAGGAGAGCGAGAGATTTCGGTATTCGCAGATCAGGCACGCATTATTGGCTGTTATTCCCCGGGGAGTTGAGCCTCCCGAGGCTTCCCTGTTGGAGGACCGAGTGTTGGATGGCCATCTTCCAACGAAAACGATTTCCCTGATTTATAGGAAGCTTATTAATCACACGGACGATCCCCTAGTGGTTCTTAGAGGTCAGTGGACTGCAGATGGCTTGCTGCTTGATGATGAAGACTGGAGGGAGGCGGTCGCTTCCCCATGGGTCATTGCTATTCAGATGAGACTTTGTCTGGTGCAATTTAAGATCCTTCACCGTTGTTATGTTACCGGCCCCCAACTGGTCCGCATGGGTCTGGCTGCGAGTGGTGAGTGCAGAAGGGGTTGTGGTGAGGATGGAACGTTTATGCACATGTTATGGGACTGTTCCCCTATCCGAGGGTATTGGTCCTCCGTTCATGATACGATACGTGAGGTGTGGGGGGGTGGGTCTGGAGTTGGAGGCGCGTCGGTGCCTCCTGAATGTGTGGGAACCAACCGACCTCACGTCTCACGGGAAGGTCTGGGTCACGCTGGCGTGTGCCATCGCCAAGCGCAATATAGCTCAACTTTGGGGGGCGACCCAGACGCCTCATGTCCGGATATGGATGGAGGACCTGGACTGGTGCATGTTCAGAGAAAGAGACGTGTATGTTGCTCGAGGGAAACCCAAGAAATGGGGTAAGGTCTGGGGGACCTGGAATGTGTTTAGAGGTGATATTTGTACTCCTCCCGCCATGCTAGAAGATCCGGTTGTGATGGAGGATCCCTAATTCCACTGTATTTATTTTGTGCTGTATTTCATTGTGAAGTGGATGTCAAGGTGCATATTGTCAGCTCGGCTGCAACCCAGTGTATTTTATTGTTTTTGTTTGGTCTTTCTTTTGGTTTAATAAAAAGAATAAAATAAAATAAAAACACCTATCTGGTAATGTGGTCAGGAAACAAAATTCAGGGCATTTCTAAAGGCTATGGGCTAATTTTAATCATCAGATGGCTGCTTTCATTTTTTTGTATGTCCCAAAGGTTGTGTGATACTCTGTGTATCCCCTAGAACAAATGACAGAGTGCTGTCATTTCTGCAGTGCCTTTACATGCTTAAATTAAAAGAATATTTATATATACACTGCTGTATCCTGTGCTACTCTTGCGGGACGTTTTAAAAACAAAAAGTGTTTTTTACTATGAAGAGGTAATTTATTTTCTAGTTTGAGCCTAGGTGTTTCCTCTGAGGCACAAATAACCAATTTCTCTTGTAGTTTTTATTCGAAGTTCTGCATTTTTGATGTGGTACTGCAGTACCTGAAAATTATACTGCAGTACCTGTAACTCACAGTAAACGTTTAGCTAAGGTGATTGTATTGATGTATTTTTAAGAAGTTCCCACTCTGTTGCTGTTATTAGAAACCAGCCCTTCAGAGTATTCATGTCCTATGCACTTTCCACTTTTCAAAACTTTCTTTATTGGTTTTCCATAGGTACATCATTACAGCACATCCAGGTATACTCCCTGTTTCTCAGTGCATGGTTTCTATTGACAGGTTCAGTTGCTACTATCCTCAGAACTCTCACTTTACAATCTTAAGTCTGTGCACTGCTCTGTATACATAACAAAGAATGTACCTGTACACCATAACCAATCTCCCCTCATCCCCCACCCACAAACAAACAAGGGGTGCATGGGAAAGTCATCTAATGTGTATGAGGTAACTATATTGTGCAATGCCTAGCTGAAGGCGTTAGGAGGCAAGTAGACAGGAAGGGTCCCTCATCCCTCGGTTTTTAAGTGAAGAGGGTCCCTTGTAATTGGAAAAGGTGGCATGCCCTTGTTCACATTGGACATGCCAGCAACGTAGTCCCCTTGAGAGGTATGCCACCAGTGGACCCTAGGTATATTCAAAATTCTTAAAGCTGTTGTTAAAGATATCTGCCATGCGGTCCATTGTGAAAGCTTGCCACAATATGGCATGCCATTTTGTCAGGGAAGGGGCATCCTCCTGTTTCCAGGCCTACGCCAGCACCAGTTTTGCTGCCCGAGACATAGCCAGAGTATGGAACAGTCCCCCACTGATTGATATTTGAGGAAGCCATCTCAGAGGCCTAAAAGCGCAAACCCAGGAGCATCTGGGATTGGATATGCCAGGATATTATTGATCTGGGCCTGTATTTCAGGCTGAAAAAAGGCAATTGTGGGACAATCCCACCATATATGCTGGAAGTCCCCCAATAAACCACAACCTCACCAGCAGAGATCCGTGGTATTGGGAAAGATTTTCCGCAGTTTTGAGAGGTACAGGTACCAGTCATATACTACTTCATAGTGGGCCTCCCGGATTCCAGTGGAGTGATTAAACTTAGTTCTTTCCCTCTGAAGCTTACTCCACTGTGCGTCCACGATATGGTTACCTTGTATTCGTTCCCAAAAAGCCACATGCTGCGGTTGAGGAGAGGTAATTGTTGATAGCAATATGGAATAAAGAAAAGAGATACACCCCTTTGAGACAATTACACTTTTGACAAAGCGTTTAGTGGGTTGGAGATCTCCAGTGTCATCTTCCTGGACCTCTGGGTGGAGAACCCAGTGTCTGAGTTGGGTGTAGTGAAAATGCTCCGATGCCGGTAGGTGGAAGTTTCTCTGGCAATTCTCGAATGTCAAGATGTCTCAATTATGAAAGAGGTCCGACACCGTGAAGCATCCCCCTCCCTCCATGCATCAAAGGGACCCGAATGTAAAGCTGGGGGGACCGCTGGATTAAAATGGATTGGGGTGAAGGGGGAAAGAAAGTTGGCCACTCCGTTCCCCCAGTAACTGCATCCCCTACCCGTAAAGTAGTCTTGGTGGGAGTACTGAGATCCACATTTGACGGACGATCTGCTTTGGGCTTGCAGAGAGGTCCCAACTATATCTACCAGACACTGCTCTTTCCATATGGAGCCAGTGTTTGTCAGATTCCTGTGCCGACCACCCCGCAATCACTCTGGGCCGATTTGTAGCAAAGCTCCAAAACCGGTAATGCCAGACCTCCTGAGCTCCTCTGGAGTTGTCTGTAAGGGTGACAAGCTCTCTGTCCCTGCCAGATGAAGCGTATAATCATAGATTGCAAAGCTGGAAGGAATCCATGGTCCAAGTCAATTGGCAGCCTTTTGAAGATATATAGTAGCCTAGGCAAGTCATTCATTTTATTAACCTATGTACGCCCTAGCCATGGGATGTAAATGGGGTCTCATCTGCGGAAATCCTTTTTGAGCTGTTGAAGAAGTGGTGGGTAGTTAGCCCTAAAGAGATCCAAGACCCGAGGTGTGATCTTAATGCCAAGATAAGATATTTCCTTTTTGGCCCTACAGAAGGGTGTGGATGCCACCATGGTGTCCATTTCCCCTTGCCGCAGAGTGAGGTTGAGGAGTTAGGATTTGGATAAATTGGCCCGGAAGCCAGACACTCGTTTAACGGCCTGAAACTCTGTCTGTACTGTGAATAGGGTCAACCTAGAGGAGGTCAACATCACCAGCACATTGTCAACGAACAGAGAAATCTCGTGTTAGTCAGTGCCAAAGGGAATGCTCTGAATCAGAGGGGATGCACACACCTTCACAAAGAAAAGCTCAATACGGAGGGTGAACAATTGAGGGGGCAGCCCTGTCTTGTTCCCCTCGCTAAGTGGATGGATTCCGAGACCACTTTGTTCACCAAGACCTAGGCACTAGTCTGTGCGTAGTTGGCTTTGATCATAGCTATAAATTTATCACAGAACCCAAAATGTTGTATAGTGTGAAATAAGAACGCGCAATCCTCCTGGTTGAAGGCTTGTTCTGCGTCTAACACAAGAAAAACTGATGAGAACGATTTTAACTGCCTTTTCAACCAGGAGGATGACTCTCCGAAGGTTGTCGTGAGTTTGCCTTCTACTAATAAAACCCGACTGTTCCTGGTGGATCAGTTCGGGCATTAGGCCTTGCAACCTAGAGGCTAACATTTTTGTATACCGCTTGGTATCTCGGTTAAGTAGGTTGCTATCGGCCGGTACGATCCACATTGTCGTGGATCCTTTCCTGGTTCGTGAATTACAGAAATAAGTGCCTCACTCATTGATTGGGTCACAGCCATGGAGGTCGCCATCGAAATAAAAAGGGTCACAAAGTGCTGTATGAGCTCGGAGCTGAAAGTCTTGTAAAATTGTGCTCTCAGGCCACATGGGCCTGGGGACTTGTTGGGTTTAAGATCTGTTCTGGTGTTGTGGACTTCCTCCTCCTCTATAGCTTGTTGCAACAACTTTATGTGCAGCCATTACTTTCTGGAGATTTACTTCCCCAGATAGACAATCTGTTCCATCTCATTCTAGTGCTCCGCAGTGCACAGTGTTTTAAAGAAGTCCCCGAATGTTTGAGGATTCTCCCAGTCATTAGTGACTTCTTCTCCCGATTCTAATTGGATCTTTTCTCATGTTATTCGCAGTTGCCGAGCTAGCTGTGCCCCCACCTTATTACCGTGTTCATAGGTCGTGCCTTTGAGCCGCAGTAGTGTGAGTTTGGCTCAGTTAGTATAAATGGCATTAAGCTTGTCCCTAAGGGCTGTAACCTTTCTTTACAGGGAAAGGGTTGGGTGATCTTTATGGTCCTTTTGTTGCGTCTTTGGATTTCAGCCTCCAAAGCTATCCTGTCTTGGGTCCTCTATTTGTTCAACACTGACATCAACTTAATACAATTGCCCCTTAGGACAGCCTTAAAGGAGCCCCAGTTATTGGCTTGATCCATATCATGCGGATCATTCAATAGGAAGTATTTTCTAATGGCCTTTCTAAGTTCTTCCTTCATCACTTTGTCACAAGGAAGGGATCCCGGGAAGAACCAGTGGCGGTATTTCGATGGACATACGCCCCACTGTATGGTCAGGGCCACCGGCGCAAGGTCAGAAATAGTAATCAGGTGAAACAAGACTGTTTGCTTGGCAGGTGAAAGGGTCAGAATGATAAATACATACTCGAACCTTGAATAGACAGGTGAGAATGCAAGAAGTAAGTATAGTCGCGCTCAGTGAGGTGCAGTTTGCACCAGGCGTCTATGAGGCCCATGGAATTGAACTCTTTCTTCAGGACTTTGGAAAATGTATCTGTGGGAGTTCTGTGTGCATATGAACTATCTAACCCTGCTACCCAGGTAAGGTTGATATCCCCTCAATACAATATCTCCCTGTGCAAGTACACCACACATCGACAACAAGTAGGAAAGAAAGGCAGATTGATTCGAATTGGCGGTGTATATAGAAGCGAATATACACATGCTGCTGTGTAATCTTCGCTTGATCGTGACCACTCTCCCTGCCTTGTCAGACTTGCACCCCTCCAGTTGGCATATCTGCGAGGAGTGAAAAAAGAGTGCCACACCGTAATACCTGGTGGGAGTAGAGGATTGCACATCACAGGATATGCTATGTGCCGTAGCCTATGCACGTCGCCCCTTTTCAAATGGGTCTCCTGAAGGGCCACTACATCATTCCTGCTATCAAGTTAGTATTTCCATAGTTTATGGCGCTTAGCAGGAGAGTTGAGCCCTTTGATATTCCATGTAAGTGTGGTGACAATCATTGTTAACCAATAAGGGGTGTCCCCAATTGCATTACCTTTGTGTCAGTCCCATCCATTGGGAGTCCCCTCATCCATCCTTGTGACCCCAAGCATATGTGGGAGATTCACCATCATCCCTGCCATTCCCCGTATCATGTATATACCACTGTATCCATGTGCCAAGATCTATTTAAACCAGATCCCCAACATTTACCCCAATACCTCAAGAAGGGGGGTTCAGTTCCCCAGTGAAATACTTTCTCAATAGAGAAACTCCTCTTGAGAGGCATCTAGTTCAGTAACCGGTAAAGTATACTAAACATGGCTTAAAAAAAAAAGACAACGCATATTAGAAACCGTCTGTAAACTCAAGATAACCTTGGGTAGGAGTTGAAATAGACCAAGTTGCAGAGTCTTAGCCCTCTTGCCTTTCCTCTCGTCAAGGGCAATAGTGTGGCAGCTTAACAGCCAACCGTCCAAGCCCCAGTTAAGTGACAAGAATTAGGCTTGCTGCCCCCTAATTACCTCGTGCCCTGTGTGAAAACATCAGAGACTAAGTCTTTATCGTCTTCATTGCGGGCGGAGCCAAGACTGTGACAACCACGGATCCCCGTCCCCACTTCCCAGCTCTGTCGCCAGTAAATCCGGTGTGGTATCTTCGGGTTGTTGCACTTCAGAGAGCGGGGGACTCAGCACCTGTGCCACCTCGGAAAGGGTTGAGACGTGGTGGTTCTTGCTGTGAAGGTTGAATGCAAGGCCAAACGGGTATGTCCATCTGTATTTCAGTTATCCTTCCGTAGCTTTCGGTGACGGAACAGAACTGCTGGCGTCATTCTAAGGTGGAAAGGGTGATATCTTGAAAAGAGGGTGCAGGAGGCGTCCTGAAAGGATATACCTTCCAAGCCGCCTGGAGGATTGCCTCCCTCATCTCAATAGAATGGAGCTTCGGGAGCACATCTCTCTTTTGGGGGCCCCACCGTATGAACTCTGTCTATTTTGATTTTCAGACCTGGGGAGCCCAGTCGTTCTGTAAATAAACCTGTACCAAAGGCTTTCAGGTCTGGCCCCTCCGCCAGGTTTCGCAGTCAGATGTTGTCCCTCCGTGATCTGTTCTACAAGTCCTGACACTTCAAGAGGGAGGACCGGAGCTGCGACCGATTCTACACCCTGCTGGAGTGAGGTTAACTTGGTTTGAATGTCCAAGCAAAGTGTCTCCAGGGGTGTGTTCAAGTCAGACTTGAGTTCTGCGCGCAACTCCCTCTTGAATTCCTGCACGGTTGCCAAGAGATGTTCCTTTGTGAGCACCATGATGCTCTCCGTTCCCCTTGAAGAGGTCGCCTCACGTGCGGTTGCTAGTGTAAAGTAGCTCAAGACCCTGTTAGCTTGGGATTTCTTAGGAGGAATAAAGTCGATAGGTGTGAAAGCCAAGCGTGGCCAGGATCTGAGGGCGGCACCAAGGAAGGAGCATTTTGCAGAAAGCATCTAGAGTGTATCGTCATACCAAGGCAGCCACCGATCTCCTCACCTATCGAGTGTCAGCATGAAGCGCTCAGGGCCAGTTTTCCCCTCATTCCCCCAACCGTTGCAAATGCTCCAAACCGCCATGCAACAGTCGCTCTTCCCATGCCCCTTACTTCTTTGATGCTCGGGGGGATTGGGGCGAACAGGGCAGCTCAATCCCAGACGAGGTCCACTCAGCCCGCCTCCCTCCGGAACAGACCCACCTTGCTGTTCTGTCCTATTCCAGCCCCCCCCCCTGTCTACTGGAAAGTTCCTTGTTGCTGCATTTTCCAGCGAGGGCAGTTGCTTTGGTGATAACTTAGAGCTGGCTAATTCGAGCAGATTGCTGCGAAGATAGTGCCCCATCCCCCTGAGTCCACCAGGGCACTCCCCCAGCTGTAGTGTCCTTGGGCCGGATATGGGATCCGCAAGCAGGGTAGTTCGGCCTCCCCTCGGTGCACGGGACCTAAAGGCCAGAGGCAGTGCAGGTTCTCATATTGAATTGCGGCGGTGTCCTACTACACCGCTATGTCAGGGTCAGGCAGGTCCAGTCGATCACCACCGATCCCTTGAGAGGAGAGGGCGGGGGAGCAACACCCTAGAGAGGATGTCCTGGTCTATTGCTGTGCCAGTCTCAAGGTGAATGCCCGTCCTCTCCCCTGCACCATCACCATTGGCACCGGCCATACCACGCAGGTCCACCATCACAGGGCCAGCAAGCTCCACATCGTGCTCCTGACCGGGGGCCGCACAAATAGTTTCTGGCAGGAGTCTCCAGTCCCAGGAGCACGGCCAGGCGGAGCACCAACCACACTCCGGGATGGGACCGCCTCCACTCTACGCCTCCTCCAGTCAACAGCGGACATGGCTGTTGCAGGCACACCCGTGGCTCTCTGCCCCTCAGCTCCTCATATGGTGTCTGTCGAGGGGTGCTCTGATAGCTTTGTTCACCGCTCGGCAGCTCCCAGCCAGCCTCAGGCCTCCACTCCTCCGGTGGCTCACCGCTCCACTTTGCCGCACTCCCAGACCAGCCTCGATCCGCTCTCCTCTCGTCAATCGGGGTGGGGGAGCACACCATCCAAGCGGTGCCCCCACCCCCGGGGCACAGATGCAACTTGCTGGTGGGTATTTATGGGGAAACTGTAGGGATGCCTTGTATTCATGCCTAAGGCACAGCGGAGCCCACACGTATCACGTCTATTCACCCATCTTGTTTGTCCCCACACCTCTGCTGATTTTTTTTATAGTTGCCTAGTATTAGTTGGGATTCACCTAAAAAAAGACAGTGGCATCTGGGGAAGGTCGAAGAGAAGATGAACTCTCCCAGGAAGAACTGTAGGTTCCACGGACCTTACCACTGTTCACTCTTTGGGACCTTTTTTTTCCCTTTTCCTGCTTGGAAAAAATATTGGACAAGGTGGTTAACTGCAACCATTGCCTCCAAGATATTTCCATGGTTAGGAGAAAATTACTTTTTAGGAGCGTCAAAAACCATCAAACACAATACCAACTGAATGTAACGAAGAGGAGCCATGAAGAGGATGAAGGCGCCTCAACATTGTCTGCTCCATTCCAAACTCTCCAGCCTAGGGGTTCTCTTCCTTCTGACATAGTTGCCACCCAAACCAAAGATGTAAAACCCATGAATGCGACCATTGCATTGTATTGCATGAAATATGCAACAATTGTATCTGTCGTAGAACAAAGTGCAGCTGCCAGAGACCAGCTGTTGGCTTTTTTTGTTAGTGTAGATGTCCCTTTTTTATTTTTAGTTGAATCCTCAAAAATAGAATTAGAAAAAAAGTTGTTAGAATGACCTTTCCTGGTTAAAACATAGAAATAAAAATGTTGATAGACTGTGTTGGTATATTTCAAAGGGCAAATTTAGTATTGTTTGGCACACTGTTCCGAAACATACAGATATTGACCCTGATTTACTAACGCTTTGCTCCAGCTTTGCAATACTTGTGTAATAGAAACTCTGCATAAAACATTGGTTTTGATGCAACTCTACTAATAGTGGTAAACAGGGAAAGGCCATGTGCAGAGGAGGCAGGCCCTGCGCCGAACCCGGAGAGCGAACATTCCCCACTGCGCATGGCCTTTATCTGTGCTCAGTTGCGTGTTCCTTTGTCACCTCAGGATCACCAACTCCCCCTGAGCATAGCATTTGACTGTTTGTAGCTGCATGTTGCAAGGCCAGGGCTGCAGCCAGACAGCACTGCACCATACCTGCCTTGGGACAGCCAACCCCTGTTGAGTACAGTCTTTTCTGTGTACTGTAGGGGTTAGCTGCAGGGCCTGGCATGCTGGCAGACTGTTGTAATTCTTCTTCCAAATAGCACAGGAGACTTCTGTAGCAATCACACTTCAACTTTATTCGCAGTTGAATCCTATGCCTGACAAGCCAGACACCAACAGCTTCTCTCCTAGTCCTCCCAACCACCTCAGAACCTTACTATGTCAAAAGGCCCTTCTCCTACACAAATATAGTCCTCCCAACCACCTCAGAACCTTACTATGTCAAAAGGCCCTTCTCCTACACAAATGCATTCCATCTCCTTGAAAGATGCTGTAAGCATGAACACAAAAGCCAAACACAGTATAACAGATTATAACACATCCCCTTTCCTTCACAAATACAGAACAGATAGATGCGGAGCAAGAGCAAACACGTGCAACATCACACAGGGAAACTACAAGATGCACAGAGGAAATGACATACCACCACCCAATCAATGATCCTGAAACCCCACTGCCCTCACACAAAATCCCCTGACCAACCTGGTGGTCTACGATACCTCCTTACCACCACCTGATTATCACACGTATCGCGGCCATTCCCGGCAACGTGAGCTTTTCTGACAGCCTCTCTCTCACCAGCTGTACTTGCTTGAAAGTCACAATCATCCATAACCATCCACCCTGAAAAAGACCCAGAACCTTTATCCAGCACTGGGTGACTTTCCCCTTCTTTCCGGAACAGAGCTACTCTTCTCAGATTCCCCATCTGATCATTGTCCAAACTGGCACAGTCTAACAACCTTCACTCTGTAGGGACCCCAAAACTTCCACAAACCTGGTCTCACTCTGCCAGGCTTAAACTTCACCCAGTCTCTTACGACACTATTGCCTTCATTTTGACCACCATCCACATTCGTACCACTTTCTCACTACATCATTCCTGGAACCATGAAGGAAACAACTTGGTTCCTGGTTTCCTACCCTTCATCATCTCGAAGGGGGCTTTCCTAGTGACAGCATTGGGAATGGTCCGATACGCCCACAACATGTCCTTTACCAAATTCTGCACACTCAACCCTGCTTTACTAGCTAATTCCACAGTCCCTTTGATCAAGTAGTTCACACTTTTCACTTGACCATTACATTGAGGATTATATAATGAGGTGCAAAAGTGCTTCACGCCAACATCTCCCAGAAATGTCTTCTTCTCGTAGGAAGTGAGCTGCGTGCCATTGTCAGTGACACGTTTTTCAAAGATATACCTTTTCTCCTAAAAATCTCTTTCAGCATTGCAATGGTGGACTTTGTGTTCACATTCCCCATAAACACCACTTCAAACCACCTCGATTTGGCATCTACTAGTACAGCAGCAAACCTCTCCTGTTCAGGAAAAAATTCAAAGGGCCCAATAAAATCTAGGCTAATCTTTTCGCACACAAAATCTGCTTCTGACCTATGTTGTTGATCTCCTTTGACAAACATTCCTACTTTCAACCTTTTCTCCGAATGTTTACATTACATTCCATTCACCTCTCTACCCATTGCTTAAGTTCCCAGTCTGTCTTGGGCCACCTGAAATTCTCCTTAATCTCTTCAGTGTAAAAGTCTGCTTCATGTGACCTTCATGTACTAACCACACAAGTTTGTTCCTTACTGCTCCAGGAGGCTCAAACCTTTCACCCCTCACAATGAGTATGTTACATCTCAAAGACTATTTCTCAACTACCTTATGATATGTTTGATAGCATCGGAATACATACTCTCCCTCAGAACTCCTCCCTTAATCATTCTCGTCACTGCCTTTAGTTCCTCATCCTCACTCCTGGCTTTCATCTACTCTTCCATTGAAACTGTTGTACACACATCTTCCACCACATCCACCACTGTCCACTGCAATTTTCTCTGTGTCCAGGTCTGAACTGGGATGGTGCAGTGAGCTAAAAAACGGTGATGGATCAAGCCCTGATCTGTTGACGGGGTAGGAGTGTTCTGATTAACTCAGATACTCTGTCCATCACCACCCCCTTTTTGTAATTATTTTGGCCACCATGAGTGTGGAAGGGTATGCTCAGACATGAGTCCCTTGCTCATTGCACCATCAGGATTCAAGCAAGCCGGGCCGAAGACGGCTGTAATGCCAGAAACCGGTCCCCGGAAGCTTGTTTCCTTTCCAGTGAAGAATTGGCTTGGTAGTTTGGTCTGCCCTGTTCCCATGATGCACTGGGCCAGGGACAGACTAATTTGCATATAGCCAGGTTCTGAACTGGGATGGTGCAGTGAGCTAAAAAACGGTGATGGATCAAGCCCTGATCTGTTGACGGGGTAGGAGTGTTCTGATTAACTCAGATACTCTGTCCATCACCACCCCCTTTTTGTAATTATTTTGGCCACCATGAGTGTGGAAGGGTATGCTCAGACATGAGTCCCTTGCTCATTGCACCATCAGGATTCAAGCAAGCCGGGCCGAAGACGGCTGTAATGCCAGAAACCGGTCCCCGGAAGCTTGTTTCCTTTCCAGTGAAGAATTGGCTTGGTAGTTTGGTCTGCCCTGTTCCCATGATGCACTGGGCCGGGGACAGACTAATTTGCATATAGCCAGGTTCTGAACTGGGATGGTGCAGTGAGCTAAAAAACGGTGATGGATCAAGCCCTGATCTGTTGACGGGGTAGGAGTGTTCTGATTAACTCAGATACTCTGTCCATCACCACCCCCTTTTTGTAATTATTCAGGTCACCTTTAACAACAGCTTTATCTCAATAGCTAACTCAATCTCTTCCCTTTTTCTCTTTCTTCCCTTCTACTTATTCTTTGTTTCAATCATCAATCTTGTTCTCAATTTTCCCTTGCAACACTTATAATCATTATTATCATCAAAATTACTAATGCTCTTATAATTACAGGGATTAATATTTTCCCTAATAGGCTACTCCCAAAAGTGGAAAACCAGCTACCTATAGTGGAAATACTTTTAATGAGTCTTTCCCAAACACTGCCAACCTCCAGTTGGGTCAAATCTTTATGAATCTTTGTAATATTCTTGATATATCCCTCAATACCTTTACTTTTGTCTGGGATATATGTACAGCAGTGTTGAACTTTCAACATGCCATAGACTCCACCCTCTTTTGCCAATAAACTATCAAGGGCAAGTTTGTTTTGCAAAACAATGGATCTGATTGCAACCATTTCGGTATTGATCATTAAGAATCCTCCAGCAGTATCTGTTGATAAACGGTCAACTACTGTGGACAATTGACGTATTTTATGTGAGTGTTTAATAATACTCCAACTGACGGTATCAGTGCATCAAATATGTCGTGTACTATTTCGGAAAAATATGCTCTTTTATTTATTTTTAGTCCTTTACTTATTACATCCATTTCATTGTTTTACTTATGTGATATACCTTTGGAAATACAATGCCAAAATAACAACTACCATACCATCGTGCAGGCAAGCTGTAATAAGCATTTTTACCGCACACATAATAAATTCCTGGGAAAACGGGATCAGTTCCCCCTTTTAGTCCCCATCCCCTATGATTAGGAAAGTATGTTCACATTCACTAGTACCAATGAAAATACTATTATACTCTGTTTTTAGGTCTCGCACCTGCGAACCGATCGCGAAGCGATCGTCGCTGCAAGACTCTAATGCAATCATTTCTGCTTTCAAGGAGTCGAGGGAGACAGGAGACAAGTGATGTGCACGCGCGCGTAAATGGATCAGGTCGCTTGCACTTCCTGTCTCCCATGGTTTCTTGAAAGCAGACACACACACGCACGCACACACACACATACAGAACCCCCCACCCTCCCCCCCACCGTCGCGCATACACACACGCACACACACACACACACACACACAAAGAAACCCCCGCGCATACACACACGCACACCCTTGCCCAGCTGGCGGCCGCGGCCCTCGTGGCTCACCACCACCTCCTCGATGCGCCAGAAGGACACCGTGTTAGCCGGGGGCAGCAGCAGTCAAGCAGCAGCCGGGGGTCGAAGAGCAGCGTGTCGTCCGGCATCATGGCAGGAGGGAGCGGCTACATGTCCAGCCCCGGTCGCCGATACCAGCCCTGCAGGAGCGCGAGGCTCTGACGTAGCACGGTGGGTACGGGCTTCTGGCGCGCGCAGCATGGTCTATGGAGGAGGCGGCTTCCGACGCGCGCCTTCGGATTGGGTCGCGCACGTGAGCTTGTAACGTAAACAGCTCACGACGCGACCCAATCCCAAGGCGCGCGTCTGAATCTTCCTCTGCCATGCTTGTTATACCAGCAGTTTTTCACCACTTTTTTCAAGAGCTTTCATCCGCTTACAAGTGGGTCATTTCTGTTAATTGATCTCTTTCAATGGACTTAACTGCTCGGCTTTACTCGTGTTAGTGTTACTCAAAGTGTCACGCATCTGTAAAGGGTCTGACACTCATATGCACGCCAAAAACAATCAAATGTCATACATTCGTAATTTGACATCCTGGCAGCAATGATTAGGACCACAGGGGGCACTGATCTGCGGAACCACTGCCAGGCATTTTTGAATGAAGACAGACTGCACAGTGTAGAGAGAAAACATGCAAGCATTTCTTTTTAATGAATCAATTATAAATTATAAGAGATTACTACGCTGGTTTCCACGGCTACTATGTCTTATGGGAGTGGTTGGATCACACTGCAGTTCATGTATTTGGAGAATGTTGGGGTAAAACCAGGTCAAGCTCAAGGCATGAGTGTCTGTCAGATATGAGAATCTGAGGGACTCTCACTACATGCTACAAAGGGGCCGGGCATGTTACGTTAAATCATGAGGCACGTGGGTCATAGGAAACGAAGGATAGGTTGTGCTCCTCGTCAGCAAGATTTAAGAGGGCATGTCTAACAGAAATCATTATTTGTTGTTTGGTGTTGTTTTTCGTTCCTGTTAAAAAACGTAATTTTTAAGTTCAGAACGGAGCATCACAGTGTTAACTGGAAAAGGAGTGTCATGACTGGAAAACTGAAATCAGCTAAAGGTATTTGCGTTTCCTAGCAACATGGCACAGAACAGAGCTTCTCCTACGCTTATATGAGAGCTGTGTTGCATTCTCACATAGAAAGTATTTGAAGCACCAAAGGCTACTACACAACGGAGTAGTATCAACCTGTAAATTTAGCAATAGTCTTATGTGAAAGGAGGCCATATGCAGGTAACAGCGATCTGTATGCCATCAAGTTTAATATCAAAGGTTCATGTTACTGACATTTTTATTCATGTGTTCGTGTAATTTGACAAAATGAAGCCTTTAAAAATACACGTACTTTTCATTTCTATAGCATGTAATATAACAATAAGAGAGAGTCAGTATAGATGTTCCACAGTGTTGTGTATGCACGTGCTCGTCCATATGTTGAACAAGGAAGTATGTGCACTGACAGTATGGTGCAATGTGCATAGAGTCCCGCTGGACTTCCAGGAGAGTGGTACTTCGAGATGTGTAGTATGCACTAGGTCCCAGTAGGTGTGTGGAAGTTTGCAGATTCCAATGTGCAATGAAGACAGGTGTGTGGGCGTTTGTAAAAATTATACAGGTTGAAATGAAATGGATAGGGGTTGAACGGTCATTGCGAATGCACATGATGAGTTGAAAGACACTTGTAGCCAATCAAGAAACACCAGATACCATATCATGAGATGAGCATGGGCGAAAAGACACCCTTTCCAAATGAAAGAGATGCCGTTGTCTTCGATGAGGCCTCCTGAGACTTATACATGCTGAAAGATACCCGTTACTGTGTTACAAGTGATTATTTGGTAGTATGACTTCCGGTGGTAAATTGTTATAATCTTTTGTTCTACCATCGAATCATGCTTGCCTGGCCAACATGATGTCGTTTGCAGTGGCATATATTCACAGTTTGCGGTGTATATATGGAGTTTGTTCTGTTCACCTCTGTGAAAGGTGGTCTAGAATGTTGTGGTCATGTTTATTTTGGTTGTTGGTCAGGAGCATGTCTTTATATGTGTTTCAGTTCTATGTCTTATGGACATTGATTTTACCAAAGTGTTAGTTGTGATGCGTTTTTTTGTAGTATGATTTAATTGATCTAAGAAGGTATGCAGTGTCCTCTTTGCATGCATCCGTGTACTGATGCTGTGCAATACTAATTAACCTGGTGCTGTATGGGTGTCAATTGAGAAACCTGGGGTGAGCATAAAACACCATTCACTCACGTCACCACCCCCTGTCCATGGATTCCAGACTTATTCATCCTTCGGTAGTCACGCCCCCTCACCCTCACACCCTCACCCTCACACACACCCCCTCACTCTCACACCCTCACTCACCCTCACACCCCCTCACCCTCACATACCCTCACACTCCCTCACACTCCTTCACACCCCCTCACCCTCACACACCCTCACTCATCTTCACCCTCACAACCCTCTCACCCTCACACACCCTCACCAGCATAGCATAACAAAACATAGCATAACATATAAGCATAGGATAGCAAAACATTAGCATAACAAAACAGAACAAAGCATAGGATAGCAAAACAAAACATAGCATAACAAAACACAACAAAACATAGCATAGCATAGCATAACAAACAAAGCATAGCATAACAAAACACAGCATAACATAACAAAACATAGCATAACAAAACATAGCATGACATCACAAAACATAGCATGACATAACAAAACATAGCATAACATAAAACATAACATAACAAAGCATAGCATAACAAAACGTAGCATAACAAAACTTAGCAAAACAACAAAACATAGCATAGCATAACCAAATACAACAAAACATAGCGTAGCATAACAAAGCACAGTAAAGCATTGCATAACAAAACAAAGCTTAGCATAGCACAGCATAACAAAACATAGCATAACAAAGAATAGCATAACAAAACATAGCATAGCAAAACAAAGCATAGCATAATAAAACACAACAAAGCATAGCATAACAAAACCTAGCATAGCATAACAAAGCATAGCATAGCAAAACACAACAAAACATAGCATAGCATAACAAAACATAGCATAGCATAACAAAGCATAGCATAGCAAAACACAACAAAACATAGCATAGCATAACAAAACATGGCATAGCATAACAAAACAAAGCATAGGATAGCAAAACTAAACATAGCATAGCATAACAAAGCAAAACATAACAAAACACAACAACACATAGCATAACAAAACATAGCAAAACGCAACAAAACATAGCATAGCCTAACAAAACACAACAAAACATAGCATAGCAAAACAAAACATTTAATAGCATAGCAGAACATAGCATAGCATACCAAACACAACAAAATAGCATAGCATATAATAACAAAACATAGCATAGCAAAACAAAGCATAGCATAATAAAACACAACAAAACATAGCATAGCATAACAAAGCATAGCAGAGCAAAACACAACAAAACATAGCATAGCATAACAAAACATGGCATAGCATAACAAAACAAAGCATAGGATAGCAAAACTAAACATAGCATAGCATAGCAAAACAAAGCATAGGATAGCAAAACATAGCATAGAATAACAAAACATAGCATAACATAACAAAGCAAAACATAACAAAAGACAACAACACATAGCATAACAAAACATAGCAAAACACAACAAAACATAGCATACCCTAACAAAACACAACAAAACATAGCATAGCAAAACAAAACATTTAATAGCATAGCAGAACATAGCATAGCATACCAAACACAACAAAATAGCATAGCATATAATAACAAAACATAGCATAGCAAAACAAAGCATAGCATAATAAAACACAACAAAAGATAGCATAACAACATAGCATAGTATAACAAAGCATAGCAAAACATAGGATAGCAAAACAAAACATAGCATAGTATACAGCATCACTCGGCTCCACCACAGCATCACTCAGGGGCACCACAACATCACTATGTGCTACCACAGCATCACTAAACGCCACAGCATCACTCGTTCGCCATCACAACATCACTCAGCGCTACCACAGCATCAATCTGTGCAACCATTCAACAACAACTGGGTCAAATATGTTCTCTCAATGTTTCAAGATTTATTACAAATGTAACACAAAAATGTTAATATTTCACTTCTGTTCCTGGATTTTCGTCACAATAAAATACACTGAACATAATCTTCACAAAAGTTATTTGCAAAAGTTTAAGCTATTGCCATTATAAATTACAATAACTTTTATTTAAGTATTAATTATTTAAAAAAATAAAAGCCATTGTTTTTTTTTTTTTTGAAAACCTTTATTGTGCAGAAATTGCTCACAAATACGGGCCTACAACCCATCGGGCCGGCCACCACAATTATAGAAGCACAATGGTCAGGACAGAAGCTCCAGCAGGGTACCACAGTAATCCAAACGGGAATCAAAGGCGAAAAGCCACAGAGCAACCACCACGAGCAGGATGAGAGAAGGTTGATTTTATAATAGAAGAAGGGGTATAGCAGAATGATGGCAATCATTAAGGTCCAGAGGGCCGTGGCGGGCCGCGAGCAAGCAGTAATACAGAATACAGGAAAATTCAAAAAGAACAGTTAAATTTTAACAAAGGCAGAACGTGAGTCCCACATTAGTAAGCAATTGCAACCGCTGCCCAGCGCCCACCCACCACTACGAGAACACACAATGATACAGAGAACGGAAAATAGGCTTACAAAACAAAGAGCCCTCTGCTACAACAACCCAGGGGAGGGAAGAAAAAAAAAAAAAGGGGGAAGGGAAAAAGGAAAAGGACATCGGGGAAAAAGGGGGGAAGAAAGAACGCGGCATCACAGCATGCGCCCCATGGCTAACAAAGCACTCAAAAATAGACCGGCTCAGGGAACCAGTGGTAACAGGAGTAATAGATGCGTAGTAAACCGTGACGGCAGGGAGACCAGAAGGCCCATGCTAGCAAAAAACACCCCAGGGGGCCCACATGCAGACACCGCGTCCCGAAAAAAGGGATACATAAGAGCCATAGAACCAAAAAAAAGGGGAAAAGAGGGGGAAAAAACAAAATGACAGACCCCCGCACACCCCACCCTGCACCCCTGCAGAAGGCTATGGCCTACCCCCCAGCAGCGTGCCTGTCGCCCTAACTAGAAACCCGAAATATAGAAGAGTTAAAAGTAAAGAAAGAACCACAAAGACAAAAAGAAGAAGGGGAAATAGGGAGACAACGACGGGAGAGGAGCCACATAATCAAAACCATCAGCTCCCACCCCCCCGTCCGAACACACTCAGTGCCCACGGGAAGATAGTAATTACGAGGATAAGCTCCAGGAACATGAAGGAGAATCGAACATAGTCATACAGTCACAAACGGATCATCCGACCATACCGCAAAATAATAGTCCACCGAGGCAAGTTCATCTCAACCCTGTCCTCGTCTATCCAAAGCCGTAGGCATCCAACGCACCAGGAACCAGATCATGAGGAACCAGAGGCGAATAGCAGGGAGTCCAATCGTCAATCCACACAAGTCATATCGATTTCGACCCAGATGAACAGGAAAAGACGGTAACCACCGCAGGTAATGCAGGCACTGTTCCGCCGACAATAGGAGGAAAGCCGTTTCGGCGGAGCAACCACAGGATCTTCGTTCGGCCATTCGAGGCAAAAAAGGAATGGGAGATCCAACGAGACCGGTCCGGACGGGACCCGGCCGGCGAACCCTCAGCACAGGAGAAATCACAGGATGATTGAGAGCAGCGGGTATCCGTATACCCAAACAAGCGGCAGCCGCCGGGTCCACGACCTCCAGGAAAGTCCCAGCAGCACACAGCAGCGATGAAGCCGCACACATCGGGGGGGGCCCAGCAGGCCCGGCAAAATGATCATCATCCAGTCCAGCGATAGGTGCGGTCACGGAAGCACTCCAGGAGCGCAAGGCGGCGAGGATGTCGCCAAGCGTAGGCTCACCTTTACGGTATTCAGCAAACGAGCCATGCGGCGGACCAGCGTCGCCAGTCTCGGCCAGGCTGAGAGACAGGGAGCCGGCGGCCATCTTGAAAGCCCGGCGGGGCCGCGGCAATCTCCGACCCCCGTCCGGCCACAAGCGGGGTCACACAGGATACAGCCGACCACAAGCAGAGGCACCCCCAGGGCAGGAAGGCGGGCCACCAGGATAAGGAGGGTCGCCGGCTCCCCCACGCCACCGGCTCCGTTCTCCGAGTCCGGGCGGAGGGACTCAAGATGGCCGGACAGGAGAACAAAGGGGAGACGAGCCACATACACGGTCAACCCCCGTCCATGGAAGGCAGCGCCTCAACACCAGGCTGCAGGATCGCCGGTCCAGGCCCGGAGAGCCGTCACCGGTCTAATTGCACATCGGCCTCTCCGACCGAGCCCACACCTCCACCAAGGGCCGGCTACAGCGCTCCGCCCCGCCCGGGCGCCGCCGAGGAGTGTCAGGCCCGCCCGCTCCGGAGGCCCCGAAGCGAACAAGGGCGCAGCTCAGGATCCGCGGCACCTAGGAACAGACGGATCAGACGGTAAGTGCCAGCGAAATGTCTTAGTTCCATAGTCTACCAAAGAATACTTCCCGGGGCAGGATAAGACACAGGATAGACGTTCCAGGCAGGAAAGCGAACGGAGCCGAGCTAAAACGCGGCCATCGCGGACGCGAGCTTGGCTCCTCTAAAAGCCATTGTTATTTGTTATATCAATACATGTAAGTCACTTAAATACAACACATATTGTTTTACAAATGCTATAGGTGGCACATTTGCGAAAGTTATAACTATTGGCATTGTAAATGAAAAAGCTATTATTTCGCTATTTTCAAAAACAAAACATAAGTAAAAAATGTGTCATTTACAATACCAATAGCTCAAACTTTACTAATGCGAGACCTATTGCATTGCAAATGCTTGTTAGTCTATGTAGACAGAATTTTCCCAATTTTGACAAGTCTAGAGACATTGCAGCATGAGTCTCGCCTTTCTTATAGTCCCCCTCCTGAGAAGCCCATGGCGGTGCATGTGACTTCTGCTCAACAGTCTTCCTTTGGAAACCATGTCTTCTTTACTCCATTAAATCTAGAAAATCTTTCTCTTTATCACGTAAAAGAGACGTTAAGTTATTTTTAGGCACATGTGTTATATCTATGGGATTCGTTGATGGGAAAAATTCACCCATAAACTCTGCATCTTTACTACTAAGCACTGGATTCAGGTTTCTTCGAATAGGGATTTCTGAAAAGACCAAATCCATATTTGAGGAATAGTATTGCAACTTGCCCGTTACATAGAACAAAGTAAACGCAACACTACAGTACACACCATAGGTTAATGGAAGATGGTGATATGTCACCCCTTTTGACACAGAAGTAGGTAGTTTCATGCAAACATAAGTCACTCACATCCATCGTAGCAACAGATTGATAAACAAGTTTAGTAAATACATTTAATGAGAAATCACTATTTGATTTATCATGATGAGATGTAGATGGATGGAGAAGTAGATGGACAAAAAAGAGAGATGAAGCAGCTACAAAGGAAGCATCTACATTCCCGTAAAGGGAAGCAGAAAATCTCATCCATTTGCTTTAAACATGCAGTAGTAGTTCCCTTAGTAAATGTATTTATTCGTTCACTAGCATTTGTGTTATTTTTATCGTTAGTTACCATTAGAACAGGTATCACAACAGTTAACATTAACCACATCAACATTAGTAGTGTAATACTACATAAACAACATTTAACACATTTCGTTTTAGACTATATTTTGGTCACTTGCATTTCTGCCATTTTTAGTATTAAAAAAATCTTTTTAATCTCTAAATTATTTTCTTTAAAAAAATGTATTATATATAAAAAATCTTTTTGTGATCCCACACTTCGAAGGCTTTCCGTCTTTATGGCCCCATTTTCTTTGTTTCTTTTCTTCTTTTTGTTTGATTATTTTTTAAATAAAGTCAACCTTTTGTGCAAAAGTCTTTCTTTAAGGTGGTCTCAATTTCCTATCATCGTATCCTTCAATAGTCACTCTACTTGACTTGTACTTGGTGTTCATCGTCAATGCGTTCTTCAGAGTCTGTTTCTCTGACTTCTTTGACTTCACAACTTTCAGCTTCTGGTTCTTTTCTTTGTTCTACCAATTGCTGCTCTTGTCATTCAGGTGGACTTGGGACTCTTTGGGTGTGACTGGCAATTTGGCAAGCCGTCAGCACATTTCACTGCTGTTGTCGAGACCTATATAATTTGATGAGGTCCTTTCCACCTGGGTTCCAAACAGGATTTCCTCGTGTGCTTCTTTACCACGACCCAGTCACCAGGACACAAATCATGAGCTAGATTCAGCTGTGCTGTGGTTGCATCTTCTCCAACCTGGTGAGACACAGAACATACCAGATCAGCTAGTCCTTTACAACAGTAGATGGTCCAACACTAGATCATCAGTTATATTCATCAATTTGTTTCCAGGTACAAATGCTTGTCTCATTGCTCTTCCCATGAGGATCTCATGTGGACTTAATCCTGTTCTTCGCTCAGGAATGCTTCTAAGGCTCATCAATACAAGGGGCAAAGCATCAGGCCATTTCATTGAAGTGGATACACACACTTTCCCTAACCTGGATTTTATTGTGCCATTGAGCTGCCCAACCACCCCAGAGGCTTTTGGTTGTTAGGCGCAATGTAATTTTTGCTCAAATTTGAAATCTGTACAGATCAATTTGATTACCTCATTATTAAAATGAGGTCCTCTATCTGATTCCAAAGTGACTGGAAATCCGAATCTGGAAATGAGCTCTCTCAACAGTAGCTTAGCAACTGTGAGACTGTCATTCCTCCTCGTTGGATAGGCTTCTACCCATCTAGAAAACATACACAAGATGACAAGGACATACTTCAACCCATTGCACGGTGGCAACTCAATGAAGCCAAGTTGCAATCTTGTGAATGGTTCCTCTGCCTTTCCAATTTTTCCCCAATTGACAACTGTTTTCCTACCTGAGTTTTGCTGTTAGCAGGTGAAATACCTCTGGCAGAGACTCTCAGCAATTACCCTAAACTTGGGATTGCACCATGTCTGTCTGAAATGTCTCATCATGGCATCCCTCCCAATGTGTGTAGTTCCATGATATACCCTTGCCATTTATGATAATAAACTATCTGGCATTATTGGTCTACCATCTGGACACACCCACACTTCATCGTCCGCTCTTCTTGTGCAACCTGATTTGAGCCAGAGTTGTTTCTCTTGTGCATCTGCCTCATCCTGTAACTGTTTAACTTCGTCCCATGTTTCTAAAGCGGAGAAAAACATTAGTTGGCAATTGGTAACTTTTTCCAACCCTCTGTTCACAGACATTGTATTTCGAGCACAAAATTGTGCAACTTGGTCAGCGTACCAATGACCCTGTGTCACATAATCATTTCTTGACTTATGTACGGCACATTTGACCACTGCAATTTCTTTTGGCAATTGCAATGCTTCCAATAGTTCTTTAACATTTTACCATTTCTAATAGGAGAACCTGAAGACGTCAGAAATCCCCTTTGTAGCTATAATTGGCCGAAGTCATGCACAACCCCAAAACCATATTGACTATCCGTAAATATGGTTATTCTCAATTTCTTCCTAATTTTGCAGGCTTTTGTTAAAGCAACCAATTTGGCTATTTGTGCAGGCTTGACTCCTTTTAGACAGGAAGCTTCTGGAATACCTGACACAGTACATACAGCATAAGCAGCACTCAATTTTCCATTCTCCTTCCTCAAGCATGACCCATCAACCAACATTACAAAGTCAGACTCTTCTAAAGGAACGACAATTATGTCAGGTCTGGGCTTTGTACACTTTCCTGTCACATCCAAACAATCATGATCAACTTCTTCTTTCACTTCTTCACAGTATGAATCAAGGTTGCTGGATTCTCATTGGTGCATCTCACCACACTTACATTCTCAACACCTAGTATTACTCTTTCATACTTAGTCAGCTGACTAAGGGTCAAATGCTGAGTATGAGTCCTTGTTAAAAGGATCTCAACTGAATATGGCACATACACCTTTATGGGTTGTCCCATCACAATCGATTCACTCTGTTCCAGACTCCCACAAGTAGCAGCTACTGCTTTTAAACAGCCAGGTAATGCCGCTGCCACTGGACCCAGAGTAGCAGAAAAGTATGCTCCGTACTTTGGGACAATCCGCGTCTCTGTGTTAACACTGAAAGTGCACAACCTTCTCTTTCGCAACAGTACAAAGCAAACTCTTTCGTATAATCTGGCATTCCCACTGCTGGTGCTTGACACAAACAATCTCTCAATTTTATGAATACTTCTTCTCTTTCATCATTCCACTCAATCGGATCCATCACATCTTTTTGTGTCATCCTTATTAAAGGTTTTGCAAGCAGTGAGAATCCACTGATCCATTGACAACAGTATCCAACCACTCCTAAAAACATTTGCACTTCTTTCTTGGTTTTAGGCAGACTCATTTGTCGAATCACTTTTATTCTTTCTGACGTCACTTTTCTCTCTGTGTACACTTGAGGAACTTGGCACCATGCCAAAACACTGCTCCGAACCGGAATGCAAAAAGATATTGGCTATCCTGATGCAATGGAATTGAAAAGAATGCCTGGCACAAATCAATCACAGTGTACCAATGAGGGATGTATGTCACTACAACGCATGCTTTTACAACGCATGCCATTACGACGCAGGTTTTACAACGCAAGTCATTACAACGACTTGCGTTGGGGGGCGCTGGATAGTGAATAGTTTAATTTACTATTCCAACTCCAGTCCCCGTGGATAGTAGGGAAGGTGTTGGATAGTAATTAAACTATTCCCTATCCTAGAGCACCCCCCAGCGCAATTCGTTGTAATAACTTGCGTTGTAAAAGTTGCGTGGTAATGGTAGTGCGTTGTAAAAGTTGAGTTGTAAAGGATGTTTCCCACCAATGGGCATCCCTCTGTATCTGATAAAGAATCACTGCTGGATTTGGTACTACTGGACAACAGGGTACTACTATCTTATTAATTTTCCTCAAATCTCGCACTATTCTATATTTTCCAATCAGCTTTTTAAGTCCCATGATTGGCGAATTACAAGGACTTCTCAGTATTTCTTTTAAAATACCTTGTTCAATCATTTGATCAATTACTGGAGCAACTCCTGCCTTTACTTCAAGACTCATTCTATATTGTGGTGTGTTTAGATATATTGCACCTTCTTTCAGTATTATTTTAATTGGGTCTACCTTTGCCATTAGACCAAATTCTTTTCCTGTAAAATCCCACACATCTGACCTCACTGTGGTTTTCAATTCATCAGGCAAATCGCTTTCGGTAAGAAATAAAAACATCTCATCCACTTCTGTTCCTTTTTTCGCTAACATCATTTTGGAAACAACGTCGTCATCAGGTATTTGGAAAGCAACACTATCAGGTGAACAGAAGATGGTACAGTTCATCTTACATAACAAGTCCCTGCCTAACAAATTTACCGGACTTGAGTCGCATACTACAAACCGATGCATGTCTCTGAAATTTCCAATATCCACTTCTATTGGTTTTGTGACTGGGGTCTTTATTTGTTTATTTGAGACTCCTACATCTTGGATAGCTTCTCCCGAGAGGGGTAGCTTTGGAATTTCTGCTGCTCTCACAATAGAACGAGTAGCACCAATATCCACTAGAAAACTGATCTCATTTCCTTCAACCTTTCCTTCAACAAATGGACCTGACTGATCAACCACCAAAGATGCGCCAAGCACGCACTTTTAATTTCTTCTCAGGCACTGTCATTGGGACACCTCTGAATCATTCTTATTCTTTGCATCCAATATTGCTGAACCGTCTGTGTATTCTTACCACTTTCTTCACGAAATCCGGTGTTCACTCCGTATCTCTGCACCTGAGCACTCACATTATTGGGCATAGGGGCTTGTTTCACCTGCAATTGAGAAGTAACTACCTGTTTCTGTTGTTGGTTCACAACCACCTCATTCTACATCTGCGGATTTCAAATTTGATTTGCTCATTATTCTGTTGAATATTTCTACACTCATTCTTCCAATTTCCATGCTTTCCGCATCCATGACAAGGATATCTCTTTTTTGCTTCTTCTCTACTCACTCGTCCTTTTCCCTTATTTCCATTTGACACTTGACTATTCTGATTCTGCCCGTTCATCTGGTTATCATTTTGAGAACCAGAGGTTACTTCTTGGTGTTCTGCCAACTAAACTTGTGCCCACATAATTTTCTCCTTTAACCTTTTGCGTTTTGCATCAATGTCATCACTGCAATACTTTGCATACTTCAAAATGTCATCAATTGGCTTACTCTGCCAGCAAAGCATATGCTGTTGAATCATCTGACTAATTTCTGGTCTTAATCCATACACAAACCTATATACAAAATGTCCCATATCTTTATCAGCAATGTTCTCAAATCCACTATACTGCTTAAACACCTGTAGCAACCTTTCGTAGTATTCATGTACTGACTCCTTGGGTTCTTGAGTTGTTCTGTCTATCTTAACCCAATCTGCTTCTTTATGGGGAATTTTCCCTTTCAGAAAGGTAATTACCTGATTATATTTCTTCATTACTTCCTCTGAAGGCGCACCTGTCTTTGCATCTCTAGGGTACTCTGCAGTCGGCCAATCAACTGCAATTTTACATTCTGTCCACAAATCAGTTGGTACCACTATATCAAACAGGTCGTCCAAATCTTTCAACAAAACCTTTGGAACCTTTACAGATCTCTCTACTTGCTTGTACCATTCATTTGGGTTTTCTCTCAATCTAGGGAAGTCATTCGTAAAAGGCAAAATATCCTGTCTGCTCCATGGAACATGAACATAACCACCACCAGGAACTTCTCTGATTGGATAATATAATGTAAATAACAAGGACCCCCTGTGTAGAAAATCAATTCAAAATACAGGGAACTAGACAATGTAATAAACTTATTGGCATAATATAAACACAATGGAAAGGAGAAGTAGCACTAAGCAAACAGACTCAATAATTATAATAACCGATATTATTTAATAAATATCAGAATAGTCACTTTAAAAACAGTTAATAAAACAGCATGAGTATAAATCAATAATACCAAAAATGAAATAGACAACATTCATGTACAGCATACAACATACAAATTAAAAATATTATCACAGTGGCAATATGAATTATTCGACGCGCGTTTCGGCGTTTATGGGGAACGCCTTCTTCAGGAGCCACAATTACTATCTGAAAAACATATTAAATTCATTATCAGATAAGAAAAGTATATACATGTATCATATTTTTACTCAATAATCACATTCAAAGTGATACATTCTAAATTAGTAGCAAAAATCTAAAAACATATAATTGCAAAAAAACAAAAATAATAACTTAGTGCCAGAAACTCCCTGCTTGTGCAACTGGAGAGATACAGCTGAAACAAGCTACAGACTAACAGTTCTTAACATTTGAGCAGCAATAATAGTACAGGGGGAATAACCCATACCGGAACCCAACATAAGGGCCATAGAGGAGGTGTAATAACAAGGAGCCAAACTAAAGGGTGAGCTCGACCTCGGATAGGTGATATGTATGGGCCTTCAACAGGTGGAAAAATCTAACCTGGTGGGGTATCTGTAAATTAACCCACTCACACATAGTAACGGTTAAAAAAATGATAGCAGTGAGGCCTAACCTATCAACCATATGTATATCAAGGATATCTCTTTTTTGCTTCTTCTCTACTCACTCGTCCTTTTCCCTTATTTCCATTTGACACTTGACTATTCTGATTCTGCCCGTTCATCTGGTTATCATTTTGAGAACCAGAGGTTACTTCTTGGTGTTCTGCCAACTAAACTTGTGCCCACATAATTTTCTCCTTTAACCTTTTGCGTTTTGCATCAATGTCATCACTGCAATACTTTGCATACTTCAAAATGTCATCAATTGGCTTACTCTGCCAGCAAAGCATATGCTGTTGAATCATCTGACTAATTTCTGGTCTTAATCCATACACAAACCTATATACAAAATGTCCCATATCTTTATCAGCAATGTTCTCAAATCCACTATACTGCTTAAACACCTGTAGCAACCTTTCGTAGTATTCATGCACTGACTCCTTGGGTTCTTGAGTTGTTCTGTCTATCTTAACCCAATCTGCTTCTTTAGGGGGAATTTTCCCTTTCAGAAAGGTAATTACCTGATTATATTTCTTCATTACTTTTTCTGATGGCGCACCGGTCTTTGCATCTCTAGGGTACTCTGCAGTCGGCCAATCAACTGCAATTTTACATTCTGTCCACAAATCAGTTGGTACCACTATATCAAACAGGTCGTCCAAATCTTTCAACAAAACCTTTGGAACCTTTACAGATCTCTCTACTTGCTTGTACCATTCAATTGGTTTTTCTCTCAATCTAGGGAAGTCATTCGTAAAAGGCAAAATATCCTGTCTGCTCCATGGAACATGAACATATCCACCACCAGGAACTTCTCTGATTGGACACATCCTTTCAACCTTTTCTGCTTCACTTAACGGGAATGTAGATGCTTCTTTTGTAGCTGCTTCATCTCTCTGTTTTGTCCATCTACTTCTCCGTCGATCTACATCTCCCCATTTCTTCCAAATGTGCATTAATTCTTTTATTTGCAATATCGTTCCTGATGCATTCAAACTCTCTAAATCCTTCTCAGTAAATTCTAATCTATAGGGGTTTTGTAATATTTTTGATTTTTCCACATCTATTCCAAATTCTAAAGCTGATTCCACTATCTTATCATGAAGATTCTTTGTTCTCCAGGTTATACTTTTGCACAAAAGCAAAATTCTTCATCTCCATATGAACCTAATCTGTCTGGACTTATCATACGAATAATCATTTCCTCCAAATCTACTCCCAACTTGCTTTACATCTATTTATTTATTTATAAAGTTTTATATTAGTTTGTGGTTGCGGTTTCTTTCATTCTAGTCCTTTTGCCCATTCTTCTAGATCTTCTGGTGAAAATCCAGTAGAATTTCCTGCCACTAAAGTAACAGTTGGTGCTTTCCTCCTTGTATCTATCGGTGAAATTCTTTTTGGGGTTTCAGTCACAGTCTCAAGATTTAGGAGATCTAATAATTAGACATTCAAATCACTCCAACTACTTTGATCTTCTAGCATCACTATCTCCTTTCTAACACCATTCTGTGAGACTGTCACATTTTGCGGTTTTGGTGTACCTCGTTTGTCACCATACAATGGAATAACAGGACCAATAGTTACTTACTGGCACTGTCAATGCTTCAGCATTTAGACCTAACTGTTTTATTTTCTGAATTATCTCTTCTTTTGTTTTACTTAATGCATCCCTTTCCTTTTCATGTAATACTCGGGAGACTGTTGAATCATACAGAACCTGTGGAACCAATGGAGTTCCCATCATAGGGGCAGTTGGAGTTGTATCTTTAACACTTTCTTGATAAGGCGGAGGTCTTTTGACTAGAATATCTTCCTACAGCTCTTCTCCATCCTTTCATTTGATATCCTCGAGTGTCAAATGGGTACCTGGGTAAAAATCCTCTATTAATTCTTCTGCCTCCTCTGTATTTCTCTTGTTTAAATGCCTCAACTTCCCAATCCTCAAAAGTCTGATACTGTGGTAATGTAGGATTTGGTTCTAATGAATTCATCCTATTTCTCAAATTCTGAAGAATTCTCACATTAAACGTACCATGTTCTGGGAAAGCTAGAAAACCATCACCTTTCGTATATTCCACCCAATTTTCCAACCACACACACGTATGATATCCACTTTCCGTCATCATAAAGGAAGCAGGTGTGTTAGGAGGTGGCATAAGAATTCCCTCCCTAGTTACTATACGCTTGTCCTTCTTAAAGAAATTCTTGATCTTATTAATCAGCTTCATTCTTCTGACTCCTGCAACTATCTAATTCAGTCGGTAAAATCCCAAAACTCTTCTGTATATTCACAATCCTGTTCATTAACACTTGTCCTATACCAGCGCGACGCACACCAACCCTCCAATTAGGTTTCACTACGTATCCCTTTCCACAACCAATACCAGCACGGTACTTGCCTACTGATCAATCAGAGCCTACAACACACCCACTTGTCTGACCAATGCCAGCGCGGTTCTTTTTGACGTGAGTATTGCTCCCTACTACCAACCCTCCCTTTACAATCTGCACTTTTCACACGCCCACTGTTACAACCAATACCAGTGCGGCTCTCTGCGACGTCAGTATTTTTATTTATTTGTGAAGTTTTATATAGCGCTGGCTAGACCCGGAGGTATCAGAGCACTTTACATGAGTATCAGAGCGTTACATAATTACATCAATTACAGGCTTCAAGTAAAGACATAGGAGAAAAAAATATATATGAAATGCGGGGGAGGGAAAGAAACACAACGGGGCGACGAGGAAAACAATGTCAGATGTTAGGCTGGGTAGGTGTCGGCTGAGTGGGTGTACCAAAGCCAAGACTTTTCTATAGCTGCATAAGACATCTCCACTGGGTATCGGCTAAGGTTGCTCGGGATCGAAGGTAAGTACAAACAGTTATGGTATCCGCCATGGGGGCATAGTCAAAGTTCCATCGAAAGGCACCAGTCCTGGTCTTACTGGGAAGTGCCGTCCGCTACGTTTTACAGCATGCCCCCCCATCCCCCGACAAAAGTGGTGAGAGGAGAGGTGGATGTGACAGATTCCAAGGTCGGCAGATTTTAGGACAACCCATCGTTCCTGCCTTCAAACCTCTTGGCGGGGGTGAAGCTGAAGAGGAGTTGTGCCTAGAGACACGATCCTCATCCCCACAGATGCGTCCTCTTCTGCTGTGCCGTGAGTCGCCCCTCTGGTTTGTAACTGTATGGATGATGTTTGTGTAGTGGTGGCTATTTGTTGGGTGAGAACCAAGCCTGCGGCGGAGGTCAGGCAGGGGCGACCATCTTAAGGTCAGGCACTAGGTGCGGTTCTGTGCATCCCAGCGAGATGTTCTGGTGTCTCATCTCCTAGTGCCAGGATAGGAGTGCTTCAAGAGTGTGGCTCTTTGGGCGATGCTCCCCCAGCCAGATTTCGCAAATGCCTTAATTTCTTCAAAAAAGGACACCCCAGATCGGGCGCCATCTTAGGGTCAGGCGCGGCTTCCCTGTTGCAGCATCACTCAGGGCCCAGCTTTCCCTGCCACACAGGATCATATTTTAGCGTAGGCTGTCCCCCCTGGGCTGCCTCCACAGCCTCTGGGCCAAAAAAGACACCCCAGATCGGGCACCATCTTAGGGTCTGGCGCGGCCTCCCAGTTGTAGCCTCATCCAGAGCCTAGCTTTCCCTGCCCCACAGGATCAGATTTTAGCGTAGGACGTCCCCCCTGGGCTGCCTCCACTCTCAATATCTCCACCTCTGGGCCCCGCTAACGTCTGCGTGGTGCCGCTGCCACCTGGTGGCTTCAGTCTCCCTCTCGTCCGCGTCGTGGCTGTAAGTCCCTTTCAGCCTCCTCGAGCAATGTCACTGGGGTGGTGTGCCTCGACCGGCTCCTCCTTGCCCCCCTGCGTAGTCAGGCAAGCTGTTCTCGACTCCTACCCTGTCTTCCCGGGTCAATCTGGGTCCGCGCCGGCCGCGGTCCTCGCCGCCATCATTGCAGTCCTCGGGGGTCCGCCTTCTGCCGGATTCCAACTTGTTGGAGGCACGGAAGGCAGAGGATGGACCAAGTCTTCCAGCGGTGTTCCTCTACAGCCTCAGTCCAGGTTCGCGCCCGCCGGGTAGCATCGCCACTATCCTCCGATCTCCAAACTCCTCACGCCTCCAAATTAGGGTCAGGCAGAGTGTTCTTGATCACTCCCCAAGTTGCCCCTAGGTCACTACAGCTGCCGCCAACGAGACCGTCGGGCCCCAGGATGCTTCCGACCGCTGAAACCGGAGTCTGGGAGCGGTCAGGTCCCCTGGGTCTGCTAATGAAAAATCAGCGCGGCGGAGCTACCGCCTGGGTGCTATCTTGCCACCCACTAAGTTTTGTGCTGATCCATCATGTGGGGGTCACGAAAAAGCAGGGGTCCCAAAAATTAGAGTTCCAATGTTAATTCCCATAGGCCACTTTGTGCTATAATACTGAGAAGATGGTAGAACAGAATTACCCCAAATTTGGCAGAAAGTCAGACAACATGTTTTATTGGTGTAGTGGAAACCTGTT
Source organism: Lissotriton helveticus (assembly GCF_964261635.1). Taxonomy (NCBI): domain Eukaryota; kingdom Metazoa; phylum Chordata; class Amphibia; order Caudata; family Salamandridae; genus Lissotriton; species Lissotriton helveticus. The sequence continues at coordinate 450,165,378 of NC_136063.1, read as the reverse complement.
CAGTCATTTTCGAGCAAATAGCATTTAAAAGGCTAGTTTGGCATGAAGGGATTGAAAAAGGAGGTATATCTGGAGCATTGGTGTTCAGTTAAGCTTTTGTTGACCAATGTAAAGGGGGCTACCCAATACTGATTGGCTGTCCACAAAATGAACAATATGTGGAGGCTCCCATTACGGACTCAGAGACATGGTCGCTGCGTCCTGAAAATGAATTAGAAAAAAAAAATAACTGAGCTGGGTAAGCACACCTTGACGCTTCAAGGGTATGAGAGAGAGGGTCCCAAACAGATCTCCCCTTGATTGACTTGACTTTTTTTTATTACAGAGTTTTATATAGCGTGAACTAGACCCGAATCAGGTATCATAGCGCTTTACACAGCACCAGTTGCATTATATGAGGACGCATTCATTTTTGTTAGGCATGTATGACTCCTGCTACTGACCTTCCCATCACAAGGTAATATGACAATGTATTTCCTAACTTTTCTTTAAAAAGATTACGGTTAGTGACAACGTGAAAACAGTGCTACTCTGTCTGCTCTGCTAAACCAAAGATAGTTTTTTCAATCGCTTCAAAGAGTTCAAAGAGAAAGTACTTCCTGTCACTACAAGTAAAAACCACTGTTTACCCTTCACTTAAGTTTGGGGAGGACCTATTACTCCTCTAGGGATACTCTTCCTTTGGGTAAGGTGAAAGCTTCACATGCGGGCCCTTTGCTGTCACTCACACTATACTCTTATACGATATAGTCCCTAATATAACATCTACAGTCCTGTATAACGAGTAACCTTCTGCAGTGTGATTTTCCTTACAACACTCTTCTAAATTCCGTTGCCGGGATTCCCAGGTATCTCTGTACCTGTACTTCCAGACAACATAGAACACAACAATAACTCTTAGTGTTAAACATATAGTTAATAATCAGTCATCAATATTTAATAATCGAGGAGGAGCTTCGCGGGCATCCAAGATGGTCACGTGAGCACAGAGCTCCCGAGACCCGTGCCGCCCTTCGCAAATATCCTGACTATATCCTTATTCTGAAGATGGGTTTTTGAAGGCGACCTTTGGCTGACCTGAATATTCTTTTCAAAATTGAAATCGGACGTCGGGAGCCGCTTTTACATCGAACTTTTACGGCCTGCCCCGGGACAAGGCCGGGGGCTCTGTTGCTCTGCAGGCCGAGGAGTAGTTGAACAACAACAGCCAGAGGGGTCTTCCCCCAGGCTGCCTCATTTCAACTTTCAGTTTTGCTTTCCTACCCCTGGTTCTCCTTGACTGGCATTCTCTCAGATCTACCCCCGATCCGGCTTGGCTTCGCTCTATTGCTGAGTACCTTCTTCCATGAGCGTTTGGCCTCCAGCCCTATTGGCATTTTCGTTAATTTGGCCCACTTTCGTATACTTTTGGCCTCATTGCGATCGGCCATTTTCACCAGGTCTCGAGGGCCCCTCCGGGGCACTATTTCCAATATGGCCACCAGACCGGACACCGAGAGGCGCAAGACAAAAACGCCTCTCCGAGGGGGACAGACTCAAACCAACGTGATGGCTCGCTACACCCATCCTAAAGGATCCCCCAGTGGCTCTGGCCGTACTCCTGAAGACCCCATGGTAGATCCTGCTGCGCCTACGGAGGTATCGCTTCAGGACGTCATGAGTGCCATCACCAGTATGAAGGCCTCCATGGGACAACAGTACGAGGCCCTCGCCTCCAAGATTGATACAGTGGCTGTCGATGTCACGCTCATTAGAGCGGACCTGGCGAAGACTAATGAGAGGGTCAAGGCGTTGGATTTCAAGACCTCCAGCCTGACTACTGATGTCACGGACGTACAGACTGAGATCGGCAACTTGCGTTCTTCACAGGACTTGATGGCCCGTCGGCTTGAGGATTCTGAAAATAGGGCCCGGCGTAATAACGTACGCATCATAGGTGTTCCGGAAAATTCCGAGGACTCCGCCACCGACCTCCTGGTGGAAGACCTGGTCCTGAATTACCTCGCCCCCGCCGGACTCAGTAAATTCTTTGCTATTGAACGGGCCCATCGATTTCCGGGCGGGAAGCTGAAGCCGGGTGCCCCCCGAGACCCATTATTGCTAAACTCTTCCACTTTCGGGATAGAGACGCTATCCTTCGAGCTTCTCGGGAGAGCGGCCCTGTGAAGTTTGAAAACGCCACTGTGAACTTCTATCCCGACTTTACTCCACTGGTTCAGCGGCAGAGAATGGGGTTTCAGGGAGTGAAGCGACGGCTGCGCGATTTGGGCCTTAAGTACGCCATGTTGTTTCCAGCCAGACTTCGGATCGAATATGAGGAACAAACGTTTTTCTTTGATCATCCGGACAATGTCAGTGACTGGCTTGATTCCTTACCAAAAAGAGATGATCGAACTGAGCACCCCGGTGGCGCCGACGGTGGCTCGCTGGAGCAAGAATGACATTGTGGTTCCCGACGTCTGAACTTTCCAACTGTTTGTCAGCTGAGTTTGGATATTTGTTCTTTCGTTCTATTTTGGGTTAGCCCGAGGGTGGCGGGGGTATAAGGGGACTCTTCCTCCTCCTGGGTTCTTTGTGTAGATTAGTTTCATGATTGGGCGACAGGCACACTGTAAGTTGGGGTGGCTTTTGAGTCGTACGCAGCGGTGCAGGGTGGGGGGCGTTGTAACGGGCTTAAGTTGGGAGGTGGTGGGGGGTGTTCGTGTGTTTGTTCCTTTTCACAAGGCATCGTATTGTTTTCTCATCTGTGTCGATCATTGGGTCCTGTGAGAGGTGTGCTCTGGTTCCTTCTCGGGGATGGGGGGTAGTGAGTTGAGACTGCTGTCCTGGAATGTCAATGGTTTGGGAGACAGGATAAAAATGAGGGGTTGTGTTGCAGTTCCTTAGACGTCATTCCCCCGATATTGTTCTTTTGGCAAGAAAAGCATTTAATTGGTAACGCATGCCAGGCTATGAATAGGCGTGGATACCGACTAGTCGCTCACTCTGGATTCACTTCCGGCTCCAGAGGGGTGGGTATTCTAATCCGGTCCTCTCTCCCCTTTGAAATTGATGAGGTAATACTCGACGACAGGGGGCGCTACGCTGCGCTCACTGGTAGATGGGAGGGTAAGACACTTTCTATACTCACACTGTATGTCCCTCCGGGCCTGCAGGCGTTGACCTTTGCTGACCTTGGGCGGCTCATACTGGGGCTTCCTGATGGTCTTCTGATCCTGGGTGGAGACTTTAACTCTGTGGTCTCTGGCACTTTGGATCGCTACCCTCCTAGGGATTTAGCTAGGTCTCAATTATGGCTGACTGACCTGCTGGACACCTTTGGGCTTACAGTTGGAGGTTGGTGCACCCTACGCAGCTGCAATATACTTTTCACTCGGGGGCCCATGGTAGTCTCTCCAGGTTAGATTATTTTTTAATGCCAGCAGCGCAATCATCAGAGAGATTCGTCATCTTCCAAGGGGCATTTCTGATCACTCCCCTCTTTGGCTTTGTGTTGAGGGTGGGGTGGGTGGCGAGGGTAGAGTGGCTCCCATAAATCCCTGGTATCTCCGCAATCCTAAAACCCGCTCTGAACTGCTGAAATCTATTGACCATTACTTCGATGAAAATGTGGGGTCTGTTTCTTCTTCTATTTCACTGTGGGAGGCCTTCAAGACGGTCATCCGTGGACATTCTTTGTCGTTGATTGCTGCTTCCAAGAAGGCCAAATATGAGGAACTTGTACGCCTCGAAACCGACATAACTGTGCTTGAGAGTGATCTTGAAGGTGATGTTACTCGTTCTAAATTGCATTCCCTCAGTCTGAAACAAGCTGATTATAGAGCCCTTGTGACCGACGCGGCAAAAGCGATAAATAGAGAGCAACAGGGCAGGATATATGATGTGGGCGACAAGGCTGGTAAACTGATTGCGTGGCTGGACAAGAAAGAGAGAGTGAATCGTGTTGTCCCTGTGATTGAAAGGCCAGATGGTGAGTGTGTCACTGACCCAGCTGGTATTGTTGAATGCTTTGTTGACAATTTCCGAACTGTGTATGCCTCGGTCAGTGATAGGGACGAGGAGGATTCCCAATTGTTGTTGCGAGACATTGCACTGCCTCGCCTTTCTGATGATGATAGAGACCTAATGGATGCGCCTCTTACGACAGATGAAGTCGCTGTTGCCATACGTTCCCTTCGTTCTGGTAAGGCAATGGGTCCCAATGGTTTGCCCATTGAACTGTATAAGCTGCAACCCGACAAAATGGCGCCCTACTTAAGGAGTATGTTCCTTGAGGCTTTTGATTATGGTTCCCTTCCCGTTGATCAGCGACTAGCTACCATCGTTGTAATCCACAAGGAGGGTAAGCCGCGCGATCGTTGTGCCTCGTATAGGCCCATTTCATTACTCCAATGCCGAACCCAAAATACTGGCCAAATGCTAGCTAATCGATTGATTAAGGTGATTAGCGACTTGATCCATCCGGATCAATCTGGTTTCATTCCACACCGGAATACCGCCCTTAATCTTCAGAGACTTCACGGAGTTCTCGCGAGAGCTGGGACTCTTACTGAGCCGGCCATTTTGGCCTCCTTGGACGCCACTATGGCTTTTGACACTATAGAATGGCCTTATCTTTAGGCGGCTCTCTCCAAATTTGGGTTTGGTCTGACATTCATCGCCTGGGTGAAGCTTCTTTATGAGAAGCCCCTGGCCCAGGTGGTTGTTAACGGGAAGGTCTCCAGTATTTTTACACTTGAGCGGGGCACTCGGCAGGGTTGCCTGCTGTCCCCGTTGCTTTTTGCCCTTGCCTTAGAACCATTGGCGGAGTGGCTCCATTGGGAGCCTTCGATGAAAGGCATTCGGTGGACTCCCGACTTTGAGGATCGAATCTCGCTATACGCAGACAATATCCTCTTATACCTTACATCCCCTCAGAAATCCCTTAATGTGCTTTTTGAAGTTCTTACCTCCTTCGGGAAAAACTCGGGTCTCATTATTAATTGGACTAAGTCTTGCGTCTACGTTTTGACAGGAGATCTTCCTCCACTGCCTCGTAGATTCCCAATTCAAGTGACTGACACTGACTTTAAATACCTGGGGATTTATGTTTCTTTGGATCCCACAGTTCGCTATGAACGCACTTTGCTACCCCCTCTTCACCGGCTCAAGCTTGACGTTGCACGATGGCGTCAGTTGCCTCTGTCACCACTGGGTCGCGCGGCTCTTTTCAAAATGATGTCGCTGCCCAGATTCTAATACGCACTCCAAAATTTTTTTGACCCCATTCCTTCGGGTTATTTTCGTGAAGTGGAGAGCCTGCAGAGGCGGCTGATTTGGGACGGGCGTGCGCGTATTGCTCTGTCTAAACTTACGCTTCCGTGCTATGATGGAGGCATTGCCCTCCCAGACATCAGGCGCTATTATTGGGCTTCTCAATTAAGTGCGATCAACCACGCAACTTACGCTCCCGGTCCTACCCCGGCCTTTGAAATGGACAACCACCTCTTGCCAGGGGGGAATTTCAATAGGGCGCTATATTCTAAGGGGCTCTATAGGACCTTGACTGGGCCACTAAAATCGCTGTACGAGTGTGGCACGATGCAAATGCGGCCTTGGGATGGTGTGATAGGTTGACACGCGCGACTCCATTGTATGAATCCGGGGGTTTGGGTAATTTGTGGTGGACGAAAGGCTTTGATAAATGGGATATGATTGGTCTAAGCAAGGTGGGCGACCTCTGGTCTAAAGGAAATGTGAAGACCTTTGAGGTACTCAAGATGGAATACGAGCTTGGAGAAAGGGAATTCTTTAGATACGCTCAGATAGGTCATGCCCTGCTGTCAGTTTTTGCTGTGGGGGACTGCTATTCCCGAATCCTCGCATCTCGAGGACCGTATCCTGGACGGCTATGTACCTGATAGTACAATTTCATTGATCTATAAGAAGCTGATCAATACTAGAATTGACCTGCTTGTGCGCGTCAGGGCTTTATGGATTGCCGACGGATTGGAATTGGATGACGAGGACTGGCAATCTGCATTGTCCTCGCCTAAAGAGGTTGCCATACCTGCCCGCCTTCGGTTCATCCAACTTAAGATCCTTCATCGTGTGTATGTCACTGGTCCGAGTCTGGTTCGAATGGGTTATTCTTTGGATGGGCTGTGTAAGCGTGGCTGCGGCGTGATTGGCACCTTCCTTCACATTTTGTGGGAATGTCCTGAGGTGGCGGATTTTTGGCCCCGAGTGCATGCAACTATGGAGAGGGTCACGGGGGTTCCGCTTCTACCCGAGGCCCGGTGCTGTCTCTTGAATGTGTGGGAACCGAATGATTATAATGCTGCGCAGATCGGCTGGGCGACCCTCGGCAACATGATTGCTAAGAGAGATATTGCACAGCTATGGGGCTGAAACAAAAGAGAGAACTGAGCTGTTCCTATGGTTTGAGTGCAGGTCAAAATCTGTGGCTGTAGAAGGGTGGTTAAATGGTAACCATCCAATGGGTATCCATTTTGTTGGATATAGTGGCCTCACACACCCTTGCAGGTGTCATGCTTCATCATGGGCCGGTGCTCCTAGTTATGTGGGCGGTGCAATACCCAACGGGCTACACCTCAAAAGAGGGGCTCTTTGGCAGAGATCTTTTTCCAACTGCCCGTGGGTGAAGTGTGGGTGAGGGGCCAAGGGTAGTAGTAGACAGATGGTGAAATTAAAATAAAGCCAGAGTACCGGAAGGAATTTTATTCTGGTGGCCCCTGGACGTTAGCTAAAAACCAATAATTAGTCTAGGAGTTATGGAAAATAATGTGTTCCGTGCTCAAGACTGTATTATAAAGTGGTGGTAGTGGTCGACATGTTTCTCGCTTGGGGCAGGGTTACCCGCGATTCATCAGGACCTAATAGAATTGCTGTCTACTGTGTAGCTGATCTGTCTAAGTATCAGTATTCACATCAGAAGTATGGAAAGTACCTGTTTTATACAATGTTCCTGGCCGGTCCTGGCGGAGAAGGGTAGGCGTTCCCACCCCGACACGGGAGATACAACCTTAGCAACAGAGGCTTATCTCACCGATGTCTATCCCGCCAGGCACTGCTGGTACATGTTACCACTGACCTTTAGATTTGGAACATTGTATAAAACAGGTACTTTCCATACTTCTGATGTGAATACTGATACTTAGACAGATCAGCTACACAGTAGACAGCAATTCTATTAGGTCCTGATGAATCGCGGGTAACCCTGCCCCAAGCGAGAAACATGTCGACCACTACCCCCACTTTATAATACAGTCTTGAGCACGGAACACATTATTTTCCATAACTCCTAGACTAATTATTGGTTTTTAGCTAACGTCCAGGGGCCACCAGAATAAAATTCCTTCCGGTACTCTGGTGTTATTTTAATTTCACCATCCGTCTACTACTATCCTTGGCCCCTCACCCACACTTCACCCACGGGCAGTTGGAAAAAGATCTCCGCCAAAGAGCCCCTCTTTTGAGGTGTTGCCCGTTGGGTATTGCACCGCCCACCCAACGAGGAGCACCGGCCCATGATGAAGCATGACACCTGCAAGAGTGTGTGAGGCCACTATATCCAACAAAATGGATACCCATTGGATGGTTACCATTTAACCACCCTTCTGCATCCACAGATTTTGACCTGCACTCATACCATAGGAACAGCCCAGATCTCTCTTTTGTTTCATACATTACGAGGGCAACCACTGTGGCTTGGACCTTCCACTTCATTCAAGTGGTAAATCAGCCCTCTTGATCGACCTGATCTCTCTCTCCCCCCCTTTTGAAAACAACAGCTATGGGGCTCCCACAGGCCGCCCACTGTATTGGCGTGGAAGGAGAACATGGACTGGTGCATGTTTAGGGAAAAGACTGTGTATTTGTCGCGGGGCACACCCAGAAAATGGAACAGAATTTGGTCACAGTGGAATGCTTATCGTGGAAATATATGTACTCCCCCACATGATCTTATCCTTGATGTTCCCTTGTCCCCCTAAATGGCATTCCCAGTGTTTTGCATCGACTGTATATATTGCATTGTTTCCTCGCTGCCCCCCCCCCCCTCCTCGCTACTGCTTTTAACCATACTGCACGTACTGTACTGTTCGGAGCTGCTCCCACATGGACTCAAAAACACCATTACTGTATTTTTGCCTTGTCATAGATGTTCTGTTGTTTGTTATTATTTTCAATAAAATTGTATAAAAATATATATATATATATATATATTTAATAATCACCAAACTAATCCATAATAACCATTCCTCTGCTACCAGAAAAACTGATCGAGGGAAAGGCCAGGGATGAACACTTCACAGTCGAGAAACACTTAAATGGGGCCCATATACACATTCAAATTTCCTGGCTGTTTCGCTGGGGGTCAAGTTTTGTAATTTCACTTCAATCCTGATTAGTTAACTCACTTAAAGACTCAAAATTATTTGAGAAATGTATCCAATGTCTAACTAATCTTCACAGATCAACACTCTTCCTTTGGTCGATGGACCATTAGTTGAGTAGTTGATGGTGATATTAGCAATTAACTAACTAACTTTCTGATCTCATTGAAATAGCCACAGACTCTGGGTAAGATTCAATAAATTGTATCTCAATCTCAGTCATAAATGAACGCTCATTAGTACAAATTCACAGTGCAAACTCCATCAACTTTCATAGGAGAGAAAATTAATTTAGCAATACATTCAAATTCACCGACTCATTCAACAAATCAATGCATTAGGAGTGGATAGATATAGAGACGAAAGGCATAATAAATTATACATTTGCAAAAGGATATGCAAATTTGAGACAGAATAATAACTACCCAATGGTGGTAACGGGAAACCCAACCCTCTGGCCAAAGGACTGGTGGAGGTTCCCTAATTTAGAATCAGTAGACAAAGACTATATGACAGGATCAGGACAGGGCAATACTTACTAAACGTCTCTACAAACCCAACGCACCAGGGCGCATCCCTCTCTTACCCTCTATCCCTCCTCGATATTCTTCCGGAATCTTCAATCTAATCAGGTTGTCTTCTCAGTCTGTTCTCTCCTTCCTCAGCAGCAACTCTGCCTCTCTCGAATCTTTTCTCTCTCAGCATCAATGTCAATTTCGAATAACTCACTTGCTTGCATGCATGCTACCAATCTTCAAGTCACTATAGTTATAGTCTTACTTTCTGCAGGTCCCACCCTCAAAGTTGCAAATATTGATGGAATACAGACTTTGATTGGGCAGTGGCAGGGTAGTTGTTGTCACCTCATGCTGACATTCTTTTTAATAATCTTCTTTTTGTTTGACAAACCCTTCTCCTTTAGCTCAGTCTTGATTTAATTCTGCTTTATTCCCATATATCTTATGTTGCAAATCAACACAGTCGAGAATAATTTTAACACGTCCCTTGTCCTTGAGTCTTGGCAGCCGTTCAGCTAATTGGTCATGGGATCACATCATGACTTCACTTTGCATGCGTAGCATGCCTCCATCTTGCGGCCATCTTTCTTTCATTATGCGTAACAATAGGCCCAAACGTACTCTATTAATAAAGGAATCATACAAAAATGTTAATTTCTCAAAAACATGATTTTCACTGTTCATCACCCACCCCTACACTATCCCATTTTATTATCTCTTTTTGTAAGCAAAAACATTGGCAGCAATAGCTCTCTTTAAATTCAGGCAAGCATATGCCAGGCATGCGGTGCCTCAAGGCATCATGTTAATAGTTCTTGCGCATGCGTGAGAGTTTCCCCTCTCAAAACGGATTAATCACGTTACTATCTACGCAATACCAGTCAGCACATGTGCAAAAGCGTTTTATAGTTTAAAGTGGGTTTTAGTCACGTTGCATTTGTTTATTTGTTACTTCAGAATGCATTAAGCTCTTTTCCCATATGTAAATGTTGTGTGTGTATATTAATTTAGTTTTCTTTACTATTTCTACCGATTAGTACTGTTAATGAGAGATTGCTTCGAGCAAGTTTGTTTTCTTCAATCCTTGCTCCATCATCTACATTCCCCAAATGAAGGTGCGAAAGTGATTGGTCGCCCATGTGGCTACCAGTAAAAGCCCACAGCAGGAGACCAAGGTTTAGCACATTGACTTCTTCTGTTTCATGAGTTGTTATGGTGCAACCACTCTCCACATCCGCTGCCAAGGATGTCTGTTATGCCAAAGATTTACAAAAATAGTTGAGAGGTGCACTCGGTAATATGTTCAGCATGAAAAAGTTCAAGAAATTTGAGGATCTTCAGTTCCTTCTTTATTGATTTCTTTATTTCCGTCTTTATAAAATACAATGGCACAGCCAACGCGTTTCATTCCCTTTCATGCCTTGGGAATTTCATCAGGGCTGCAAGAATTTTTTTTTACATGCATAAGCATATTTGTCACATACGTTAAAACAAACAATAGCCTATATTACACGTCAATTACAAATTCGACTAAGGATACACCAATAGTCAAATAAGTTATTCTTTTCAAGAAAGTTATGTCTATACAGCAGCAGGTGCTTCGTCCGTCTAGAGACACGCTTGCCCTCACCCATGCGTGGTCTCAGACCCGAATATTTTGAAAAGGCATTTGTCCCAGATCCACACCCTAGGGTGTTAAATCTAGGCAACGCCAAGCGTTAAGGTGCCCATTGGGGAAGAGGACACCCAAAACCAAGAGACAATAAGACCAGAAACCGTCATGCTTTTCCATCACTTACTCATCTTTTAGCATGACGGTTTCTGGTCTTATTGTCTCTTGGTTTTGGGTGTCCTCTTCCCCAATGGGCACCTTAACGCACATGGCGTTGCCTAGATTTAACACCCTAGGGTGTGGATCTGGGACACATGCCTTTTCAAAATATTCGGGTCTGAGACCACGCATGGGTGAGGGCAAGCGTGTCTCTAGACGGACGAAGCACCTGCTGCTGTATAGACATAACTTTCTTGAAGAGAATAACTTATTTGACTATTGGTGTATCCTTAGTCGAATTTTTAATTGACGTTTAATATAGGCTATTGTTTGTTTTAACGTATGTGACAAATATGCTTATGCATGTAAAAAAAAATTCTTGCAGCCCTGATGAAATTCCCAACGCACGAAAGGGAATGAAACGCGTTGGCTGTGCCATTGTATTTTATAAAGACGGAAATAAAGAAATCAATAAAGAAGGAACTGAAGATCCTCAAATTTCTTGAACTTTTTCATGCTGAACATATTACCGAGTGCACCTCTCAACTATTTTTGTAAATCATGTGGCTACCAGTGCCTCCCACTCAATGACAGAGTAATTCTTCTCGGCATCTGTCAATGAGCAAGATGAAAAAGCCACGGTCCTCAACCTTCCCATTTATCTGAGTGAGCACAACCCCAATGCCAACAGCACTGGGATGCACAGTTAGTACAGTTTGCAAATTGCATTGAAACGGAGCATATATGCCAGAATTTGAAATATTATGCTTGGTTTACTCAAAAGCAGCTTTTGAACATCTCCCCACTCAAATTTGATCCCCTTCCTCAACAGTTCTCTCAATGGTTCTGATTTACCCACGAAATATCTCACAAACTTAGAAGAATATTCCACAAGTCCCATGAAAGTACACACCTTTTCCTTCTCATCAGGAGCCTACGCATTCTCTGTGGCACTCACAAGATAGTTAGGGTCTCTCCCCTCCCCAGAAATGATATGCCCCAATTATGCAACCTCTTGCACAAAAAATGTACATTCCTCTTTCTGTAGGGTGAGATCTGCATTCAATAATCAAGACAATACTTTGTCCGTACTGTCTCCAAAGATCAATATGTCACCCTGAAAGAAGACTTCATTGCTGACCTCTAACAACACATTGGATCTGAGTCTCTGAAAAACACTTACTGCAGATGACAAGTCAAAGGTCATTCTGTTAAAATTGAAAAGAAAAAGTTCTGGGTGATACAAGCAGTTAAATGCTTAGAGTCTGGATTTAACATGACCTGGTGGTAGGCATAATTATGGTCCAATTTAGGGAATTACTTTCCACCAGCCAACAGGAAAATCAATCCATAATATTGGGCATAGGTAAGTGATCCATAACCACAGTTTGGTTCAAGCTGTGAAGGTCAACGCAAACCTAAATGACCCATCAGCTTTCTTAGTGTTCACCATTGTAGATAACGATTGTGTGGCCTCAACCGGTTCAAAAAACCATCTTGGATCATTTATTCAATTATTTTCTTGACCTTTGCCCTTATTTCCAGGGGACCTTTTTAGCTACATGCCTTACTGGAATTGTAGCTTTTCTCAAAACTGTTCTGTGATGATAGTCCTTAGCTAGACCCAACTTGTTCTGGAACACAGGTTTAAATTGTTCCAAGACTGCATTCATGTCTCCATAAATAACAGTCATGACTTCATGAACAGCTCGAGGATTCACTGCAATATTAAAGTCATATTGGTGCAACCAGTCTAAAATTGGTGGACCCTCACTAGCTATGTATATCTTTCCCTGAGTGTGGCGGTCCATGAACCCAAACCTGGCACACACATAACCTATCACCCCAATACTAGTCCTTTGGTAACCTTTTAACACAACATCAGTAGAACTTAATACCCTCCCAGGCCATACAAAGTCAAACAAATGTTTGGGTGTGATGGTATAGAGGGAGCTGGAATCAACCATCAAGGAAATATTTTTGCAATCACGTGGATATCTGCTTTCAGGACGCGATCGTCTTTTGGATTCTTCATCCTCAACAACTTCTCTCACGTCATGGTCAACCATAAGAATTTTGTGCTCCACCCCTTCTCCTGTTTCTTCTATTGAAACAACTCTTTTGTTGGTTGCTTGCAGAAGAGTGCAAAATGTCCCTTCTTCCCACAGGCACAGCAATCTTGGCCAACAGCATAACAATGCTTTGAGTCGGCCAGATGAAAATTGCTGCCACATCTGTAGCAGAACTGTGCTGTGGTTTTGCTTTGCGCGGACAGCAAGCTGGTGGTGCTTCAACTTTCTCCTCTGCAATGTGTCACACCGGAGACACCTAGTTTTCTCTTTATTAGTGCTACGCAATCAGGATCACTGTCTATCTTTTGCATCTCCTTCATGCACTTGTCCGATTCTTAAATAACCTTGGCAATCTTGATAGCGCCCTTTAATATAGGATTGATGGCAGCCCAAAGTCATTCTTACATTTTGTTGTTGTTTCATTGGACTAAAAGTTGATCCCTAATAAGCTCCTCTGTCATGAGCCCGAACTTGCACTTTGTGGCCAAATCCATGGCCACAAATTCATCCACCGACTCCATCTGCCTCTGCCGAAGTGTGTAGAATTTATGACGTTGCATGGCAATGTTCAATGTTTTGGAAAAGCTCTCTTGTAGCTGCAATTTGCTACTTTGTACACATACTCAATTACATCATCGTTCTCTTCATACTCCTGTGGTAAATATTTAAAGAAGTGTTGACCTTCTGTGCCCAAATACCTAGTCAACAACACTTTCTTTCTGAGGGGAGAAAAATGTGTCCCTCAAAGAGCCACCAAATAATTTTCAAAGGTCTCCACCCAATCTTCCCATTCAATGGGCGGATCTTCCTTCTGCATTAAAAATGAAGGTGGCACCACAATGGACTTGCTAATGCTCATGCTGGCCTCCTAATGCATACTCTCCAAGAGATAAAAATAATAATAAGTGCGCAGTGGTGGAGGAAACCGCAAGGTCCCACTGGTCCCACTGCATGTTAAACTTTCATCCCACAGCTTTAGGTCTCTATGGTAGATTGTAGTGTACTCTGCAATAAAATATATGGTTCTGTTGTAAAACGAGATAAGGAAACATTAGCAGCGACGTGTCAAGTAAAGGCAGCACAGATTAAATCCGGTAAGCAGCTTGAAACTGATATTCAGAGATCCAGCTGTTGGGTTGCCTACATATGTTGTGCCGCCAAATGCGGTGAAAGCGGGCGTAAGCGGTGAACCTATGAGCACCGCGAAACTGCTGCGTCCCTGTTTCAAATCAGACCTTCGGGTGGGTGCCCAGCATAGCCTGGCAAACTTTCTTTGGCCAAGAGTGGCATAGCTAAGAATGCTCGGGCGGTCAGCATGGTCTGTATAGCTCTTGGTCTGACATGTGCTTCTAAGGCTGGCTTATGAAGGCATGGACTGGGAGTACCCACGTCCGCCGAACCAGCCAACAATTTTTAAAACTGTCAAAAAATCACAGTTCATGGCAGAGAACTCTCACAGTCAATAGTAGACTCACAGGTTGGGCCAGAACAGCACACGCAAGCAAACTAAGAGCTGGAGCAGGCCTCCCACACTGGTGGGAATCTACAACACAGGATTTCTCTGCAGTTAATGAACGTATTCTGTTCACAGGTGCATGGCTATCCCATCCTCGTGGCCGAAATATATTGTAATTCTTCTTCCAAATACCACCTGAGACTTCTGTAGGAAGTACGCTTCAACTTTATTCGTAGATGAAAACCTGCGCCTGACAAGCCGCACACAAACAGCTTCTCTCCCAGTCATCCCAACAGCCTCAGAATATTATTGTGTCACAGGCCCTCCTCTTAAATAAATACATTCCATCCTCTTGAAAGATGCTGTAAGCATGAACACAAAAACCCAACCCATCCTATTTTCCTTCAACATTATAACACATTATAACAGACATTGCACCCAGCCCTCTGGAAGCAGCCAACAGGACTAGGGGTATGAATCCCTGAGTCATATAATGGCTATCACAATATTTTGTTCAGTGTTGTAGCTAGCCAATCAGATCATTTCGGTCTTGCAGGACTGCGATCGCTCCAGCGGGGTCTGAAGGGGCCAATAGGAAAAGCTACCTAGACTAATCACAAGCAGCTATTTTTGTATTTTTTTGGCACTGCAGGTGTCACACGGGACTCCCACAGCACCAACCATCCAAGTATATATTACTTTTTCAGATGGGTTAATCCCTTCATGTACAACCCGAGCACCTCTTTTAATGCTAATTTCTCAAAAACAACTTGAATGATTTACTCTGAATCACAAAAAGCATGCTTTCTAAGTAGAGTTTAACTTTTTAACCGCTTTTGTGTAATTCTGTTCAGCTGCCTTTTCTGTATTGGCGAACACTTTTTTAGGGACCCCTCTTTTCTTTGACTTCGCACAATCCACCAATGGGAGCCTAATGGGATTAAGTTTTGTTTTGAAAGGTTTTAAGCAGATTAGTCACATGGCTTCAAAGTTATTAACCCGTTTACCGCGGCAGACATTCCGCCGCGGTGTGGGCGTTCTATTGAGCGGGCGGGGCTGCGTCAGCCAACGGTCGTGCGCAGCTCCCGCGAAGTAGTGCGTGCATCGGCCGATGGCCGACGCGAGCACGGAACAGGTTAAAGAAACATAAAATGCTGTTTCTGTGGACTGACCTAACTAACTACAGCCTAAGTTTTCCTCAGTTCAACATTCGAATGTGCCTGCTGCGTGCTTTTGAGCGCAATTTTGGACCCAGACACTAATTCTTTCACATATCAAGCACTGTATTAAGGCCAACTGGCCAAATCTTAATTCGTATAAAACAGATATATGTATTGTTGTGTGGCCCACCCTCTGTGGTCTTCCACTTGGTGGCTAGCCAGTCTCAGTTCTCCCACTCCTTCTAATTATTAGAGGAATCTTGCTGTCTCTTGAATGCCTTTTTTTCTGTTAAAATCCAAAGATTGTTGGGAAGCTCATTTTACATGACTTCTTATTAATTGTTCGTATTTGTTTACTACCGATTGTCAGTAAATCATGATCCATGTACTCTGTACTTAGGAGGTTCATCTTATCTGGTGAAATAACTTCAGATTGTTCAAAATATGGAAGCTTGTTTGCTTTTTATCTTTCTCCTTTTACATCTGCATCTTTAATTCTTTCTTGTCTGCACTGACTTTCAGTTCACTAGTGGGTTGTTTTTAAAGCACACAGCTTTTGCCATCATGTTTTGTATGGCTGTGTCCTTCATTATTGTAAAGCTACACGAAAGAAGTGTGTCCCTCCACATACTTAGCTCTTATCTACTGAGAACCTTTTGTCTAAGTTTCAATAAATGATGTTATTATACCCGGTTCTATTTCAGAAGATTGGGAAATTGAGACTTTTGAGAGAATGATGTCTGACTTACATGCATATATGCTACTTTGAATACTGAAGATCCTCGAACTTAGCAAGTTACAAAAAAATGTATTGTGATCACCATTATGTACATTATTTCATACATAGGACTAGCTATCCTAGAGAAATACACACAATTACACATAATGGGAAGATTGTGAGTCTCTGCCTCCTCCAATCAAGCCAAATTGGGTTTTAGTCGCGTTGCATTTGTTTATTTGTTACTTCAGAATGCATTAAGCTCTTTTCCCATATGTAAATGTTGTGTGTGTATATTAATTTAGTTTTCTTTACTATTTCTACCGATTAGTACTGTTAATGAGAGATTGCTTCGAGCAAGTTTGTTTTCTTCAATCCTTGCTCCATCATCTACATTCCCCAAATGAAGGTGCGAAAGTGATTGGTCGCCCATGTGGCTACCAGTGCCTCCCACTCAATGACAGAGTAATTCTTCTCGGCATCTGTCAATGAGCAAGATGAAAAAGCCACGGTCCTCAACCTTCCCATTTATCTGGGTGAGCACAACCCCAATGCCAACAGCACTGGGATCCAGAGTTAGTACAGTTTGCAAATTGCATTGAAACGGAGCATATATGCCAGAATTTGAAATATTATGCTTGGTTTACTCAAAAGCAGCTTTTGAACATCTCCCCACTCAAATTTGTTCCCATTCCTCAACAGTTCTCTCAATGGTTCTGATTTACCCACGAAATATCTCACAAACTTAGAAGAATATTCCACAAGTCCCAAGAAAGTACACACCTTTTCCTTCTCATCAGGAGCCTACGCATTCTCTGTGGCACTCACAAGATAGTTCGGGTCTCTCCCCTCCCCAGAAATGATATGCCCCAATTATGCAACCTCTTGCACAAAAAATGTACATTCCTCTTTCTGTAGGGTGAGATCTGCATTCAATAATCAAGACAATACTTTGTCCGTACTGTCTCCAAAGATCAATATGTCACCCTGAAAGAAGACTTCATTGCTGACCTCTAACAACACATTAGATCTGAGTCTCTGAAAAACACTTACTGCAGATGACAAGTCAAAGGTCATTCTGTTAAAATTGAAAAGAAAAAGTTCTGGGGTGATACAAGCAGTTAAATGCTTAGTCTGGATTTAACATGACCTGGTGGTAGGCATAATTATGGTCCAATTTAGGGAATTACTTTCCACCAGCCAACAGGAAAATCAATCCATAATATTGGGCATAGGTAAGTGATCCATAACCACAGTTTGGTTCAAGCTGTGAAGGTCAACGCAAACCTAAATGACCCATCAGCTTTCTTAGTGTGCACCATTGTAGATAACGATTGTGTGGCCTCAACCGGTTCAAAAAACCATCTTGGATCATTTATTCAATTATTTTCTTGACCTTTGCCCTTATTTCCAGGGGACCTTTTTAGCTACATGCCTTACTGGAATTGTAGCTTTTCTCAAAACTGTTCTGTGATGATAGTCCTTAGCTAGACCCAACTTGTTCTGGAAGACAGGTTTAAATTGTTCCAAGACTGCATTCATGTCTCCATAAATAACAGTCATGACTTCATCAACAGCTCGAGGATTCACTGCAATATTAAAGTCATATTGGTGCAACCAGTCTAAAATTGGTGGACCCTCACTAGCTATGTATATCTTTCCCTGAGTGTGGCGGTCCATGAACCCAAACCTGGCACACACATAACCTATCACCCCAATACTAGTCCTTTGGTAACCTTTTAACACAACATCAGTAGAACATAATACCCTCCCAGGCCATACAAAGCCAAACAAATGTTTGGGTGTGATGGTATAGAGGGAGCTGGAATCAACCATCAAGGAAATATTTTTGCAATCACTTGGATATCTGCTTTCAGGACGCAATCGTCTTTTGGATTCTTCATCCTCAACAACTTCTCCCACGTCATGGTCAACCATAAGAATTTTGTGCTCCACCCCTTCTCCTGTTTCTTCTATTGAAACAACTCTTTTGTTGGTTGCTTGCAGAAGAGTGCAAAATGTCCCTTCTTCCCACAAGCACAGCAATCTTGGCCAACAGCATAACAATGCTTTGAGTCGGCCAGATGAAAATTGCTGCCACATCTGTAGCAGAACTGTGCTGTGGTTTTGCTTTGCGCGGACAGCAAGCTGGTGGTGCTTCAACTTCCTCCTCTGCAATGTGTCACACCGGAGACACCTAGTTTTCTCTTTATTAGTGCTACGCAATCAGGATCACTGTCTATCTTTTGCATCTCCTTCATGCACTTGTCCGATTCTTAAATAACCTTGGCAATCTTGATAGCGCCCTTTAATGTAGGATTGCTGGCAGCCCAAAGTCATTCTTACATTTTGTTGTTGTTTCATTGGACTAAAAGTTGATCCCTAATAAGCTCCTCTGTCATGAGCCCGAACTTGCACTTTGTGGCCAAATCCATGGCCACAAATTCATCCACCGACTCCATCTGTCTCTGCCGAAGTGTGTAGAATTTATGACGTTGCATGGCAATGTTCAATGTTTTGGAAAAGCTCTCTTGTAGCTGCAATTTGCTACTTTGTACACATACTCAATTACATCATCGTTTTCTTCATACTCCTGTGGTAAATATTTAAAGAAGTGTTGACCTTCTGTGCCCAAATACCTAGTCAACAACGCTTTCTTTCTGAGGGGAGAAAAATGTGTCCCTCAAAGAGCCACCAAATAATTTTCAAAGGTCTCCACCCAATCTTCCCATTCAATGGGCGGATCTTCCTTCTGCATTAAAAATGAAGGTGGCACCACAATGGACTAGCTAATGCTCATGCTGGCCTCCTAATGCATACTCTCCAAGAGATAAAAATAATAATAAGTGCGCAGTGGTGGAGGAAACCGCAAGGTCCCACTGGTCCCACTGCATGTTAAACTTTCATCCCACAGCTTGAAGACTCTATGGTAGATTGTAGTGTACTCTGCAATATAATATATGGTTCTGTTGTAAAACGAGATAAGGAAACATTAGCAGCGACGTGTCAAGTAAAGGCAGCACAGATTAAATCCGGTAGGCAGCTTGAAACTGATATTCAGAGATCCAGCTGTTGGGTTGCCTACATATTTTGTGCCGCCAAATGCGGTGAAAGCGGGCGTGAGCGGTGAACCTATGAGCACTGCGAAACTGCTGCGTCCCTGTTTCAAATCAGACCTTCGGGTGGGTGCCCAGCATAGCCTGGCAAACTTTCTTTGGCCAAGAGTGGCATAGCTAAGAATGCTCGGGCGGTCAGCATGGTCTGTATAGCTCTTGGTCTGACATGTGCTTCTAAGGCTGGCTTATGAAGGCATGGACTGGGAGTACCCAAGCCTGAAGTCCGCCGAACCAGCCAACAATTTTTAAAACTGTCAAAAAATCACAGTTCATGGCAGAAAACTCTCACAGTCAATAGTAGACTCACAGGTTGGGCCAGAACAGCACACGCAAGCAAACTAAGAGCTGGAGCAGGCCTCCCGCACTGATGGGAATCTACAACACAGGATTTCTCTGCAGATAATGAACGTATTCTGTTCACAGGTGCATGGCTATCCCATCCTCGTGGCCGAAATATATTGTAATTCTTCTTCCAAATACCACCTGAGACTTCTGTAGTAAGTACGCTTCAACTTTATTCGTAGATGAAAACCTGCGCCTGACAAGCCGGACACAAACAGCTTCTCTCCCAGTCCTCCCAACAGCCTCAGAATATTATTGTGTCACAGGCCCTCCTCTTAAATAAATACATTCCATCCTCTTGAGAGATGCTGTAAGCATGAACACAAAAACCCAACCCATCCTATTTTCCTTCAACATTATAACACATTATAACAGACATTGCACCCAGCCCTCTGGAAGCAGCCAACAGGACTAGGGGTATGAATCCCTGAGTCATATAATGGCTATCACAATATTTTGTTCAGTGTTGTAGCTAGCCAATCAGATCATTTCGGTCTTGCAGGACTGCGATCGCTCCAGCGGGGTCTGAAGGGGCCAATAGGAAAAGCTACCTAGACTAATCACAAGCAGCTATTTTTGTATTTTTTTGGCACTGCAGGTGTCACACGGGACTCCCACAGCACCAACCATCCAAGTATATATTACTTTTTCAGATGGGTTAATCCCTTCATGTACAACCCGAGCACCTCTTTTAATGCTAATTTCTCAAAACAACTTGAATGATTTACTCTGAATCACAAAAAGCATGCTTTCTAAGTAGAGTTTAACTTTTTAACCGCTTTTGTGTAATTCTGTTCAGCTGCCTTTTCTGTATTGGCGAACACTTTTTTAGGGACCCCTCTTTTCTTTGACTTCGCACAATCCACCAATGGGAGCCTAATGGGATTAAGTTTTGTTTTGAAAGGTTTTATGCAGATTAGTCACATGGCTGCAAAGTTATTAACCCGTTTACCGCGGCAGACATTCCGCCGCGGTGTGGGCGTTCTATTGAGCGGGCGGGGCTGCGTCAGCCAACGGTCGTGCGCAGCTCCCGCGAAGTAGTGCGTGCATCGGCCGATGGCCGACGCAAGCTCGGAACAGGTTAAAGAAACATAAAATGCTGTTTCTGTGGACTGACCTAACTAACTACAGCCTAAGTTTTCCTCAGTTCAACATTCGAATGTGCCTGCTGCGTGCTTTTGAGCGCAATTTTGGACCCAGACACTAATTCTTTCACATATCAAGCACTGTATTAAGGCCACCTGGCCAAATCTTAATTCGTATAAAACAGATATATGTATTGTTGTGTGGCCCACCCTCTGTGGTCTTCCACTTGGTGGCTAGCCAGTCTCAGTTCTCCCACTCCTTCTAGTTATTAGAGGAATCTTGCTGTCTCTTGAATGCCTTTTTTTCTGTTAAAATCCAAAGATTGTTGGGAAGCTCATTTTACATGACTTCTTATTAATTGCTCGTATTTGTTTACTACCGATTGTCAGTAAATCATGATCCATGTACTCTGTACTTAGGAGGTTCATCTTATCTGGTGAAATAACTTCAGATTGTTCAAAATATGGAAGCTTGTTTGCTTTTTATCTTTCTCCTTTTACATCTGCATCTTTAATTCTTTCTTGTCTGCACTGACTTTCAGTTCACTAGTGGGTTGTTTTTAAAGCACACAGCTTTTGCCATCATGTTTTGTATGGCTGTGTCCTTCATTAGTGTAAAGCTACACGAAAGAAGTGTGTCCCTCCACATACTTAGCTCTTATCTACTGAGAGCCTTTTGTCTAAGTTTCAATAAATGATGTTATTATACCCGGTTCTATTTCAGAAGATTGGGAAATTGAGACTTTTGAGAGAATGATGTCTGACTTACATGCATATATGCTACTTTGAATACTGAAGATCCTCGAACTTAGCAAGTTACAAAAAAATATATTGTGATCACCATTATGTACATTATTTCATACATAGGACTAGCTATCCTAGAGAAATACACACAATTACACATAATGGGAAGATTGTGAGTCTCTGCCTCCTCCAATCAAGCCAAATTTCTTAAAGAAATTCCCTTACTTTTAGAGTGCTGACAGACCACACCCTTCAGCCTTCTATTTTACACAGAGACACAGCAGCTTCCAAAATCCTAATCACTACCAACAAGCTGCTTTACTCCACTGAGTTTAGTCGAAATCTGGCTATTCAAGAATAGGAGTATTGAAAAGCAAATATTGATGAAAAAAAACTTGTAGGGGGCCACATTTTGGCAGATACAAAGCAAAGATAGGTATTACTTTTTTTTGTATAATACAGACAGAAATGATCTTTCTAAACCAAACTATGGGATTTGAAACAATGAAGGACTTAAAGAAACCATCTAATCTAAAGGTGGCCTGCCCCTGTTCAGCAAATGTCAATTTCAACCTAATAAACAAACACATGTAGTAATTATCACATATAGTGTAGGTAAGCTATGCCAATGATGGCTAGAACACTCTAATCTTTCAACTGTGAAAGAACACTTTTCCTCCATTAATGAAAACACAGACTTCCCTGATTTCCTCTAGGACCACGTCCTAAAAGAGATGAAAGATTCCTTGCCACAGGAATCTAAGCCAAAATAAATAAATTTTTAGGGAAAGAAACTGCAGAAAGAATGAGACAAATCGATCCAGAAGACTTCCCGTATTTAAGTTTTTAAAGTTATCAACAATGGAATGCACACACTTTCTAAAAAAGTGTACTCATTAAATCACAATTTGTCATCAGCCTTAGATATCTTGAAAGGAAACCTGAATTTATTACAACACTGGCAGGCTCGGTTAAGAGCAATTATACAGTTTAACTGGGAATTACAAACCCTGAGATCAGGTTTTGTGCCTTAGCAAATTCTCCGTGAACCAACCCTATTT
Organism: Lissotriton helveticus; assembly: GCF_964261635.1. NCBI lineage: Eukaryota > Metazoa > Chordata > Amphibia > Caudata > Salamandridae > Lissotriton > Lissotriton helveticus. Next base: position 450,142,939 of record NC_136063.1, on the reverse strand, counting down.
CAACCATACAATTTGACACTCACAGAAAAAAATAATGGCTAAAAAAGAATCTACATACACCTTATGAAGTATAAAACAAGCTGAAGATGCATCATTTACAGTCAGTGACACTCCGCCTATTACCTGGTTTATACACTGTAGTATTTCATTGCCCATTACAACATTTCATTTTTAAGTCTGTAATAAATATAAATCTACTGGTTGGTATGAAACAATTTACAATATTTCCATTCATGGAAGATTCCGTTCTTCTACATCTGATTAAATGAAAATGAAGATTACCTTGTGTATATCAGTACAGCAAATAGTAGAAATCCCCTTGGACACTCCCTTCTGTGTTTCACTGTATCATTGCACAGAGCGTGTAGCGCTTTAATGGCAGTGTTTAGCTGTGTTTTAGCCTTTTCCCCCAGTGCATTCATTCCCACACATCATGAACTTCTGAATAACAGGTCTCATTTATTTTTAACAAATGCTACTTGCTGTGGGTTAAAGCCCGGCCAGCCGTACATGATAACTGTTTCAGAAACAATGCAGTGTTGTGGAAGGATCTTGTACCCTCCGCTTAGAACTATCTTAGGAACAACCCTTGGTCTAGTATAAGCATGATATCTATGCGATTTAACGATTTGAGCAAACTACTATCTGTTCTGTTACATAAAGAAAACCCTTCGAATAAAGTTTAAAATCTGCAGACAGACAGCAGGGTTTCTGCTTTGCTACCGAAAACAGAATCGTATACAAACAGTAACTTGCTAGAAACTTAGAGGGCTAATTTAGTTAGAAGAACTTAAGTGGGCTTGTAATTAAATAACATTTTTCATATATGTATTTATTAAGTTTTAAATTGTTCTTAAAGCTTCCATATGAGAAGTAGCAGCATATTATAGTTATCATTATATTCAAGTCATTGGTTAATTATACTAGTAAATAAATATCTAAAATCCCAATAATATGATAACATTTGTAACACTGGACATTCTACCATTTATTTTTCCAAGTTAAGCAAAAGATGTAACTTTGCTACAAAACCCACACATAATTATCAGCATGTGCAGCTGCGGGAAATAGGTTGCATGTCTAATCATCAATAGATGATGATGATTGTAAAATGCGACTGGTACCCAAATATGGGTGTCTGTGCACTAAAGAAGCATTGAAAAAAAGGAAGACGTATGGTACCGAATCAAGGAAGATAAATCAGTATACAAGCCAGGTTTACACCCCTTTCAGAAACCTAGATAGTGAGGTTCAGATCCAAGTAGATTGTAAGAATAAGGTTAGAGAAAGCACAAGACAAACTTACCTGATGCTGGGATATTGGCAGGAAAAGCATATCAGCACAGAGATCATCTCGGGCGTAGCAAGCAACTCTAATGCGTTTAAGAATAGTTCCAACATTTATAAGTGCCCAGTGGCAAATTAAATAGATCTAAAAATGGTTTCCTTTGACACTTTGAGCCAGTGAAAAGATTTGAAGTGGTTGGAAATAGGGCAGTGAGGACGCAGTCCTAGAAGTAGCTTAGCTGCAAAAACTGAAAGAAGAGAATGGTTCCGGAATAGTTCTGTCATGAGCACCAGTTCCCTGTGCTCATGACAGAACCAAAATGAAAATGAAGTTTATTTTTCATTGTTTCAGTGCTTGTGGGGCAATCTCAGCCCCTGAGCACCATAACACTTGGGACAGGTATCGTTGGAAAGGGGAGAATCTCCCCTTTCCAATGGTATCCTTCCCTAGTGGATGCCTGCTAGGAGATTGTCCCAGGAGGGCTGTCACCAAGCAGGGATCAACCCAAAAGCCACCAGGGAGGGGGGAGCGGCCCCTTGGGCAAGGGTCTTTGCTCTCCCCATAAATGTTTGACACAGACCGTCTTTCTGCCTTTCCTGGGTGGGCAGATGGGGCAGTAGCCCCCAATCTGCCCCCCCGGGGGGGGGGGCAGGAAGCACCTTTGACACCAGGGAATATTTTTCATAGGCCAAGGGTGGGGGCTGCCCATAATGGGCACTTCAATGCCCTCAACCTACCCCCCTAAAGAAGGGCAATAGCCCCTTTCTGACTGGGGAAGGGGGGGCTGAAAGCCCACTCGGCACATGGGTAAATTATTTTTAAATGTCAGGGGTGGGGGCTGCCCAAAATGGGTATGCCAATGCCACTACCCCCCAAAAAAGATGCCACAGTCTTTCTGCCCTCACCCGGAAGTCAAATGGGGGCAGTAGCCCCTGATCTGACCCCTGAGGGGGCAGATAGCCCACTAGGTGCCAGCGATTTTGCTGGCTTTTTTATACGTCGGGGAGGGGATGCCCAGAATGAGCATCCCAATGTCCCCCCCCCAAAAAAAATAGCCTCAGTCTTTCTGACCCCTTGGGGGCATATCGGGGCCATAGCCCCCGATTCCGCCCTCCCCAGGGCAGCAGAAAGCCCAATAGGCACTGACTTTTTTTCAGAATATGCCTATTTGTGGATTTTGGGTCCTTGCGCAGATGGCACCCAAGGAAACCTAGAAAACCTATCAATTTTTTTAAACTAGAGACACCCAGGGGAATCCAGTATGTGGTGACTTGTGTGGTTCTCACTAGGTTCTGTTACCCAGAATCCCTTGCAAACCTCAAACTTTGTAAAAAATAAATTTTAAAAAACACATTTTCCTCACATTTCTGTGATGGAAAGTTCTGGAATTTGCCCAGATCCACAAACTTCCACCCACACAAGTGAGGTATCATTTTACTCTGGAGAACAAGGGGAATGCTGGATGGTAGGATATTTGTGCCAGCATGGTGACCCCACACAAACATCTATGGAAAAAGTGATTGTTTCAGCTAAATTTGAGGTTTACAGGGGATTCTGGGTAGGGAAACATTGGGGGATCCACACAAGCCACACCTCACTGGACCCCTCAGGGTGTCTAGTTTTCAGAAATGTGTGGGTTTGGTAGGTTTCCCTAGATGGCCGCCAAGCCCGGGATCAAAAACTCATTTGGACCCCCCCCCTTGCAAAACCAGATTGTTTTGTGATAGGTAATTTTGATGTTTCCACAAGACATTTTGGGCCCTTGCCTGTCACAGGTACTTGTCCCACCCACACGAGTGAGGTACTATTATTATCGGGCTACCTGGGGGAACGCTGGGTGGAAGAAATGTTGTGTCAGCCCGATGATCCCACAACTTTTCCACACAGAAATTTTTAGAAGCATTTCGGAGATTTGCAAATAGCTACTGTTTCTAAACTCTATATTTTGTTCCCATTTCGGAAATACATAGGTGTTTTTCATACCGATTTGTCACTATTTTTATTTTCCCAAATGAATTGCTATATACCCGGTACACAAAAAAAACATTGCAAGACACTTCTCAGTTATTGGCTTTGGGTTCCTCTGGTTCTTGGTGAACCTACAATTCCTATAGATCCCCACAGCCAGAAAGGTCCAGTGGATGTAACAATATATTGCTTTCAAACATCTGTCATACTTGGAAGAAGTTACAGGTGAAAACGTTTGCACAAATGGCTGTTTTTCAACTCATTTTCAATTTTTCCTATTTTCAGCTGTTAGTTTCTATAAAAAAAATTGAAGGATCTACACAAATGACCCGTTGCTGAATTCAGAATTTTGTCTAATTTTCTGAAATGTATAGCTTTCCAGGATCCATTATTGCTTTCATACCCATTTCTACCATTAACTGGAAGGAGGTTTAAAGCACAAAAAATATCAAAACTAAGCTATGTCCCAGTAAAATGCCAAAACGGTGTAAAAAATGTTGGTCCCTGAAAGCTGGGAAGATGGTGATTTCAGCACCACAAACCATTTGTTGATACCATTTGCAGGGAATTTTTTTTCTTCTACAGCACTTTTTCCCCCATTTTTCCATCCCAAAATCAAAATTTAGATGTAGTTTGGCTACTTTCTCGGTCTCCTCCAGGGGAATCAATAAACCCTGGGTACCTTTAAAATCCCCATGATGTTGGAAAAAAAAGACGCAAATTGGGCATGGATACCTTATGTGGTCAAAACGTTACAGGAGCCTAAGCGCAAACTACCCCAAATAGCCAAACAAGGCTTAGCACGGGGAGGGGGAGGCCTAGCAGCGAAGGGGTTAACAACTTTGCACCACCTAGTGATAGCATGCGCTGCAGGTATGTATTGGAAATTAAGCGGTGATAAGGTCCTTGCCAGTTTAAGGAAGACGGGCCAGTCATATTGTTGAACAGTGACGAGCATTCCAGTTGGTATACCTGCTCACGGCTGGTTGGCAGCAGCTCATGGTATGCATTCATTTGGCTTATATTCTTTTCAACATTGATAAGCACACATGTGGGTGCCATTCTTTATTAATATCAGTTAGAGAAATTCCTTGCAGCTGAAGTATTTTGGTATTTGAAAGTTATTGTTATTCATTAGAAAAACATGTCCTAAGCAGCAAATGGTGATATGCACACTTATTTTTGGCACTCATACTAGTTCATGGTATATTGTAGCACAAGCCTAACATGCTATGAATGGCAAGTAGTTATAGATGGGTACACTTTTATGTGGTGATTTGTTTCACTTGTATATTGCCATATGTTATTTACTGTAAATTCCTGCATTTGAGCCTTGTCATAACATTGCTCAGGCTTGTAATCAGGCACCAATGTTCTCGATAGTGCTGGTGAATTCACTATGAAGTGGGAAACATGGTGCGTCGTGTTTAATAATTATCTGGTGGCTGACTGCTGGTGGCAAATCCTTTGAAGCAGAAAGGAAGAAAGCATTGTTATTCAACCTGTTGGTGGAGGGAGCACAAAAGTATTCAAACATTTGCAGAGGTGCCGTCCACCTAGTAGGTTAGCTACTGGTGATTATCATGATTTCAGAGAAGCTACTGACAAGCTAAAATCACATTTCAAGGATGATCCCCATATCGTCATGCAGCATCACCATTTTACTCCAGATTCAAAGTAGCCAAATGAACCCTTTGAGTCGTATTTGGGAGCACTCAGAATCCTATCCTCTCAGTGTAAATTTGGTAGAACTTTAGATTGTGGAACAAATTGTAGTACATTGACCCATAAGAACACTCTGGAGCAACCCCGAGGCGCAGGAATCAAACTGTATTCGAAACTGTTGGCATTGTTAAAAGTGTAGACCTATCAATTTGTTTGGCCAAATACATTTCTGACACCAGCCAGTCATTTTTTGATGAAGTGTGTGCTATTTGTAATAAGGTCTCATCTGAGGATAAATTCAAGGTAAAGACAAAACTTAGTGTTATTTCAAGGTGAATTGTTATTAATGTGGGTCTGAATTTCATATGGTCTACTTTAAAAATTGGCCTATGTTTTAAATGTTAGGCTACACTAGTATTTGCAGCATTAACCGTTCATTCTGCGGGAGCCCAATTACTTACCAAGATGGTTCAGTCTCAATATACACTCACTTACAAATCTTGTAGTGGTGAATCTATGTGGCTCTAGAGATGCCGATGGACCTTTTCCACCGTAGGCAAATTAGAGCTTTCCCAAGTCAATTCCTATCATTAATGACATAGAATTTGCGATCAATCCATGATGAGAGGTTGGTAAACGTTTCAAAACCGTTATTTGTCATAAGGTTAGAGTATCTAAATCTCTTTATTTAGATCATTAAGTTTACAGAAATATAAAATAGATTTGATTAGATGTTAACATTAGAAAAATTAACTGTGTGCAAAAAAACCTCTTATGTCCTTTCTGAACTGTTGTTGAATTACCGTTGGTTCGATACCTTCCCACACTGACTACAACCACCTGCCCAGTACTCAGCCGACAGTTTCCATCACGGAAAAAGAAGCATATCGTATGTCCGGTATCCAGAACCTTCAGTCTTTCGACCCCTTAGCTGATGCCACCAAGAGTGATGCCTGGCTCCCAGCAGGGTTAGAGGATTCTATTCATATAAGGATCCAACAGAGAAATGGCAGAAAGACCCGAACAAGGGATTGCAGATGATTACGATAAAAAGAAGTTAGTCAAGGTCTTTAAAAAAAAATGTGCTTGCAATGGTACTGTGGTTGAGCACCCAGAATACGGAGAGGTAATCCAGCTTCAAGGTGACCAGCGTAAAAACGCATGCCAGTTCCTCATTGAGGTGGGACTGGCAAAGGATGAACAGCTTAAAGTCCATGGCTTCTAAATGTTCCAGTTCGTAGGATTCCATCTGGAATGAGTAGCCAGTCCTCGTCTCAAGTTAAACTGAACAGCATGTGAAAATACCCTTTCACAATTTTAAGGACATGCTACATTAATGTGATAAACAGCATCAACATCTGTAGTGGGAGACTCTTTGCTGAAGGGTTGGTTGGAAACAATTATGACAGGACTGTAATCCTAAAGTAAAACATGGCACAGAATCCAACCCTGTGGAAAATTCCACAATCTAATTAAGCATTTCAGAAGTCCAAGTATCACATGGCACACGGGAAGTATAGTAGCAAAGTTTTTGCAATTAATTGAGAGAAAGGCTGACTGCTAAGATAAAAAACTAGATAGTGATGCGAGAGGCTCCCTATGTGCGGCACTATAGCATTTTGGTTTTACCCTGACCAGAAGCTAACCCCACTTGATATGAGTAGGTGAGAAGTCTCACTGGTCAGTAGAAGAGTTTAAGAAACAAGACGAGGGAACAATAACAGATGGACACTTTGTGCTCTATAAATCCAGGTATAAAATGAAGCTACAGAAATGAGGAGTGCTGCTAGCTCATTTAATAATAATGGCGAAAAGCATATGAGCTTTGTTTTATTTGTAATGTATTAAACTCTCTTATTCAATAAACCTGTTTTCAGAAAAAAAAATATATATATATAATATTTCAAAGTGTGCTGTAAAGAAACCCCGTAAGATAACTAAAGGACCTACTCTAAATAGAACCCATGAAGAGTTCCTCCGGAGAAGAGCAAATAAGAAAATTAACTTCTCATAAAGAGTAGTTATGGAAACTCAGACGAGTTCCCCACAGCTGCAGTAGCAAATGTAAATAAAAGTGTGATCCTTGCAGTAGCATTGATCACCAAAATCCAAAAGTCATCACCACGGGGGAATAGCTAAAGAAATCAACTCTCTGCGAGAAGAATCTCAGGGCAAGGAGAGGTCCAGCGGCAAAACCACCAGAATAATGGAAGTGGAAGTGAAGAGTGAGAAGTCTTAATGGAAAATCGCTGCTTACTACCTAGAAACACTCATTAATATAGATTCATACTTTTGTAACAATTCTGTAGGTGTCATCTGTTGCTATCCAATGAAAATAGTTCATGAGATGATGTTGTCGGTCATACGATGCTTCTTCTTCTGATTCCACAGTCTATACCCTCGTTGCAATTAGTCAATACTATTGTTGTTGTGATTGTTACAGGGGGGAAGGTTCTCATGAGAACCCTCTGACCTAAGCTAAACGATGCTCTATGAGCTCAATGCTTGAACAATAGCTAGCCAGTAATATAAAAGCATCGATCAATGTTATTCGAAAACATCAATCATAAAGTCTCCAAGTCATCATTTAGCATACACAGTTTTAGTGAACACTTTATATTCTAACACATGATCTAATATGGGGTGAGAAACTAGATAAACACAGTGTTATAGTCAGCACATTTCTATAAGCTGTCACCAATGCTAAGCAGTTTTGCTAAATATCTCATTCATGCCACTGTGAGCCAGAGTCGAGTGGAAAGACTTTGGGCCTTGTTAATAGACACATTAAGAAATGGTTGCCTGGTGCAAAAAAATGTCTTTGAAACACGCATTAATTTACATGTGCTTAGCTAATGTATTTTTCACAGTTTATTTACTAGGGTTCTTAACATTATGCATTTACTCTTTTTCCTACGAGTCATTTCCTAACATAAACATTTCTACAACATTTAAAGCATTTTAAGTGCAATTTTAGAAAGGTGTTTTGAATTCGTGCTCATTTCTCCCAATCTCCAAAGCAAACAGATTAACACTGTTGTAGAAGATCGCAAAACGTGAAGGACTTTAATAAGGTCGATATGATTTTGAGTGTTAGTGAGCATATTCATCATGATGATAGTGTTCATAAAATTACAACAGAAAACAATGTCTTGAACAATATAAACAAGACATAAGACATATAAACAAAGAGCCACAAGTAACAACATTTGTAATATGGATTACCGAATTGCGATTTTCTGCGAATCGCAATTATTACAAATGTAAGAAATGCCAAGAGTTTCATGCAGCGATTCGTAGGGGGTCGCAAATTCACCTACCTAATTAATATTAATGAAGTAGGTCGCAATTTGCGACCCCCTAGGAATCTTTAATATCACGGGGATGGTGGCCTGCTGGGGTCAGCAGACCAACATGTCCATGATTGCTTTTCCATAAAGTAATTGATTTTTAAATGCAGCCCGTTTTCCTTAAAGGAAAACAGGTTGCGTTTAAAAAAAAAAGAAAGTAACGTTTTCTTTTCATTTTTTAAGAGTAGGCAGTAAAAGGTTTTTGCATACATTAACCAAGGCAAAGGGGTCCCTTGGGGATCCCTTGCCATTTGAGAATGGGTTACCACCTACCTGAAGTAGGTAGAAAAATGCAAACGTTTTGCGACCACATTTAGGTCACAAAACATTCCTACATACCGAGGCGTATTAGGAAAGGACGCCCTATAATGTTAATTCTACCAATTATACCAATAGGCAGCTTGTGCCATTTTTTTAAAGACTTAGTCGTCTCCTTCAACAAGGCTTCATAATTTAATGAAAAAATTCTGTCTATTTGTGCTGTTATCCTGACCCCCAAATAAGTAACCACTGAACAAACTCCCTGCATAGGAGCAGGAGATTTATAATTAAGAAGGACTTGGGTCTTATTGACATTCAACTTTTAGCCTGAGATTTAACCGAACTAACCAGCTACGTCTGTTATCACTTTTAGCGCTTCTCCTGGTTCTGATGAAAAGACCGCTATGTCTTCTGCATATGCGATGACCTTGAGAGAGTTTGCTCCAGACATAAAAGCACGTATTTGGGGATTATTATGCAAAGCTTGGATAAATGGCTCTATATTGAGAGCAAATAATAAAGATGAGAGGGGGGCACCCCTGACGAGTGCCACAGAGTACCGGAAAGATTGACGATTGCAGGCCTGAGTATGTTAATTTTGCACAAGGCTTATAGTGTAAAACTTGTATCTGCCTTTTAAATTGACTCTTAATCACAAAAGCTAAAAGTGTTGCCAAAAGAAATTTCCACCCGACTCGGTCGAACGCTTTCTCTGCGTCTATTAATATCATACCGAGTGAAGTGGATCTTATATCTGCCACATCAAAGGCTGTCACTGCCATGCTAACATGAGCTGTTGTGTCCCTTCCTTGGATGAACCCATGCTGAGGGGGCGGGGGGGGGGGCACAAACTAGGCATTATTGGGGAAAGGCGATTTGCAAGAATTTTTGAGTAGATTTTTGCATCGGCGTTTGAGTGAAATTGGCCGATACGACCCACACTCCTCTGCTGGTTTGTTGTTTTTCAAGAAAAAAATTATTTGCTTCTTATTCCATGATTCAAGGGTTTTACAGCTAATTCCAACCACCTCTATTACCTGGCTAAGTGGCTCCAGCAAGACATCTTTAAAAGTTTTATAAAATTCCAGGGGAATAGAATCTTCCCCTGCTGCCTTGCCTGATGGTAAGCAAAACACAAGATGATATGGACAGACTGTTGCACAATGGCAAAACATTCACTCCAGTCACAGATCTGGGTTTAATCCATCGTTGCCTGATGGTAAAGCACTAATTGCCATTTCTAGCTCTTCACATGATATGCCCTCGTCAAGGAGATCAGATGTCTCACTCCCCATATTTTTCAGAGAACTATTCTGGATAAATCTGAGAACGTCTTCTTGCTTTGGTCGAATCGTTGGAGTACGCAGCGCTTGATATTACGAAACAAACTATGCGAGTAACTGTTGTGGCTGCTCATACAAGATATCATTTGCCCCTTAATTGCCTTTATATGAGACTTAGCCCTGTCGTCTGGAACTTTGAAAGCAAGAATCTTGCCAATTGTCTCCCCAAATTCGTATTGCGACAGATGATATTTGCTATAGCTTGCCATACTTTTCTCGCCTAAATTTATTCTTAAACTTTGATCTGATATCTATGAAGACAGACCCCAGTTGTTCCAGATCAGTGGCCCCCCTCAAAGCAGCCTCTGCATGCTGATCTTCTACCACGCGTATTGCTAAGATACAGCCATGCATATATCCCATATCACTATGGGAGAGACAGATCCTGCATTTTCCTAAAAAAAGGCTTCGAGTTGACCTCTGGTCCTAGCCACATACTCCTCATCTGAAAATAGATACCCAGGAAACTAGAAGATTCCAGGTGCCTTGTTCTCATCAGGGATTTTAAGTGTTAAAAGGATAGGATTGTGATCTGAGCTAACGTTTGGGCATATTTCCATATCCATTGACCATAAAATAGGAACTGTAGCCCAAGCCATGTCTATTCGTGAATATGATTTGTGTGGAGCAGAATAGTAAGTATAACCTGGTATATTTGGGTATAATGTCCTCCACACATCCCTCATAGCCTGTACCCACCCTAATTCCTTGATTGCAGCCCTTTTCCTTCGCATTTTATGAAATGCCTCCCGCCTAAGTTATTTTATCTTTTTCGTTCTAATCCGTTACGTGTTCTGAGCTTATTTTTTAAGCGCTTAGACGGAACGTTAAGTAGTTTTATATGGGGATATAAGAAAGCAAGGCGCGCGTCAGATCGGTTGAAACTTCCTTTCAGCCAAGGGTGACTAGAGTTTCCAGATTTTAAAACATACTTCTGGTCAGTCTGTTTTATTCGTCTCCGTAGTCTTATCAATCCTGCCTGCACCATCTTTTGCCATGAGTTTATGTTAGGGGGCGAGAGCAAGATGTTTCTGTATAGAATCAACGACCCAAACTACTTTAAAAGGGGTATAAATACATGGTGTGCTATTTTGCTTAGCAATAATATTACTCTATATCATGACAAATTCCCGTTATGGCATAATCCAGGATTGCCAGAGATATTTCAGGATGCTGTGGGTAGTAAATGGGCAAGCTGTGGAGTTACAAGTTTGGGGGATTTGTATGACTGCAGCAGCTTTGTCTCATTTGAGAGACTGCAGATTAAGCATAAATTGCCCGACTATATGCTGTTTAAATACTACCAGATTCTGGATTATTTTTTAAGAGACATAAACTCGGTAAACATAACTGATTCCGAGATGTGGGATTTCATGTATGCAGAAGAATCGAAAAGACTGATCAGTAGGGTGTACAAATGGTTAAGCAGCTACAGAATAGATGACTGCGGGAGATTAGCTGATCGTTGGAGCAAGGTGCTGGGGGCACCGGTAGCAGCTAGTTCCATATCACAAGCTCTTAGCACACTAGATGAGCCCGTCCACCCTACTAACGTGCGACTGCAACATCGTATGTTATGTCTCTTATAATATACTCCCGAAGAACAGCTAAGTGATCACCTGACAATACTACACCTAGTGGGATGTATGACGTTACTACGCATGCTATTACAACGCATGCCTTTACGACGCAAGTTTTACAACGCAAGTCGTTACAACGACTTGCGTTGGGTGGCGCTGGATAGTGAATAGTTTAATTTATTATTCCAACTCCAGTCCCCGTGGATAGTAGGGAAGGTGTTGGAAACTATTCCCTATCCTAGAGCGCCACCCAGCGCAAGTCGTTGTAAAAGGTGCGTTGTAATGGTTGCGTCGTAAAGGTACTTCGTTGTAACAGTTGCGTTGTAAAGGATGTTTACCCACCTAGTGATCGGACAAAATGCCCTAGATGTAACTTATACACGTCTGACATAAAACATATGTTTGTAACATGTCCGGTACTGGCTATATTCTGGCAGAATGTTGGGAGTGTCCTCCTTCAGAAGTTGGGGATAGGAGCACCTTTGTCAATTAATGAAATCATGATGCGAAATAGTTCTGAGCTCCTTAAAAGCAATAGTTTGCTTGCTATCTTACTAGTCTCGGCAAGATTAACCATAGATAGGGAGTGGATATCATCAAAACCCCCATCTGTTATGGATTGGTGGCTGTTAGTAAGGCAAACACACGATATGGAACAGGCGCTGGCTAAGGCAAGAGGTATCTGCTCAATAGCTACATTTACGGCAATATGGGGTTCTTTGTTTTTGGTGGAATAAATGTTCTGCTGTCATGTGTATAATTACTGAGTTAGGTAAAGTTATATGTATATTCTTAATACTGTGTATATTATTTTGTATGTGTGCATTAACCTCTCGTTGACAAATAAAAAATAAAAAGTAAAAAAATTTAAAAAAAAGGAAAGGACGCCCTAAACACGCCCCTTCCTAATAGCGAATCGCTCACCCATTTTGCAATTCAGTAATAGGTTACCAAATCGCAAAATAGGATTCGGTACATTGGGAAAGCCTTTGTTCTGGTCGCAAACGGCCAGATTCTGCGAATCGGGCCATTTGCAACCTTAAAAAGGTACATACATTTGGCCCAAATGCTTTCCGTTCTTTTTCAGGAGGGTGTATGTTTGGTGTATATCAATCAATCAATCATATAATTTGTAAAACGCACTACTCACCCGTGAGGGTCTCAAGGCGCTGGGGTGGGGAATGCTGCTACTGCTTGAAAAGCCAGGTCTTGAGGAGTTTTCTGAAGGTCAGCAGGTCTTGGGTCTGCCGTAGGTGGATGGGGAGGGTGTTCCAGGTCTTGGCGGCGAGGTGGGAGAACAATCTGCCGCCTGAGGTCGCTCTTCGGAAGCGGGGGACTGTAGCGAGGGCGAGGTTGGTGGAGCGGAGCTGGCGGGTGGGGGTGTAGAAGCTGAGTCGTTTGTTGCGGTACGTTGGTCCGGTGTTGTGGAGTGCCTTGTGTGCGTGGGTGAGGAGCTTGAAGGTTATCCTCTTGTTGACCGGGAGCCAGTGCAGGTCTCTCAGGTGGGGTGTGATGTGGCTGCGGCGAGGGATGTCGAGGATCAGGCGTGCAGAGGCATTCTGGATGCTTTGGAGCCGACTCAGGAGTTTGGCCGAGGCTCCTGCGTAGAGGTCGTTTCCATAGTCCAACCTGCTGCTGACAAGGGCCTGGGTGACTGTTCTTCTCGTTTCAGTGGGGATCCACTTGTAGATCCTACGGAGCATGCGGAGGGTGTTGAAGCAGGAGGAGGAGACGGCGTTGGCCTGTTTAGTCATGGAGAGGGTGGAGTCGAGGATGACCCCCTAGGTTGCGTGCGTGATCGGTGGGTGTGGGAGCGGTTACCAGTGTGGTCGGCCACCAGGAGTCGTCCCAGGCCGAAGGGTTGTATCCAAGGATGAGGACCTCCGTCTTGTCCGAGTTCAGTTTCAGTCGGCTGTTCCTCATCCATTCAGCAACGGCCTTCATTCCTTCGTGAAGCTTGGTTTTGGAGATGTGGGGGTCCTTGGTGAGGGAGAGTATCAGCTGGGTGTCACCGGCGAAGGAGAGGATGTTGAGGTTGTGCCGATGGGCGACATGGGCGAGCGGTGCCATGTAGATGTTAAACAGAGTTGGACTGAGGGATGAGCCCCGGGGTACGCCGCAGATGATCTCGGTGGCTTCGGAGCGGAAGGGGGGAAGGTGGACGCTCTGTGTTCTGCCGGAGAGGAAGGAGGTGGTCCAGTCCAGAGCCTTCTCTTGGATCCCAGCGTTGTGGAGGCGTGTTCGTAGTGTGTGGTGACAGACCGTCTCAGAGGCGGCTGACAGGTCTAGGAGGATGAGGGCCGCCGTTTCTCCGTTGTCCAGCAGGGACTTGATGTCATCGGTGGCGGCGATGAGGGCAGTCTCGGTGCTGTGGTTGCTGCGGAACCCGGACTGGGAAGGGTCGAGGATGTTGTTCTCCTCGAAGTAGCGGGTCAGTTGTTCGTTGACGGTCTTCTCGATGACATTTGCCGGGAACGGGAGCAGGGAGATGGGCCGGAAGTTCTTGGGGTCCTTGGGGTCCACCTTGGGGTTCTTGAGAAAGGCGTTGATCTCGGCGTGCTTCCAGCTCTCCGGGAAGGTTGCTGTCTCGAAGGAGGTGTTGATGACTTTCCGGAGATGGGGTGCGATGGATGTGCTGGCTTTGTTGAAGATGTGGTGTGGGCATGGATTTGAAGGAGATCCGGTGTGGATGGTGTTCATGATCTTGATGCTGTCATCGTCGTTGATGTTGGTCCAGTAGAGCAGGAGGTTGGTGCGGATGGTGGTCGTGGGGGCGGAGGTCTCAGTGGTTGTCGGGGGGTCGTGGCGTTGAAACTGTCGTGGATTTCTGTGATCTTGCGGTGGAAGAAGGTGGCCAGCGAGTCGCACATGTCTTGCGAGGGTGGGACGTCGTTGGTGTTGGAGCTGGTGTTGGAGAGTTCCTTCACGATGTTGAAGAGCTCTTTGCTGTTGTGCGCGTTGTTGTCTAGGCGGTCTTTGAAGGAGGCCCTTTTGGCGGATCTGATGAGGTGATGGTGTCTGCGGGTGGCATTCTTGTGGGCGGCGTGGCTGTCCGGTGTTCGTTCACGGAGCCAGATCTTCTCCAGCTTTCGGCAGGTTTGCTTGGAGGCCCGGTGGTCTTCAGTGAACCAGCTGGCTTTCTTGTTGGTATGATTGTTGGAGGGTTTCTTGTTCGGGGCGAGGGTGTTGGCGCAGTCGTTGATCCACTGTCTGAGATTGCGGGGGCAGTGTCGGGTCGGTATGGTCGGCGGGTGGGCTCTGGGCGAGGGTGGTGGTTAGCTGGTCTTCGGTGACTTAGCTCCAGTAGCGGTGCGGCATCTGTTGGGTGCGGTGGTGCGTGGTGGGTTTCTTGAAGGTGAAGGGGATGCAGCGGTGGCCGGTCCAGTGGAGTTCGGTGGTATGGTTGAAGAAGACGTGGGGGCTTGCGGAGAAGATGTAGTCAAGCGTGTGACCGGCGGAGTGGGTGGATGTTGCGACGAGTTGTCTGAGTCCGAGGTTGGCTAGGTTGTCGATCAGGTGGTGGAGTTGGTGTCGTCATTGTTCTCGAGGTGGAAGTTTAGGTCCCCGAGGAGGATGTAGTCCGTGGAGGCGAGGGCGTGTGTGCTGACGAAGTCGGTGATGGAGTCGCTGAGCTGTGGTCGGGGTCCGGGCGGTCTGTAGATGAGGGTTCCTCTGAGGGTGGTGTTGAGGTCAGTGTGGATCTGGAAGTGCAGGTGTTCGGCGGTGCTGAGGGTGTCGTCGGTGTTGGTCGAGACTCTGAGAGTTTACCTGTGGACGATGGCGATTCCTCCTCCCGCTCTGTTGGTGAGGTCCATACGGGTGATCTTATAGCCTTCCGGGACGGCTATGGATATGTCGGGTGCCGAGGCGGGGTTCAGCCAGGTCTCCGTCAGGAAGGCGACGTCTGGGGAGGTTGAGTGGAGTAGGTCCCAGAGTTCAACGGCATATTTTCGGGTGGAGCGGGTGTTGAGAAGTATGCGTCTGAGGTGGTTGGGTTCTTTCCTGGTCGGCAGCATGGTGGGGCGGATGCTTGTGAAGCTGCAGTTCCGGCAGGTGAAAGCTCCGTGGGTGCGCTTCGTAGCGGCCAGGAAGGAGGTGTGTGATCGTCTGGTGTTGAGTGCGTGGAGGGTTCTGGCATCGTAGCGGTGTCGTGCGTCGTGGCGTTCCTGGTGTCCAGGGGTCCTGGCACTGGGCGCGGTCCAGGCACGGACGGGCACAGACGGGCTTGCCTTAGCTGCGTGGCCGCGTAGCGGCTTCCATATGAGGGGATGTGGGAGGGAGGAGCAGCTGGGAGGTGGGAGCGGGCGGCGAATGGGATTGCAGGTGGGCGGGGCGGCGAATGGGATTGCAGGTGGGCGGGGCCGCAGGGACGCACTGGGCACTGGAAGGAAAAACAGGTTTAGGCATGAAAACAAGTACAGGCGCGGGAGGAATAAAAACAAGTCTGGGCAAGAAAGCAAGTTAGGCACAGGGGAAAAATACAAGATTAGGCAAAAACAATGCAGGCAGAGCCGTGCAGCAGCGTGGGGAGCGACCTGCCTGCGAGCAGGGTTATAGGTCGCGGGAAAGATTTTGGGTGTATCGTCGAACTCCTCTCTCTACTACTGATTATCTCCTTTTCTATTGTTGAAAAAGCGTATTCTGCGCTTGGGGATTAGTTCGACGTGTGTTCGACATGCTTATGAACTCTTGTGGTAAGCAGGTAAACCACCAAGATGCTTGATTTGGCTCGGATAAATGTTGAGCAAAAACATCCCAAAAGAACAGTGTGGAACAATGCAAAGTCTTCAAGAAACTGTGTTGTTTAAAAGAGATTGGCTTAAAGTGAAAAGGGGCAGGCATATAATGAAAGGGTAATCTGAGTTTTCTTGAGCACATCAAGTTTGTGCGGGAAAGTCAATGGTGAGGTTAGATGATGGTGGAATCTTAATAATTTGGCACAAGTCGGTAATCAAAGTGTCAACAAAGAAACAGATGGAAATGTCTTGTGTGATCTCTATGATGGTGAGTTGAACATTAAGATATTGAAGAGGGGGTGAAAGGAGAGGGATGAGAGTGGGCGGGTTAGTACAGACGAATGTAGCGGTCAGGATGATTTCGATACTTGTGATTTTACCAACGATGAATATCATGCTGTCATTAGAATGCTCTACAAAATGTTTAATAAAAAATGTTTTTAAAAAATGATATTGAAGAGGACTGGACATGTCAACAATGATGGTTGTGGTTTGCAATTATCTGCAAGTTCCAGTGTCCATGACTGCAATCAGTACCCTGACACTTATGCTCTAAATGGCTCTTCATGGCTGAAGAATAGACAATTACATGTTGTCACTCTTCATCTGGCATGCACCAGCATGACCTTTGAGATCAGCTACTCAACATCTACTCTGTATCCCTAGATATAAAAAAAACTCACAAGAGTAAGTTCGATCTTACTTACCAGTTCTAAGGCCTGAAATCCACTGCCTCTATCGATGAGGCATCAAAGCATTTTTCTAAGGTTCCATAAACAACTGAAGACCTGCTTATTTGTCCTAATTCTGTAATAGCTAACTAGTCACGCATTCCCTATTTTTGTTGCTACTGCTGTTTAAGCGAACAGTACAAAAAGCGGCTGGATACCTGTTGTTGAGGTTCATGTTGTGTTTCATTCATTCATTAATGGGTTGTCATTGGAAGACGTACTTCTAGGAAGTGGTGTGTGGTCATTGGACCAAGAACTTGGTCAGGAGGCTACTGAGAAAAGTTCCTCTGTTATTCGAATATCATCTTCCAATCTCACGCGTATACAGAATGTTGGAAAAGCAAAATACTGGAATGATTTTGTTTGTAATTATGTCATATAACATTTTCTGAGAGAGGTACGTCTAGAACTCCCACTGTTATAACTGTGGATCTGGTTCGCCTGTGTCATTTAGAAGTGACAAATCATGACCATAGGCATTAGCTTCTACATATGGGCCACACGGGTATACCTCTAGGACTGTGCCAAGTGCACAACCCTCTTCCTCCCTCAGGCACTGTCATTGTCAATTTTCACAACTTAACTCCTCAAATTCTAACAGGGGAAATTGTTCTAAGACATCCTGACTGATATGCAAATGTGACAGACAGTGACTTTTTTAAGGCACCAACATATGTTTCAGGCTCCACACCTGCAGGGAATGCCTACACCTCTTCCATGAGAGATTCACATACAGTTGTATTCAGTGTAAACCCTCCTTGTGAAGCTACGACTCCCTGACCTCCAGCCAGTGACGGATTTTGAACGCTTTCTGAGCTGACTTTGTTTGAGCCAACATGAATTTCTCCTTAATTTTTCTCTGCTTCATGTCCAATTCATCACTGCTATATTTCGCATAAATGCAGAATCCCATCAAGTTATTTAGTTTGCCAACAGATGACATTTTGTGTAATGTGCAAACAAATTTTAGGTTTCAGCCCCAGAACAAACTGTAATACAAAAATCCCCATAGCTTTCTCTTCAGGATAGCGGCTTCCACTGGGCTGTTTGAAAACCTTCAATAACCTTTCAGAATATTCATGAGTGGTTTCTTCGGCTCCTGTGTTGTTCTTTTAATATTCAGTCAATCAATATCTTTTGGAGGAATCTTCACTTTCAGAAAATGTATGACTGCCTCATCCTTATACATTTTAGTGTTGTTATTTAGTCTTCTTTTTGTTTTATAGGAAAGGAAATGTGCTGTAGTAGGTCTAGTGCTGTGAGTGCCACCTAATGAACTTACCTTCTGGTTCGGTTCCTCTTGCCTGAGCCAGCTTGTGGACCTAGACAGAAGTAGCTGGAATGTTGGGATTGACACTGTTGGGGAGAGTAACAGCTGTTGGAGTCAAATGCAGCTGCGAGATGGGGCCTCCCAGTGAATCACCTACTTACCTGCAATACTGCTTCTACTTTGGGCAATTCATTTGTTCATTGGCACATACACCACCAGCGTTCATTTGCACAATAAGAAAGTCATTGTATGCATTTATCTTTTTAAGATGTGTCTACAGCTCTTACTTTTCCTTAGTCCCCAATATATATATAACATTTGCAGGGCCATCTATTTGTGATACGTTAACATGAGGGATATTCTTTACTTTCTCTTGCACTTTATGCTACTGAAGGGGACGTGTTTTGCTACATCCAATATACAGCTAGAGGCTGTCAGTGGTGTTTGATTTTTGGCTGACGTGTGGCTGTGATACCTGTGGAAACAATGATAATAACTGTAGGTCATGAACATTCTACATTGATACTGCAATTTTAGGATGTCACACTTGTGGTTTGAGCTTTCATGAACTAACCATATATTGTTTTAGGAGACCAATTATATGTTTGATAAAAATGTGGCGTAGTAAGTGAAACATTCTTATGTGTATGTTTTTTGTAGTGCACTTTGTCTCTATCAAAAATCATGTTGGGCTATACCGAACCAGTGTTCTTTGACGTTTACCTTTCCTACCAACGAGGCACTGGACAGCAGGATCTCTGGGCTGTGCCAGTGCTGAACTTAAATCTTCAATACAACGACTTGTTCATCAACCAAGGTGAGATTTTTAAAACAAGTGTTTTAATAAGCATTTATTTCAAAGTCTGATATGAACAAGTGTGTCTCAGTCTTACAAGATTGTTACCTGTCAAAGTAGGCTCAATTGAGGAGGTATGCAGCTTTAGAATGTTTTCCTTACTGAGGCTAGTATGGTAGCTATCTCTGCACAAAAGATTTAACCCAACCCATTATTGTTTCCTATAACACCAGTTTGGTTTACATTTAAAAATTTGTTTTGCAAGGAGAACATATGGTTTTAAAGAATATCATGGTTTGGACTTTATGGAACCAATCTTTTTATTAGTATTAAGAGACAAACCTGAGGCAATACACAGCTGTGTGCCTACAACCACATTGGCTGGCAGCGTCTGGTTTATGAGCATGTCAAATTTACACAGCTTCAATGCCTACAACCTGGGGCTGGCAGCGGTGATTGGATTGTGTGGAAAACCTATCTACAATAATAAACATCTACAATAATAGCAGCACATGAACGAATGAAAGAAAAAGAAAAAACCCTACCCTGCCACCCCTAAAAGGAAAAGAAAAGGGTCCTGCACCGGCCGTGGATTTACTCGCATTGATGCCGTCCATCATGAACTATCAGACTTCAATTAAGATCTGCCCTAATGTATGCGGGAAGTCGTCGCCTCTTTTACCTTAGGGATCAGATACAATATTTGGAGATATTTGGGCATGTTACCTCCCTGAGTTCTTTTGACAGTAGCTGAATGAAAGGGGCCCACAATTCTGCATAGGCCTCGCCCTTGTGGTCTTGAACTAGTGAGACGCGCCCCATGGCGAGAATAAGCTAAAGTTCATGCAGCCAAGCAGTGTTGTCAGGGACATTCGTGGAGCCCCATTGCGCATGGATTGTTTGACGTGCTGCTAACAATGCCAGAGCTCTCTGCCTACCCCTCAGTGAGCGAAGAGGAAATGTCAGCACGTTTGATAGCCCAAATAGTTTGTGTGCCAGGAAGCGTGGGATCTCTGTATGAAAGGCTTTGTCAATGTCATTCAGCACCCCCTCCCAGAAGCGCCACAGCTTTGGGCAGTGCCAGAGTAAGTGCACCAAAGAGCCTGAAAGGCCAACATTTCTCAGTGTAATTTTTGCCCCAGCTATGAATGCGGGCCGGTGTGAGATACCAATAGGATGTAACTTTGTATGCCGATTGGGCCCCTGCAGTGTTATAGGCCGTGTGGTGCGCCCTGTAGTGGATGTTCTCCCATTCTTTGTTCGACAGGGCCCTCCCCAGCCCCTTCTCCCAGCGTAGTTGACCCTTTGTACGCCCTCCCTTTTGCCCCGTGGCTAGCATAGTGTGCAGCTCAGAGATCAGGTGCTTATCATCTTTTTTGCACATTACCCATTTTTTGAAAGGTGTGAGCAGCCGAGAGGCCTTCGCTAGGTAGGTCGGGGTAGTGACCCAGTGCCTAAGTTGCCGGTAGTGGAAATCATCAAACTCTGGCAGATCATAATCCAATCTCAGTTGTTCATATGGAAGTATGCCGTCTGCATCGAACAGCGGACCCACGCGGACATCCCATACTTTTAGCGTCGCCACAGTAACTGGGGAAGAGTAGAGACCCCAGGCTCTTAGTTTGCGCGGGAGCCAAGCCTCCCTCCATATATTTGCTCCAGCTACTGCCTGATCCATAAAGGTCCAGTGTTTTTCAGAGAGCGGACGAGTCCACTCCACAATATACCGGAGGTGGGAGCCTTGAAGATATCTATGCACTAATGGCAGGCCCACTCCTCCGTCTTGCTTAGGCTGTGTCATTTGGGATATGTGTAATCGCACCTTCTTCCCTCCTCAGACAAATTTGTTGATGGCTAATTGTATAGCGCGCATAGCTTTTGGAGGGGGGACTAGGGGTAGAGTCTGGAAAAGATATAGAATCCGCGGTAGCACCGTCATCTTTGCCGCTGCTATACGCCCAAGCTAGGCCAGTTTTAGTCTCGACCACCAATCCAGGGCACTCGCAGTTTGTTCCACCATAGCCGAGTAGTTCAACCCCAGTGTTTTCGACAGCGTTGGAGCCAGAAGGATGCCCAGGTAAGTTATTGGTTGCTTGGCTCACTGCAGAGCGAATCTCTGTCTTAAGATATCTTCATGTGCCTGGTGGTGGAAAGGTTAAGAACCTGTGACTTGCTTAGGTTTACTTTAAATTCCGAGACTCTCCCGAAGGCCTCCAACTCGGCTAAGAGGGCGGGCAGAGAGGGGAGTGGTTGAAAGAGTGATAGAAATATGTCGTCCACATAAAGGCTTATCTTTTTTTATTTTTTTTATTGAACATTTCAAAATAAAATAGCACAGATTGTCATTGCACATACATTGCAAAAGGAAGCTCTGCAACTTCAACCAAAGTAACATAAACCCCGTCCCAGTATGACACACCACGCCAAAATCCGACACACCCCAACTTTCACATGTTCAAGATCTTGACGATACAGCCAGCTCGTGGAAACAGCTACCCAGAATGTCTAAGGTGATTGATAACGACCAGGGGTTCAGCACTCACTCAGACTACTCTCTTCCTGTTCACATTGTGCTAATAAATATTCCCGCAATGGTGCCCATATGTCTTTTGGCCGAGAGGATGTCAGTAGTTCCTCAGCGTGCCGCTCCAGTTGCTCCCGACAATATACCACGTCTCTAACCCGTAAGTCAACTTTCGTCCGTAGACGACTGTCCCAGGTGAATAACACTCGCCTCTTCGCCAGTAACAATGTAACCTTCAGGAATCTCCCCACCCTGCCCGTCACTCCAGGCAGATATCCCAGGAGACAGCCCAGGGGTGAGCGGTCCACAATCAGCTCAGTCATGGTGCATAGGAGTGTTACCACACCCTCCCAGTATCGACCAACCCAAGCACAATGCCATGCCAGGTGGAGAAAATCAGCCCCATCTAGCCCACATCTCTTACAACAAGCTGAGTCTCGCAGGCCCATCTTATGTAGTTTTTGGGGAGTGTGGTATACCATGTGTATGAATTTTAAATGAATGATTCTTAAATTACTATTAGGCGTCAGGCTCCCTGTCAAGTTGCATATCTGTTCCCACATGTCTGCCGTCAGTGGTGAAGCCAACAGCGTTCCATAGCCTCATCCACTCCACGAACTGACCCCTCCTGAACCATCTTATATAATTTCGTGAGCAATTTTTTCCTTGACGGAGCTACTATAAGCATCTGAAGTGCCTGTAACGTCACAGGTTCGTCTGGGAAGCTGGTGTAGTGATCTCGCATTGCCCGGTGGAGCCTGTAACAGGTGAAGAGAAAGAGAGGTGTAGGGTTCTGTATGTAGTCAAGGTCCGTCTCCAAAACATATTTCCCATTGGCATATAAGTCGTAAAGATGTGTGAGCCCTGCTTCCCTAAGGGCCGCTAAAGAGCCCTTCTCACCAGCTACCGACAAGGCGGCATGCCCTTCTATAGGTAACGCAGGTGCGTATATCGGGAGTTTATGGGCCCTCCTGCCGATCTCTTGCCAAGCCGCCACCGTACTGTCAATTGTGTTTATCTCCGTCTTAGGCGTGTTCCTATTGCGATGGGTAATAATACCTCTAAGTGATACAGGTTGGGCGTCCCCATCCTCCACGGCCACATGTGGAACAAAATCATGCGGTGTAAACCAAAAATACGCGTACTGAGCGTGGCAACATACAGATCCGGAGCACGAAAACCATCTTTCTCAAATGGCAATGTCAAAGTAGACCAGCTTAGTCTAGGTGATTTTTCCCCCCACACTAGCCGCAGTAGCTGGGTCTGAACCGTTTTAAAATAATGCTTAGTTAATCTAATAGGAATATTGCTGAAGAGATACAGTAGCTTCGGGAGGATAGTTATTTTTATCACCGCAATACGGTCTGCCAGAGACAACGGGAGGGAAACCCAGCGATCAATTAGCTGCACCAAATTGGTGTATGCACGCCCGTAATTTTCCCAGATGACTACCTCGGGATCTCTGTGTAGCCACACTCCTAAATATTTCACCGGTTCTTCCAGAGTAGTAAGGAGTATTCCACCTGAGGCGTAGACATCACCGCCGTCAGCGGAATTTTAACCAACTTCCCCCAGTTGATCTGCAGTCCCGAAAAGTGACCGAATTTGATATATTCCCGGATTATCGGAGAGAGGTATCTCTGTGGTTCGCGGACATATAGGACCATATCGTCCGCGTATAGTGAAATGCCCACCGGTCTATTATTAAAATTTAGTGCCGCTGCTAAGAGGGATTGCCTGATTTTACAAGCCAGTGGCTCCAGAGCAATGGCAAATAAAAAGGGGGATAAGGGGCAGCCATGTCTGGTACCATGCTCTATGTGAAACGGCTCTGATGTAAGACCACCCACTCGAACTGTCGCCGAAGCGTCGGTGTAAAGGATCTGTACCCGGGGGGAAACCCATCCTGTTAAGAATAAAAGACATGTACTTCCACTCTATGGAATCAAACGCTTTGGCCACGTCAAGAAGGACAGCTAGCGCCTCCAGTTGTGGATTTAGTATGTGGAACATGGCAAAGATGGTTCGCAAATTGAAGGACGTTGAGCGGTCTGGGATGAACCCTGCCTGATCTGGCAAGACTAAAAGCGGCATCAAGGGCTGCAATTTACTCGCTAAAATCTTTGCCAGGATCTTCGCATCTATATTTATCAAAGATAGCGGGCTATAAGAATCGCAACGCGAGGCGGGCTTGTCCTTCTTCAGCAAAATTATAATCTAAGCCTGTCCCAAGTATGGGGGGAGCACACCGGTCTCATGAGCCTCCGCGTACATTGCTAGGATGTGCGGCACCAAGAGATCCACATGCGCCTTATAGAATTCTGCAGTCAGGCCATCCGGCCCAGGCGCCTTTCCGTTGGGCAGCGAGAGGATAGCCAACTTGACATCCGCTTCGTCAATAGGTAAGCTCAAGTACTTTCTATGGACATCCGAGAGCCATGCGCTCGCCGTGTCATTGAGATATTCCTGCATCACAGATTCCGGCATACTGCCTCTGGATGTATATATGGACTCATAAAATATGCGGAACTGTTCTAGTATACTATGTTCCGTGTGATGATCAATTCCATTATCATCTATAATGTGATCTAGCGGAGTGACATCATACCGTTCTCGCAGTCTACTAGCTAAGACCTTGCCTGGCCTACCACCCTCACCATACGCCCTGGCCACATATCTTTTGGACCTATATTTCACTTCCGTATCCGCCAAGGTGTTGTATTCCTCCACGTGTTTGCGAATTTGAGCAAGTATCTCTATGGAGGGTGCCGCACTGTATGGGCTTCAAAACCCTTCAACGTCTCTTCCAACTTTTGCAGATGTCTCCTGATGTCCCGCAGAATTCCCGCCGAAGTGCTGATGCAAACCCCCTTATCGTCACTTTAAAGGCTTCCCATAAAGTCGCTTGACTATCAACAGTGCCCTCATTTAATTCAAAATACTGTGCAATAGCATTCCTAATGGTCTCAGCGTAAACAGGATCTAATAGAGCCTCAGCCCGAAATCGCCAGGTGAACGGGCGAAGCGGATTAAGGGGCACAGACATTTCTAGGACTACCGGATTATGGTCGGATAGTGTTCTAGGGAGCGTGTATACCTTCTTAACCCATCCATTAGACCCCCTGCTTAGAATCCAATAGTCCAGACATGACCAGCTGTTGAACGCGGGAGTTATGTGTGTGCCCCCTGTAACCCCGGGGTGCGCAACCTCCAGGCGTCCACCAGTCCCAACTCCTGCATATTGTCGCGAAAGTACTGTGCCACCTTCAGTGTGCGCTCACCAGTTGGATTAGATTTATTCACCTGCGGATCGAGGTGGGTATTATTATTTATTTTTCTTTAAACTCTTTTTATTATATAGAAATAAAACAAACAATCAAGGCAAAGGAGTATTAAAATACAGGCGCGTTTCTGAGTGGGAAGGAAAAGGCAATGACATCATAATGCAAGTCAATCAACAAAAATCAGAGGGGGGGCATAAGCGGGGGAGGCATAAGCGGGGGAAAAAGACTCAAGATTTTAAAACATGTAAATTAGAACAAATCATGGAATGTCGGATCAGGGAGAGCGCGGGGCATCGGGGACATCAGGAAGGGGTGGCGTGCATATGTCTCCTCTATAGGAGTTCCATTGACTCCAAATGTTACCCCATTTTTTGGGTCTACCTCGCGCCACATATACAGTCTTCTCTTGAAACATACACCAGTCCATATTCTCCTTCCATACCGAGACCGTCGGCGGGCGGGGAGCGCCCCACAACTGTGCAATGTCTCGTTTTGCAATCATGTTGGCCAGGGTCGCCCATCGCGTCTCAGCCACGTCATAGTCATTCGGTTCCCATACATTCAGCAGACAGCGCCTAGCTTCCGGTTGTATCTCGACTCCCGTGACCTCTTTCATGACCGCTTGCACTCTACTCCAAAATGTAGCAACCTCCGGACATTCCCAAATGATGTGAAGGAAAGTAGCAAGTTGACCACAACCACGGATACATAACCCATCAACAGAATAACCCCTTCGAATCAGTCGCGGGTCAGTAACATACACACGGCGTAAGATCTTGAGTTGAACTAGTCAAAGACGGGCCGGTATCGCGACCTCCTTGGGTGTGGAAATCGCGGATTGCCAGTCCTCATCATCTAATATTAAACAGTCTCTGGTCCAGACCTCCCTTAAACGCGTTAACAGGTCCGACCGATCATTAATTAATTTCTTATAAATCTAAGAAATCGTGCTATTGGGCACATATCTATCAAGTATTCGATCCTCCAACGGGGAAGATTCCGGAATAACGGTCCCAGTGGGGAAAACAGAGCCCAACGCGTGACGAATCTGTAAATAGCGAAAAAATTCCCGATCACTCAATTCATATTCCGTCTTCAAGACCTCGAAAGTCTTAATCCTATCCTTAACCCAGAGATCGCCCACTCTACTGATACCAATCATATCCCATTTCCCAAAGCCTTTCGTCTTCCATAAACTTCCCAACTTGCAAGAATCGTATAAGGGGGTCGCTCGGGTTAGTCTATCGCTCCACCCCATTGCCGTAGTTGCACAATTCCACACCTGCACCGCGATCTTGGTAGGTCCAGTAAGCATCCGGATCGCCGATCTAGAGTAGAGCGCCCTATTATAATTCCCACCCGGTAACAGCCACTTATCCATCTCAAATGCGGGATCTAAACCCGGACCATACATACCGTGATTGATTGCACTCAGTTGAGAGGCCCAGTAGTAACGCCTGATATCGGGAAGAGCAATACCGCCGTCATACCAGGGAAGTGTAAGTTTGGGGAGGGCGATACGGGCACGCCCATCCCAAATCAGCTGTCTTTGTAGACTCTCCACTTCAGAACGCAATCGTTGTAGCGGAGGGAGTAAATTACATTCATATCTGGCCACGGGGTCCAAAGTGATATAAATTCCCAAATATTTGAAACCCTCTTGTGTAACCTGTATTGGACAACCACGCGGCAATGCAGGGGTGCCACCCGAGAGTACCTATATACAGGACTTGGACCAGTTAATCACGAGGCCAGAATTGCGTCCGAATGAAATCAACACATCAAACAGCACATTTAACGACTTTTGGGGCGAAGTGAGGTACAACAGAATATCGTCCGCATAGAGCGATATGCGATCCTCAAACTCAGGGGTCCACTGTATACCTCTCATTGATGGTTCCCAGGGCAACCATGCAGCCACGGGCTCCAGGGCAAGAGCAAAGAGGAGTGGAGACAACAGACATCCTTGCCGAGTACCCCTTCCCAGAGCGAAGGGACTGGCTACCCGACCATTGACCACTACAAGCGCCAACGGTGCCTCATAGAGAAGTTTCACCCAGCTAATAAAGCCAGGACCAAAGCCGAATTTCGCAAGAGCAGCCCACAAATACGACCATTCCACAGTGTCAAAAGCCATCGTGGCGTCAAGGGAGACCAAGATGGCCGATTCCCGAAGATATGGGGCTCTCGCGAGAGCGCAGTGTAAGCGTCTCAAATTCAGTGCTGTATTACGGCGCGGGATGAATCCGGACTGGTCTGGGTGAATCAAGTCTCCAATCACATTGATAAGACGGTTCGCTATTACCTTAGCGAAGATCTTTGGCTCCGCATTAAGAAGCGATATGGGTCTGTAGGACGCACAAGAAGCCCATGGCTTTCCCTCTTTGTGAATCACTACTATCGATGCAAGACGTTGATCGTAAGGGAGGGAGCCAGTA
This sequence comes from Lissotriton helveticus, assembly GCF_964261635.1. Classification (NCBI taxonomy): domain Eukaryota; kingdom Metazoa; phylum Chordata; class Amphibia; order Caudata; family Salamandridae; genus Lissotriton; species Lissotriton helveticus. Next base: position 450,115,705 of record NC_136063.1, on the reverse strand, counting down.
TCCCTTGATTCTAAGAACATATCGCGGAGATATGGTGCAATCCTATCTGGACGCAACTTGTATAACTCAATAGGGAGACCATTGGGACCCATAGCCTTCCCCGATCGAAGAGAGCGTATGGCAAGAGCTATCTCATCCACTGAAAGTGGCGCATCCAGCAGCTCCCTGTCTGAGTCCGATAGGCACGGCAGCGAAATATCTCTCAACAACTGGTGAGAGTCTTCTTCGGGCCTAACAGACACTGGAGAATAAACCTCCCGAAAATTATCAGCGAAGCACTCAATTATCTCAACCGGGTCAGTCACACGCATTCCATCAGGCCTCTCAATCTTCGGAACCACACGACTCGCTCTGTCCTTTCTATCCAACCAGGCAATAAATTTCCCAGCCTTGTCTCCCACATCATAAAGCCGCCCCTGTCGCTCCCTACTCATGAGTTTAGCGGCATCAGTCACCAGGGCCCTATAATCAGACTGTTTGAGACCGAGGACATGAAGTTTATCTCGAGTGACCCCCAACTCCAACTCTCCTTCCAGTTCAGTAATATCAGCCTCAAGTCGGACCGCCTCCTCATTCCTACTCTTTTTAGCACCAGCAATCAATGATAAGGCATGTCCACGAAGGACCGTCTTAAACGCTTCCCACAATGAGACAGAAGAAGACACCGATCCCTCATTCTCAAGAAAGTAGTGATCAAGAGATTTAACAAGTTCAGCACGGGTCTTAGGGTTGTGGAGATACCAGGTGTTAATCGGAGTCACTCGACCACCAGTGCCCGGATTAGTGTCCATATGAAGCCATATGGGAGAGTGATCCGAAATCCCCCTAGCTAAGTGTCTGATCTCCTTTATCAATGAGGCCTGTGCTGCCGGCATCAAAACATAGTTCAACCTGGACAGGCTACCATGGGCACCCGAGTGGAAGGTAAACTGTGTCCGACTCGGGTGCATCACCCTCCAACAATCAATCAAGTCCAGCGTTTCCAGAAATCCACTCAACCATGATTGGGACCTTGCTAGATCCCGGGGGGGATGGCGGTCCTCTACCGCAGAAACAACAGAATTAAAGTCTCCGCCCACGATCATCATACAGTCAGGAAGTCCCAGAACCACCCTCCCCAAATCAGCAAAGGTCGAGGACTGCAAACCAGGGGGGACGTATACAGAAAGCAACGTGATGTTCTTCCCCTCCCACCTACCAGTGAGGGCAGCATAATCATCACACTATCTATCGTCACACATTACATTGTCTACCTCCAGGGGAAGGGAGTTTCGAACAAGAATACCCCCCCCCCCCCTGGAACCGGAGGTGAAACCAGCGTGGGCAGCAAGGTGGTATCCCCGCCTATTCATAGCATGACAAATGTTCCCAATCAGATGTGTTTCTTGCAATAACACTACATCAGGGGAGAAACGTTTCAAGTATTGCAACACCACACCCCGTGTTATCCTGTCCCCCAATCCATTAACATTCCAACATAGAAGTCTCAACCCTCTACCCCCCACACTCGAAACGGTAGCAGAGCCCTGCCCACCCGCAGCGCAGCACCCAGATCAAATAGTAAATCAATACGTTGCCTTGAAAAAGAACCAAAACACACCCCAAACATTCCCCACCCTCCCCCCACAGTCCCAAGAAACGAACGCCCCCCACCCTGCACCCCTGCGTTAGACTCAGAAGCCACCCCAACTTGCAGTGTGCCTGTCGCCCTAACATAGAACTAATCTACAAGAAGAAACCCAGAGGAGGAAAGAGTCCCGTCCCCCCGCCACCCCTAGTTACACACATAAATCTTAGAAATACAGGAGACGTCAAACCACAGTGACATATCGTAAACAGTGTTAGAAACTTGGGAGCTTCTGCTCATTCTTGGTCAGGTTGGCCACCCTCAGCTCCGCCGGAGTGTTCCGTGCGATGTAGTCGCTCAGGCAAGGAATCAAGCCAGTCACTCACTCTGTCAGGGCGATCAAAGAAAAATGTCCGGTCCTCATATTCAATCCGTAGTCGGGTCGGGAAAAGCATCGCATATTTCAGTCCCATGTCCCGCAGTCTCCGCTTCACTCCTTGGAATTCCATCCTCTGTTTCTGAACAGATTGTGTGAAGTCCGGGTAGAAGCTCACAGTGGTTTTCTCAAACTCCACCGGGCCACCCGTTCGCGATGCCTGCAGGATAGCGTCTCTATCCCTGAAATAGAAGATTCTAGCAATAATCGGACGTGGTGGAGCACCGGTTTTAGGCTGACCACCCGGAACTCTATGCACACGTTCCACGGCAAGATGCGTGAGGATGAGGTCTTCAACAAGGAGATCCGTGGAAGAGGCTGTGGAATTTTCCGGAACACCAATGATGGGCACGTTATTACGTCTCGCCCGGCTTTCAAAATCCTCCAGTCGACGATTAAAGAGGTCATTAGAGGTCCGGAGATTACGCACCTCCGTTTGCAGGTCAGCGACATCCGTAGTGAGGCTGGAAGTCTTTAAGTCCAAGGATTTTACCTTTTCGTTGGTCTTTGATAAATCCATTCTGATAATATTGACGTCAATGGCCACTGTGTCGAGCTTGAGGGCGATGGCCTCATACTGTTGATCCATAGAAGTCTTCATACCAGTGATGGCGCCCATGACGTCTTGCAATGTAAGATCAGCCAATATGGCGGGGTCCTCGGTCACTTCACCCCGATTCCTATTCGCCCCTCCTGGTGACACCTTAGGCTGGGTGTAGCAGTCCATGACATTCGTTTGAATGGTACCACCTCGGAGAGGGGTCTTGGTTTTGCGTTTCTCGCTGTCGAGTTTGCCCGCCATGTCGGGCGGAAAGCCCCCAGGAAGCGCCCTGGACCTGGTAAAAATGGTTTGTGCGGTTTCCACCAATATTACCAACAGCAAGCTAGCGGGCATACGGCGTAAACCACAGACACGCCGCCGTAGGCTTACAGTGAAACCCAGGGTCCGGGCGCGACACGGGCTATTGCGACAGGATAGAGATGCGAGAGGGTGAAGACCCAAAAACAAAACCGAAAGTCAACTCGGGGCAGCAACCAAGACTCCGCAAGCCGTTGTTGTTGAATTACAGCCTGGGCACTCAGACCACTCGAGGCCCGGAGGAGTCCATGGGGCAGGCCACAAAAGTTCAGAATATCATAAGTTCGGTTCCCGGAGTCCAAATCGATTTCTGAAAACAGCTAGTATGTCAGCTGGGTTGCGTCTTCAATAGCCCGTCGATGTTGGCAGGTTAATATGCAGGATAAATGCGGGAGGTGGCGAGGGTCTCGGGAGCCCTGGGCTCACGCGGCCATCATGGATGCGCGCGTAGCTCCTCCTTCGAGGTGGGTATTAAGGTCCCCGCCCATCACAATCTCAGCCTCAGGCCATGCCCGTAGTACATTAAACAGTTGTATGTAAGGTGTCGTGTCATCCACAACTGGGCCGTACACATTCACTATTGTCATCAATGTACCTCCCAGCTTCCCGTGAACCACAGCCCATCGTCCATCTGTATCCACACAAGTCTGTATCGACGTGAATGGGACACACCTCCTAATGAGAGTAAGGACCCCCCTCGCATATGTGGAGAATGATGAGGCCAAGCGGAATGAGGCCCACCTACGTGCTACCGCCCCCTCAGTGTGTTTGTTCAGGTGAGTCTCTTGAAGAAGAGCAATGTGGATGTTATGTCTGTCCAGCTGTGCTAACACCTGCCTGGTTTTTGGGTCTCGCTGGCAATGCATCCGCAAGCGGATGCATGTGTCCAGCTGGAGACGTATAGCGATCAGTCTGGGGGGAAGGAGGACAAGAGGGTGTACGAGCTTGGATTCGTGTGCGCGCCGTACACATGCGCGCGCAGACACACTCGCTCACACCCCCCCTCCCCCACAGTCACACACACGCACTCCAAGACACATACACACACGCACGCACGCACACACACATACACAGCCCGCCCCCCCCCCCGCACGCGTGCGCGCGCACACACATGCGCTGCCCCCCCCCCCGCAACCCACTCACCGGCTTCCTTCGTGCGGCGGCTCTCAGCTGCAGGGCCCGGCAGCAGGACTCTTCTTCCCTCCTTCGGCACCGGGGCGCAGGGTAGGCTCCTGCCTGGTCCGGTGCTCCAACTCGCGACTCTTCCGTGGGAGGCGGGGTAGGCTCCCGCCCTCCTACTTCCTGTTTCCGGTTGTCGCGCCGGCCTGCCTGACTTCCTGGTCGCAGGCCGGCAGAGTAACGAGGATGTTTGATTTGCGGTATTTATTTATTTAGTTATTTATGCATTTTTATATAGCGCGGACTTTACCCGAAGGCGGTATTTATTTATTTATGTATTTATGCATTTTTATATAGCGCGGACTTTACCCAAAGGCGGTATTTATTTATTTATGTATTTATGCATTTTTATATAGCGCGGACTTTACCCGAAGGCGTCAGAGCGCTTCACATTAGGAACAGAAATGAAACATAATGAGAAACATTACAAAAGAACAGGTTGCAAAAACATACGTTACTTACATAAGGTAATAGTGACAATTGTGAGCAAACAAAATACATGAGGTAGTAAAAACTATAAGCAACCAAAAATACATGAGGTAGTAAAGGTAATAGTGACAATCGTGAGCAAACAAAATACTTGAGTAAAAATTGTGAGCAACCAAAATACATGAGGTAGTCAAAAGTGCACAAGAGGAAATGAAAGTGACAAGTGTGCAGTTATAAGAGAAAAAAGAGTATAATTAGAGGTATAGTCCTGCAATAAGTGCTAGACACTCAGGCTCAGGAACAAGCGTTACATGGGCAAGGTGGCACTTGTGCAAGTATCAAAGGCAAAGACATGTGAGAGGTAGCAGCCGTGTGTTGCAAGGGCAGAGTGGTGTGTGCATGTTACAAAAGGGCACCGAACACCAGTACATGGAAAATACTGCAAAAAGGCAGACCCTCCAATCACAGGCATACACTGGGAAGGCACTTCCATGGTCATGGAAAGTAGAAATTATCAGTAGTGGGAAGTCTTCCTCACAAATAGCAAGAGGACGTGAAATACTTTTGGAGGTGTCTCTAGAGGAGGAGGAGAACTTTGAGGTCCCTTTTCAAGGCCTGGGAGGAGGCGGTGGTCCGGAGCTTTTTTTTGTCCTCTCGCGGTTTGTAAATACAAAACATATTGCATTACAAATGCTATAGGTATCACATTTGCGAAAGTTATAACTATTGGCATTGTAAATGACGAAGCTATTAATTTAGCTATTTAAAAAAAAAAAGAAACATAAATAAAAACTTTGCCATTTACAATACCAATAGCTCAAACTTTCCTAATGCGAGACCTATTGCATTGCAAATGCTTGTTCTGGGTGTGTTTGATCCACGGAAGTTCCAGGTTATACAGTTATATATTTCCCCTTTCATCTATTTTATAAAGTCAAGCCTTAAATGCAGTAGCAGTTTTATTATTTGCAAGCACGCACCTGAGTCAGCTCTGTGTGTCAGATATTCAACAAAGACAGTGTCACTGGGACAGAAAACCAACTGGACCCCCACACCCCCCACCAACTTCAGCATACCCAACCTGCTAAAGACAATCCCCATCTTTACAACCTGTCCCCATAAGAACAATGAGAAAAAACAACGCAACTGGTGGGGAATACCCATTAGGGGGCGCAGCAGGCAAAACCACTCCCAGATCGAACAAGGGAGGGGGCCACCGAATCCCGCCAGCATCATCCCCACTCCGAGACCCTCCACAGGGAACCCATATTATCATTATTTGGAAGCATTTGGGAGCAGGGCACATCATCACTGTTCGTGTAAAAAAAGTCAGACTCGAAGTATTCAGTGCCATACTCCGCACACCCTTAGCACGCCCTCCCACAAAATCAAAACACCCCTTACTGAGCCAATTCAATAGCAAAACAGTTTAACGTTCATGTACTCCCCCAAACATCATAAATCGAGGGCTCCCAACATTTAGTTCACCTGCAGCTCTATCTACCTTAGAGCACCAACCCTCTTACTGTTCAATCGTCCACATCAGATGTATGTTCAGATGTTTTTCGGCGCCGCCTCAGGGACTGGACGTGGTCCATAGCCTGCTTGGGGTTCGTGAAGATTTTGCCGTCCTCTATTTCTCCGATGCGCAGGCGCGCCGGATACAGCATGGCGTACGGGATTTGATCCTTTATGAGCTGTTTCTTGACGTCCTGAAATTCCTTCCGCGCCGCCTGGACATTCGCAGTAAAATCCGGAAAGAAGGACAGTTTGTTGTTCTGATATGTAACCTTGCCCATTTGACGAGTCACTCTCAACACTGTGTCCCGATCACGAAAATTGAGGAGCCTTGCGATGATTGGGCGCGGGGGAGCACCCGGAGGTGGACGAGCTGCCAGAGTGCGGTGGGCCCGCTCTACAGCAAACATAGGTGACAAACCTTCCAACCCGCAAATCTCTCTCAACATCTCCTCCACATATACCTCCAGCCATCCCACATTGGTCGATTCTGGCAGGCCTAAGACACGTATATTGTTACGCCGAGAGAGCGCTTCGATGTCTTCGTTTTTCGCCTGGATGACCGCCAGCAATTTTTCCATGTCAGACGTCTTCGTCGTCACCTGCTGGAGCCCGTCTTCGTTATCCATGATGCGCTGTTCTGCCTCATTCAGCCTGGCCGCGTGCTTGTCCAGTTTTGCAGAGAAGTGGTCCATCCTGCCATTTCAAGCTTCGATTTTGCCATGTATGGCCTGCAAACTGGTCTGGATGGCAGCAAGAGATTTCTCCAGGGCCGAGGATCCCTGTGACGATGCTTCTACCTCTGAGTCCGAAGCCGCAGACTGCGACGGCTTGCTGCTTTTACGTGATTCAAAGGTGAGGCGAGGTTGGGACTTGTCAATCAATCAATCAGTCAACAAATTTGTAAAGCGCACTACTCACCCGTAAATGTTTCAAGGCGCTGAGGGGGGGGGGGGGGAGTGGGGGGGGGGTGGGGGGGGAGTCGCTACTGCTCGAACAGCCAGGTCTTGAGGAGTTTCCTGAAGGAGAGATGGTCCAGGGTCAGCCGTAGGTGAGTGGGGAGGGAGTTCCATGTCTTGGCTGCCAGGTAGGAGAAGGATCTTCCTCCGGCGGTGGATCTGCGGATTCGTGGGACGGAAGCGAGGGCGAGGCTAGCGGAACGGAGCTGGCGGGTAGGTGTGTAGAATGTGAGGCGGCTGTTGAGGTATTTCGGGCCCATGTCGTGGAGACCCTTGTGTGCGTGGGTGAGGAGTCTGAACGTGATCCTCTTGCTGACGGGGAGCCAGTGCAGGTCTTTCAGATGGACGGAGATGTGGCTGTGGCGCGGGATGTCCAGGATGAATCGTGCAGAAGCGTTCTGTATGCGCTGGAGTCTTTTCTGGAGTTTGGCTGTGGTGCCAGCGTAGAGGGTGTTCCCGTAGTCCAGGCGGCTGGTGACGAGGGCCTGGGTGACCGTCTTCCTGGTTTCGGTGGGGATCCATCGGAAGATCTTTCGGAGCATGCGCAGGGTGTTGAAGCAGGAGGACGAGACGGCGTTGACTTGCTTGGTCATCGTGAGGGAGGAGTCCAGGATGAAGCCCAGGTTGAGTGCATGGACCGCTGGCTACCAGGAGTCGTCCCAGGCAGAAGGGGATGGTCCCAGGATGAGGACTTCCATCTTGTCTGAGTTCAGTTTCAGATGGCTGAGCTTCATCCATTCCGCGACATCTTTCATTCCTTCCTGAAGGCTGGCCCTGGCGGTGGCGGGGTTGTTGGTGAGGGAGAGGGTCAGCAGGGTGTCTTTGGCATAGGAGATGATGTTGAGGTTGTGTTGGCGTGCGATGGCTGCGAGAGGGCTCATGTAGACGTTGAAGAGGGTGGGGCTGAGTGAGGATGCTTGCGGAACGCCGCAGATGACTTCGGTGGCCGCGGATCGGAACGGGGGGAGGCGGACTCTCTGGGTTCTTCCGGCGAGGAACGAGATGATCCACTCCAGTGGCGCTCCTTGGATTCCGGTGTTGCTGAGGCGCTGTGTCAGGGTGCGGTGGCAGACGGTGTCGAAGGCTGCTGAGAGGTCTAGGAGGATGAGGGCAGCAGTTTCCCCGTTGTCGAGCAGGGACCTGATGTCGTCGGTGGCTGCGATGAGGGCGGTCTCGGTGCTGTGGTTTGCTCGGAAGCCAGACTGTGAGGGGTCGAGGGATCCGTTGGTCTCGAGGAAGGCGGAGAGTTGTCTGTTGACAGTCTTCTCGATGACTTTGGCAGGAAAAGGGAGGAGTGAGATGGGGCGGGAGTTCTTGAGGTCCGTGGGGTCCGCGGTGGGTTTCTTCAGGAGGGCGCTCAGCTCGGCATGTTTCCAGCTCTCCGGGAAGGTGGCGGATGCAAAGGAGCTGTTGATGATGTCCCGGAGTTGGGGTGCGATGATGGAGTCGGCTTTGTTGAAAATGTGGTGTGGGCAGGGGTCGGTAGGGGAGCCGGAGTGGATGGTGTTCATCAGGCGGGGTGGTGTCTTCGGTGCTGACAGGGGTCCAGGTGCAGAGGGTGGTGGTGGGGGGCGCTGGTTCGGTGGTAGGGTGCGTGGTCTGTGCGCCGAAGCTGTTGTGTATGTTGGCGATCTTGCGGTGAAAGAACGAGGCGAGTGAGTCGCAGAGATCTTGCGAGGTTGTGATGTCGTTGTTGCAGGCGCTGGGGTTGGAGATCTCTTTAAGGATGCTGAAGAGTTCCTTGCTGTTGTGGGTGTTGCTGAAGAGTTCCTTGCTGTTGTGGGTGTTGCTGTCCAGTCGTTCTTTGAATGTTGTCCTCTTGGTGGTGCGGATCATCTGGTGGTGTTTGTGGGTGGCGTTTCCAGGCGTTGTCAGGATTCCCCATGGTTCCTGCCCCCAGTTGCTCTCGCAGTGATGGCCAGAATACGCTACTCAGAGCTGGTAAGTCCAGTCCTTCGCCGACTCTATAGATTATGGGGCACCTCAGCTGACACTTTGATCAGCAGCAGTAATTAAACGCTCTCCAGGCCTTAGTAGGGCCACAGCCGCTAATCCCAGCCAAGAGGCCCCGGGTAGAGTGTCGTGGAAATCTGATAGGTGGCTGTATGAGTCCCTCCAGCCACTCGCCACCCAGTCCGCAGCCGCCCGCTCAGTCGACACAGCACCCCGCGAGAAAGATCCAGAATGGCGGGTCTATACTGTTGCACGAGGAAGGTAACCGAGCAGGAACACCCAAATGGCGCCGCCGGGTGCACAAGTCAGCAACTAGTCTAGCAATATAGGCCCCATATCATGTGTCCACTTCGCAAACCACCTCCGCAACTAGGTCCGTGTGCGCCCGCCCGGCCTCACTCACAACTGGTCCGTACCTCTAGTGCAGGTAAGTGTGAGGTATAACACAGTTCGCCATACGCCACACTGCAGCAACACTTTACCAGCAGCAGGGAGATCAGCAGTCTGTGGTGGCCCCCATGTACCAACTCCCAGCAGAATGCAGATAGTGGCAGTGTTAGGAGGAAGGGTGGATCCAAGCTGTCTATAAGCAGCAGCTGGGGGGAAGGTGTCTCCACTCATCGCTGTCATACGTCACGCCAGGCACTCAAGATGGACACTGTCTCCGGTCGTACTCACAATCCCGCAGCACGGCTCTCTGTACGGCACTCCGGCTCCCTCTCACAATGTCCCGCCAGGATCACCTGCCGCCGCCACAAGCGGCGCAGAGCCCCTCCGCTCGCAGGAATATATTCCCGTCCTCCGGCACCTCCGACGAGCAGCTCCGGCGCGGCCCAGGGCTCAGTCCTGCGCTGGGCGCACACGTAGCTTGGCAGTCCGCATTGCCACAGACCGCCCGCGTCTCTGCTGCAGTCGGCACGGCCCGATTTGCACGCCGAGTTGCCCCCACGGGACCGAGGGGGGCGCAGCAAACCTCCCTTTCTGGCGCCCGCAGTCTCGCACACAAGAATCAGGCAGCTGGCGGGCTCGGGCTGAAGAGCGGCCCTCCGTGTACCTTCTCCGGCGCCACGCGGGTCAAGGGCCCACTTGCAGTCGATTTTAGCACTTGGGGCTCAGTCAGCCCCCCCGAAGCACCCCAAATCATGCAGCTTCCTCACACAGTGCCACTGTCACAAAGCATCCCAATAGATGTCTCGAGTGGGGCAGGATACATGAAGGATATCTTCGGTGGCCGGCAGAGCTACACTACCGTGCGGCCATTTTGCCAGGCTGCAAGCCACGCCCCATAAAGGCTTATCTTATGGATTTCTCTGCTAAATCATAGCCCCTGTATCTGCGGGTGCTCTCAAATCTGTTGTACAAGGGGCTCCATGTACAGCGTGAAGAGGAGGGGCAAAAGCGGGGCACCCCTGCCTCGTGCCCCTTGCTATTGGGAAGGGTTAAGAGGACGCCCCATTCACTCTGACGAATACCCGAGGGGCCTAATAGATACATCTAACCCATTTGATAAAGCGGTCAAACAGGTACCTCCACCGTACTCTGTTGAACGCTTTCTCTGCGTCTATTGACAGAAATAACAGTACCTATGTACACTATCCATAAGGTGTAGGAGTCGCTACGTATTATCTCCCCCTGGTGAGTGGGGATGAACCCTGCTTGGTCAGGGTCGATCAAGCCCGCCATCAGCGGGTTTAGACAGGCCGCCAATATTCCAGTGAAGAGTTTTGCGTCCAAGTTAAGGATTGATATTGGGCGGTATGACCCGCATACACTGGGATCTTTGTGAGGTTTGAGGATTACTGAGATTGCCGCTTCTGCCATGGAGTCAGTGACGGCCGCGCTCTCCAAAAAGGAGTTGTAAAGTCGCGTCAGCAGAGGCGCCAACTCCACGCAGAAGGTTTTATAGAACAGAGTGGGATACCCATCGGGCCAGGGGCTTTGTCCAGTTTCAGCCTAGCAATGGCTGAGAACTTGTTCCGGACGTATGGGCTTGTCGAATTGGCTCACCAGATCCCCGGGAGGCGTGTGAATTTGCTTGCCTCCAGGTTTCACGCAGGCATTTTGCTACTCTGCGTCCTCCTCGGTATATAGCAACTGGTAGAACTGCCCAAAGCTTTCCGCTATCTGAGAGTCTGAGTGCACTTCCTCGACCGATGGCTTCTTAATCGATGGTATAGTCGCCGCCAGAGTTTTAGCTCTAAGCCTCTGAGCAAGCAACCTCCCACATTTGTCACTGCTCAGGTAGAACTTATGACATTGGCGGAGTAGGGAGTACTCTGCCCTATCCAAGTCTAGACGTTTTAGGAGGAGCTATTTATTCTCACGTTCTCTCCATAGCCTAGGCGCTCCTGTGCGTTTATGTATAGTCTCCCGCTCTCTCCCCTCCTGTTCTATGTTCTGTCTCGTTTTCCAGCACTTTCTATTGTCAGCGGATGATACAGCCATAAATTCCCGCCTCGTTACTAATTTCAGGGCCTCCCAAATCGCCGCCAGCGAAGTGTCCTTCCTATCATTGGGTTATATGTATTCTACCATTTTTGCGCGTATCTCCTTCACCGTATTCAGTGATTGCAGCAGGCCCTCCCGTAGTCGCCATCTCATATATTTGTGGCTGGCCTCATCTGGTTGAATGGTGACTGTGATCATTGCATGGTCTGACAGGGATCGTGGCTCTATAGTTGCCTCCCGCACCCTAGGCAGAAGTGCTGTGGAGGCCAGGAAGTGCTCTAGGTGCGCGTAAGATTTGTGTGCAGCTGAGTAGTGTGTGTAGTCCTGTGTCTCTGGGTGGTGGTGGCGCCAGACATCATTCAACCCATTATCTTCGAACTATCGTTTACCCTCTGGAGAGTGTGCCCCTATCTGTGCAGACCTCTGGCAGGAGTGATCATTGGCATCTATCACTAAGTTGAAGTCTCCTCCCACCAGAATGGATGTATCTCGAGATGCTACCTCTTCTGAGAGGGTCCTATTAACAAAGGGTTCTTGATGGGTGTTTGGCGTGTAGATGTTGATTAAGGTGAAGAGATTGGAACCCAATTGAATTCTAAGTGTGAGAACCCCCCCCTTTCACCTCATATAGAGTTGAAAGGACCTTCCCCTCGAATTTTGCTTCAAATAGGATAGCTACTACATTTTGTTTTTAGGCGTTCGAGGATCAATATTGGTGTGAGAATCGGCATGTACGCATACGGGCGTGTCTCTAGATAATAGGTGGGTTTCTTGCAACGTGCAAATTTCACCATACGCATTCTCCAGCAAGGAGAGGGTGGCAGAGTGTTTTACTGGGTGATTGAGACCCCGTACCTTGAGGCATGTAACCTGGAGTTCCTTACCCATGGGGTTCAACTGATGTTGAGTGAAATAGGGGGGAGTATTCCTAATAGGATGGGTGAAGTGGGGTGGGCCTGAGAGTGTGCAGCAATGCCTTCGCATATCTGGCCTCCCTTTGACCGGTGCAGGTTACACACAAAAAAATAAATCCCAAGCAAGGAAACATTATAAACTCTAAAGCAAAATTCCTTGGAGACAAAAGTTCATCTAGGTAGAACTGGTTAAGTGGACAAGAGCCCAAGGCAGTCCTTCAAAGGGAGGTGAGGGCAGTCTCTGACTCCACCTCAAGGTTCTTCTCATCGTGTTTTCTCTGTGCATTAAACTGGGGGACGACTGGACTGGGTTAGGGGCCTGTGAAGAAATGACTGCCTCTCGTTCCTTTACTATAGTTGCAGTGTTCAGTTTGTGAAAGGAGGCGGGCTTCCCAACTTTCTACCAGCGAGGCTGGGTGTGTCTCGACCCCTCTAGGGATTTGCATTACACCTCCGGGGACATAGGCTTCGCAATTCCCAGGACTTCCCTGGCCTCCAGAAGTGAGTGTATCTTCCGCAGCTTGCCCTCATAGCGGAAGATGATGCGAAAAGGATGTTTTCAGGCATATGCAATTCCTTTATCTTTCAGATGCAGCGTAATTGATCGAAATTGACGTAGCTTGACTAGGGTGGTAGCCGGCAGATCTTAAATGTTGGAGAGTGACTCTGGAATTGCAAGGGGTGTGCATCTCTCGTCTTCTTAATAATCAGTTCCTTCAGCTGAAAGCTGTGCACACACACCAAGATGTCCAGTGGTGGAGCCTTGCTATTTCCCTGCAACCCTACCCGGTGGGCCCTGTCAATCTGGATATTGGCCTAGTGGTCATCGCTCAACTCCTGTCGAAAGAGGGCCAGGACAAACTCCCTAACGTCCTCTCCCTTTGCGTTTGATTTCACATCTCTGATGCGCACATTGTTGCGGCGGGAGCGGTTTTCCAAGTCTTCCGCGTGGCCCTGTAGGTCAATATGCCGCTCCTTGAGCCGGAGGATTTCCTGCTGCTTCATTTCCAGTTCTTTGTCCCTTTCGGTTTCGTGTTCTTCAAGAGTCGCTACACGGTCGCCTATTTCCTCAACATCGCGTTTCACTTATCTGAGGTTGGCTGAGATTTGCCCCTTGAGTTCTTGTAGGACTTCACGCAAGGATATGAATAGCGCAGTCATGAAGGATTTCGTGGCTGGGGCATCAGCTCCTTCCTGTCCTCCCCTGGATGCCCTCTTTATCTAGGCCTATATTCCCGGTGGCTCCCTGCGTGAACTGCTTCAGGAGCATCTTCTTCACAGAACGCTCTTTTTTCAGCCGGGCACTCGTCATTGTTCCCGCTAAAGCTCAGCTTGTGCGTAGCAGGCTTTAGGCCACCGTGCCCCAAGAGCCGTTGATTCCCTTGCTCTTGTCTAGGCCCAGTTGGCCTGCTGTGGGGTTTCTCTCTAAATGCGTGACCGAGCGTGCAGTCTCCTGGACTCCGCACTTCTTGAGGAGTTGGCACTACTCAGGGGTGACCCAGAGGAATGCTGCTCCTGCTCACCAGCGCATTGATCCTGTGCTACTTAGAGAAGGCCCCCCCACTGGGGAGAGGCCCTGATCACTTCTGGAGGAGGGACCAGGCCGCAACGTCAGGCAGCCTGTGCAGTCTGCGTACACCACACAATTCTGCGTGCTAGTGCCGTCTATGGGGTCTCCTCGGCTGGCCCTCTTTACCGGTAGCTGGGGTGTCTCCTCCCTGACCCAGTGAGCTCGGGCCTCAGCCGGATCAGCGTGCAGCGGGCCCCTGCTTTGTCTATGCACTGCTGCTCTGCCTTCGGGGGCCTGATCTCCTCCCCCACCTCCAAATGCGCGGTAGGCTGTCCACAAGATCTCAACTCCAAGGGGGGCCCAGGCCCTAGGGGTACTCCTTGGATTCCCCCCTGTGCCCTGCACTCACCGCCTGATCACTCGCTTACACGCTAGGAGAACGCTAGGTTGGTGGCAGCTACCTGGCTCTCGTGGAACCCTGTTAATTATTTTCTGCTAAACGCGCAGTTAATGGTAGAAATTGTCGCTGCTCTGGCGCGATTAAGGCGCCAGCGCTTCAGAAATATTTTATGCTTATTTTAAAAGTGAAAATCATTGCTTAAATTTCACCTACCTACTGTGTTGATTTATCCTCTGTATCCCGCCCTGTTCCATCGCGGCCGGTGCCGTTTGTGTGGAGGGTGAGGCGAGCCGCCATCTTGGGTGGGGCTGGACCGGATCTAGCGGTCTAGTTCTCCCGGGAGGCAGGCTACAAAACCAATGTGTATACAGGAGCGCAGCGGACGAGCGCAGCGGGCGCGACGAATGCACGCCGAAGTCGCGCATAAGTCAAGCCCGTCTGCGCCCGTCCGCGGCAGACCGGGGCCTGGGGCCAGAATCTCTGGTCAAATTTACACATACTCCTCCCTAGACTTGCTACAACTGAGACCTTCATACAATGCGGGACCCGCCCTACCCGCGTATGTCCTAAAGCGTGCCGTCACCAATGGCATTCTGAACCCCGAGTTTATGGCTGATAAACCCACGCGCCCCAACCCCTTTTCTCTTTCTCTATCCTCGCTTGACTCTGAGACTACTCTCAAATGTTATTATTTAAATACCAGGTCCATGGTCAAACACCATATGGACATATTTTTCTTGCTTCAGGCTGAGCAACCTGATCTTTTACTCCTCACAGAGACTTGGCTCAATGCAGACTCCTTGCCCGACATCTTAGCAGCAGTTCCTTCTAACTACTACATCCTGCACGTTAATAGACCTGCTGACAAAAGGGGTGGGGGAGTTGCAGCGATCATTCACAATACCCATAAATTTTCTCTTCTACCGTCTCTTGATCTCATAGGATCTGATAACATGACTTTCAAAATGGACACTAATAGTGGATCACTACTTATGATCCTCATCTACCGCCCCCCTCAAAGTATGCCCACATTCGCGGCATCTTTAGCAGAACATCTTGCCCCTTTAATAATTAATCACAAGAAAATCGTGTTGCTGGGCGATTTTAATCTTTGGTTGAACTCTACTGAGTTGGATACTCAGGCAGCTGCGCTGAAGGAGACTCTTCTAGATATGAATCTTACCCAACAGATACATCTCCCCACCCATGAAAAAGGGCATAGCCTTGATCAAATTTGGTCACAGAACATTCCCTTGGCTATCAATTCCATTACTCCCTGCATCTGGTCGGATCACTTTCTGATTCATTTTTCTATTACCACTGCAAAAAGTAGAAAGCAGCCTCTTCAGAAAGGAGGGAAAGTCAGAATATGGAAGAACGTTGACATCTCTGCCTTTCTTGACACCTTAACTTCATCCCTTCCCCCATTAGATCAGGATATTGAAGGGACTGAAGAAGCCTTCTCCAGCTGGCTACTTCAGGCAGCTGATGCACATGTCCCTTGTTCCAATTTTCTCCGCTCCCGCCCCAATGACGCTCACAGGTGGTTTACACCTCATCTGAAAGCTTTAAAACTTGAAGTTCGTCAAAAGGAGCGGAAGTGGCGAACAGCGTACTTAGAACTAGATAAAGCCAATTATTGTAGGGCCCGAAAGGACTATCAGAAACTTATCCAGAAACACAAAACCGATTATTTTTCGGAAAAAATCCTTAATTCAAACAATAAATCAAGAGAACTGTTTAACATCGTGGAAAGTCTTAGTGGCAGTGACAGAACTTCTCTACCTGTGGCCCCCACCCAGGACCTCTGCAACTCATTGAACTCCTTTTTCTTTAATAAAATTTGCACCATAAAACAAAGTATCCTCACCACTCTGTCTCCCTCCCCTCTGGCTGACACCTATTACAACCCTTTAACTTTGGAATCTTCTCCCCCCATTGACGACGCTAGTTTATCTAAGCTTCTTGCCAAGGTCAAATCAGGCTCCCCTGATGATATTTGCCCCCCACATATTTTGAGAGAAGTGGGAACTACTATTCCTGAGGGCATGCTTTCCATGCTGAATGGATCTCTCTCACAGGGTAAAGTCCCTGACAACTTTAAAAAAGCCCTCCTCATTCCCCTGATAAAAAAAGTCGGAGCTAATCCGCTGGACCCGCTTAACTATAGGCCCATATCATTGCTGCCTTACTGTGCCAAATTACTGGAGGCTCATGTTTGTGACAGTATTTCCAAATTTATGGAAGAATCAGAGTATCTTGCACCCAACCAGGCGGGTTTTCGCCCTTGTCACTCAACAGAAGCAGTTATCCTTTCGGTGCAGAATACTTTGAGGCGGAATGCTGATGAGGGGATCCACCAGGCTCTGGTGCTACTGGACCTCTCGGCTGCGTTCGACACGGTTGACTATACCATCTTGGTCAACCGTGTCGAGCAGGCAGGTGTCAGGGGCCCTGCGCTGAGCTGGATTCGCTCATTCATTACTGGCCGCACTCAATCTGTTAGACTGGGTTCTTTCACAGCTCCCACTATACCTACCATCTGTGGAGTACCTCAGGGCTCATCTTTGTCACCTTTGCTCTTTAACTTATACCTACGCCCCCTTCTGTATTCTCTTAGGAAAGCGAAAGTTACCATCTTCAACTATGCAGAAGTCATCTTCAGTTAAGAGCTTAGGAATCTTTATCAGCGAGGATCTCTCCCTGAAAAGACAGGTAGGGGCAGTTGTGTCTTCTAGCTTTTTCCAACTGAAGAAAATAAAGAAAATTGCCTGTTTTTTCTCTCTGGCGACCCTCACACAGATCGTCATCTCTCTGGTTCTGTCTAGATTAGACTTCTCCAACAGCCTCTATCTTGGCCTCCAGGCTGGAGAGTTAAAGCGCCTCCAGCTGGTTCAGAACCAGGCAGCCAGACTTATTCTAAACTTATCAAAAAGGCAGTCTGTCAGATCAGGTTTAAAACAGCTACACTGGTTGCCTGTTGAGCAGCGAGTAGCTTTTAAAACCGGGTGTATTCTATTTAAGTCTTTACATGACTCTGGCCCTCTATTTATTAGAGATCTATTCAACAGGTAAAATCCTTCCCGTAATCTCTGGTCCATTCACAAATCCCTTCTGATCGTCCCATCTTACAAGAGGAAGCGTCTCGGAGGTTGCTGCTTTGACCATCTTGCAGCTACCTTCTGGAACTCTCTCCCCCCTCAATTAAAACTGAGCGATAATATCCTCAGTTTCAGACACTCCCTTAAAACCTGGCTTTTCTCCCAGGCGTACTGCTGAGCCGCTTCATCTCTACTTTTAATTGGCGTGTTGTGTTCCTTTCTATAGCGCCATGAAGCCCCCGGGCGAACGAGCGCTTAATAAATTCATATTAACATTAACATTAACATTACACAGTGAGGCTGGCACTGGGGGTGTGCTGTTGGTGCTGTCCTGTGCTCCTCGTGGCTATGCTACCTGCAGCCACGAGTTTGTCGCTTGCAGGAGCTCCGGTTCCTCTGCGCAGAAGGGCTAGTACCAGTTCCCGTCATCTGTGTTTCCCCGCAAGATTGGGAGCATCACTCGGGTACTGCAAGGGAGCTCCTCTACTCGCTCCCTGGTCTCCTGCTCGGCAGGTGCCGAGGGACTCCCCCACAGACGTACACAGTTCAGGGCTGCGCGCAGGCTTGAGGGCCACGGCTCCTCATCCTCCGCCAGGCCGGCTTCAGCCACCGGACGCTGGGGCCTCCCTTTCTCCGTCAGTCAACTGGCGTCGAGCTACTGCCGCATTCGCCGCAGGACACTGCTTGCTCTCGAGCGCCTCCTACCCTGCGGGAGTGGACCCAGCACAGGGGGGTTCGGGGGTCCCTTTCGGTAGCCACCTCGGCCCCGCTGGATCGCGGAGCTCTCCGCACCCCCAGGGGGTCTGATTGTGTTCCAGGGTCCAGTCCTCGCCCCTCCGACTAGTGGCTAAGGCGTAGCAGAGGCGATTACAATGCGATTGTTCGGCGGACCCGTAAATACCAATAAACTCCTCTTATCCGGCCGCCATCTTCGCCACGCCCCATGGTTTGGATTTTAATTCTGAATACCAAGTGCTGCTTTTTGGTCCCAAAATATATTGCATGTTGATAGGTCGTTCTTGCCATAATTTAATGGCTAGGATAGATTCACCAACCAGACTAAGAACTTGTATGTATTTTTTTAAAACTCTTTATTTGCGGCTGCATATTATAATTTACATCTTATCATTGCCTTTGACCACAACATTCAGACCCTTTTTCATTTTTCCTCCCCAACATATCCCAACAGGCTAAATGCTGGTAACTGAACAAGTACCGTTTCTTAAGAGGTAGAAAAACAGAAACTTAAGTGCATTTGTATACTATGTGCAGGAAAGCATCAAGTTTTTAACATCATTATGCAGCACATCGTAGTATGCACAAGTCATTCAGGACTGACCATAATTACTCAAGCCCTTAACCTGTCCCTCCCCCCTCAACGTTCCTCCCCCCCCCCCACGTCTCCTGGTGCATCCAATCTAGAGGATAACATCTCATTACTTAATTCTCAAGTGATTTAGCAAAGACCATGCAGAGTCTATGTGGTTCCACCCTGCGTGGCTCTGGGATCCTATGCTCTCGCATCTCATTCGCCGCACTCGTAACCAAGCCAGTCATTTACGACCCATCCACTTGCGATGGTCCTAGCTCCATCTCTTCTAGTTCTAGTAGCATACGTTCCCAATCTTGTGCAATTGGGTATTTTCTCTGCCCTCTTTGCTCCTCTCTGCGCAAGGCTGCTCCTTCTGCCCTACCCCATTTCAGCAAATCAGAGTGGCACACTGTTAGTCCAGTGGGTCTGGGAGATTTCCATCTCATTGTTAAAGCTCTGATTGCTATCAGTAGAGCCAGATCTAAGAATCTCAATTGGGCCTTATGATGTTTGGGACGTTTACGATGCCCCACTAAACAATATAGTGCATTTTAAGAACTTGTATGTGTTATTTTCATTCTATTTAAGGGTTATTGCGTGTTAATGGAAAAGTGCAAGTGATGATTTGGCAATTTTCCAATAAGTGAACTTTGCTTCGCTGGCTTTAAAAATTGTAGATAATCTTTGCAATGAGCACTTAGTACCATTCCCAGGCACGAATTCCCAAAGCTTTTCAATTCAGTACTTTGCCTGGTTCACTTTTCTCCACTGATATATGTGAACTAGAACCTTGTATTTTCAATTCAGCAACTGTGTACTGTAGCGCTGATCATTGCTCAAACTTGATTTTTTTGCTATTTTTTTTTCTTCAGTGCAGGTGATCTTTGCCACAACCTTCTGGTTTCAAGGCATGCATGAAGTGACTCAAGCAGTTCGCACAAGCTGGCTAGTACCGCTTTGGCCGCCATAAGTGTGGCAGGGTATGCTCAGACGTGAGTCCCTTGCTCACTTTGCCACTGGATTCAAGCAAGCCGGGCTGAAGACGGCTGAAATGCCAGAAACCGGTCCTCGGAAGCTTGTTTCCGGTCCAGGGAAGGCATGGCTTGGCAGTTCAGGCTGGACTGTTCCAATGAGGCACAGGGTCAGACTGATTTGCATATAGCCATGTCTGAACTGGGGTGGCAGAGTGGGCTAAAGAACGGTGATGGATCAAACCCAGATCTTTTGACTGGGTGTGAGTGTTTGATTGGTTCAGATGCTCCGTCTATCACCACCCCCTTTTGTACCGCTTTGGCCGCCATAAGTAGGGCAGGGTATGCTCAGACGTGAGTCCCTTGCTCACTTTGCCACTGGATAGAAGCAAGCCGGGCTGAAGACGGCTGGAATGCCAGAAACCGGTCCTCGGAAGCTTGTTTCCGGTCCAGGGAAGGCATGGCTTGGCAGTTCGGGCTGGACTGTTCCCATGAGGCACAGGGTCAGACTGATTTGCATATAGCCATGTCTGAACTGTGGTGGCAGAGTGGGCTAAAGAACGGTGATGGATCAAACCCAGATCTTTTAACTGGGTGTGAGTGTTTGATTAGTTCAGATGCTCCGTCCATCACCACCCCCTTTTGTACCGCTTTAGCCGCCATAAGTGTGGCAGGGTATGCTCAGACGTGAGTCCCTTGCTCACTTTGCCACTTGATTCAAGCAAGCCGGGCTGAAGACGGCTGGAATGCCAGAAACCAGTCCTCGGAAGCTTGTTTCCGGTCCAGGGAAGGCATGGCTTGGCAGTTCGGGCTGGACTGTTCCCATGAGGCACAGGGTCAGACTGATTTGCATATAGCCATGTCTGAACTGGGGTGGCAGAGTGGGCTAAAGAACGGTGATGGATCAAACCCAGATCTTTTGACTGGGTGTGAGTGTTTGATTGGTTCAGATGCTCCGTCCATCACCACCCCCTTTTGTACCGCTTTGGCCGCCATAAGTGTGGCAGGGTATGCTCAGACGTGAGTCCCTTGCTCACTTTGCCACTGGATTCAAGCAAGCCGGGCTGAAGACGGCTGGAAAGCCAGAAACCGGTCCTCGGAAGCTTGTTTCCGGTCCAGGGAAGGCATGGCTTGGCAGTTCGGGCTGGACTGTGTCCATGAGGCACAGGGTCAGACTGATTTGCATATAGCCATGTCTGAACTGGGGTGGCAGAGTGGGCTAAAGAACGGTGATGGATCAAACCCAGATCTTTTGACTGGGTGTGAGTGTTTGATTGGTTCAGATGCTCCGTCCATCACCACCCCCTTTTGTACCGCTTTGGCCGCCATAAGTGTGGCAGGGTATGCTCAGACGTGAGTCCCTTGCTCACTTTGCCACTGGATTCAAGCAAGCCGGGCTGAGGACGGCTGGAATGCCAGAAACCGGTCCTCGGAAGCTTGTTTCCGGTCCAGGGAAGGCATGGCTTGGCAGTTGGGCTGGACTGTTCCCATGAGGCACAGGGTCAGACTGATTTGCATATAGCCATGTCTGAACTGGGGTGGCAGAGTGGGCTAAAGAACGGTGATGGATCAAACCCAGATCTTTTGTCTGGGTGTGAGTGTTTGATTGGTTCAGATGCTCCGTCCATCACCACCCCCTTTTAAGCCGCTTTGGCCGCCATAACTGTGGCAGGGTATGCTCAGACGTGAGTCCCTTGCTCACTTTGCCACTGGATTCAAGCAAGCCGGGCTGAAGACGGCTGGAATGCCAGAAACCGGTCCTCGGAAGCTTGTTTCCGGTCCAGGGAAGGCATGGCTTGGCAGTTCGGGCTGGACTGTTCCCATGAGGCACAGGGTCAGACTGATTTGCATATAGCCATGTCTGAACTGGGGTGGCAGAGTGGGCTAAAGAACGGTGATGGATCAAACCCAGATCTTTTGACTGGGTGTGAGTGTTTGATTGGTTCAGATGCTCCTTCCATCACCACCCCCTTTTGTACCGCTTTGGCCGCCATAAGTGTGGCAGGGTATGCTCAGACGTGAGTCCCTTGCTCACTTTGCCACTGGATTCATGCAAGCCGGGCTGAAGACGGCTGGAATGCCAGCAACCGGTCCTCGGAAGCTAGTTTCCGGTCCAGGGAAGGCATGCCTTGGCAGTTCGGGCTGGACTGTTCCCATGAGGCACAGGGTCAGACTGATTTGCATATAGCCATGCCTGAACTGGGGTGGCAGAGTGGGCTAAAGAACGGTGATGGATCAAACCCAGATCTTTTGACTGGGTGTGAGTGTTTGATTGGTTCAGATGCTCCGTCCATCACCACCCCCTTTTGTACCGTATCTTTCTGCATCGCTGTTCTCTATGAACAGCCACCCAAACCACGTTTGCTTTTTGTGCATGTATCAGGATGAGCTATTTAAAAAAAAACAGTAGGCTTTCTGAAAAGTAGAGGCGATCTTTCACCCTCTGTAGTCTCTGACCATTTGCGCCACAGCTTGATAGTCTCTCCTGCTCCCCAACCCATGCTTCCCTCCCCAGGAATTGAGCCCTAGTCGCACTTAGTGTCAGAAGAAGGAATATTACTATCCAATAAAAAGGATACTTTGGCATCCATCAATCCATTGCCTGTGCTAGCCTCCTTTACCAGTTCTATAGGCTTGTTATACTGGTTTCTGAAATTCCCAGACTCCAAAGTCTGTCAGCACACAGCCTTCTCTTCTACATAAGATCCTGGAGACTGCAGATAGTGGTGAAATGCTTTAGTGTTGAGTTGCCCAGCACCCATTGACCAGTCCTCTTCCAGGAATGGGTGACTTTATGAATGACATGTATTAGTACTCAGAACACTCTGAGCACCCGCCAGACCTCAAGACTAATCCAGAGATGCAGGCAGTATCTGAGGAAGGTGTAAGTGTCCAAATTGCTGCCCATTGAGTTACATATGTTGAAGAATTCAGCTAGGTCCCTGCTCCCCCACACTGTGAAGGCATTTGCTTCACATGACGCTTGAAGTCATTCACCAGGTAATAGGATTGTGTAAGAAGCCCCTCACCCAAGTTGCAGTTCCTACAAATCTGGACAAGCAAAAGCTCCTGAAAACAAGTTTCATCATACTTCCTAATGGTGATGGTTATCTTGCTGAGACAAGCTAATCCCAGTGGATTCATGGCAAGGTGAGGTCTACAACAGTGCACTGTTCCCATTGGTATTTTACTTTCCTGTCTGCATATATCCGAGAGGTTTTTAAATGCATTCTTAATCTTGGCAGGAGAGTGACAAAATTATAAACAGTTTAGGGCCAGTGACTACACTGACATGATCGTGAACGCTGGCTTTTTCATGTATCAGCAGTAGGTCTGAAATCTTCAGATTCACAACAAAAGCCCAGTGTTAGAAATTGGGTTATTGGTTCAGGAGGGGTGAAGCCCTTCTCAAACAACAGCCACAATCCTGGTCAGGGTAAACCACAAGAAGTTACTAAATTAACCTGTGCTTAACCTCCTGGCAGCTTGGCACAAAAGCAGTTAGGCTTAATTTAGAGGCAATATGTAAAGTATTTAGGCACAAGGAAATGTAGGAGGAAAGTTGTTACCCGCTCGACACTGGGGTACACAGTTCTGTCTCCGCGATCCTATTTTTGCTCAGACTTGATCTTGAGAATTATGATTTCTTGAGGAAAATACATAAAAACAACTGTTCCTTTCAAGTATACAATGAAGGATGTACTAGCAAGTCCAGTGTAAATATATTTTGAAGATTTGGTAAGACTGGGTCATAATATTTGTAAAGGAAACTTTGTTTAGGTTTCCAATACCAAAACCCGTTTAGATAATCAGTGCTCATCAAGTTTTGTTGTTTACTTTTTACCTTTTACATAATCCAGATCTGAAAAGTATATTGGTCCAGCTTGATCAGTAAAGTATTTTTTAGGGAGGAAATACATTTCAGTGCTTCTATATGTAGCATGGTATAATTAATAGCTGATCATTTGCTTTGTGATGTCTTTTTTTCTCCTAAGGAAGTAATATTAACAATTGGCTATTGACCCGCCGAGTATTGTTGGTAGACACTTTAAGTGGTCGTGAAAATGACTTAGGAAACCAGCCAAGAGTAATACGCATTGCAACTGGAATAACCATAAGGTAAGACTTTGTAAAGTGTGGTATAGTCGTTTTTTTCATATTCAGATACTTTTATTTGTGATCATTACCTTTTTTGTTTTTAAAGAATATAATCTGTTGCATTTAGAACATTCCTGTACCTTGGAAGAAAAGACTACGTTTTGTAATTTGATGTAGGTATATGTGCTTCCCAGAATTGTACAGCATATTATTTATCATCTTTCACTAATATGCTTACTTCCCAGCTCGCTACATCACACCCAGAATTATGGGTATAGGTCACCCACCCCTTGCTTGTCCTCTGACAGCCACACATCCACTTACCTGTACCAAATAAGTCCTTTTTTCTGAAATTTCTTGCGCAGTTGCATTCTTGTTTCTCACTTGAAAGTTTCTGGATATTCAGACTATTTTTTAATTTGAATTTTCTGGGCTTCATATGCCCCCTTTTCCTTTTTGGCTTTCCCATAAGCACACAAGAAGCTCTTCCATGCCTTTTAAAACAGACTTTCTGATATTACCTCTTTTGTTTTGACACCATGCACTAAGTAAGTCTTTGTTATTTATGTTTTACTTTAAAGCATGAATGTTTAGTCCAGTCTGCTCTGCCAAAGTAACATTTTCAAGGAGCAAATCTCTTGAGAGTTCTTGGCGTTATAGAGAGTATGCTAGAAAGTTAGGAAAACCTCTATTTTGTAGGGTTCCCATCCCAAGCGAGCCCATCTTCATAGATGTTGCTTAGATGCCTATTTCTATTGCCAAAATGCACTATCCGTATAGTAGTGAAGTATGGGACCTCACTGAAGTTCTAGTTTTCCCTTGGGCTCAATACTAGGATCACCCTTGGGATCTCATCTGGCCTGATTTGGGCCTCACCATAGCACGTCCTCAAGGCTTAACTCTGGAACTTGGCTTTGGGCAAAACTTTATCTGGCCCAGAGTTGTGGTACCGTAGTCCAAACCTTCCTATGTATTATTATTTATTTTTATTTAAAACATTTATATAGCGCGGCTGACACCTTACAGGTTTCCTGGCGCTGGAGAATACTCTTTAACTGAGGGGGCTGAAAGCGAGTAGCAAGCGATTCAGGATTTTAAGGGAATAGCCAGGTTTTGATACGTTTCCGAAAGGGGAGGAGTTGCGAGGTTTGGCGGATTTCTAGGGGCAGACTGTTCCACAGTTTAGCAGCTGCGACTCTGAAGGATCTACCCCCGGTCCTGACTTTGTTGTATCTAGGTACTGTTACCAAGCAGGCTGAGGCAGAGCGTAGCGTTCTGGTGGGGGTGTACCAGGAGAACATGGCTTGCAGAGGTCTGGGTCCGCCTCCGTGCAAAGCCTTAAAGACAAGGCAAAGAGCTTTGAAGGCCACTCGTTGCTTCAGCGGGAGCCAGTGTAGCTCGGCTAAGGCCGCTGTGGCAGAGGACCTCCTGGTCCAGCCAAGAGCTAGCTTGGCGGCGGCCGACTGAACTCTTTGGAGACGATCCAGTAACACAGCAGGAGACTCAAGTAACAACGCGTTACAGTAGTCAAGGCGACTAAGGATAGTGCACCTGACTATCAACGCCCGAGCTTGTGCGGGGAGGAGTGGCATGATTTTGCGCAAAGAGCGCAGAAGAGCCGAGCAAGTTCCCACCGTTTTTGCAACCTGGGTTTCCGTACTCAGCTTGTTGTTCAGTGTGGCCCCCAGGTTCCGAACCGAGGTGACTGGCTGTGGTTTTTCCGGTGTTTCCGGAGGCCAGAAGTCGCTAGGAAACCGGCGAGGTATTCGGCTTCCCGCACAATACAGAACCTCAGTTTTGGAGGAATTGAATTGCAGGGAATTATTATGTAACCAACCAGCCGTCTCCCTTAGGCAATCATGAAATGATGTAAGGGGGATATAATCTTCTCCCTCCCAAGAGAGAATGAGCTGGGTGTCGTCCGCATAGTTGATAGTTTTTAACCTGTAGGCCTTTATTAACGTGATTAGGGGTTTGAGGTACACGTTAAAAAGAATGGGGCTGATGGACGAGCCCTGGATCTTCATTTACAGTCTATTAAAATGTTCTCTAAAAACCTAATTGCAAAACAAGTTGCCCTTTGGATGGCTGTCCTCTGATTTTCTCCTCCTCTTGTCAAGAGCAGACATTTCCTCTGCCTAAAGTCAGTCCTGAGACCCTATTTGATCTTCTAAGTCAGGCCGGCATCCCCGAAGACAGTACAGACTTCAAGAAATAACACCTACCTGACATAAGTGACCAAAGTCAGCCATTTTATGATCGGTGAATGAAACAGTCCATCCCTGATGGTCATTGAAGGAATAGACGAATGCCCACCCACCAGCCTAGCCCTGAGTATATGTTAAGGATTTCTCTCTCCATTGCTGGAATAACTTTTAGCCACTAGACAAACCAAACTAGCCTTTCCATATGTTACCTATAGATATGTAGTAAACTTCAGGTTCAAAATAATGTATTCTCCTCCAAAATCTGCAAATGTATTTGCTCACAGAACCACCAAAGTGTATTTTGTGGGACAGAACATTATCAGTATTGGGATCTTGCTGAGCACCATATATAGACCACCACAATAAAGGTCTTAATGTGTAAAATCTCTCACCACAGTCACACTGGCTGAGCAGCAGGTATAACAATACTATTCTCAGATGTGTAAATAGTCCTAACAATCTCTTGCCCCTCTTTCCGCATGGTAGGCATTCAGAAAATCAATACAAAGTAGTCATAGTTCACAGAAAGATATTACTTTTATGCAATCTTTAAGAACATTGTGCGATAACTTGAACGTCCCTATGTATAGGTACAATTGTCAACATCCAAAAAGTGTTTAATTATATTTCGTCATTCCAAATCACATGTAGATCAAACCATAGCATGGTGAGCACATGAAAGTAACCCAATGCATTACAGACCGCCTGGCCCTTCATCAGGGAATTTCACTTTGAACAAAAATAGCATATGTCTTGCAACAAGTTAAATTGGAACAATCAAAACAAAAAGGCTTGTCTAGTTCAAGTTCAGAGATTTGTATAGCGCACTACTCACCCAGAGGGTCTTAAGGCGCTTCGGGGAGGGGGGGGGGAGGTATATTACTTATCGAATATCCAAGTTTTGAGTTGCTTTCTGAAGGAGAGGTGGTTCTGTACAAGGCAGAGGTGGGTGGGGAGAGAATTCCAGGTTTTGGCCGCTAAGTAGGAGAAGGTTCTTCCCCCCCATGGTGGATCTATGGATGCGTGGAATTGCGGCGAGGGCTTGATTGGATGATCGTAGTTGGCGAGTGGGGGTGTAGAAAGACAGTCGTGTGTTGAGGCAATCGGGTCCTATGTCGTAGAGGGCTTTGTGTGCGTGGGTGAGGAGACGGAACGTTATTCTTTTGTTGACGGGAAGCCAGTGGAGGTCTTTCAGGTGACCGGAAATGTGAGCTTGACGGGGGATGTCCAGTATGAGTCTAGCTGAAGCGTTTTGGATGCGTTGGAGTTTTTTCTGAAGTTTGGCTGTGGTTCCGGCGTAGAGGGTGTTTCCGTAGTCCAGTCGGCTTGTGACCAGTGCGTGGGTGACCGTCTTTCTTGTTTCGGTGGGGATCCATCGGAAGATTTTTTTGAGCATGCGTAGAATGTTGAAGCATGAGGATTAGACGGCGTTGACTTGTTTGGTCATCGGGAGGGAGGAGTCCAGGATGAAGCCCAGGATCCGTGCGTGGTCCGTAGGTATGGGTGCGGTTCCTAGGGCCGGTGGCCACCATGAGTCGTCCCAGGCAGAGGGGGATGATCCTAAGATGAGGACTTCTGTTTTGTCCGAGTTCAGTTTTAGACGGCTGTTCTTCATCCACTCGGCTACTTCTTTCATCCCTTCGTGTAGGTTGGTTTTGGCGGTGTTTGGGTCTTTGGTGAGGGAGAGGATCAGCTGGGTGTCGTCTGCGTAGGAGATAATGTTGAGGTTGTGTTGGCGCGCAATGGATGCTACGGGACTCATGTATACGTTGAAGAGGGTGGGGCTGAGTGAGGATCCTTGTGGAACGCCGCAGATGACTTCGGTGGCCTCTGATCTAAAAGGGGGAGGCGGACTCTCTGGGTTCTTCCGGCGAGGAACGAGATGATCCAGTCCAATGCTTTTCCTTGTATTCCGACGTTGCTGAGGCGTTGTATGAGGGTGCTATGACAGACTGTGTCGAAGGCTGCGGAGAGGTCAAGTAGGATGAGGGCAGCTGTTTCTCCGTTGTCCAGTAGAGTTCGAATGTCGTCTGTTGCTGCGATGAGGGCGGTTTCGGTGCTGTGTTTGGCTCGGAAGCAGACTGTGAGGGGTCGAGGGATTTGTTGGCTTCGAGGAAGGCGGCGAGTTGGATGTTGACGGCTTTCTCAATAACTTTGGCTGGGAATGGGAGGAGCGATATGGGGCGGTAGTTCTTAAGTTCAGTGGGGTCTGCTGTGGGTTTCTTCAGAAGGGCGCTGAGTTCGGCATGTTTCCAGCTTTCCGGGAAGATAGCAGAGTTGAGGGAGCAGTTGATGACGTCTCGGAGATGGATTGCGATGATGGAGTCAGCTTTGTTGAAGATGTGGTGGGGACATGGGTCGGTTGGTGATCCTGAATGGATGGAGTTCATCAGGTGGATGGTGTCTTCAGTGGTGATTGGGTTCCAGGTGCAGAGGTTGTTAGAGGGGGGTGTTGGTTCGGAGGTGGGGGCAATGGACTGGTCCCCGGACTGGTTATCAAAGCTGTTATGTATGTCGGCGATTTTGTTGTAGAAGAAAGAGGCTAGGGAGTCGCACAGGTCTTGGGAGGGAGTAATGTCGTTTGTGCCGGCGGTGGGGTTAGTAAATTCTTTGACGATGTTGAATAGTTCCTTGCTGTTGTGGGCGTTGTTGTCGAGTCGATCCTTGAATGCTGATTTCTTGGTGGATCGGATCAGTTGGTGGTGTTTACGGGTAGCGTTTTTAAAGGTGGTCAGGTTGTCAGTGGTAGGGTTTTTTCTCCAGGCTTTCTCGAGGGTGCGGCATAACTTCTTGGATTTCTTAAGGTCATCGTTGAACCAGGGGGCTGTTTTGTTACCTTGTTTGATTTGATGGTTTTTCAAGGGTGCTAGTTCGTCTGCGCTGTGGGTGATCCATTGTGTGAGGTTGGTGGCTGCTTGGTTTGGGTCCGATGATTTGGCAGGAGGGTTTTGGTGAAGCGATGTGAAGAGCTGGTCGGTGGTAATTGTGTTCCAATTTCTTCGGGGAATAGGTTGAGGGGGGTTGTGGGTCGTGGTCTTTTTGTAGTTGAAGTGAACGCAGCTGTGGTCCTTCCAGTGGAGAGCTGTGGTATGGTTGAGGGAGATGTGCTTGCTGGAGGTGAAGATTGGGTCGAGTGTGTGTCTGGCATAGTGGGTGGGGGTATTGACAAGTTGTTCGAGGCCGAGGTTGGCTAGGTTGTCCAGAAGGGTGGTGGTGTTGGAGTCGTTTTTCTTTTCCAGGTGGTAGTTGAGGTCTCCCAGTAGAATGTACTCCTCGGAGGGGAGGGCGTGTGGGCTGATGAAGTCAGTGATGTCATCGCTGAATTGTGTGCGGGGACCTGGTGGTCTGTAGATGAGAGTGCCTCTGAGTGTGGTCTTAGGGTCGGTGTGGATCTGGAAGTGAAGGTGTTCGGCGGATGTGAGGTTGTCGTCGGAACTGGTCGTGATGTGGATGGTGTTCTTGTGGACGATGGCGATGCCTCCTCCTCTTTGGTTGGTGCGGTCCTTTCAGATGATCTTGTAGCCATCCGGGATGGCTGTGGCGATGTCGGGTGCTGATGAGGCGTTCATCCAGGTTTCTGTAAGGAAGGCGACCTCCGGCGATGTAGTGTCTAGTAGGTTCCAGAGTTCAATGGCGTGTCTGTGGACCGAGCGGGTGTTGAGCAGGATGCAATTTAGTTGGTTAGTGTCGGAGCGCAGATTGGAGTTTGTGGATTTGGTGTGGGTCCGGATGCAGTCGAACTTGCAGGAATGGCATGTGAAGGGTCCATGGGTGTGTCCTGGGACGGCTTGGTAACAGTTTGGTGGGCGGCCAGCACAAATTGAAAAAGTAAAAACCATACAAGAGACTGTAAATCGGACTGCCAAGAGGCCAGAGAAACAGAACAAAGACGAAAAGTGATGTGCTAACCTCGAAAGAAAATGTAGATAGTTATGGCTTGACCCACATGCAAACTGACAGAACTCTGTTATTAGAAAAAAACAGAAGCACCATGTGAACTGAAATAAGTGCCAGTAAGATCTCCATCTTGTATGGTTCCTCAGAATGTGACATTTGATTATTTAACTTTGGTATTAGCCAGAATCTCCGGGTCCTCTTGGTAAGCAAACAGTGGTTTATCTTTCAATAGATCCCAAAAATCTTTTTCTAATTGTAGTATCTCCCAACGTATTTTCCTTATGGTACAGGCGTGGAGAACTTGGACACAAAACAAAATCTGGTTTGTTTACTTTTTTACTTCTTTACTTTTTACAATTCACTTTCGTGAAACCACTAACCCATTCCACATGCTTTGGGTATGATTTCTTCAGGATAACCCTGAGCACAAAATGTTTATTTTTGTTCCTCCTGAATTTCATCATATTGTTACTTGTTCAAGTTGATTCTTTTTAACTGCGTAAGTATGGCAAATGAGTTTAAAATTTTTCATGGGCAGGCTGTTCTCGACAGTGGATTTTCTAAGAACACTAGTCGAAATCAATATACCTTTAACTGTGACCACAACATCTAGAAATGCAGTTTGCAACTTCTCAATGTGACGTGCAAATTGAACGACACTGTAAACAGCTAGAAAGGAAATGGAGAGCCACCTACGACACCACAGATGGAACGACCTAAAAGGCTGTACTCAGACACTATCACCAGCAAATATGAGACACAAAGAAAAAGCACTAGTGGGCCGCATCGAAGGAAGCTCCAAAAGCTGCAGGGAGATTTTCACAATCGTTAAGGATTTCACCTAGCCCTTAGCCACTGCCAGCATTATCGCTACCTCCCAAACACTCTGTGACAATCTATTCAACGTCTACCACAGCAAAATCGCAAATCGAGTTTCTGACGTACCCTCCACCAACCAAGACGGCCACTTGACTGAATGAATAACTCTCCCCAGAAATGACACAGTGGCAATCATGTGGACCTTTCACTCTGGGGCCCCAACTAACCCATGCCCCACGACAAGTTGGAAACCTCACCAATCTGCACCACCCTGACCCACATCATCAACACCTCCATTACATCCGCCACGTATTTAGATAAATGGGAACTTGCAGAAATCGGCACCATTCTCAAGAAGCCCAAAACCGACCCGAATCAACTGAGCAGCTTCCGATCCATCCCCCTGCTCCACTATCTAACCACAGTGATTGAGATGGCCAACAGCAGCAACTCACAGCCCACCTCGGCTTCACCATATTCTAGACAACACTTAATCTAGATTGAGAAAGAACCACAGCACCGAAACAGCACTCATCATTTTACATTTGAGTCATCCTGGACCAAGGAGAAGCAGCGGCCCTCATCCTGCTTTACCTTTACGGAGCCTTCGACATTGCCTCCCATAACACACTCATCAGAAATCTTGCATACAAGGATCTTCTCTCAAATTGATCAGTTCCTTCCTCATAGTAAGAATCAAAAGGTTCAGGCTGTCACTCTTCACATTAGAGATTGATATGGGCAGCCCCACAGGGATTGTCCCTGAGCCCCACCTTTTTCAGCATATACATTACTTCACTTGCCAACATCATTCAATCACAAGACCTCACCGTTCTCTCCTACACCAATGACACCCAACTCATCCTCTTCCTGATGGACAAGAGAACCACCACCAGTACCAACAGCATGACCATGGTAGCACACGGGATGCAAATCAACTGCTTGCAGCTCAACTTCAACAAGGCAGAAGTACCAGTCTTTGGCAACAAGACCACCCCATAAGACTCCACCTGGTGGCCGTCTGAGCTAGGACCAACACCTTCACCCACAGACCATGTAACTAATCTGGGGGTCATCCTAGAGGAAGTCTGCGGATTGTGCACCTCCTGCTTCCACATCATATCATGCATGAAAGATCTTCTAATGGTTGCCTCCGAAATCAAGAAGGACAGTCACACAAGCACATGGCCATCGAGGACCTGAGAGACACAGACCAGGCATTACGCCGCGATTGAAAGATCGAATCAGAATTTACAGGACGCTGACAGCCGGAATTATATTTCAACACAATACTGCCCTGAAGAAGCCCCAGGCCAGATGGCCATGTAGGGGTGAAACACGTGTTGGCTGTTCACTTGTTGCACCATTCATGACTTCCAGAAGTTCAAATAAATACTTCTAACATAACCAAAGTGAATTATTGGAATGTTTTCCAAAGAAGCAACATTTATTTATTTTCTCCATGCCCTGGCACAACTCGGCTACGTCACACAAGCACTGCAGGCTGGACTAATGCAACACTCTACACGGAAATCTCCAAACAACTGCTACACAGACTCCAGACCATCAAAAACCCCACTGCAAGACTCACACTCATCCTTCCATGCTGCACCCACATCACATCTCACCTTAAGAAGCTTCACTGGCTCCCCATTGACAAGTGCAGTCAATTCAAAGTTCTCTCGAACACATAAAAAGCACTACACCACACAGGACCATAATACCTGAACAGCCACATACACTTTCGCTAACCCACCAGACACCTATGCTGTGTCTCACTCGCACACATTCCCCGCATCACAAAAAGTAAAACTGGAGGTCACTCATTCTCCTACATCGCACCCAAGACATGGAGCGTCCTCCTTCAACACACCAGAGCTTCGTCCTCACTTCTTGAGTTCTGCAAGAAGCTGAAGACGAGGCTCTTCGTATAAGCACCTTGCGGACCTCACTACTACAAACCTGCCCATGCGCCTAGATATCCCCACAGGTCATTAGTGCACTATACAAATCAATATAACATTAGAATATTGTGATATTTGGTATTGAGGTCAGCAATATTATCCTCTAACGTTTCATACAATCGCAACCTCTTACTCCATTGGTTGTTGTTAAATGAAATCATTCTCAAATTAAGGCATACAAATATTGACATAACTGAGCCTTCCCTGTAAAAGCCATCAATTTATCACTCTTCGCAAGAAAAATGAATTGTTTCTTGGAAAGAGCTGTGATGCAGTGCAAAATAAAATTGTTCCATCACAAAAACTTTAGTTGCTCCAATTTGATCTGTCAGTAACAGAGCCCATTCCACAGCCTCTATTCCTTCAGCTTGGGGAATTGAGGTATCAAGTGAATTAACATCTGTGATACAAAGCCAAACTTGATGATGTTTGTTGAGTTTTAAGTTTTCTAGTTTAGAAATTCTGTGGTATCTAAATGTACAAACTCATCTCTTGTAGAATAGGTGCAAAAAGTAATCAAGTTTTACCCTCATGGTTCGTGTATTGAAGCACTGGCAGAAGCAATGGGTTGAAATGGTGGATCAAAGAGGTTCTAATGGATTTTTGTTAAATGTATAATTTATTCTGTGTGGAGAAGGTGTCTGCAAAAATGTTTTTTTTCACTAATCTGTTCAATCTCTGTGGCTCTGCCAATGATTGCATCTAGAATGGTTTGGATGGCTGATGTTGGATGCTCATTGAGTACCATATAAATCCAGTAATCATTACCATGAGCCACAGTTTTATCAAGTAGAAATCACTGTTCATTACAAGAGCACACTCCCTTTGTCTGCCAATTGAAAGACTATCTCATTTTGGTTTGCCATCTTCCCGAGTATGCCCCACTCTTTATTGAATACATTTATTTTTTCAAATAGTTGAGCTTATTTAGGTCATTGTTGATTAGTGTTTCGAAAGTGCCTATGGATTTATGGTAAATTGGTGGCATAAAGTTACTCTTGGGTTTGCATTCTTTGTTCAATGGAACATCAATGGAATGGTTGGTACTCTTTAGGGTAGTAAAAAGGATATTTAAGCCTTAAATTTCTCCTGAACACTGAAATTTACATTTCAAGATGGTTTGTTGTATATGTAGTGAAGGATGTCTCTTTGTTTATTGCGTCAAGCTGTATGCTGGTTAGAAAAAGTTAAGAAATGTTAATCACTAGGTTTTCAGATGACTGTACAAGCACATTTTTTCTTTTTCCTTGGCCCCTACTTGTGTTTTGTATGTAGTAGTCTCCGGTGCGGCATTGGCCGCTTGATTCTGTAATAAAAAAAAGGCTACGAAATATAATTCAACACTGTATTCTAAAGTTTGAGATTGTATGAATACACTAGGATGTCCAATTTTTTGCATAAGGTTGCAAAAGGTTAACTTGAATAAATATCTCTGTGAAATATGATTGAACTTGATTGATTCAATGAATTAAAATTGTTGCAATAAATAAAGGCGTCAAAATAGGTTAAAAAAATGACTAAAATTACGATCAGTTTAAAAATAAAAAAAAATACTTATAGATTAAAATAAATAGAGCAAGCAAACTCCAAATTACATAGAGATCGATCTTTTAAAATGGGCATGCCAGCAGATTCACTATAATGCCTAATGATCGTCCTTGGGAGTGGACAAATTAGTTATAGTCAGCTCAGTCAAATAGTTTGTGGGTTTCAAGATTTTATGTTGATGGATATTATTAGTATGTATTTTCCAAATTGGACAAGGTCTATTATGTCACTGATATTAAAACAAAGTGGTAAGGCTAAAACTTGTGTGCAGGACGTGATTTCTTCAAGACCTGCTTAGGGCCTTTAAGTTAGGCTGCATAAGATTTATTTCATATGATTTGCAGATTGGAGCAAAATGTGGCATTGTTTTTAATTATATTAAGTCTACTTCCCTTCATAGCGCCAGAATATATATATATCTATATATCTATATAAATATATATATATATATATATATATATATATATATCTTGTAAAGTAAAATAAGAGAGAGCTTATCCTTAATAAGTTGTAAAACTTTAATACCTGCAGCTAAATATATCCACCACAAATTATTGTCTAATTTATCGATTTCTTGTATTTGTAAGTGTGTCTGGTTTTGTGTTTTGACTGTGATGGTATTTAATAAATGATGACTTATGTTCCAGATCCTGCCGAAGAAGGTTAAACTCTAAGCGAATCTTAGCTTGTTGATTATTCTGTGGAAGGTGGAATATCAGTTTGCATGTTGTGCATTGGAGTTTGTCAAGGCCTTGTGCAAACTTGGAAAGTAAAGGCTTGATGCCCATTGGGGATCGTTGATATCAACTTGGCTTTGGCGCCTCTTATAATTCCTTCTGCAGGGGGACTGTACAACTTAGTTTGTGTTTAGTCTACACAGAGCATATGTTAAATTACTTGCCTTTTTCCTAATGTAGTTCACACAAATTGGTGTGCCACTACTGATAATCAAATTCCCAGATATATATGTTGGGGTATATGCAATCTTTAACTGGCCCAGAGTTCAAAATTGTCTAGTTTTACTTATGCATTTTTCAAACACGTTAGTTTTGTTCACATTAACCTGCAGTACTTAGCTAGATTATAATTAGGGTTTTATGGTATTTATATTTTTGTCATTTCCATCTGTATTTATCCATATTTATTTTTTTCACATTTTACTTGTATTTATCCATATTTATTTTAGGTTTTTTGAAAAAGTGAAGCTGAAATGTGTATATTTCTGCATTTATTTAACCAGTTAATGTGCACCCATGTCTGAATGCCTGACATTTTCAATTATGTATACACATATATGTACATTTTAGTGTCAAGGTTGTGCAAACCTACTGCTGTTTAAGGCTCTGTACAAAAATCCCTATATTTGTTTTATCTCTTGCCTGTCAATTCGCACAGCTATTGGTCTGGCAGTCATGACCGACAGATTTAGAATCACTCAAAAACATTTAAAAATAAATACAGACAGGAAAATAAATGGTTTTCTGTCTGTATTTATCTGTAACAATCAGTAAAAACGGAAAACAATGAGCCTTATTTATAAAAGCTCAGTTCATCCAATGGTCATTGCACGCCAATTTTTCTCTGGTCTAAAATGACCATATCCTCCACAGATGGAATAATCTGAATCATGTGCCAGCCAAGTCAGGAAGTAAAAGAATTTGCTCTTGTAAGTGCCCTGTCGAGATTAGGTGTGCAAAGATTGAAGAGTAAAGGTGCCAGTGTTATATGGTTCCCACTAGAAATTGTAGGACTGTAAATTTGGACAACAGGACTTAAGATGGCAGGGACTGAGTCCATCCACGTCCTCAGAAACTGTTGGCTCAACTCCCAGTGAGTTCACAGTGCCTCACCCAAACCCCTAATCCCTTCTCGGGTGGTAGATGATTTGCCAACCTCGAGCATGACACACTGATCCCAAAGGGAATCGTGGAAACTGATCTTACCCCTTTCATTGCTTTCTCAAGCATGCCGTGATAAAAAACAGAAAAGGTACGAAGGAAATTTTCAATACATTTATTGAAACCATCGTAGTCTTGCATAGAAGAATGTGCTGCGATTATTATACAGATAAAACAAACTAAAGCAACCAGCATTGTAAACACATTGAAAAGAATAAACAGTCCAACCATGGTAGTCTAATTTCAATATATCTATATTCCTACCCAATGCTTACCCTATTCTGAGAGCATAGGGGGTGTACCCTCTGCCCCATCTCTTAGGATAGCCTGAAACCCCATACCTGAGTGACTTTGTCTGGAGTTGGATTGACAGTCCCTCTCCGCATGATCAGCATGGAAGATCAGCATTTGCATAGCTGCATGTTGAACACGAAAGTTGTCCCAGAACCGTTGTGGCTGGAGTGCCCCTCTGTCCCTCTAAGGGACAATGCACTGTTAATATAACAAAAATGTTCAATGCAATAGTCTTGCATTTTTTAGAGTAAGAGCTGTTGACATTGTAAATGGCAATGTTTTATAAGTATGTGTTTTGTTTTTAGTGTAGTGTCTGTTTGTGTTGTGTAGTGGAAATATGTTTATTTTTGTATTTGTTAGTAGTGTATTTGTGTGTGTTGTAGACTGTATTTGTGTAATGTAATTATGTGGTAGGTTGTTTATTGTTAAAGGATTATGGTACTAAGCCATAGTAGTTAAAGAAAGTATTAGTTGCTAAAGTGAAGTGAGAGTGAACTTAAGGAATGTGTAGCTAGATCTATCAAGTTTGTGGAAGAGTGGCGCTGCGTGGAGTGACGTGGCGTGCAGCAGCGTGGAGTGCAGTGGCATTGCGTGGAGTTGTGTGGAGTAGCTCTGCGTAGAGTGGCATTGCGTGGCAGGATGGCGTTGTCTGTAGTGACATTGTACTGAGTAGCATTGCCTTGTGTCACTGCTTTGAGTTGCGCTGCGTGCAGTGGTGCTGCGTGGATTGGTGTGCAGTTGTGTGGAGTGGAGTGGAGTGGTGCTGCGTGGAGCAGAGTGGCGCTGCGTTGGATGGCGGTGGAGGGGGGTGGTGTTGGAGGGAGGTGGCGTTGCATGGAGTGGTGTTGTGTGAAGGGGTTTTGCATGGAGCAGAGTGGTGCTGCATAGAGTGGTGTTGCCCTTAGTGTCGCTGCTTGGAGTGGAATTGCATACAGTGGAGTGGATTGAGTAGAGTGAAGTGCAGTTGTATGGAGGACAGTTGCGCAAAGTGAATTTGCATTGCCTGGAGTGGCGTTGCGTAGAGTGGGGTAGCGTGGGGGTGAATGGAGTGACATTGTACTGAGTGGCGTTGCATGGAATGGCTTTGAGTGGAGCGGATTGGTGCTGCATTGAGTGGGGTTGTATGATTGAGCAACTAGTGCCTAAACCACAAATTCCTTAACCACGAAGGCTAAACAACAAGCAATGCCAAACAACTACATTTTTAACAATGAGTTCCTAAACCACGAAAATTATTCGTTTATACAAACTAGATTCAAGTGACATACAGTTCTACGTGGTTTAGTTCTGTGCACTTTTTAGGAACCCTGTTGTGGATATCTATTGACATGCATGCTTGAATATTGTCCTGCATTACAATACTCCGACATCAATGTTGTGAAAACGGTTACATTCCACGCTATGAGAATGAATTATTTGAAGTTTGGAATTGTAAGTCACATGCGCCATCTAGTGGCATGTTGACTGTCCTTGAGCTACATTGTATCTAACAGAAAACAAGCATTACAAATGCAATAGGTCTCTCTTTTCAATAAGTTAAAGCCATTTGCGTTGCTATACAATACCATTAGCAAAGCAAATGACTTTAACTTAATCAAAGGCGAGACATATTGCATTTTCGATGCTTGTTTTGATGCAGACTTTCAGGTAACTTGTAGTGCAACATCCCTTACGACACCTAGTACCATTCTCCAATGTCGTGCACGGTGCTGGAGGGGGCCACCTGGAGTTCGCCCCTCTCCTCCCCCACTTCCCGGCGCTGCGAGGGCTATCGTTACGCCCTTGGGTGCTCATGTAAAGCGCTCTGATACCTTCGGGTCAAGCTCGTGCTATAAAAACTTCTGAGTAAAAAAAACTCAACTTGTGTTGCTACCACAGTTACACATAAGCGATTAAAAGTAGAATTTTACATCATAAAATCCAACGGCAAAAAAAGTTGATAGCCGGAAACCGAGCTGTGCAAACGCACGGAGAGCGCAACTGTATCTATCCAGTTAGAAGGACTCAACATAGAATAGATGCTGCATTCATTATGCATGAAGTCCGTGAGTCTGTTGTTGCCTGGCAGCCGGGAGGGCGGGGTTATAAATGCGTTATTTCCTGGAAGTAAAAGAAAGAATTGGGCAGCGTTGCAAACGAAAACCAGTATTTATTTTATATTAAATGCACGCTCCTGTTGATTGCAATTCACTACCTGCAAATGTTCCACTCTCCACCCCCTTTCACCCACACAGTAGTGCAATTAATTTTGGGAAGTTTGGTCTGAACCATCTGTTTGCTAACGGAGATTTAAATGTTCAGTAGCGTCTAGTGTGTTGTATTTTTTTCCGGTTATTGTTCCCATGACTAGAATGGGTTTTTATTAAGAGGTAGATATTAAAAGACCTCTTAAAACACGCTTTGTCGCTCCCATTTAGTGGCAACATAATAGGAGGAGAACAGCAACCCATCACAATTGGTCTCTTTCTTTTTTTTCTGTTAACATCTTAACCATCTTAGGTTTCTTATGCGGGAAGTTTGTCCTTGGCTAGTTCCCGTACTTGATAGAGTATATTATTATACGGTGGGAATCGGGTATAGTCAGCCGAGCAGTGGCCATGTTAAAACTAGGCAAGAAAATAGTCAAAGAGCACACTTAGTTCGGATGTCTCTCAATAGACAGGGTTTTTATAAAATATTGTAGACACGCGCACACGATGGCAGTTGCGCGCGTGACACAGTTAAAGACCAGAAGAATACCGTGAGCCGAGCTGCGCTGCCATAGTGTGTCGAGCTGCGCTGCCATCGTGTGTCGAGCTGGTGAGAGCGCTTTCAGGAGGCAAGTCTCTAGATTTATGGCTCTTCCTTCCCTAATTTACAGTGTTATGAACGCGCCAGCTTGACGTGACTTTCCATTGCTTTCTTGACAAGCTAATTCGGTATACTGTAAGGTGCACGCGTGGATACAATAACACTTTAAGTGTTAAACGAAACTGTGGAGGTCACGCCGAGGAATTGTTTGAAAGAGTATATTATTATACGGTGGGAATCAGGTGCAGTCAGCCGAGCAGTGGCCATGTTAAAATTAGGCAAGAAAATAGTCAAAGATCACACTTAGTTCGGATGTCTCTCAATAGACAGGGTTTTTATAAAATATTGTACCCATGCGTGCGCCTTACAGTATTCTCAGAGATGACGCATTCATAACACTGTAAATTAGGGAAGAAAGAGCCATAAATCTAGAGACTCGCCTCCTGAAAGCGCGCTCGCCAGCTTGGCACACAATGGCAGCGCGCGTTGCGCGTGTGACACAGGTGAAGACCAGAAGAATTTCAAGTTAGAAAGGGGGGAGGGAGGGAAAGCGAAATACACCGCCATGCGTGAAGAATATCAAGTTAGAAAAGGGGGGGGAGGGAATGCGAAATACTCCGCCGTGCTTGCATATGTGCACATCTGTACGCTAATTGAAGTAAACAAAGATGACGTCGGGCTGTACACATGCGTGTGCAATTTTTTGGGAGGGAAATTTATCAAACCCAGACATTTTTGAAAAGTAGATATCCAGGGGAGTCCAGAGAGAGGTCGCTTATGTGAATCCCCCAACGTTTTCTTACCCAGAATATCCCGCAAAGGTAAAACATTGAATAAAAACACTAATTTTAGGGCACTTTGAGACATGTTGTATATTCTTTGTGGACCCACCCATAGGCTTCCCATTTGCTGGCTCCATTCTTTCTTTCCATTTGTCCATGGAATGCATGTGTCGTGCCTCTTGCTGTGTTTAGCCCTTCCAGAGAGCAGGGACCAAGTACTATATCAATCCACTGGTCACCCCTTGAGGATCTGTTTCAGGAACTTCTTTTTTCTTTGTTGAAAAGAAATTCACGCTGTTTTCATTTCTTTCGAGCTCTGCTCTGTTTCTGTAAACAGGCCTGTAAATCTTGTTCTTATCTCGTCACCTTGCTATGCATTCAGAAGTAAAATGTCTGACGTTGTTTGCTGAGGAAGCCTGTTTCTTTCTCGGACTTCAAAGTTAGAGGATTTGCGGGCTCATGGACATTGTTTTTTTAATGTATATAGCATGAAGACTGCCACTGATTATGAACTATGTGTCCTGTTCCTCAGGACGTTGAGCTGACCCCGCACTCGAGCCTAGTTCCCCTGCTCCAAAGTTGGTAGTCCTGTTCATAAGGTGATGTCAGCTCCTCCTCCCTCCTCCACGGATCTGTATTTTTCATCTTGTCCGTGCCCTCTGCATTGCTTTAACCCATCCTGACCCTCTTTCTACGTAATTTTCATTATATAAAGTCAACAGCTTCTCAAACCAAGACATGTTGAATCTGCCAGTGCTTGTATTTGATTGCATTAGGCTCCCTGCCAGCAACACATTAATTTCACCGCTGCTATTTTTAGAACGCTGTGTGTAAAATTGTGAAGGCTGAAGTGCCGATTCCAATCCGCCATGTGTGTGCAGAATGAAAGGTTGCGAGGCAGTCTTTATCTCCAGCTCGATCAGCCCCAAAGAGCATGTTTGAGCTCAGTAAAGGAGGCTAATTCGGTCACCGACATTGACATCACTAGCTTTGCTTGTACAAATCTATTTTTGCAACTGTGCTGAATTTAGTCTGGGAGCTGTTGAATGAAGCTGTTGTGTCATAAAAATACAGATAAAACATGCCCAGTGTTAACTTATCTTTTTTCACAAGACTTCCTATGTGAATTCAGCAACCTTTTTTTATCACAGGTCAAATGTAATGATGTGAGCACAGTGAAGTAATATGAGTTGAGATTGACAGTCACTATCATCATTTCAATATATGTCGCTATATGTGCTGTTGATGTAAAGATGTATTTTTCTTGCTCAGGCAAGGCCTTTTCTGAAGATTTTTTAGTTCCAGAATATTCTTGGGTAGCATTGAAGGGGGAGCTTTGTTACATGGTAGCAATTATCCACGACAAGTGCAGTCATCTGATGGATTTGTGCAATGGGGGTTTATTTAAGATAAACTGATTTGAAGCTCAGAGTACAAATGACTTTATTGAGTATTTTGTTCCCTCCACAGTGTCACTCTTGAAGCAATTGCAAGATGCCACTCTAGACCATGTTCTCTTTTGAGGCATAGCTTAACTCGTTTCAGAATCTTTACTTTTTATTTGCAGTTCAGTATTTGATGTTTTACCCCACACATGTTTCTTTTTAACATTTGTTACTGTCACAGTAACATCAGTTAGGGGACCAAATAAGGCTAAAAGACATTCACATTGACAATGCCAATAGTATGGAGCTCGGGTATTGCCGAGACCTATTAGCTTTGCCAATGCTTGTTCTTGCATTTCAGTGACGTTAACTACACAAAAAGGCAGGGATCAACACATTTCCTACCACTCCCCCACTTGTCCCGATAAAAACGCTACCCCACTTGTGTGCCTGGCCCTAGTGCCTGCGACAGGAATGGATCACATGAGGGTCATCGGTAGTTCTTGCAAGAGGACTAATATTGACCTTGGCATGATCCATTCCTGATGCAGGCACTAGGCCAGGCACACAAGTGGGGTAGCATTGGTATCAGGACAAGTGGCGAAACGCTGGGTTTTTTAAAATTGTGAATCCCTGTACATTCTTGTAGTTTATGTAAGAGAAATGCACAGAAAAAGTCAACGTTGCAGGGTATTCTGGGTAATAAAACATTGGGGACCCATCAAGCCACATATCCCTGGACTCCCCCAGGTGTCTAGTTTTAAAACATATCTGGGTTTGATCAGTAAGTAAAGTAAAAGTAAGTAAAGTAATGTTTATTGTTTAGTTAGTTAAAACCATAACAATTTAAAACAAATAGCAAAAGCACAATATTACGAAAAATCGTTAAAAAGCAGAAATGTAAATATAAAATCATTTTGTTTCTTAAAAGTTCAATGCAGAAAGTTTGATCAGATTCCCTAGATAGCCGCCGACCCCGGGACCAAAAATGCAGGAGCGCCTTGTAGAAAAACAGGTTGTTTTGTAATAGATCATTTTGCTGTCTCCACAATATGTTTTGGGCCCTTACCTGTCGTGGTCACTTGGCCCACCCACACAAGTGAGGTACCATTTTTATCGGGAGACTTTGGGGAACTTTGTGTGGTAGGAAATTTACGCTGACTCTGTGATCCTACAACTTTCCCACACTGAAATGTGAGGAAACTTTGACTTTTTAGCAACAATTCAGGTTTGCAGAGGATTCTTGGTAAGGAAAACATTGTGGGTTCTCCCTGGACTCCCCTGGGTGTCTAGTTTTCAGAAATGTCTGGGTTTGGTACGTTTCCTTAGATGACCACTGAGCTGGGGACCAAAAAAGCAGGTGCCCCCTTGCAAAAACAGGTTGTTATGAAAACGACCATGTTGATATCTCCACAATACGTTTTGGGCCCTTCCCTGTCGTGGGCAGTTGGCCCACCCACACAAGTGAGATAACATTTTTACTGGGGGAAATTCTGGGTGCAAGGAAATTTGCACCGACCGTAATCCCAGAACTTTCCCTCACACTAATGTGAGAAAGAAATATGTTTTTGTAAATTAATCAAATTTACATGGACTTCTGGGTAAGTAAACCTTATGGGATCCGCACAAAACATACTGCATATGATTCCTTTAGTGATCAGTTTCCAAAAAGATGTGAGGGCAGTAGGTGTTTACTACACTAGTGCACTGACAGTAAAAAGCAAAAAACAACAAAACATTATTGGACACCCATCCACTTGTCAGTCACAGGCATACTGGTTGGACTTGGCACGAGGGTGAGTAAATGGTTCATAAATAAAAAACGTTATTTACCAATGACCTTATGGAATAAAATCTGCAAAAGTCATTGTGAATAATTTTAACATCAGATTAGAGAACCACTGACTTGCAGCTTGTGAGCTGT
Organism: Lissotriton helveticus; assembly: GCF_964261635.1. NCBI lineage: Eukaryota > Metazoa > Chordata > Amphibia > Caudata > Salamandridae > Lissotriton > Lissotriton helveticus. The sequence goes on along the minus strand of NC_136063.1, from coordinate 450,072,543 downwards.
AAAGCCACGTCAAGGCACCAACCGGTTTGAAGTCAATTCAGCTGCATTTCATGTGTCAAACACAGAAAACCATTCATACTACCAGCTGTGGGTCCACCCCAATACCACACTCACATTTGCAAACAGTGCCATTCAAGGTCCCATCACTCTGATATGCTAACCCGACTAACACACCAGTCACTCCACCATACACCCAAACCTCACAGTCTACAAACACACTTTAAGCAGGTCAGTAATACTTGCTACCAGCCACCAACAAACTGCCAGCCAATACACACCACCAGCCAGATGCCATTTCATGCACAACAATCATACAGCCTGGAAGCTAGTGGAATGTGTGGACTGGTGTTTCAGAGACATGTGTGTGTGTTTGTTTGAATTGCTGGTGTCACATCACACACACTGCAGCCAAAACCCAGTCCAGCACCAGTACACACAGTCCATCAGTCAAACTCCAGTTCACACATACACACAAAAACATATTCCCTGGTGTTGGGGGCAGTTCTGACTAAAATATGGCTGATCTGCCCCAAGGGGGTGCAGAAAATGGCCATATCACTTCCCCAATAATGGGAAGCGACCCTTGCCCAAGAAGCCACTCCCCGACATCTAAAATACCTATCACTGTTGTTTAGTGGTTAACACCTTAGGAGCTCGTAAACAAACCTCCCCAGTGCTGCGCTGTCCATTATCCAGTGCTGAACTGGACGTCCAGCGGTCGCACGCAGCACTGGGGAGGTAGTGCCCGTGACGACCGTTGGCCGACGGCAGCACCTAAAGGGTTAACTGCGCCGCTGGGGGGCAGATCAGCCTTCAAATATGGCTGATATGCCGCCCGGGATGGGCAGAAAGGAGCCAAAATAATTCCCCATAATGCAGAGCGACCTTTGCATAGGAGCCGCCTACGGACATGTATTCTAAGAAAATCCCTGCTGTCTTAGTTTTATGCCCCCCCCCTAGACGGCAGAGGGGGGTGAATTGGTCTAAAAACTGGCAGATCTGCACCCGGGGGTGCTGAAAACAGCCAAAATAATGCCTCCATAATGGGGAGTGACCCTTGCCATAGGGTCCACTCCCGACATGTATTTTTGTATAAAAACCCTGGTGTCTAGTAGTTTTCTGCCCCCCCTTGGGGGCAGATCAGCTTTAAAATGTGGCCAATCTGCCCCTGATGGGGGCAGAATTTGTCACAAATGTAACCATAATAATTGGGAGCCACCCTTGCCTACGACTTAACTAAAATTCCTCGTGGCTAGTGGAGTGGATCACTGCTTTCGGATCGCCCTCCTTCAGTGATCCCCAATTGGGGATCCCCTTGGGGAAGGTACAATTGAAAGGGGAGATTCTCCCCTTTTCAACTCTCTCTCTCTCTCTCTCTCTCTCGTGCTTTGGTGCTCGGGCTGAGATATTCCCAGAGCACCGACAAATAAAAAAAGGCTTAGGCTGCTCGGGAAGCTCTTCCCCAGCTCCCGCAGCTAAAAAGAAAATCTGTCTGCTGTTAACAGAAGAGGGATTTCCTGTCTCGTGTGCCAGAATGGCTCGGAACCATTCTTGGCACACGAGCACCATGGCCAGTGCTTTAAATGGGCCGGTACTCACCGGTACTGAGTACCGGCACTTCTCAGTTTTCTGTCCCTGAGTACCGGAACTTAATTTCAGGCAAGGAGAATACCGGTACTCTCAGAAGCAGCAAGGCTCAGGCCCTGAAGTACGGGTACCTGCAATGCAAAAACTGAAAAGGACACTCTCAAATTGAGCGTGTTTATGTGCCTCTCTGGCTGGAAACAGCCTGTGTATTCCTGCGCTTGGTTCAAAGGGCTGCAGCGACCCCCTCCCCTTGTGTGTTTCAGCCCGGGCTCAGACAGCTCCCGGGCACACACACAGCCGCACCTGAGTACTTCACAGGTCTTTAAAAGACCATTTGCTTATTAATGAGGCGTTGTTGTTTTTTTGCCCCTGCATCTCCACTCTGCATATTGTTGGAAGAATTAGCCCCCCCCCCCCCCCCCCGCACCCGAAATTTTTTCTTTGCGTCCACCTCCCCACCCCACACACACACACATAGAAAAAGGACTAAATGTTGGCACTGGTCAACAGTTAGTCCTATATCTATGTCAATTAATTTTCCCATATATATATATTTATAAATGTTTGTGTTCAGTCTAGCCATATGGAACACACCACAGCATGGCCAAGTAAGTCTTTAATTTTCATGCTACAAAGGTACGTGCACACACTCTACTCTTTTGTAGCATGAAAATGAAAGACTTCCTCGGCCAAACTGGGGTGTGTTGCAAGGGTAGCGTTGTGATTCGGACCTCTGGTGATGTTCTTTGCAGGGGTTGATTCACCCTTCATTAAACCCTGCTGTGTTGCCTGAATTAAGTCAGGCAGCAAAGTAAGAGAAACTTTCAAACAGTTCTCTGTCCCTGGTGTCTTGAGAGGGCCGGTGTGAATGTGAGCCTTCACAGCAAAGTTTAAATGTCACCTTAAATTAGTGAGTACCGTCACTTTTAATTTTCCATTTAAAGCACTGACCATGGCTGAGGATGACTCCAAGCTATCCTCAGCATGGAAGTGGTTAAATGCAGAGTAGTTTCCATTTATGACACTTTCTATATTTCATTGTTTAGAATGTGGACACCTAGGACCCAGGAAGAAATATTTCAAATCTATATCTATCAATAGAAGAGAAAGATGTCCTTTTACTGCAGGGACAGTGGAATGTTGCATCTATTACTGGCACAGTTTCCCTATGGATTAGATGGTAGTGACCCCTGAATGTAAGGACAGGATGTAACGAGTGTCCAGTCGGCTGGTATAAAAACGCTGTATAGAGTTAAAAAAAACGTGAATACCAACTATTTGTGTCCACTGGCCGTAATAAATACCTGTTAGGACTTGAAAGTGTAGAGTTGTATGTACCATTTTGCACCATGCTATTGAGCTGTTGCTTTCATTTCGGCTAGACTCAGGCAAGTGGTCTGCTGTACTATTTAGTTAAGAGAATCATTTGTCTTGGAATCAAGCAGGCTCTGAATAAGGTGCCTATTCCCTGCACTTGCCATTCTTTTGTTCCTCAAATTGATTTTAAATCGATGGTGTCTTTCCAATAATCATAGTCTATTAGGGCAAGCTGAGAAATAAAATAATCTGAATACAGTTTAATATTCAAGCTCTGAGAGCATTGAGTCTACTGTTCTTACATCACACTCATCAGAAACAAATACAGGGGTGATCACATCACCCATTGCAGCATTAATGATATAAAGTATCTGCAGTGTCTCAGAAGGAACAAACATTTTAAATTATCCCAAACAATCCCGTCATGTACTGGAAAGGCTGCAGTGTTCACAAGGGACAGATCTCTTTGCATTTTGTGTGAAGATGAATGAGGTTTCAGCACCCCCACTACCAGTTCTGCAGCAGACCTTTCCGGGAGATAGTGTCCATTTATTAGCAAGAATAAAACAGTCTCAAATCCAACCCAAAGAAGCATGAAAAAGAATGAGATAGCAAACCAAATGAAATGCAATGGAGGAATCAGATAAGTGTGTTTCAACCTAAGAAAATCACAAACACGATGCTCTGCAGCTTGAGAAGAGTCAGAAGAAAAGTCATCAACATAGATAAAATAACCAGAAGCAGTCTATTCAAAAACAGAAGCATTAGTAGGCAGAATGGAACTGGTACACATCTTTAGAGGTGAGTCATCATAAACCGCTGTGTTAGAAATAGCAGAAGCAAGCTGTATACTCACATCTGATGTATGGCATGTATTTGTAGTGGTAACTGGAATCAACATTAGTTCATTCTCTGTCCTTCCTAGTTGGGGGTTAACAACATTGATGTTGCTTAAAACTTGTAAAGGGAGTTCCTGCAGGGTAGTGAGAGGGGCTACCCAGGAATCCCTGTGGCCTACTGTATAGTATTAGCCACATAATATAACTTAACTTGATCAATGGAGACAAGTCGTTTGTCTTTATAACCAGCAAGTAGTGGCAAAATCACGGTTCTTGTAACTTGAATGCAGAGAACTGTCACCAGCGCACAGTATGATGGGCCATATTTCTTCTCTACTGCACAATTTTTGGAATCTAGTTGCAAGGTGCTAGTTGCTTCTTGACCACATCAGTGGTGAGTTTTTTAGAAAGGTCATTAGACCACTCGTACCAGAAACCTTGTAATTCCTGTAAGACAACGAAACATTCAGCTGCCACTGGGTCAGGACAGTCAAGTTCTGGAAAGTACATCTGGATGCCAAATAAGACCTTGTACAGGGTCTGGCCACCCAAAGATAGTCTATTTAATGCTGTTTGGACACTATACATGTGATGGACCCAACTACGATCTGAATCTAATACTCTAGCTGTTAAGGATTGCTTTAAACCACAGTTTATCCTGTCCACTATCAAATTTCCCTCCGGATGATATGGGGAAGAGTAATTTACAGCCACACACATGGTCCCCATGGTATCTCTGTAAGCCTTAGAGGCAAAAGCAGGGCCCTGGTCCGAGTGGAATGCAGCCATTGCATATGTGCTGATGAAGGCTTGCCAATCTTTAATAATAGTGCAAGCATCAGCTTATTATTATGGCCACACCCATAGTAATCAAGTAGAATAAATTTAAAAGCACCATACAAATTTAGAGGACCGCAATGGTCTAGATACGCGCATTGGAGAAGTTTGCTAGAAACTAAGAGGGGTGTCTGTGGTGGGCGTGCAGTGGTGGAGCTCTTAATTTGTTGGTAAATGTCACAACTAAGAACACTGTTTTACGTGCTTCTACAGACCATGCCATCAATAGCATATTTGTAATAGCGAAATTGTGGCCACAAGTCAAACATGGCAGATGCTACACCCTCATGCCATGATTAACTCTACGTGTACATGTCCCAGAACATTTCAAATCATTTTCATTCTGTCTATTGAACATAAAAGTACAAACAAAAAGGTGTATATGCGTCGTCGTTGTGATTGATTATACCCAGTCCCAAGGGGATTATTGGGTCGCCCTATTGTGCATTAGATGATTAACTCTAGCATGCGGGCCCGATTGGGGCAAAAGGAATGTTTTGGGTAGTTAAGTGGTAAGAATATTTTGTTGCACCAATCATTGACGGCAGTCAATATATCGTCATCTACCCTCATGTGAGAATGAGTAATTGCAGCTACAGTTGCAGTTTTGACTGCAGTTTTGGCAGCTTCATCTGCCAATAAATTCCCTATAAAGGGTAATCCAACACGCTCATGACTCAATGTGTGTATCACATGAGCCTATGGCAAAATGTCTTTAAGTTGTGCCACCTTTCCTCAAAGCTGTATGTGCTACATAGTTTTTTCCTTTGAGTCTCTGAATCCATTCAGGTGTCTTTAATGCAAGTTTTCATTGAAGGACTGCACAACGTAATACAAAGCACACACTATCAGTGTGTGGAATTCGGGATCCATATTCTCTAATGCCAGTATCAATGCGTTTAGCTAAGCTAGTTGTGCCGTACAATCCCCTAGGGGCTGTGTAAATGTTTTTTTAGGACAGAACTTTCCATCCATCATCATCGCAAGCCGCTGCGTATTGGTGTTTGGCGCTAATAGCAGGCTGGGCTGAAGCATCAGTGTGTATGCTGTGTATGTATTGATCTAGAGGAAAAATGTTACTGGGCATAGTGTATTCATGTTCATATTGGAGACATTTTTGAGTTGGTAAAGTAAGGTCAAAAACATAGTCAACGTCAGTAGTTGTCAGGGATGTGGCCCATTGTATCCATCTAGGATGTAAGGCCTTGGGAATGCTGGCCTCTGTAACAGCCTCTAAGGTTGGGATGGGGGTAACAGCAAATATTCGGCTCCCTTGAGGCAGTGGTCTTTCCTTAATGACAGCCACCTGGACAGCAGTAAATATTTTTTCAGTGGAAGCAAAACACATATCTTCATTAGAACATAGATGCAATTTATTTGCAGTCAGCACTGTCTTATCTTCATTAAATGTGAGGTAAGTAAAACCAATGACACCCGCTATGAAATGGATTATCACATTTGTTTACACATGTGTGTAAGTGTGGTGATGTAAGCATATCAGTCTTTAGTGATCACAGTATGTGTATATGTTCTGATGTCCAATAATTGTGCTGGAGAAATCAGGGCAGATTAAATCATAGAAAGGTGTTATGCATTGTACGTAATCTGGTATATATGTCTGCCAAAGCGGAAGAATCCAAACAAGAATTGCAATTTTGTAAGTGTGTTTTGTTTGTTGTAAAAGAGCACATTTCTCTAGCAAAGGCAGCACCAGGCTCTTGCCCTCATTTGATATCTAGTATCCTAAGAATAGGACACTGAGCAAAGGAATTTGGGTTGTCTTAAAGTTGAATTTATAGCCATGTTTAGTAAATCCCAATACTATGTGATCTACTTGGCTAAATGTGTGTTTAAGTCATTGTTTGTTAGATATATGTAATCAACATAGGACAATGCTTCTGTGTCAATGTCATGTAGAATTGATGCAACTCGGGCAGCAGAGAGTCCTGGACTGTTGTTATACCCTCGAGGCAATCGACAGAAACAGCGATGTGAGCTCATAGCTGAAAACGCTGTCAAGTCTCTGCTTTCAGGCGTTATATTTTGGCAGATTTTTTTTTTATAGATATCTAAGGTTGTTTTGTATTTTTTGTGGGACAGTGTTATTTATTATAGCCGTATTGTGTGATTTTTTTATTGCAAATGTTCATGTATGACTGTTTAACTGTCTGTAGATTAAAGCTATGCAGTAGGAGTGATCTGGTTTAGCTACCAGAAATAAGGGATTATTTATAGGCGATACGTAGGGTTCAATAATTCGCTGGTACTCGAGTTGTGAGGGAATTTCTCTCACAGGAACTTTCGCTTCATGTTTAATTGGGTATTATGGTTGCACTTGCGAGCTAGACCTTATTGGTATAACATGATAGGGCGATTTGTTATCTCAGCCAGCATAGTTGCAGTATAATGCCAGAGCTTGTGCAAGAGCCCGTTCTGTTGCATTCTCTTGTTTCACCTCTTCGGGGATAAGCACTGAAAATGATGGTAAGATTACTTTCTTTCCTATAGGGGCAGTTTTTTACAAACTCTGGGGTCCAGTGGACCTCCACTAAGAGAATGTCATAACTAAGTGTTACATTTTTCCAGAATATTATCTTAATAGTCCGCATTTTGTCACCCTCAATTTTTATATTTAATGTATAAAGTCTGTCCAGAGCGGTGACGCGTTGATCTAGGGTTTCAACTGCTAAAAATTTGGCAGTTGCTATCTGATGGAGACTACTAGCCGCAGATGCCGGAACGTAGAATTATCCCCAGGCGGAAAACTTTTTTGCCACAGCATTCCTGCGCGCCGGGAGTACGGCACCACGTGACTCCGCCCTAATGTCGTCCGCGTTCGTGACGTCAGCGAGGATACCCAATCCCACCCCGGCGCGCCTACGTCAGTTTTTTCTCTTTTCCGCAACGCGGATCCGGATTGTGTCTTGGCCTATTTTCAGGCCTTCCATTCTTTTAACGCTTTGGCGTTAGTGGAACAGTGTGCGGTTGCCTTTGGGCTTCAAGAAGTGTACCTCTTGTGCACGTCCCATGTCCGCGACGGACCCTCACCCGATCTGCATGTGGTGCCTGGGTGAGCACCAAGACTCGACGGATTGCGACGCCTGTCAGCACCTTAAGCCTAAATCACGGCGGCAGCACCGAATGAAATTGCTGTGGGCGCTCTTGTCCAGGTCCGTGTCATCCCAGCGTCCGTCTCCTACCTCGAAAGCAAGGAGCCGCCGGTTTCGTCTGCGACATCATCCTTCGCCACAGCCCCAAGGGCGTGGTTCGCCGGCTGGTAGGTCCTTTAGCTTGTCTCCGAGGCCCTGTCCTCCTTCGGTGTGGGGCGCCGGGTCTCCTCGGGACATGCGCCCCCGCCTGTCACCTTCCTGCCCGCCGTTTCCCGGCGTCGGAGTGACTAGGGCCTAAATGAAAGCCTACGCTGTGGCTCTGCCGGCTTCTTTGGGCCCTCCTCCACCTCCTGAAACATCTGCGGATCCCTTGCCTCGCGCTGGGACTTCCGTGGAGTCGCTGGCGGCTCCGGTGCCAAATATTTCGCCTTCAGGTCGTAGGAAGGAGGTGTTGTCGAGGTGTGGTCCTTCGGGGCTTCCCTTTTCGGCACCTGGTATCCCTGACTCGCCGCAAATCCCTAAGGGGCTCCCTGTGGAGTCGCAGGTGATTGCCGGGACTCCGGTCTTGCCCCGATGACCCCCTCGGTCCTTTACGCAGGTGGCTGCCTTGACAAATACCAAGCAGGTGCCGTTTCGGTGCCGGAAGCCTTCCTCCCCGGCTCCGGTGGAGTCACAGGTGGAGGCTGGGACCTGGGGTGCTTTCCCGAGTCCCTTTTGGTCCTCGACGCGGGCGGATGCCCTGTCTGAGTTCGAGCCTGCACCTTTTCGGCGCCGCTCCTTCGCCGTACCGACGTTGACCCAGCCCCATTCTCCTGGAGAGCTCGCGGTGGCAGGAGTCGACCCGGCGCCGCAAATGCCCACTCCGGCGCCGATCGACATCGGTCAGGCACCGGTAGCGGACTCCACGGAGCCGCACAGGCTTCAGCTTCTTGATTCGTCTACTGAGGTTCCATCCTCTCCAGAGGTCTGTCATCTGTTGGTGTCTTCCTCCACCGGAGACAGGGCGCTGTATTGTTGCCTTTTCACTGGCATCTTCCAGGGAGTCTACCTCGCCGTCCCCACGGCCTAAATCCTCGAACCCTTCTTTCTGTGGCTCGCGGCTGGCTTTTCCTCCGGCCTCTCTGCCTCCCCCTGAGGCCCCTCAGGTTGCCCATTCATCTGTGGATCCCCCACTATTCCAGGGCTGGTTGCTTCCCACTGGACTTGGGGACAAAAGGCTCAGTCTGCAGCCGTCGCCCACAGAGGAATAACGTACTCCTCCGCGGCGCCCTACGGGGCCAGTGTTGCCTTTGTTCGGGCTATTTCTACAGCGGCTGGTATTCTGAGGATGGGTGAACCTGTCACTCCATTTCCTACAGAAAACCTCTTGGAAGTTATCTACCAGGGCTCGGGTGGACGAGAGTTGTTCCTTCCTTTTGAAGCGTCACTCCATAATTCTCTTATGGGGGCTTGGGGGCACAGGCGATCCGGTGCCTCAGGCGCTACTGCATCGACACCGTCCTGCTCCGCACGACCCGGTCTGCCTTTCTTTCCACCCTTCTACTCAAGGCGCTCTTCTGAGGAATGCCTTTCCGTGCTTGTCTGTGGTGTTGTTTCCTCCGTCTCGGGAGGCCCGGTGGTTAGATTCATGGGGGCGTAATGTCTTTTCTTCTTCCAGTGCTGCCTTGCGAGCGCTTAACCTTTTGTGTGTGTTGACCAGGGCTACTTCCAGCCTGTGGGACTCTGTGGAGCCCCTTCTTTCTCATGTCTTCATGAGGGTGCCCGTGCTGATCTGCGGGACCATGTGTTGGATGGTAGGGAGTTGGCCGCGTTTGTTCTTCGTGCGGCTTTGGATGTTGCTGATGCTCTCGGCCGTGCTATGACCACTTCTGTGGCTCTCCGTCGCCATGCTTGGCGACGTGGTGCTGTTTTTCCTGAAAATATTAGAGAGCATCTGGTTGACCTGCCCTGTGATGGGGTCCTTCTGTTTAATACTCATGCGGACTCCGCCATTCAGCGTATTTTTGCGGGACTCTGTCCTCCTCCTCAGTTGGCGGGTTTGTTGATCCTCCGGGACTTGGTGGGAGGTGTTATCCCACTTGCTCCTGGTGTTTGGTGTTCGGAGTGGCTGTTAAACTTTCTGTGTGGGTTGCTGTGCGCTCGGGGTCCTCTGGTTGGCCCCTCTCTTCAGTTGGCTGCTGGTTCAGCCCCCCTTTTTGACAAGGATTACGTTTTGGCTGATTTCTAAGACTTCTGTGGTTTCTGCCGCAGGTTTATAGTTTTGTTCTCTGATGCTGGATTTTTCTTCCCCAAGAGTGGTTCCCATACTTTCTTGGGACGTATCCTACTCTACGTGGGGTACTTGTAGCTATTATACAGCCCTGTCTTAAGCTGGAAAAGTGTGGACTCCTTCTCACGGGTTCCTCGCCCTTCTTGGTGTCGCTGAATGCCGCTGGTGCGGTTTCTTGACCATCTACGGCGTTGTGCTGTGGTGTTTTTGCCCTTTGTCTGCCATTCAGCCTAGTCCTCTGTCTGGTGTTCCAGAGGGGTTATTTTCCTGGGTTGACGGCTTGGTTCGTCCTACTTGTTTCTCCTCCTATCTTCCTGCTAGTCGCTTGTTGGCGCCCATCTGCGCCCGCCTGGATGATGTGGTCTGGATGTTTAGTTTCGTGGCGCTGGTCAGCCTCCAGCTGTGCAAGCCTGCTCTTCTGTTCTAAGGCCAGGGGCCTTGGAGTGGGGCCTGGCGCCCCTGCTTCTTGTTTTGCGGGAGCCATGTTAGACTCTGTTTTTCTTCTCCCACCTGCCTTATTGCTGAGGCGCTGTTCTATCTGGTCTGTTGACTTCCAGCTGTGATGGATTTGGATGTGGTGGAGGGCTCTTGTCTTTGTTTCTACCCCTTCTCCTTGGAGTCTCCGGGTTGCTCTTCCTCCTCGGTACTCCTCTGCGTTGCCTGTACCGCTGGGGCTTCTGGTGGAGGTCCATGATACATTGACTGCTGGCCTCCTTTCGTATTGCCCTTGCTTTCTCCTGCTTGGTGAGGGCTGGGCTGCCTCTTTTGTCGTTATACCACATCCCCTGTGGGGCCGGTGTTCTTCCACAATGCTGAGGTTCTCTTCTGCTTGAGGGGAGACTGGGCTCTTTCCCCTGTCCCTGTGACTCATCCCCTGTTGGGGAGGACTGGGCTATTTTCCATGTCCCTGTGATTTGTCCCCTGTTGGGGTCTTGTGTTCGCCTGAGCTGGAGAGGTCCTCTCGCAGACCCTCATTCCCCTTGGGTATGGCTAGGGTATCTATTCTACGATAAGGAATCTGCGACTAGTAGCCTCGATCAGATGTACGAGTTACTTACCTTCGGTAACGATGTATCTGGTAGAGTCGATTCAAGCCGCAGATTCCTTCACGACCCACCCTTCCTTCCCGTTCTGCGAGGACCCTTCTTTGGTCTTCCGCACTCGCCTGCCTCCGGGTGGTTGTCTTCCGCGAGTGCCTTTTCTTCCTCCCTCCCTAGGGGGATGCTAGTCTTGTTGTTCGCTCCATTTCTTCCCTTCTGGGGATTAGTTGATGATTTCATGGGTGCCTCTGCGCCCCTGTACCCTGGTTTCCAGTTCGGGGTCTGCTCGTGCTCTTCTTCCTTTGATTGCACTTATGACTCCTCTGCAGTCCTTGGGATTGAGGTATTTTGGCTGGATCTCAAGCCTTAGCTCTTTTCAGGAGATGTCTCTCCCTGCTGGTGTTGTCTGGGGGTGAATTGTTGTTCCTCTTCCGTTCTGGCCTTGATGCCCTTCTCTGTTATGGGCTGTGGTTGCTGACTTCTTCTTCTGCTGTGCACTTTTTCACATGCTTTCTGCCCCCAAGGAGGCTGTTGTATTTGTTTGCAGGCTTGCTTGCAGTAGCTGTGTTCTGTTCTTTCCTTCCATGACTTTTGGTGCCATAGGGCCTGCCACTATTCTGGATGGTGCTGTTCCTCACCATTCGTTTCTTCCCTTTCTGTTTAGCGGATTTTTTCGCACACTGTTTCAGTATTCTCACAGTTTTTGTTTGTGATGGCTCCGCGTTGTGGTGTGGAAAAGTTCTTCGTAAAAAACTGCCGTAGGCGCCGGGGTGGGACTTATGTATCCTCGCTGACTTCACGAAAGTGGACGTCAGGGCAGAGAGTCACCTGGTGCCGTCCCCCAGGCGTGCAGGGATGCTGTGGCAACAAATGTTTTCCGGATCCAGGCTCACGCCTGGGAATAATTCTACGTTAAGGAATCTGCGGCTAGAATCGTCTCTACCAGATACATCGTTACCGAAGGTAAGTAACTTTTACTTTGCACCCAGAAACCCTTGACCTCTTCTGTCACTGCCCACGTCTTGTTCTGAAGGAGAGTTCTCTATGTGTTTGACATATTTTTCGAAATTCCTGCAACCTTCTTTTTCTTGAATTGAGGTTTTTGTTGTGGACTTTTCTCTTCCTTTTTATGCTGACGTCAGGCGAGTGTTGTGAGTCGTCATCATCATATTCACATTATTCGCATTTAGTGGATGCATTGTGAGTTCTTTCTCGGTTTTACATTCTCTTCTTGTCTGCGCTTTGATCACCCCCTTCTCTCTGATAGTCTATCCGAGTCCTAAAAGGACAAGAAGGGAGTGTATCAGTATACTGATACCTATCAGGCTGTTTAATGTTATCATGTTTATGTAAATTGTAACATTTTTCAGAAGACTCCGGTTGTGGAGATCCACCCTGTGATTTAGTTTTCTCTTCATTCTTCTGTTTCTTGCAGCATTTTTTAGAATGCTCTGGTGTTTGTTTGGTATTATCTTTCTCAGAAATGCCTTTAAGCTGTTGTTTAATTTATCTGGCTCCCAAATTATCTTGAACTACAGATGTATAGGTGTCCACAATAATTTTTGGTCATTTGCGCTCCTGGTCCACTACTGCAACCTGAGCGAGACGTTGGCATTATAGCCAAGCCTGCTGCTTCCCCTTTAATGTCATTCAATATAATTGAGGATACTGTAGCAAAATTGGCAATTGTATTTATCCACAAATCCTAGGCCGAGGCCCCCCCCTGTATTCATTTTGAATTCTTTTTAGCACTTCCGGTAAAACTTCAAGTGATGGTGTACCATGTGTAATAGTATATATTGCAGAAAAACACTGTACCCAAAGTGGTACAGTTGCCCCTGGTGGGAAGTGCAAGCACATTGTGAGAACTCTGTTTTTTGAGGGTCATGTATGGGTGGGAACCTTTCCCGTTATAGCATTAATAGTTACTGGACTAGTTGCTGGCACAGCTACTGTTGCTGAACAGCTTGTACAGCACTTGCTGGCGCATTTGTTGTGGTACTCATAACAAACTGCGTCAAACGTCTATACAGTCTAACTAGACCAGTATAGAGAGTACGTAGATCTGTGTATGGGGTAAAGCCGGTTAGTGCTGGCCATGGGGAACCAGTCACTGCTGATGGGACCAGTCATATGTTGTTTAATTTTTGTGGTACAGTGCCTTTGATCTAATTTTTAGGTTCCTGAAATGTTAGAGGTATTTCTAAATTGTTATAAAATAAAGAGGCTTCATCACATTAGTGAAATGATTGTATATTAGCATTTATTACTGGAAAAATGACGCAGGAGTAGAATACTATAAACATCATGAGCTTCAACCACAAAGGTAACCTCTCCACTCCCATTTTATAGACCATGTAATGTTAAATGTACTGTAGCAGCAGGCCTGCAATTACCAGGAATTTGGGTCCCATTCTTACGAATGGTATTCAGAGTGAGAACACCTATAGTGGGGTATGCTTTTAAAGGTTTAATCTTGAACAATCTACAGACAAAAATAGGTGCTTCCTATTATGCTAAGGAGGATTTATCCCTAACCACCATGGATGTCTCCGTATAAAAGGTGACATGGGTACCTTGGGCACACACAAGAACTACTCAGGAGACCTATTAAATACTGTACCTGAACTAAGAACGTTGGTGGTGCCATGTTATACAGTATATACTAAAAACCCCTGTGCTAGTGATACATCTCTGATGCAATGATGAGCCTAGATGTTAGAAACTGTCTCCGAGCGGACAACACATCTACAGGTTATCTCGTTCTATGTTCCTAGCCTTGAACGAAGAATACAGATTATGTAGCAGGAAAGGTTTTCTAAAATGGGCAGCATGTACAGCATTACGTAGAATCATATTGTGAAAATGAAACATGTAAAAGATAACAGGGCTAAAACGAAGTCTGCTAAAATGTGTAAAATGTCAAGCAAAAAGAACCAAAATGGGCCGAAGAGGGCTTCACCACACCAGTACACATCCTTGTTTTAGGCCCCAGCTTGTTTGTATTAGTTCTGTTACTTAGTCGCCTTTACCTAGTTTAATGTGTACCCAAGTATCTGAGTAAAGGCCAACTATTATGTGAAGTAAAGATTGTGAGACACTCCATTTTAGTTAGCTTGGTCCATAATAGCTACAATCCACCCCGTCAAAAGCTGCTGAGTAATTGCAAAACAGGCGAACAAAGGTGGTAGAGAAGGCAGGGACTATGTTCACATCTATAGTTTAAACATTGTTGCTGTGTTTGTGGGCAGAGAACACACTGAGGCAGTATTTCCTGAAGGGCCTAATGATTGAGAGCTGAATTGCATTAGAGTGCAATGCAGTGACCTTTTTTTAAGTTAATACATTTCTTTATTGATATTCCTTATACATAGCACACTCAATATGTTACATATAACAAACACGACTGTGTATATGAACCCCACCTGTACTGACAATATGCCTTTACATTTCAGACAGTTCTAGTAGTTGTGTTCCTCCTCCATGTGCTTATATTTAGAGTATGCGTAGTTAATTATATCCTATTCCATACATATTCCTTCCATTAGCCATGGATATCCCATCTAGTAAGCCCCAAATGATTCTCTTACTCGGGTATTGGCACTCCATCCGGGGAGACCTTCTAATCTCTCCCCTCCCTCTGTGGCAGAGACATTGGTGTTCCTACTTCCTCCTCATTCCATTCTCTAACTGCAGTGATTAGTGTATCTCATGTTTCCAGGTCCTCAACAGCCTTGTTGTCCCTACGTGAAGCCCTAAGGTGTACCTTCTCAGCTATCGCCCATTCCAGTGTGTCCCGAACCCAATATGTGACTGCTGGAGGCCGCTTCCCCAGCCTTCCTGTTGCAATTTGATATTTCACCAACAGCATCGCGAAATTGCAAGAATTTAAGGTGCATCTCCCACCCACCTTGGCTTTTTGAGGAATCCTAATCGACAGTGTTGTGGGGTGAGTTCTTCGTGATCTCAGTCACCTCCCTGAGGCGAGGCACAATAGCCCTTCAATATGTCTGTACCGAGGAGCATGCCCAGGTCAAATGGAGGAAGTCCACGCCTTCCTGGCAAGATGCTGTGCGACAGGCATACATTCTGCTCAGTTTGAAGGGGGTGAGGTAGGTGCGATGGTCATATTTGTAGTGTATTAACATAAATCTAACATTGCCAGAAATCCCCTTTACCAGTGCACATGTTGTGCCCCATTCCATGTCAGTAAGCTCTTCCCCAAGCTCAGGGCTCCAGGAGCACAGGCAGCTAGATCTCTTCTAGGTCTATCAGCTTTCAGAGCTGTGTACAGCACGGATATCAGATGTCCGCCTTCTTCTGCATGTAACATCATTTGTAGCGTCTCAGTCAGGGTCGGTGCATTAGGGAACCCTGTCCAGATTTCCCTGGCAGTTCCAGCGAATTCTTTCAAATCGCATGTGCTGTCTCTCGCCCACTGGGAACTCCTCTCCGACCTCCTGAAAGGAGATGAACTGATCCGCATGATATAAGTCACCCAGTTATTTGCAGACCCCTGTCTGCCACTGCAGGACGAACATGCTTTTTTTATATCCCGGCAGGGCTTTAGAACCCACACCTCCAGGTCCCTAGAGAATGACCCATACACCCATACGCAGTAGTTATGTCACACCAGATAGGGGTACTCATCCTCAGCCTTACTGCCCCTCTTTAATCAGGGTTTATCATTACCACATTCCCTTAACTAGTGTCTTCTCCCAGTTGCCTGTCTCGATGGCTAATTTTGACTCATACTGTAGATGTGCTGCATAATAATACAGTTCAACATCTGGAAATCCCAGCCCCCCCCATCGTCCTGATTATGCTTCAGAGTATCGAGGGCAACCCTACTTCTCCTTCCCATCCCCACCTTTGAGATCAGTAGGCTGTTAAATGTCTGGAACGTCTCTGGGGACAGTGGATAAATCGAGTGTTATACTTCATAAAGGCATCTATGGTAAAAAATATTTTTGGCAACAGCCACCTTTTCCATCGTGGACAAAGGCAGGAAGGAAAAAAAACGTATCGAAGCAGGCAGCCCATTGATCGCCATACCTACATTGTACTTATATTGATTCCAGGGGCCCCA
This sequence comes from Lissotriton helveticus, assembly GCF_964261635.1. Taxonomy (NCBI): domain Eukaryota; kingdom Metazoa; phylum Chordata; class Amphibia; order Caudata; family Salamandridae; genus Lissotriton; species Lissotriton helveticus. The sequence continues at coordinate 450,056,455 of NC_136063.1, read as the reverse complement.
GTCACTCTTACACCTAAGTATCGAAAAATGTCCAGTTCCCATCCCGACTCCATGGTCCGGCAGTTGCTCCCTTGTCCTACCTGCACGTCCGCCCAGTGGAAGGAGGAGGGACTTTGACCTATTGATCTTGAGGCCCGCCACCTCCCCATAAACTACCAAGTATCACAACAATTCCTGCGCTGCCTCCCTCGGCTGCTGCAAGTAGAACAATGCATCGTCAACATAGAGGAACACCAAGTGAGTGGAGTCACTGACCGTCACCCCACGTCCTAAAAGGGCTATGCATAGTCATATCAGCAGGGGTTTAATGACCATGGGGAGAGGCGGCTTCCCCGTTTCAGCCCCTCTCCACTCCCCAGTCCTCTGAAAGAATACCCCACTCTGAACCCTGTCACAGGGATCTCTGAATATTAACTGCAACCAGACTGAAAAACAGGTCCAAAGTCCATATGCCCCAGGACTTCCATCAGGTAGGCCAGTCAAGCATGTCGAAATGCCTTAGCAATATCTAGGCCATCAGTGCCATCTCTGTATCACTCTTACTCACCAACTGCAGTATGGGAGTTAAGTGCTGAAGGTTAGTGGCCGTACTACGGCCAGGTATAAAACCACATTGATCCTCATGTATCAGTTGCCCCACTACCGATCTAATGCTCAGAGCTAGGATTCAACAGAGTACCTTGGTGTCTGTGTTTATCATAGTCAGTGGCCTATATGAGTATGGGACCATGGGGTCGCCACCCCGCTTAGGCAGCATGCAAATAATTCCCTTCCACATAGTGGCGTGGGGGGGGGGGTTAAGGGACCACTTGGCCTTGCTTCCTCAAATATTTCTAAATAGTCTCTCAGACAGCAGGGATCAGAAGCAGGAGATGTTAATATGTGTAATTGAAAGGTCTTAATGTCTATCTAGGAAGCTCAGGAAACAGTGAGAGACATTCCATTTGATGGTAAGATGCAATTTAGATCTTTAGTTAAGAACGTTCTTGCACAATATGTGGCGTAAGTAGTGGAACTAAGTCGATCTGCATGATGTCCTTGTTATATAGGGGTTTGCATACCTTAAGTTGAGTGATTTCTTTTATTATTCTTTCATCGATACTTGACAAATGTTCACTCTTATGGTAGGGTATAATGACTACTTAATTATGTGTACTTACCATTTCTTGTTTGTAATCCGACAAGCCCTAACAATATTTGTTGTGTGCATAGTGTCATAATGATATGATACTGCAACAAATACATTTCTTCATATGCATGCAGATGGTATATGGACATTATAATATCTTCTAGTGTGAGATTCAGAATTCACTGACTACTTCTCAGCTGAGTTTCGGCAGGAAGTTTCTGCGATGAATGATTGCATGTCACCTGCTCTGGCAACAGTTTCCAAGTTACTGAGCACAGCTATGGGTTACTATGCACTAACACCCAGCCATGGACTGCCATGCCATCCTAACAAGGAAAGCACTCTGTCCAATCACAGACATATATAAGCCTCTCTTTCTTTTGAGAGAGGAAGAGCATCTACATCTGATCACCCACATCTGGAGCCAGAAAAATTCCTGCTGATAAGCCAAGCAGCCCAATCATGTGGTCTGAACTGAAGTGTGCTGGAAGAGTTTTACAGACTGGCCTATCAGAAAATAAGTGTAGGCTGAAATTATCACTAACAAACAGTAATGTTGGGTAGTTTCATTTTTTTTAACTCTGATCTTGATTGCCTTTGCTAGTATTTGCATTATAAGTATGACATTTTTAATCCATATATGAAACTATTCCACAAGTGAAGGTATAATAAATTCTCACAACTATATTTGCCTACTATGGCTTACCTGGATTGGGGTGGGGGGCAAAATCGGATAAGCATCTCTTATTCCCTGCGAGTCATCTGACAGGCACGTTCTCCATTCAAAATGCCTTTCTTTCAAGTGTGCATAGTTTACAGGGAATGCTGTGAGATACCTATCAATTTGTTCTTTGTCTGCAGATACCTGGCTACACCCTTTACTCTGTTTAGGGCTAGGGAAATGTAACCGAATATGCCCTCAAATGAGGTGGAGGTATGAAAAAAAGTCCTCTGCTCATCTTCATTTCTTTCAGTCAGACATAACCGTATATGCCCAAAGTTATTATCTGTTTATAATTGGTGAACTGCTTTGTTGCACCAGTGTGTAATTCAGAATATCAAAACATTGAAGGGGTAACCCTTGGGTCTGTTGACTGTAATGCCATCTTCTTTTTAGGTCGAAGCCTAGCTTAAGACTGCGCACATGCGCAGTGTTGCTGGCGAGATTTAGTGTTATTGGGGAGATTTCACTAGCGGGCTTTAAGCCCCGCCCCTCTTTCCCATTGGCCGGCGTCACCGTTCATGCTGAACGGTGGTCAGCCATTGGGAAAGAGCATACTCTGACGTACACATTTCTGTTTTTTGTCCATCCCACTTGGACTGGCTGCCCCGACTTACTGCTGGTGTAAAAGGTTTGTTATCTCCTTTATGGGTCCAAACAGATGATCCCATAAAGAAGATAATAAACCTTGTACGCCAGCAGGCCGAGGCCGTCCAAGTGGGACGGCAGAAAAACAAGTAAAGTCTACGTCATGGCGAGCGATGCAGCAATAAAACGGAGGACTGTCTTTCATTCAGCCAGTTTGGAGCACAGATTTAACTATCTGTTACTGGTGAAGGTACGGTTTTAAAAAGAGAAAGTTAGACTTGAGCTCTCGTGTAAACGTGCGGACTGATAAAGGTAAAGAGTGAGATTCCCCGCTGATTGACCCAGAAGCAACCTCCTCGCTGTCCAAATGTTTGCTTAATTGTTCCCTCTTTTGTCGGACGCAATTACTGTAAAAAGAAACCAGCAATCTTTTTAGCTGTGTCCGTTGCCATGGGGAAGGGGCCCGCGGGTTGGGCCTGACCCACCGCGCCCCCTCCCCGTGTGAACGCTCGCACCCTGCCCGGCCCCTCGAAGAGCTGGCCGGGCTGCTGACACACACAAATGCTGAGTGATAACGGCTCTTTCTGAAATGAAATGCCGTTGACTTATGGGGGAACAAAAGTCACCTTGTTCGGTTGGCCGTGGGATCTTTCTGTCCCACAATTCCCCCCCCCGCCCACAAGTCCCCAAACAAATGCGTTAGCACTCATACCCATCTCGCTCGCAATCTACACATACCCCACCCCCAAAAACGTGGGGTCCTCTGCCCCCCCTCCGTCGAGAAATAAGAAGTGTGTCACACAGTTCATACTCTTCTTTCGACACCATAAAAATGTTGTGCGATCTTTCTGCCCCAATACCACCACATTGCACAGAAAATGGAGCAATATCGTCTTTCCCTCATCATTTCCCATCTTGCCCCCCTCTCCCCCAAAACTGGTTTAGGGTCCCCTGACCCAACTCCTCCAATTTCTCTCTTTTACCAAAAGCTGTTGGATTTTCTGCCCATCACTCCTCAGAACAAAACAGGGCGGATCTTACTGTCACATCTCCTCTCCTGCCTGGCGGATTTCACACACGCCAGGCAGCCCAAGATGTTTTCCTTCTCTGCTGCCTCCTCCGCCGCCGCCTCCCTCTCGCCGCCGGGCTGCAGGGAGGGCTGTGCCCCAGACACGGGCGGTCAGGAAAAGGCATGGAAGAAAGCCTTTTATCTGGTGAGGATGAAACCGCTGAAGGAGCCGAGCACCAACAACAACAACGTGACCTTTGTCATTCACTGTTACATCGGCAAGGAGATCAAGCACAACTGCAGCTGCGGAGAGGAGGCCCGGGACGGTGAGCGCTGCGGCTGCGTGTGGATTTATGATGCGCCGTGCGGGGTTGTGTTCATCTGCCTGGCGCGTGTGTGTGTGTGCGTGCCTGTTTTTCTGGGAATCCATACGTATGCGACGTGTCTGTAAATGTTTTTCGGGTCTGTGGGTATGAAACTCAGTGTGTGCCTGTGTGCTTCACAAGTATTTGTACTTTGGGTGTATAGAGTGTATAGATGTGTACATTGAGCGCTCAGGTATGTGTGGTGTGCCCGAGTACATGTTTGGAGTTTGCGGGTATATGTGTGTGCTTGTGAGTCAGTAAGTACTTGTGCAATGTGTGTGCGCTGCTTGTGCATGTGTGTTGTGTGCAGGGGCAGTTATGTCTCGCGTCAGTGGGTTTCTTTATTCCTGTACGTGTGTCTGTATTTTTTACGCCTGTGTGCGTTAATATGTGAAGCCTGCTTGTCAGTGTGTTTTGTGTGGAGGAACATGTCCGAGTGTGTGTGTATATATGGAGCCAGCTAGTCAACGTGTCAAGTGTGGGTGGATAGAATTTGTGCGTGTTTGTGTGTAGAGTTAAAATATTGAGTGGCTGTGTTTTTAGCCTGCGCTTGTCAATCACTTTTTGTGGTGTGGTTGTGGGGCGTTCGTGCTTGTTTCGTATGGAGTGCGTATGCCGAGTGGCTCTGTATGTCTGTATTAAGCTTGTCCGTGTTTTTGTGTAGCGTGTTCTGTTGCGTGGCTGTCTGTGGCTGCATGGAGCCTGTACTTGCTCGAGCTAGTTGTGTGGAGGAGTGCAATCGTGTGTCTGTCCAGGCGGGTCTGTGTGTATCAGTCTCCGACAGAGGGTATACAGATACCCGGGTCCAGTCCAGTTAAGTCAAGGAGCGTAGATGTAATAGTGAAGCAGGTACAGTGTGCACCGGGGCCTGGAGATGCGGGGACCCAATCCACCCCAATCAGTAGCTGTTTTTTTAAACTACCAAACCGGGGAATTAAGGGCTAATTTTCTCGCTTGCATTGGGGCACATTGCGCTTTTGTCACAGCTCAGAGTTAAGTCAAGGGAGCCTCTCTGATGGCTTTTGCGCCGCGCTGTCCTGCTAATGTTGTTTTACTGGAGCCTTGGTTTATTAATCTGTGGAGGAGTTGTTTTAAGATACTTCCAGTAAAAATGGGAGTGCTTAGTTGAAATGCTTGAAATGCATTACAATTAATGGCACTATGTTTTATCGTAATCTCTTGTTAAAATAGTGAGCTAATGATAAGCACAGCTGACCTGCTTAATTCGCTGACACTGACCTTGCTAATATTCATCGCAGACTGCGGTTTTCTGGATCAGGGACACCACGTTAAATGGAGTAAAAGGCTCTACGAAGGATAAACCACGTGATTGTTAATTTTGATCAGGAAACACTGGTTCACCTCAGAATGTCAAGGCATGCACACTGACAAGGCCCAGTCTCCAGCCCCTGACATTTATTTCCTCAGTCCCACTGTGAGTCTCATGTTGCCCGACTGCTTCACTTCCATCATTCTACACATTAGCTGATGTACAAACATGACTAATTGTAGTATGTTGGAATTCAAAGTCAAGGCAGTGTTCCGTTGATGTTAACAAAAAAAAACACAACAGAAAATCAATGTTGAATATTTAACAGTTTTCCAATATGACCTCGTTCAAGATGGTGGACTGACTTACAGTGAGCTGTGGAATACCCGTCCCAGTAGGAGTTACTTTTGAGTACAGGTGGGATAGGCGTACATGATTCCGTCATTCTCTTCCAGAGCCCAGCGGGCCGCCACCCATGTAGTCCTCTACATTGTCACGCACTGTTCAGTGCTGTATGGGACTTTGAATGAAAAAAGGGTTCAGAAAGACTCACACATTGACCATTAGTTGCAGTCTTCGGGCCATGAGAGGAGCGGGGTTCTTCCAGGGGTTAAAAGTACTGGAGTTATTTAGATCTTAGTGAAGGACACTTTGAGGGAGGGGATAGAAAATCAAACTCCTGCACTTATTAGCTCGGCAGACAGTCGGAACACCCTACTTTCAGCCGTCCCACATTTTTCCACTTTTTGTGTTGCACATTGTTGTACATCCTCTTCCAGTATTGACAGCAGGCCTGTGCTCCAGGCAGAAATGTAAACATCAGGTCTCCTTTATTTATTAAGCATATTTTTCAACAGTCCTAGGAGGAGGGCGACTTAGCAGCTCGCAAACTTGTGGATGATTGAGTTTGCCCAAATGAATTCCATAACTTAACAGTGGAATTCCCTTAATATTTTTTCAATTTATGCTTGATGGCAATTGTTTCTCCACATTACTGCTCCACTTATGCTGAATGAGTTGCAGCAAAACCTACTTACTAGCCTAGTTTGTGCTCCATTTTTTCTAACTGAATATCTTGATTTGCTTGTCATTTCTGAAGAAGTTTCCATGGCTGCTCCCCATTTTCCTTCAACCCCAACTCCTTCATTTTAGAAACTTAATTTTCTCATTAACTGAAAGCTTACACTCACCTGGGTACTTCTGTCTCCCTCGGCCTATTCCTGCAACCAAACCACTCCACTCTTCCAGTCTCTTAAGTTCCAATAATCCTTCTGTATTGAAAGTTCTTCCTACATGTTCTCTGATCACTGCCACCACTCACGCAATTTGACCCGAATATACAACTGTTAGCCACAATGGACGTCTCGTCGCTCTATACCCAGATTCCACAGCAGGATGGAGTTGACGTGATTAAATGTATCTGGAATCCAGACCCCGTCCACATAGAGTCCCGACCGAGTTGATTGTGAAGTTGGCAGCTCTGGCCCTAAAAAAGAACTTTTTCGTATTTGAAGATGAGATGTTTCTACAAATCAAGGGATCGGCGATGGGCTGTCCATTTGCACCAGAAATGGCCATACTGTTTATGGCCCAGTACGAGGAAAGGTACGTGTTTAACAACAATCCGTACATAGCCCACATTGGGCAATGGCTGAGGTATATAGATGACGTGTGGTGCATCTGGAATGGTACACCACAATCCCTGGAAGAATTCCATGGCTGGCTAAACGATCGAAGTCCAGATATCAAATTCAGCCTGTCGTATGATCATAAAACCATGCCATTCTTGGATGTTGAGATCAAATCCACGCCCGAAGGCCACAAGTCTACTCTGTACAAGAAAAAAACGGACAAAAACAATTGCCTTCATTACAACAGCTACCATCCAAAAAGTTTGCGAAACAATCTACCCTATGGGCAGTACCTAAGGGTTAGAAGGAACTGTTCGTCCACAGAAGACTTCATGATACATGGGGAGGCCTTGACAACCAAGCTGAAGGAAAGAGGATACCCAGCCAAATTGCTCAAACACTCGATGAAAAGAGCGAGATGGACTCCTCGAGAACAGCTACTACAGAAGAGGGACAAACCAAACCTGGATAGGATGGTCTGCGTCACCACGTTTGGACCACATACCAATCCGGTACAAAAGATCATACGGAGCAATTGGCACCTCGTCGAGGAAATCATCCCTGAGATCGGCAAACCGCTGTTTGCGTTGAAGAAAAACAGGAGTATTGGTCAACAAATTGCCCCTACTCGAAGTATTCCGAAAAAGGAAATACAGAGCACACTCTTCAACATGGGACCCGTGAAAGGTCATCACAAGTGCGGTACATGTTCAGTATGCAGCCTCACGATTGAAGGTAGCCATTTCACGGATGGAAAAAAGCATTGGCGCCATGAAGACTTCACGAATTGCAAGACCAAGTATGCAGTCTACGCCATCACATGCCCCTGCGCCAAGGTCTACATTGGCAAAACCACCCAGGAAGTGCGCCAGCGCATAATTCAACATAGATCATGATTAAATAACAAAGTACTGACAGCCCCACTGGTGTCCCATTTTTTGAAGAAGGCACACTCGGTCAATGACCTGAAATGGACTATCCTTGCAAGTATAAAAAATACCCCAGGAGTGGGTGGCGACCCAGATGCACGGTTGGCACAAAAGGAGGCGTACCTTATCCTGAAGTTTAACACTGCTCTGGATTGATTAAATGACTTAAATGAATTCAGTAACCTATAATGATGCACTTGTTTGCCGCTCGCTTTTGCTGCTACCCGTTACTGATCGTGCGACGATGTAAGACCACATCGTTTTGTGGATCAGAACAAAGAGTCTTTTAGCTGCAGGACTAACGCGCTATTTGATCTATTCATGCCTCCTCTATCTCACGAAATATCCTTGACATCCGATGCAAAGATGCTGTGAGAACTACGTCTCCCACGGTGCACCGCGCTGAGCGCGGGGATAAATATCACTAGACACGCCCCTTCCAGCCACGAACGGTCGGTTAACCCTGAGCTGGGTGCCTAATTTCCACGTTCTTGAACCACGAGAGAAAAGTAAGTCATGTACAATGCCATTTGTATTCCCTCTGTCGTAAAAGAAAGGGAATTGGAACGTTGCACTAAAACGCCCGTTCTCTATCCCAACAGCGCACGACTTCAGGCGGCAGCCGCCGCTTGTTCGAGCGGTTATGGAGGGACTCATCCCCGTTAACTGAAGGTATGACTTGATTCAGCATGAACTTTTTTCACCACATCTATGTAACTGATGCGGTTCACTGACAGGAGTTCCCCGTTTTTTCAGCTCTTTCTGATCGGAAATTCGTACAATTCACGTGTGCCGGCACCCCTCCCAGCGATCGCTTTGGGCGCATTACTAAGGTATGTTTGTGATGCGGCTGTCCACCCGCTTAATATAGAGGAAATGTCGAGGCCTGATTCTAATGTAGATCTATACCTTACTTTGATTGCAGGGAATCGATCCAACATCCCAGCCACTAAGGTACCCCGAATTTTTATTTAAGTGTGAGTCTCTGCGAGAAGTTCTTTTAGATTAGCCTCTCTCTGACACAATGTTTGTAATTACTTTGTAGTGACAACGACCCCCCAATCCATGTCCTGATGAGAACCCTTTAACATACCTGGGTTCGAAACGCGTCGACGTTCTTTCCTGCAAGATACCAATGTTGGAAGGCGCAATAGGAATGAATTCATGCATGTTAAATTGTGAATTGACTTCCATGTAATTCCTATTGTTCTAGCACTTGATGTAGAAATGCATTTGGTTTGTTCTTGCAGACGCTAAACAAGTAGGCCAGTGTTTCATACTGCTCGACCACTTGTTTGTTTTATACCTAGGATTGGTGCCTCACAGACTACTCAGTTGTAGGCATATCACAGTTGTCCGTCCAAGGAATGTTTTTGTTTATTTGGATCTCATTGATTGAAAATTCCATTTATTTGTATTACGGTGTTTATTTATGTAATGTATTGTTGATATAATTTGTTGAATGTCTTGGTGTGTCTTTTTGACGCTTTAAAAACTTTTTTCTAAAAACTTTGTATAAAATAAAAAATAATTTCAGACACACGTCTGTTCACCTTGGTAATTTACGGTACCAGGTCGTGTATCGATACCTCAACATAAGCTGTCCGGCCATTTTGTGTGTTTACTTAATTAAGTGCGGTCCAGGCCGGATGGTGACAGGACCCAAGCCTTCCCAGTCCCTTTTACCACTCTAACTTGATCATCATCTTCCAGCCTCGTTCAGTTGTATTTTCACACACCTTTCCTTACTTTCCTTTTGTTTATCACTCACTTTACCAACTATTTGCAATCCCTGTTGACCACTCAATTACTAGCTATAATTGGACTGTGTCATGTAGGCTCTTACCTGAGGAAGGCTACCTTCAGACCATACAAGCTCTCGCAAAACAACACCCTCCAATCCACATACATTAGCACCTGACTCTCATCCAAAGGCCTCAAATGTGCTACATTTTCCCCTCCTCTACTGCCACATCATACCTCAACCACTTCATTAGCTTCCTTAGACTCTCACCATAAATCCCCTTTGTCCTCCACCCAGGTCCAATTCTTTTACATCAAGTAAGAAAAGGGTATCTACAGCTTCAACACTAATAGCTTTGGATGATATTCGACCTTCGGTCTCTCCATTGCTAGAGGTCATCTAGCAATGACATAGGGTTCCCAAATGTTGGTCACATGTTTCTTCTCTCAATACCTGTCACAGCGATTTGCCTTCTCCACAACACACTTTGCACTTTATTATATTATGGATTCATTCTTAATTAATTCTAACATGCTTCCTCCATCCTTCCTTTCTTTCTTCTGGTAATCCATCCATCCATTCCTACAGCTCTCATCTGTCTTTCTCTGACCATCCTTTTGTCCGTCTGACCTCTTATTCCATCTAGCTTTATTTATCTCCATTATTACATCCATGCTTCGCTCCTTCAATTGATCCACCCTTCTCTTTGCTCTTCCTTCCTTCCATCGCTATTCATTCTTCTATTTTGCTTTCTAACAAATCATCTTTGTCTCCACCCATCATGCTTTGCATCCATTTCCACATTCTTCCTTCCATATCTTCCACCCATCTCCTTCTTGCTCTCCACTCGCCCTTCCATCCTTCTTCCGGTCCACCCACCCTTCCCTCCAACCTGTCTCCCTAGTCTTTCCTTTCATGCGCTCGTGCCCCATGTCTCGCCCACTTCAGAGCTCCATTATGCCATTATCTCACAGTGGTTCCAAACAGCTTTTGTTCGGATGCCCTTGGTTGTTGCATATTTTGCAGTTGGGGCTAAATAGGGTTTATTATTTATCTAGGCAAGAGTTTCATGTTTGTGCTTAATTTCTCTACACGTGGGTGCTTAATTTGAGCTGGTGGTTGCCGGCGGGATCCACCAGCACTCAAACTTATTTTCTTTCACAAAGTTTGATCGAGAGCATAAGAGAGAAACACAGAAAAGGAGGATGGAAAGGGCAGAAAAACAGTGACAATGAGGAAGCAGAGACAAAAAAGCGTTGAAAATGCAATAGGTCTCGCCTTTGATTAAGTTAAAGTTATTTGCTTTGCTAATGGTATTCTATAGCAAAGCAAATAGCTTTAACTTAATCAAAGGCGAAATCTATTGAATTTTTAATGCTTGTTTATAACTTGTTCCTTTACCCAAATTGCATATTTTGTGTCCCAGTGAGTGGACTCTCCAATTCTCATAATGTGTGTAAACATTTACACATGGAAAGAACTGAACAGGTTCTTACCCACCAAGATTTATTTAGCCTGGCATTCTACTGCCAGTTTTTGTAATGGACAGGAGAATGCGAAGTCTTCTGTACATTTCATGCTGTACTTGCATTTCGTTCTATATTTGTTTAAGATTGTCATCATGGTACTATATCTGAAATACATCAAGGGATTTTGCTGTTTTCCATAAATCTGCCGAATGATTATTTGGCTGCCTCTGTAATGGTTTGTACTGTTTGTAGTAGGGGCACACATTATCCATACATGGTGCTATTTATCAGAGTGTGCTTGCCTCCTTGCAAAGTTTTCCTGGAGTAAACGACTGAGTAATCACATGGTTTGTACTGTTTGTAGTAGGGGCACACATTATCCATACATGGTGCTATTTATTAGAATGGGCTTGCCTCCTTGCAAAGTTTTCCTGGAGTAAACGACTGAGTAATCACATCTGTTTTACTTTGATTAGCCTATTCAAGCTATCTCACTTGGAGAATCTTGGATACATCTGTCCCTGCTCATTGCAGCCCTATTCAGAGTGGATCGCTCACTAGACACGAAAAAGCAATCCATGGCAGTTTCACACCAACTAGTTCATTTGAGAAGAAATGGTCCATCAACAAATGATGAGCCTTTCCACTTTCAGAGTCAACTTGTTCTTTCAATGGCACAATCTGATTTTGCCAGTCTGTTGTACTCTTGCAATTTCTTTGACTAGTTTGTGCATCAGCTTCAGGCTACCTCATATAGTGAGTCTTCAAAGGCTATTTTGCTCTGACTGCACACTTTTGTGAAAACTGCATTGGCTACAAGACCATGTCAGGCTGCTATTCTTGACTTTATGGAGGTTTCTGACCAATGTTCTCTGGCATATGCACAGTCACATCGTTGTAATGGGCAGTAATCATATGAAATATCTTGCTGAATTTAGTCTAGAACCCTCAACGTTTAATGGCTTATAAGTTTTAGGACAGGCAGAATTATTTGGATTCATGTGGTAAAAAAAGCACACACAACAGTAGGCTCCAGTAGATGCAATTCAACCAGGAAATTTAACTCAGGGTAATCTGTTTGATTCTCTTGTGTGAAAATGAAAGAGCCCTCCACTGTCTGTAGATTTCTCAGATTTGAATTTCCGTTCATCCAAGAGATTATTTGTCATGAATGTGATTTACAGTTGATAAGGGGAAAGCAACAACCCCATAAGTATTATTGACTGTATTCGAGATACTCAAAAACTATTTCTTTATGGGTCTTCCTCAACTTTTAAAAATCCATACTCACTCTTTTAAGATGTGGGAATCATCTGTAGCCCTCATTAAGCCATGTGGAAAGCGGAAACCTTGGCTTCTCTCCTCTTTCTTTTTTTTTGCAGACGTTGCTCATTGGAAGTTAGTGCCCTATGTGTATCAGCATGACAAAAGCAGACATCTTTGACTAGAAAATAAATGTGAATTATCGCTGGTTTCCTCATCACATGTTATTTTTGAAAAGATCCTTTGTATGGGTCTAAGGAAGCAGAGATTAAGAAGTATACTTTTTGCCATTGTGGTGTCTATGATAAACTAAATGTATGAGTGCCTTAATTTATACGGCCTATCTAACCTCTTGTTTAGCCTTGTCACTTGTGTGGTTAAAAGTAACTGAGGCAAAGTAAATGTTGGGGAGTGGAGGCCTCTGATTTTTAAGTCCTGCTGTGCAAGAATGTGTTTCTGTTTCTCCTAACTGTGATGTAAGCAAAACATGAGTCTTGAAGAAAGGAAACTAAAGCCTAGGAGTACTTAAGTCACTGCAGTGAGTAATGTGACTATAATTCTAGGATTAACACCATTAGCCTATGGCAGAGCTTAATTTGCCTTTTCTAGGGATCTTCATACTTCAGAAAATGCAAATCCGATTGAGGGGATTTTCAAATTCATCGTGAATGTGGGGGATATTTCAATAAGTAGGGAAAGGCGAATTTAAAAAACAAATTATATATACTACTAGACATTGTAGATAATGTGCTCTGCTGGTACTGTGCACAGACACTGAAACAATACTGACATTATGAAAGAGGAATGTTTGACTGTTAATTTCCAGACAACAAGAAGAAAAAAGGAGAAGGTCACTGCAAAGAAAGAGGTAATGATGGTGTCAATAAACCACTCCTCTAAAAGAAAAGACATCGAAAACCTATGAGCGGGGAAGATTAGCATGTTAAAGATTTTGTGTGAAAGAGAAATTAATTCACTTACTACACACTTTATAATGGAGTCGAAAGGCAGGTATCTCAATGAAACACTGGTTCGTGTTCAGGCCAGTGAAACAAAATCCAAGCTTCGAGACACCAAACGCAAGGCCTGTTAAAGGAAAAAAGTGACAAAAAATAATATGTGACAGTAACTGAAAGTCAGCAAGTATGATTCAAAACATTTTGAACAATCCTCCATCATGAAATCTTCTCTGAACACATTAATATTTGAATATAGGCTGCATCCCAGAGCACATTTTAATAAGTAATATCTAATGTATGAAAATGATCTTAAGAAGAAAACAAAACTTGCATTAAGTAAACACACATTTTTCTGTCTTTTTTGTAAATGGTGATTCACAGTTACATTTTGACACTGGAAACAATAATTAGCTGAAAACCCATTTACACCCCACCACCCCCCACCCCACCCCGTCTCACTCGGCCCTATGAAGAAAAGAAAAGTAGAAAATGGTGCACATAGCCATCAACCCAGACATGGGAACCACTTTTGGGATCTCATTGTGCCCCAAAGATGGATGGGGACACCATCATTTGATTTCTCATTGCTCCCCCCCTTGTCTTTGTACCAAATGTCAAGGTTCAACAGGAGTTAACTGACGGATCAATGTCAGTGTATGAAATGATCATTGATTTCCAGCCTTAGATGGAAAAGTGTGAGTCAAAAATAAAAACAAGTGTTTGAAAGCAGTGGAGAAAGGTTGGCTCGCTGTCAAACAGGCCAATAGTGAGCCTCTAAACCTTAAATGTCTCAAGTTTGATTTTGTCAGTTCTCAGAGAGAAACCCTTCAGTGCATCAGAGTGGTTCTAAGGTGTAGGAATGGCCTTCACTGGCACTATTGCCGAGATGGAATCGAAGGAAGATGCATCATTTCTTCCCAGCCTATCCCTCCGGCAAGCTCCTTCTCTCACTTATTCTATGTGTGGAGCATCACTTGTCATTTAGAAGACACGCCACACTTTTCAAAATCTGTGTTCCACTTGATTGTTATAGAAATCTTGTCTTGCATGGGTTAAATAGTACTGATTAAAAAACAATCACTTACTTTTTTTTCAATCCGCAAGGAAACATGGTAGAATGCCTTGCGCCTCATTATAAAGTCTCTTCGTTTGGGCCCCTCAAGCCCATTTCCTTTTCACCATCCTCTCAATTTCATATTAACAGTAATTCCAAAATGGGCAGATTTCATGGGAATAATGAGGTGTCCCAGAGAAAAGATGAATTCATTTGGAAATCAGTAATTACTGGTTTCAGACTTATCAATATTTTCCAGGTTCATTGTCTTTTCCGAATCAGCCATAATCTCCAGGGGAAATTTTACTGGGCCTCATTAACAGAAGTTACTGACCTCTTCACAGTTAACACTTGTAATAAGGCCCTCAATGTTACTTTGTAAGACCTATCTTTAGCAGCACAAACTAGACAACAAACAATATAGACAGTAGAAAAAAATCAACACTCCTGCTCTCCGACCAACTACAAGCCCTTTGGTTATGGGGTTTCAAGTATAATTTTATTCTACAGATGATGTTACTTCCTTAAAATAAATAGTCATCACAGTTACCCATGATATTTTATGTTTTTTTCGCTGAATATCTACCATCAGTACTGTCTCGATCACATAACATAAAGTTAAGCCAGTATTGTGTGTATTTGTGGACATGAAATGTATTTTATCATTATCTTTCCAATTTGTGTTTGGCACAAGATATAAGCTGCTGAGAAGTGTACTCATTTGTTTAACTGTTCTTCTATTATGTCTTACAGTTTTATGTAATCTGACTCTATTGACTCACTGACCGTATTGTTGTTTTTTTTTCTCATAGTATCAAACTCATACCAAACACTCAAAAAGGATCTATATATACTCCCCTTATTATTGTTTCCTACTCGGATGTTCAAGTGCAGAAGCAAAAAATGCAGACCGTTGAGGTATGTTCTTATTATGTCACTTTTTTTTGTTTGTTTGTTTCGTAACTGGTATTTTCAGAAGTTCCGTTTTCTAGATAAAGACAATAATAAAATAAAATAAAAATATTGGGGTTAGTGACTGAATATAACCTTTCTTGATTTATGCAGTATACCTATGGTACATGTTGTGCACCTCTGGTTCATTAATGTTTTATGATCACTCAGTATTTGTTTTATAATCTGTTTTGCTTTTCAAGCACTCAGCACTAGCTGGTTGCATGGTGTTGTGTGTATGCATTTATAATCATGAAAAACAATGCAGTCTAAAAGTGTTGAACATCTTTATAGTGATTTGCTATAAGTTGCACATGTGCAAACAGAAAAAGTGTAGAGATTGTCAACATTGTCAGTTTATCAGAAATGCTTAAGAATAAAAAATAAAAGTAATGTGATGGCACGGGGGAAGTGCCCTTGCCTATTAAATACAGTACAGCATGGTGCCCCATTATGTAAGCAGTGGCCTGATCAGCAGAACTTTGCTGTGTGACCGTGTTAAGCTGCACAGTAGAACACTTGTTGCACCCTTGGGCCTTGGCAGTTAGACCAGTTACTCCCTGCGTGTCTTAAAGAATATCCTCAAGAGAGCTGATCAAGGTATGAGGTGGATTGATATGGTGCAGAGACTACTGCATGCCTTTTCCCAAGCCTGCCTTAGGATGATGGCAGATTACTGAAGGTTTAGTCAAGGGTGTCCCTTTTGTATGAGACTCCTTAAATTTGTTATTTGTTGGTAATATGTTGCTGACTTTCAAGGGCATCACAAATGCACACTTGTACGCAAAATGTGGCGAAACCCTCAGATAAATATTTAAGGGGCATGGGCTTCACAGATGTTCTCAACAATTCCTCATCAAATCATTCTTTGTTGACTACCAAAACCACCCAAGAGTTAATAAAGTCAAGCATACAACAGGGGCAGTGGCAGGATTTGTAAGTAAGTAACCTTAATAAATATGGCCACACAATTAGTAATCAAATTTATTTGATACATTTTGGATATACATTGGTGACAGCATCAAGTATTGATCACAAGTGTGTTCAAGGTGAACAGATAGTTCTTGTGAAGAACAAGTAAACGGTGCAGAGTGGAAGACATAACAGAACAATAAACAATGAAAAGGACAAATGAAAACATATTGTGCATGAATAGAGCATGTCCAATGTTTCAATAAAGTACCACGACACAATAAACATCCATTTATCGGCCTGTGTGTGTTGACGGCGTTTTGACCTTCCTTGGTTTGAGGTCATCATCAGGACAAAGGAAGCACAAAAAATATGATTGCTGCCTGGGGAACAAATGAACAATGATTCAACTAGGAATTTGGCTGTAAGTAAAGGAAAAACAGATTTGTTTAGCCATATCTGAGGTACCTTTAATACATTCAGCAAAAGGAGAAGAAAGGAATTAATCTGATCAAAAGAAGACAATATAGGTATTTATCTGAAAGGAAAATGCTGTATGTAGACGACGTGCCACCATTAAAACAGCCAGTGCGAGAAACCCAAACCCATCAGTGATTTTAAATTAACGGTCATGTGCGTGAAGTGAAATGAAAATGGTCAAAAGACTCATTTGGGCTACTGTGAAGCCCCTAATAACTAACTCCAGCTCTGACAATATTCAAAGAAAGCACGTTCTCAGCTATACCATTAAAATAAAATGCCGTGCCTGTATTAAGTATTGATGAGATATCACAATATCACACTGAAAGTGTAATGACTGCAAACTTTTCAGTTTTAAAAAAATAGTCCCTCATGAATTCGAAAGGAGGGGGAGGGGGGCAATTTTATGATATTTATGTTTCCCTTGTCTTCATTGTTTTATTTTGCTGGCAGTTTCACTCATAGTCGTTAAAATGTCACTCATAATTACACTGAAATTACTATGTGTTCACCCTGCACATTTAGCACACCTATGATCAGTATTTGATGCTGTCAAGAATTGGATATCCAAAATGTATCAAATACATTTGATTACTATTTTTTTGTTCTTGGCGTTTTCAGAACCACGTGAATTATGCAACGCGGGTTTCCTACTTGTTGCTTGATACACAAGCAGAAGCCAGGTACCAAAGCTTAGCCAGAGGCAAAGGGAAAAAACTGAATTCGGGGGCAATAGCTATCTGCAAGCCAGAAAACAACATTCAGTCACCACAACAATGGCACCCTTAGCCCTATGGGGAGGTTCATCGGTAAATCTTACAGAAGGCCCCAGGGGAATAGGATGCAGCAGCCAACCCCACACAAATGCCAGGACCAGGAAAGTCATGGAAGGAAACAAGCCCAAATCATGGCAATCATGCATGCCACCCATCAAGGCATGCACACCAAAACAGGAGTAGAAACAAAGCCACTCAAGAACCGACCAGAAAACCAGCCCAGTGCTGTTAAAACCTCATCAATAAACAGTCCGAGTGTGTTGCGTGATAAACTAGATCACCATACCCAAAAAGCAGCATGCTGGAGTTCTGCACAGAAGCAAAAAAGGATGGGGTGAGTGAGCAGCAAGCCCCAACTTCAAGACTGGTACCAGGAGAAGAAACACTCCCAGGGCATGCCTAATACAGGGCAGGGACCACAACCAGACCACACACAAAAATGCTAGGCAAATATATCACACAAGTGGTGCACCAATGAAAGGAAGGATCCAGAGGGTGCGCTAACTCCCAAGCTAAAGTCCCAACAGCTTCACCCCAAATACAAAATTAAGGACCACATACTGGCAAGGCATTAACACCTCTGCTCATATTATGCAGTCAACACTGGCGGCAAGGGCACCATACTGGGTATAATGCACTAGAATCAATGTGTCCCCTGCAGCTTAATATGCATTGTCCTGCAGAAAGACCTCCTACAAAACAAAAGGGGGCTGAGTGCAGGTGACCACTCGGGCAAACGCATGTACCAGCAAAAAGGTCTGCCCAAGTCATCCCAGTACACCCTCAAACAGCCACAGACAAACTGGGGAGTGGAGGTAAGTAAATACCAACCAAGGAGGTGGGGAAAAAAAGAATAAACCTCAAATCCAGCAAAGCAAAAAAGGCAAACATACAGTGGAAACAATTGCAGGGCCTCCCAGCCTCAACCTCTAAGAAATTAGGCTACTTATGCCCCTACCAATGCCATTCGATGTTATTGCTAATCTACAATATCTGAAAGAAACAGGTTAGTGTTAGATTCCTTACCTTAGAATATCCCCAGGCGTCAGACTGGATCCGGAAAGTTTTGCGTAGCAGTTCCCCTGCGTGTCGGTAGGCGTCGTCTGCGGCTCTGCGTCCGTCGTCTGCGGGATGACGTCGTCGGAGTACTTAGACGCCGCCCGCACGTGCTGACGTCAGTTTTTCTTTTTTCCGTGCCAGCAAGCGCAGATCCGGGAAGAGCAGTACTCCTTAGTCACTTTTTGAATGAACTTTTTTTGATCTGTTTTGGATCTTCTCGGGTCTTTTATCGACTCCGGTGCCGGTAGGGAAGCCCGGGTTCAAGCCCTGTGACGACTGTAACCGACTGATGTCGGTTACCGACCCCCACGGTCAGTGCCTTTATTGCCTCAGGGCCGACCATGATGACAAGTCGTGCCCGACTGCCGGGCCCTGACGTCGAAAGCTAGGCGGGAGCGGTCCCATAAGCGACTCGAGATCCGGCAGTCGGCCCCGCGCCGCTCGAGGTCCCGGTCCAGGAGGAGGTCGAAGGACCGGTCGCGGGGCCACAGTCATCACAGCTCGGTGAGTCGACACCAGTCGTCGGGTTCAAAGTCCTCAGGTAAGTCAAGGCACAAGAAGTCGAAGAAGCGACATCGCTCTTCTGACTCCCCCCCGGCGCTCGCGCGACGCGGCCGGGGATTCGGGCGACACCGCCCACGCGGCTCCGCCAGGGCTGAACGCGACCCCAAGGAGATCAGCGCCTTCCTCACGGCCATGAGGTCGCGCTTTACTCCGTCGGGCCCCGTTGAGGTGCCTTTGGGCCCTGCGGACCCGTCTGGGAGCCCAAGCGGGCCGGTGGCTCCGGCCCCGGCCCCTGCGCCGTCGGGTGCTTCGGCCCCTGCGCCGACTTCGGTCCCAACGCCGCAGGATTCCTCAGGATCCAGGCCTGGATCAATGTCTACGCCGGTCGACCTTGTGACCCCTCCGCTGGGGTCATCACCAAGGGTGTCGCCCCTGGCGCCGTTCTTGGGCGGCGTTGTCCCCGATCCCCATCCCGGTCCGGATCCGGTGTCGGACCGGCGCCGTCTTCGACACCGATAGGTGAGCCTTTCACCGACGATCCGCCTCCATCCTTTCTTCCTGACTTTCAGGATATGGAGGATGAGGGAGATTGGGAGGGGTCTGAGGACCCTCTGGCACTGCAGTGCCAGTTGAGTCAGGACTGGACGGACGAACTTGGGGAAGCCAGTGGTCTGGACACTGCGCCCAACACTGGTTTTGTCTCCCCTCCTACCGCGGCTACGGAGGAGGGGGCTGTGTACAGCGTGGTGTTGACTCGGGCAGCCAAGGCCTTGGCTCTTGAGCTCCCAGTCGCGCCCGTGAGGACTAACCTCCTCACTGAGGAACTCAAACCGCAGGAAAGCTCCCCGGAGCATCTCCTGCCGTTCAACGAGGCCCTCACGGACGTTCTGTTGGGCACCTGGTCCAAGCCCTCCACAGGTCTCCCTGTGGATCGGAACGTGGCCCGACGCCACCGCCTGGCTCCGGGTGACCCCAGTTTCCTGTCTGTTCACCCCACCCCTGAGAGCCTGGTGATCCAGGCCTCAACTCCCCAGACCGCATTCCCGACCGCCCCTCCGGATCAGGAATCCAAAAGTTACGACCAGTGCGGTAAGAAGCTGTTCTCCTCCCTGAGCTTGGGGTTGCGGTCTGTCAACACCGCCTGCCTTTTGGGCTGTTACTCCCACTCTTTGTGGGATACGGTTGCGGAAGTGCTGCCACAATGCCCAGCAGAGGTCAAGGCAAAGCTAACACAGGCCCTTGTGGAGGGAAGGGACGCAGCACGATATTCTATTCGGTGTGGACTGGATACCACGGACTCGCTAGGTAGGGCGATTGCAACGACGGTGGCGGTTCACCGTCACGCCTGGCTGAGGTCCGCCAACTTTTCAGGCGATGTCCAAGCATCCCTTATGGACATGCCCTTTGATGGCCGTCGCCTTTTTGGCGACAAGGCGGGCAGCGCTGCGACTTCTGCAGAAGGAAGTTACGGCCCTCTTGGCCAAGGCGGCCGTCGAGCGCGTTCCTGGGCCAGATATAGGACGTGGTTGATATTCACACTACTTTCTGGTAC
Source organism: Lissotriton helveticus (assembly GCF_964261635.1). Taxonomy (NCBI): domain Eukaryota; kingdom Metazoa; phylum Chordata; class Amphibia; order Caudata; family Salamandridae; genus Lissotriton; species Lissotriton helveticus. The sequence continues at coordinate 450,036,090 of NC_136063.1, read as the reverse complement.
CCGAGAAGCGCAAAGGAGGCCTACGCCCTATCTTGGATCTAAGGAGCGTCAACGGCTTCCTTCGGAAGGAGAAGTTCAAGATGCTGACTTTGGCTCAGGTCCTAGCCGCCCTAGACCCAGAAGACTGGATGGTAGCACTGGACTTGCAGGATGCGTATTTCCACATCCCCGTCCTGCCGGCCCACCGGCGATACCTGCGGTTCACGGTAGGCCATGAGCACTTTCAGTTTACCGTGCTCCCCTTCGGCCTTACCAGCGCCCCACGGCGGTGGTCGCAGCTCATCTGCGCAGATTAGGGGTTTCAGTCTTCCCCTATCTCGACGATAGGTTGTTGAAGGCGGGCTTGCCCCAAACAGTCGACTCCCACCTCCAGACTACGGCCGACCTCCTGCACTCGCTGGGGTTCCCCATCAACGTGCCGAAGTCACACCTGTGTCCCTCTCAGAAGCTCCTCTTCATCGGAGCGGTTCTAGACTCAGCGCAGTGTCTGGTTTATCCTCCCGAACAGCGGGTTCGGCAAAACTACAAGCCAGAGGACCTTAACTCCTATAAACTTATATTCTCCTCCTATAAAAACGCCATCACAGCAAAAAAGGCAGAATACTATGAGGGCAGAATCCAGCTAGCCGAAAATAAGCAGAAAGAAACCTTCAAAATGTTGAAAGAACTTAGCCAAAAAGCGGAGGCTAAGGTATCAGCCCCCCCTACAGACTGCAATGCTTTTCAGGCCTTCTTTCTTCAAAAGGTTGATAATTTATTAGAAATAGAGAATTCCTCAATTAACCAGGGCTCTAGCCCTCAATTAATAGCCTCCCATTCTCCCGTGGCCCGTCTCACGAAAATTCCCCTTCTGGACGTTCAATCTCTCTACCCTCTTATGAACTGTGTGAAATAAGGTTCTCCAGCAGATCCCTGTCCTCCGAGAATCTTTCAACTGGCTGCCTCTAGCCTAGGAGGCCATATTCTTAAGCTACTAAATGCCTCCCTGGAAACAGGCTCTCTACCTCCTGCGTTGAAAGAGGCTAGAGTTATTCCCTTACTTAAAAAGCCAGGAGCGGATGCCTCCATCTTTAAAAACTACAGGCCAATTTCCCAGCTCCCATATCTAGCTAAGGTACTTGAACAGCATGTCCTTAAAACACTTTCGACATTCTTTGAGGAACATAGACTGCTACACTCCAGACAGGCTGGCTTTAGAGCTCATCACAGTACTGAGCTGGTGATGCTATCGCTTCTGGATGAGCTGACGGTCATGACTGACAAGAAAGTATCGAGTGCCCTGATTTTATTAGATCTGTCAGCGGCATTCGATACAGTCAGCCATAAAACCCTCTTATCCCGACTCGCCAGCGTGTGCATAGAGGGACCCGCCTATCAATGGCTTAAATCCTTCCTGTCCAACCGGACCCAGAGGGTGCAGCTAGGTGCTCAGGTTTCGACCTCTGGCTCCCTGACTTGTGGTGTTCCGCAGGGCTCGGCGTTGTCCCCTTTGCTCTTCAATTTATACCTACAACCGCTGGTGGAGAATCTGGCCCAACTGGACTGCCAGGTCTTCAATAACGCAGACGACACTCAGCTCCTTGTATGGATTAACAACTCCACTCTAGCTCAGGAACACATACAAAAGGTATTACGTTTTACAGTGCGGTGGATGACGGACAACTCACTCAAAATAAATCCAGATAAGACGGAAATTCTGGTTGTCCTACATATCAATAGCCCATGGTGTGATCTGTTTTGGCCACGAGAGCTGGGAGTCGCCCCTACCCCAGTCCCAGTGGTAAAAAGTTTGGAAATTAAAATCGATGCCGAACTGTCAATGAATAACCAAGTGTCTGCAGTGGTTGGTACCTGTACAGGGCTTATGAGGTGCTTACGGAAACTTGTTCCCCTCATCTCTACAGCTTCTCTAAAGGCAATTGTATCTGCTACAATAATGTCCAGATTGGATTATGGGAATGCTCTTTATATTGGACTTCCTTGGAAACTGACGAGAAGACTGCAGGTTGTGCAGAACGATACGGCACGCCTTATCTTTGATTTACCACGACGGGCCCACTGCTCACGAAACTACACTGGCTCCCTATTAGGCAGCGAGCAGTTTTCAAGGGTCTCTGCATTGCCCACGAGGCCATTTATGGTCAAGCCCCGTCCTACATCAAGGACCGTCTGACAAATTACATCCCTGCCCGGACTCTCCGTTCTTCTGTAGCCTGTCGTCTGGTTACCCCACGCGTCCACTCCACCCTTAAAGGGGGCAGAGCTTTTTCCACCGCGATACCACAGCTCTGGAACAACTTACACGAATCCCTGCGCAGGGAACCAGCCCTCCTTCCTTTTAGGAAAAAACTCAAGACCATCTTATTTTTGGAGGCACTGACCATGAAATAACTCGCTCACATCAGCTCATATGCACTGTTTGTTGTGAAACTCCCCCCTAGAAGCGCGAAGAGACCTGATGGTGAACCGGCCGCTATATAAAAATTACTTAACATAACATATTCAGGCTCTGATTCCGGTCTTTCAGCCTTTATCCCGAGTCTCGGTCAGGTTGAAGCTGCGGCTCCTGGGGCTGATGGCCTCCTACATCCTTCTGGTGCATCACGCCCAGTGGCGGATGCGGGCTCTGCAGTGGGACCTGAAGTTTCAGTGGGCACATCATCAGGGCAACCTGTCCGACCACATCCGGATCTCGGAGGGCACTGCGAAACAGTTGTAGTGGTGGCTCACGAACCGTGATTAGGTCAGCCGCAGATCTCTCTCCCTTCCCCAACCGGAGCACGTAGTGGTGACAGATGCGTCCCTCCTGGGATGGAGGGCCACATGGGAGAGAGGGAGATCAGAGGCCTCTTGTCTCCGGCGGAGTCTCTGCTCCACATCAACCTTCTGGAGCTGCGGGTGATCCGACTTCAACTGAAAGCATTCATTCCCTCTGTCAGGGAAAGTGTAGTGCAGGTGTTCACGGACAATACCACTGCCACTGCAACAAACAGGGCCGGGTGGGGTCGTGGACCCTTTGTCAGGAGGCTCTGCGCCTCTGGAAATGGCTGGAACACCAGAGGGTGGATAGGCAACAGTGCGCTAAGGCCAAGTGGTTTCACTTGATTTTGCTCGTGGAACATCAGGGCGTCACCCTGGTGGTTCAACACCTAGCAGGTTCCCTGAACGCCTGGGCGGACGAACTCAGCTGCAGGTGCATGATGGATCACGAATGGCGTCTGAACTCTGACGTGGCACAAGGCCTCTTTCGACAGTGGGGAGAGCCTTGGTAAGATCTATTCGCCGCTGAGAGAACGCGCAATGTCATCAGTTCTGCGCGTTGGAATTTCCAAGGTGGTACTCGCTCGGAGACGCTTTTCGTCGCGAGTGGAGCTGTGGTCTGTTGTCGGCTTTCCGCCTATACCACTTCTGCCCAGAGTGCTGAAGAAGATCAGGCGCGACCGGGCCCAAGTCATCCTTGTGGCTCCGGACTGGGCACGAAGATACTGGTATCCTGAGCTACTCAGCATGTGAGTCAATCCTCCGATTCGTCTGCCTCTTCAGGAGGACCTTCTGTCGCAGCAGCAGGGGACGGTCCTCCACCCGAACCTGTCCAGCCTCCACCTCCATGCGTGGAGATTGAGCGGCTGCAGTTGATGCCATTTGACTTGCCTCCTGAAGTATGTGATGTGATTCTGGCAGCTAGGCGTCCCTCCACAAAGTCGGTATACGCCTGCAGGTGGAAAAGATTTGTGGCATGGTGCACAGCAAAGGCTGTGGATCCTCTCTCTGCCCCCCTTTCAGAGGTTCTCCTCTTCCTTCTTTCTCTGGCCCAGCAGGGCTCTGCTCTGGGCATTCTTAAGGGCTACCTCTCTGCCATTTCTGCCTTCTTGAGGGTTCCTGATCAGCCTTCTCTTTTCAAGTCCCCTATTGTTAATATATTCTTGAAGGGCATCACGCACATGTTCCCTCCTGTTCCTTTTGTGATGCCTCAGTAAGGCTTGAATCTTGTTCTTACATTTCTGATGTGCGCTCCTTTCGAGCCACTTCACAATTGCCCTCTTCGTCTTCTTACTCTTAAAACTGCATTCCTGGTAGCCATCACCTCTGCCAGGAGAGTGAGTGAGCTCCAGGCTCTTTCTTCTAAGCCTCCTTTCCTTTCCGTCCATCTGGACAAAGTTGTGTTGAAAACACGTCCTTCTTTTCTGCCCTAGGTGGTTACAGCCTTTCACATCGGGCAGTCCATCACCTTGCTCACCTTCTTTCCGCCTCCGCATCCTTCCAAGGAGGAAGAGAGGCACCACCGTCTGGACCCAAAACGTGCACTCTCGTTCTACCTTGATCGCACATGCCAGTTTCGGGTGGACGACCAGCTCTTTGTTGGTTACGTGTGCGTGAAGAAGGGACGGGCGGTGCACAAAGGGACCATGTCTCGGTGGGTCGTGTTTTGCATCAAGGTCTGTTACTTCTTGGCTAAAAAGGAGCCCCCTGTTGGGCTGAGGGCCCATTCCACTCGGGCCACAGCGGCTAACACTGCCCTGGGTCGGGGAGTCCCCTTGCAGGACCTCTGTCAGGCAGCCACGTGGGCCTCGCTGCACACGTTTGCTAGACACTACTGCCTGGACAGCCAAGTCCGGAGAGATGGCTTTTTCGGCCGTTCCGTTCTCCAGGACTTTCTGGTGTGATCTTGGTCCGCAGACCCACCACCGGGGTTGGTATTGCTGGGGTATCTATTCTAAGGTAAGGAATCTAACACTAACCTGTTTCTTTCAGATGAACAAGTTACTTACCTTCGGTAACGATATATCTGTAAAAAACAGTAGTTAGTGTTTGATTCCTTACCGCCCCACCCATCCTCCCCGTTCTGCGGACCGATATCTAGGGTTAAGGTGTTTCCCTTTGAGGGCCCTAGTTTTATGGCACCAGTGTCGGTCTCTGGCATGGCTCTGCGTTCCTGGTGCGGAAAGCTATGTACAAGAACTGACGTCAGCGCGCGAGGGCGGCGTCTAAGTACTCCGACGACGTCATCCCGGCGACGATGGACGCGGAGCTGCAGATGACACCTACCGACGCGCAGGGGTACTGCTACGCAAAACGTCCGGATCTAGTCTTACTCCTGGGGATATTCTAAGGTAAGGAATCGAACACTAACTACTGTTTCTACAGATATATCGTTACCAAAGGTAAGTAACTTGTGCGTTAACAGTATGCTTCGATTGTCATGCAAATGTTTTGGATGTTACTTTACTAAAAATAATAAATATCATTTATAAAAAAAAACAACTCTAAGCAATGAGGCAGTGAGAGAGAACATAGACTACACAGCTGAGAGTACCCCTTCAGCAACAGTCCTGAGCAGGACATGCCCTAAGGGGTAGACATCCACTGGTCCTAAGTTCCCAACCACCGAAAGAACTCACAAGAAGTGGAGGGTTGCAGACCGGAAGTGGCCTGAAAATGCAACTAGAGACCTGCATTTGGTTCACAACCTAGAAAGCATGAGCATGGATGACAAGACATCCAAAAACGGGAGCCCCAAGTATGGTCCCTCTCCCAAGCCTCATGAAAGGATTGGAAGAAGAATAGATAGGCCACAGAAAAAGAGGGTCGGACACCAACCCAGAACAAAAACCGACTTTGCGAACATAAAGCCAGCCAGCCTGTGGAGCCCAGGGAATATCCTCATTAGGTTGCATGTGCCCATCACACCACACATTCCCAGAGCCCATCTGGAAGGAGGGCAGTTCACATTAACAGAAGAGCAAGGTATTGCAACAGCTCAGTTCAGAAAACCTGCCTCCACCATGGGGTTTGCTTCCGGATATAGATCATCAAAAATAAACGTGATGTTCTGTATGGATAATCTCCTACATTTAGGTGAAAGTAGAAGAACTTCTTACTTTACTCTGACTTTCATGCCCAGGAGTATCCTTTACAGGATGTACTAACCCTCCACCTTCGAGGTATTATGCTACATGCACAATATAAAGGTTAACTGTACCCGGTAATTGTAAGTAACAAAAAAGGCCTTTCAGTCCAAATGCCTTTATGTAGGTTGTGGTGAATCCACTACCTAGAGGTCAGTTTAAGGAATCCGACCAATTGTTGATCTTTCTAGTCCATGCTGGCAAACACAGGGGCAGAGATTTACAAATGTAAGATTTCGATGTGTGAATCTTTTCTGGATTCCCATGCTGTGCATTATTCCACCATCTAGAGGTTGGGTCGGGAATTCTCCTTTGTTATTAGTCCTTCTCTATTTGTTTTTTATGTTGTTGTTGGGCATCGATTGTCCGACAATTCGGTGCCTAACCCTGCCTCTCCTGAAGTTATACACCCTCCCTGTAAGCTTCCACACATGGTCGCCATCTTCAGATTCTTTTTTTCCACTGTTGGGTCTAGAAGCATTTCTGAAGGGTCTCCAGTCAACGAAATTAAGAAGGTGCTTGAAAGTTAGTCAAGGAAGAAGCAGAAGTACTGGAGAAGACTACTGAAACCGCGTATCAATTAACGACTTATCGCAACTGTTCTGTGTGAAATGTAGAACACAGCCTTCCAACTCTGCCCAAAATGGCATCATAAATGTGCACAAAAGGATAACCATCAGGTGTGCAATATTCCGCTAGACCACAGGAGCGACAACTATGAGGCATGCGCAGACTTCAAGCCTAAGACCTTAAAGGCGAGAAACAAACCGAGACAAGTGCACTATGCCGCATGCAGGGGCAGAAAGAGACTCTGTTGCTGAGAGACCTGGGGTTGTCGAGTGTGGAGGAAGATAACATCGCCGAAGTTGCTGAAGGAGAGGAATCAGACCCTAAAATGAATATCATCGGCGAAGAGAAAGAGCAGCAAAAACACAGGGAGAAACATTTGCAGGTAACGTTGAAAAACGAGTGTGGGCAAGTCTCGAACAACAGATTCAAAGTCACAAAGAGCTGCCTTGGTGTTGAAGATCTTGCTGAAGGCAAGCAGAGGCCGAACGAGTCCCTTGGGTCCCACAGCAAGGACACCGCAGGTGGTTGAACCACCGGGAACACGATTGAAGTAGAGAGAGCCCGGAAATGGGGTGGATCAATACCCTAATGCCGGAAGCCTCAATGGCAAAGAGGAAATTGACTGCTACGTGTGCCGCCGGAGACCCGGTGGTCGAGATCGAGCACAAGATGAGTCATCTCAAAGCCGAAATGACTACATTACTTTACAAGGAAAAAGAGATTGATGCTTCTCTGCAAGAATTTTGAATTCTGCCGAAAAGTTTAACAGGAAATCCACATCCAGACTACGAGCCAGAAGAACTGACGTCCCCAACAACCCCAGTACTACAGGTAGAGGAAGAGAACAAGAAATCTTCAAAGAGGACAATTCTGAATCCCAGGGCATGTTCCAGGAGACAGAGGGGCCGGAATACGTCGAGACACAGTGGCAGTCCTTGAAACAGATTCTCCTGAGTAGGGGACAATCATGTATCCCTCGAGGCCTTCACCTCCGGACTAGTGTGCAATGTAACATCGGTTAATAAAAAGGGCAGCAGACAATTATGGTAAGAAACTGGAAGAAGAAAGATCACAATCATGTGTCCTTTTACAGACATTGTTGCTTTCCCAAAGTAGAAGCCAATACCTACCCATACTCCCCAATACTGTATCATGGAAAAGAATGCTTTAAGGAACCTGCGACATGCAGGTCGGTAACACCAAGGGGCGAGAACAAATATAAATACTCCGCAGAAGACCCACCGTACAGTTGAGGAACTTTACCAGCAAACTCTGTTATTGGTGGCATGGCCAAAAAGAAGGCAAATGTCCCAACAGTATCCAAACTTAAAAGATAGACATGGTGGTGAGAAAGTTTGAAAGGGGAGTGGCAACACAGTGGTGCATAGCCAATTCAAATGCCCTGCTCAATAGGATGCATATCAGCACTGGGACAAAATGGCAGAGCTGATGAAACATCTGCCTGAACAATACCAAAGAGGGAGGGAGCGTGGCTTTACGGTCCAACATGGTGGACGTGCCTTAGGGAAGCTCCCTTAGACCAGCGAAATCCTACATTAATCCTGCCAGATAGACTCACCTGCCCCTAATATACACCCACTCCAGTTCCTCAAGCTTCCCGGTTGGAGCAACCGGGATGCCCTCCTGGGGCAACAATCAGCGCTGCTGGGCGGCCAGCTGTCGCAGATGAGCCGAGGCCCGGTGTGCTGGCCTAGGCATGGCTGGTGTGCCCGGGTGAGTGGAGTGCTGCCGAGAAAGCTGCGGAACGTTCCGATGTTACCTGGAGCAGATCCCTGCCGGCCATCGTATGGGGGCCTCCCCGGGAGCAGCGACGTATCCGGCTCGAGGACCCGACTTCCCGGTGCTCCCATCGGCCCCCTTACTGGATCTCGCCGGCCATCTCGGGCCGTGGTGTAGAAGCGGCCTGGTAGATTCTGGGCCTAGCTGGTCGTGTGCAGTCCCGGCTGGGGCTGTGCTGCTGTTGGATCGGCTGCCTTGGAGGGGCCGCAAACACCCAGCAGCCTTGAGAACGGGCCAGGGTCGTGTGCTTCCGCCTGTTGTGCGCTGACGCCTGTGAGTCGGAGGTCGTGTCGGACCGCGATGCCCCTGTGATCCTGGTCTTGGAGCTACCAGTGGGACGCGACCGAGTGGCCTGACCGTGGGTGACCGGCCATGGCGGAAGGAGCCTCTCCCATTGGACCAGATGTGCCGTCACGAGGAGACTCGGGCCGGGTGATAGAGACGGCCAGTGTGAGAGCTAGACTAGCTTGCACTGCCCCGTGCCGATTTCTGTACTAAGAGTGACTGGCGGATTGGGCCTGTGGTTGATGGCAGGGCGCTGACATTAAGACCTGTTGGAGGGTGCCTGGTGCACAGTGGGCCGCCTTGGTGCCTGAAACCAGAAATCATGAATACAATTGACAAGTTACCTTTGACACCAAAGATACAAGGAACAATTCTTATCCCAAATGATTTAATAATTAGCCTTGGGGTGTGTGTATCACTATTTGACTTATTTTTCTTTTTTTTCTTCTTTTTTTTGTAGTTGCAAAACAACGGAGCCCATCAAGGTGGACCCCTTATTTTTAACATATACAATTAAGCATAGAAATCATACTATTTTTACAAAAAACCACAGTGTATCCGTGAATTATATACAGTGCAATGATCAGTTATCAAATGTTATGTACATTTCAAGAGTGAGACAAATACATACACATTTAATCAAAGGGTACATAAACAGAAAAAAGCTTAATGTTCAGGAAAGAAAAAGTCCTAGTGATTTATACATCAGGGCAGTATACTGTGTTAGACTGTCCTCCAAATGTTTTTCTTTATCTTTTGCCAAATGAGAGGTCTTGGGAAACTGTCTTAGAGCACGAAGTAATAAAACCATTAGTTTAGAAAATGGTTGGGTCCAATTAAGGTCCTGATTTCGATTCGGCTCGGCTGAGAGCCTCTCTCCAAAGGGCCAACGCGTTTCGACCTTTTAAGTGGCACGTTTTTGGTGAAGGTCTTCGTCAGGGAGAATGGGTTTTCCAAACTTGGACTTGTGTACCTTGCTATTTCTTATAATGGCACCATGGATCCTCTGGGGGGATCTTGATGTTTCCTTGACTCGTGTGTGCTCGTTGTGTCTCATGTTTTTCTTCTTCGTATCTCGGTTTAGGCGGAGGCTCGCTCTCCGTCTCCGCGTTTCCGGTGCTTGTCCCGATGTCAGTGAAGTTGGCTGCGCGTTCCGCCTCTCGATAGAAATCATCAGTACTCACTTAAATAAGAGTTTGGTGGCACGTCTGATGACTGGGGTGCAGAGGCATGTGGGGACAACTGTTAGGGAGGGAGGGAGGTGCCTACCCAAAGAACCGGCTGGGTCAGATCCTAGTGTGGCTTGTGAATGTGGTGCTCTACCCCGACTGCTGTCCCTGCGTGCTTGTAGGTGAGACCCAGCAGGGGCCAGCAGTGCTGCAGTCGCCTTCAAGCACTGGATTTGCCTAATATATACATTATACTGACTTCCACAATGCAGAAATGCCTAAAGATAAACCACCGGGGGCCACGTCGAAGCAATCCATGCTGGACAAATATACTGGTGCAGCGGCACCATTGCGAACCCTTAGACTATGGCAACATCTATACCTGACAATGCAGCGCTGCTGGCGGCTATTACTCAGTCCAGGGACATGCTGGAAGCTAAAACTGGCGTGGTCGGTTCGGACATCATGCTGCTTCGGCAAGACCTTCGCGATGCAGTACAGAGGATTACTGAATCAGAATCGCAGATCTTGACAACTCTTCAAAAGAGGTTTGGCGGCGAGAGTGGAAGACGCAGAAGGCCGTGCTCGTAGGAACAGCCTCCGCTTTGTGGGGTTTCCCGAGGGCTGTGAGAATAACAATGTGGCGGACTTCCTCACTAAATGGTTTACGAATTGGCACCCAGCTGACTCTGTCCGCATGCTTTATAATTGAATGCGCACATCGTTCTCTGCTGTAGAAACCACCGCCGGGGGCTCTGCCCCGTTCAATTATCGCCCGAATCCTTAACTACAAGGATAGAGATGTCAATGTACAGCAGACCAGGCTGAAGGGCACCCTTATCTATGCCTCTTAATCCATTATGATCTTCCTGGAGTACTCTAAAATGGTCCAAAAGCGCCAACAGTCCTTTGCTGAGGCCAAGGCTCGCCTGCGGGGCCTAAAGATTCAATACTCCTTACTTTTCCCGGCTCGCCTGTGTGTGTCCTATCAGTCACAGACATACTTCTTTGAGTCGCTGGAGAAGGTGTTTAACTGGACAGATGAGGCAGTGAGACTGAAGGCTCATACTCCTCCTAGGTCCGATTCCGACACCTCATCGGGGGGTCCCGGCCGGGACCTTCCCAGGACCCATGACAACAGCACGACGGTCACGCTCCAAGAGACGATCCAAGACTTGCAGTAACTCTCATAGGCGTGCAATAGAGGGTCAACAGACTTCTACAGCATACTAAACATATTGGCAGCTTCATGCATGTTCATTTACTGCACTCAATGGCTAAGATATTCTGGGCTACCTATGTATGTACATCTCAGTGAACTTTACAACTCTTTAATGTACAAGGGATGTTTGTTGGGGATCCATTGGCAGGGAGTTGATCCTACCCCCCCGTTGGGGGCGGGAGGCTCACCGTGCCGCGATAGATGCTTCAAAATTATTGAGGTATGGGGCGAGTTGGGAGGATAGTTAAAAGGAAATGTTTATTGTTTTTCGTGCCACAGTCATTCACCACATATACAATTTCCAGTCACATTCTGTTTCCTATTTGTTAGCTCACATCCTCACTCGCTACCTATACGTAGGATGGCCGCCATGACAGAGATCCAAAAGCGGGGACTGAATGTTATTAGCTGGAATGTTCGCAGACTTCTCGGCAAGAATTAAAGAGGAGCCATGCTCCTCCTGGCCTAACATTACGAGGCCAATATTATATTTTTGCAGGAAACCCATCTATTGGGTAACAAGGTGCCATGCCTTGTGGGATTTGGGTATGTTCAGACCTTCCTTCCACTCTGGATTTACCTGGGGCTCCCGGGGGGTGGCGATCCTTATCCATCATAGGGTTCCATATGTTCACGATAAGACTTGTTTGGACCTCCAGGGCAGTTACACTGTGGTGACGGGTACATTGTATGGTGAGTGCCTTACCCTTTGGCATATATGCTCCCCCACACTTGTCGTGGAACTTAGTGGAGCGATTGACATCCCTCTGGGTGGAGATTCCGCAGGGCCTGGCGATAGTCAGGTGTGATTGGAACAATATAATGTGTCCAATGAGATTTAGATGGCGTAGTGCTAGACAATGGGTAGACGTGTGAGAATCAAAGCTCCGGACATTGACTCAGGGGCTGGAATGGGTGGATGCCTGGCGGAAACTGCACCCTGCAGAACAGGGATATACATACTTCTCCACGCGCATGACTCCTTCTCCCGCCTTGACTATATCTTTGTCTCTGCCCCCCCATCTCTATAGAATTGAGACAGCAGAGATATTTCCCGGGGCCTATCTGATCATTCCCCAGTAGCATTATTGCTGCGCTTAGACCCCAAGTGCTCTCCACGTCAGTGGCGGCTCTCACCATGACTTCTACAGGATGATCAGTACCGTCATCACATCCACACAGCCATTCTGGAATACTTCTCTAATAACAATGGCTTGGTTGATTCCCCTAAAATCTAATGGGAGGCGAAGAAGCAGACACTCAGGGGGGCAGATATTGCATTTTGTCCTGCACGACCTAAACAACACAGTGAAAAATTGATACGCACCGAGGCCCAACTTATAGAACCGGAATGCAGTAGTCGAGATGAGATAAGTGGGGCGATTTGCCGTCAGTTGTGCATGACACAACAGTCGTACGCTAGTGAGCTGTTGGATGAGGCCAAAATATATTGGCTTGCTACCCGCAGCCGGATATATCAGTGGGGGGGACAAGTCTAGCACCCTCCTACACCGTCTTTGTCAGCAGACACTTCGGCCTGTCTCTCTTCCTGAGATCCTGGGCCCTGTGAAAGAGGCACTCATGGATCCCGCACTAATTGCAGATAGTTTAGCTGAATATTTTACAAACCTATATGCCCAGCAGGAGACTCTCCCGGAAGACACTATACATCAGTTTCTGGCCGATTTGCCTCCAAAGTCCCTGTCGGACTCGGTGCGGGAGGACTTGGACGTCCCGTTCACAACTGAGGAGATTGAAGGTGCGCTGACCGACATGTGTTCGGGCAAGGCACTGGGCCCTAACGGATTCCCATGTGAGTTTTATAAAACGTATCAATCTCAGATGATTGCTCCGTATTTAGTGGCACTCAATTCAGCTGTGGAGCAGGGACACCTACCACCTGATTGGCACCATGCCGAAATTGTCATCTTTTTAAAACCTGGTCAACCCCCGGAACTACATACCTCATATAGACCAAGCTCTCTGCTTAACATCGAGGCAAAACTCGTTGCCAAGGCTATTGCTAATCGCATCATCCCATATATTGCAAAGTTAATTCACCCGGATCAAGCCGGCTTGATGCCCGGCCGTGCCTCCCGACACAATATTCGTCGTGCACATAATGCGATTGCCTCAGTAAATCAGCTAGATGAACCTGCTGCACTCCTCCTAGCTGATATTGATAATGGCCTTTGATTCCCTTAGCTGGACCTATCTCTCTGCACTTCTGAGCTGCCTTTTATACACGGACGTCACTGCATCGGTTTGGGTTGTGGATTCGACCTCACAGCCATTCTCCAATGGAAGGGGTACCAGGCAGGGGTATCCTGTGTCTCCCTATCTATTCGCACTCGCCATGGAACCACATGCGGCTAGGGTGAGAATTGATGCCCAGGTGTACGGTTTCGAGTGGACGCGGGAGGTCTCTGACCGCTTAGCGCTATATGCAAATGACATATTATTTTTCTTGAGACATAGAGGTCCGCTGCACTCCGTGATGAACAGTGTAAGAATATCTAGGGTATTCAATGGTCAAAGTGTCTTTGGGTGCTCAGGGTGAACCCCTTCTTTCCAGGAGGGGCCAGGTAGCAGTGCAAAACAAGAACCTTACAGGCGTAAGGTGGAGAACCTGAGCACACCAGTGTGCTGAATTTAGGCACATGAGGTAATACAAAAATGTTTGAAAAAATTCAAAGTTGTTTATTCACTTTGTTAGTTTCGTAAATTAGTTCATAAATCTGAATCTAAGAATGTATTTACATGAACGAAGGTTGATATGCAATCAATTGTAGACTATTCCACGCTCAAAACATCATGATAGTAAATGTGGAAACAAATGTAAAGTTTTCGCTTTCCACTGTTGGCGTCCCGCCGTACTAGAACACCGATCGGAGCATTTATCCGTTATACCTCTGCACATCTTCGATTATGTGGACCCCCTGAAGAAGAGCCATTTCAGCTCGAAATGCATCGGGGATATTTACATTTGTTTCCACATTTACTATCATGATGTTTTGAGCGTGGAATAGTCTACAATTAATTGCATATCAACCTTCGTTCATGTAAATACATTCTTGGATTCAGATTTATTAACTAATTTACGAAACTAACAAAGTGAATAAACAACTTTGAATTTTTTCAAACATTTTTGTATTACCTCATGTGCCTAAATTCAGCACACTGGTGTGCTCAGGTTCTCCACCTTACGCCTGTAAGGTTCTTGTTTTGCATATTATTTTTCTTAACACAGCCTAATAGATCTGGCCTGCGGCTGCTCAGGATAATGCAGGTCTTCAATGAAACTTCTGGCCTTTATAAGAACACTCGTAAATCTTTCGTCTGACCTTTACGCGGGGGAGATCACTTGGGAGTATGGGCGCGTGAAGTCACTGTGGTTTCCGATGGATTTAAATATCTCAGGATGTTCCTATCGGCCACACAATCCACCTCATGGGACAAAAATCTGACCCCCTTGTTGACACAGGTCAAAGAGCAGGTGCGCTCCTGGTCACATCTCCCACTGTCCCTCTTTGGTCGATCGGCCAACTTTAAAATGGTCTCCTTGCCTCGTCTCCTCTACCAACTCCAGAAATATCTGTATCCAATCTTACCATCCTGGTTCATACAACTAAATGCCATCCTTGACCACTTCTTCTGGGGTGGGGGTTCTGCGTGCGTCGCACTTAGAACTTGCTTCCAATCCACGTACTGTGGGGGTATGGTGACTCCAGATGTTCAAGCCTACCATGCCGCTTCACACCTTCTTGTTCTGAATGACTGGTGGTACGGTGACGGACAGGACCCTGCCTATGCGGTCGAACATTGGTTAATGGACACTAAATCACTACATACAATCCTACACTCAGGTCGGACACTTAAAACACTGCCACCCGCAACCTTGACCGTCTTCGTTACATGGCAACAGACGCTGCGCAGGATGGGCTGGTGGTGTAGGCTGACTAAGGAGACTCCCCTCTGGCACAATGGCCTATTACCACAACTGTCTGAGCTACAGGGATTTGGGGGCTGGGATGCCATTGGTATCTCAACGATTGGGGCTGTTCTCCATGGTCAAATCCTGAAATCCTTCCAGGAACTACAAACCGAATTTGTTATGACCCGGTCGCAATTCTACAGATACTTTCAACTTCACCATGCCCTTCTCCCCTACATAACACGCCAGGATGTCATTCCAGATTTCAACCGCAACAAGGCCAAGGTCTTTATGGGAGAAATGGGAATGCATAAAATTACAGCAATATATCGCACATAAGTGACCAATAACCACACCACACTACACTTAAAACTAGAAACGCTTTTCAGGATGATCTCGGACCAATGGAGGACGATGACTGGGTTGAGGCACTTTAGTCCCCGCGCGGTGCAGCCACAGCTCGGCAGATCGTTCTCCCACCTCGCCGCCAAGGCCTGGAACACCCTCCCCATCCACCAATGGCAGACCCAAGACCTGCTGTCCTTCAGAAGACTCCTCAAGACCTGGCTTTTTGAGCAGTAGCAGCATTCCCCACCCATCAGCGCCTTGAGACCCTCACGGTTAAGTAGTGCGCTATACAAATGGTATGATTGATTGAATGATTGATTTTGTAAACAAGTTCATGAAACACAAAAATTCAAAATGACAATGGTGCAGGATGTCATACTGCAGCTACAATAAGGAGACTATATGGCAATAATAGATCTAACGGATGCATATATACACATCTAAATGAATTGCAGGCCTAGCGAGTTGTGGTGGAACGGAACACACTATCAATTCAAAGTGTTGGCTTTTGGAATAAAATCAGCACCCAGAGTGTTTACAAAGTGCCTGGCAGCAGTGGCAGCGCATCTAAGGTAAGGGATACATGTAAATCCTTACCTAGGCAACTTGCTGGTGAAAGCAAGCTCCCTGCACAAGAGCAAAGCCCACATAAACACAGTAAAATCAACACTCCACACTCTGGGGTTTTCAATAAATGGTGAAAAATCATCTCCCAACCCAGAACAGGATAAACTGTTCCTGGGAGCGAGAATCAACTCAACAGAGATGAAAGCATACCCTTGAGAGAAAACAATACTTTGATTAGCTCAAGAAACTCCCCAATATCAAATGGGTCTGTCTCAGATAGCAAGGACTGTGAGGGAAAATAGCCTCCTGCGTACCTCTCATACCATATGCAAGGCTGCATATGAGACCAATTCAGGAAGGAGTACAAAAGCAGTGGTCACAAGCCACTGGGAGTTGAGACGATCTAGTTGATGTCACGCAAAGTGGTTAGAAGGAAATGACATGATGGAACAGAGCAAATATAGCAACTGGAAAACCATTCAAATCTCCAGCTCCCACAGTAACGATAACCACTGACACCTCGCATATGGATTGGGAAGCTCATAATCAGAGGAATATGGAAAGTACAGAAAGAAGTAAAACACATAAATATCCTGGAACTAAGAACAGCATTACTAGCCTTAAAAGCCTTTCAGAAACAGCTGTGGGGAAAAGCTTGACTAATTCAAACAGACAATACAACAACGTTTTATCTCAACAAGCAGGGACGTGCAAAATCCTTTATACTTTAAAATCCAGCTCAATACATGCAGATCAGGCATGCACTTATGGGAGTTATCCCACCGGGAACGCAACTACCAGAGGCCTCACCGTTAGAGGTCAGACTCCTTACAGACTACATGTGGAAAAAGGCCATCTCCCATACCGACTGAAAAATAATAAACAATCAACTGGACCCCACAACGACCCTAAGGGAACGGTGGCAATCAGACATTGGGGAACTGGATGAAACAGACTGGCAGGAGGCACTCGCATCTCCGCGAGAAGTTGCGATCTCTTCCAAACTCAAATTAGTGCAACAAAAAATCCTTCATCGCATATACCACACACGTATTACAATGCACTGACTAGGTCAATTACCCACACCCCTCTGCTTGCGACAATGTGACCTGCCGGGTACGTTCTATCACATTTTATGGGATTGTCCACGGATCACACCCTACTGGGAGGCGGTCATGAACACAATTTCGCTGATTGGTGGAGCCACTGTCCTGCCAGAACCAAAAAGGTGTCTTCTTAATATCTGGCAGCCTACAGATCTGAACCTGAGGACACAGGACTGGGCGGCGCTGGGGATGGTAATTGCGAAACGTAACATAGCCCAGCATTAAGGTACGGGGCTGACTCCCACCGACCGACAATGGGGATGTGATATGGACAGTGCAATGGTGGCGGAAAGAGCAGTTTACATGCATAGAGGGTGCTCCAAGAAATGGTCAAGGGTGTGGGGTAAATGGAATGTATTCCGGGGCAATATATGCGAACCCCCGCAGGAAGAATCGATATCTGATGTCAGTGATTAATGGGTATGTAACAATAATAACTCACTATATTGCTCTATGACGTGCTGCCAATGACTAGAGTTCTTTAATAGTGTACTAATGACAAATGTTAACATCTCACCATGTAATGAGAGTAACGTATCCCTCCACTGTGTACTACAGTTACATTTCATGTTGATTGTGAATACTAAAACTGTAAAAGACCAATAAATTTTTTTTAAAAGAAAAAAAACTAGCTCGAGGCAGCTTGAGGTGTGCCTTCCAGAGACAGATAAATATAACAACAATACAGCTGCCAGGGAATGACAACTAAGAAGTAGACAAACTGAGCACACAGACAACCTGCTCTCACGGGTGGGAACTGAATCAAACTGTACTCAAACAGATATTCAGGCAATAGGGAACACTAGAAATAGACCTGTTCGCAACTCCAGAGAACACAAAGCATTTGTGGGGAATGCTCTTTCGATAAACAGGTTAGGGAGATTTGCTTACGCTTTACTCCCCCCCCCCCCCCCCCCATTCCACTTTTATTCTTAGTAATGAACTAATACAAACAGTCACAAATAACGCAAATACTTATCGCCCCACAGTGGGCAAACCTGGTTCTCTGACATGATAGATCGCTCAGAACAACATGCAGAAACTACTGGTGTTACAAGACCTACTCTGCATGCAAGGGGGAAAGTTCTACACCCAGAGTCAAAATCCCTGAGTTTAGCAGCCTGGCTCCTGACTACATAGTTTGGACATCTAGGTCTTTCATAGAAGACAATGGCGATCCTCAGAGAAGCAATAAATTTGGCTTCTTGCAACACAATACAAAGAAAACTACAGTCCTATGATACCTCACACACCTACTAGACAGCAGACTACAATATGCGTCTTTAAAGGTACATTTAGCAGCAGTAGGGGTCTACACAAGAGGCCAAATAGGAAGGAGTTTCTTCAAAACCCCGGTAATCAAAAGATTTCTGGAGGGAGCAAAACGAATAGCCTCACCAAAGAAGTGTGTCAGTACCAGCATGGAACTTTAATTTAGGGCAAACACAACTAATGAGGAAACCATTTGAACCACTTCACAAGGCCTCTTTAAAATTGATCACACTAAAGACTGCTTTCCTTTTTTTATATCCAGTTTTATAAGGACTGTCAGTCAGTCAGTCAAAATACGTTATTGCGATAACTTAATATCATATAAAGACAATGGCAAAATACAAATTTAAAATACATGTGCAATAAATACATTATTTAAAAGACAGTTAAAATACATAAGAAGTCATACAAGAGATCAAACATATAGTGCAATGTACAAGTACCTAGATCCCTAAAATACAACAAATCTAAAATACCACAAATCTAAAACCAATAATCTAAAACCAATATACCACCGTTACTAGTCCTATTACAGTCAAAAAAAGTGCCTTTTATAAAATTCTGTTTAAACTTTATATACTATACTGATGAGGTAGGATTTGTTCTGTTTTTTAACCTAATGTTCCTGCTCCTAATGGAACTCACCAGGAAACTAGCCACATGGAACATAATCCTTGGAGTCCCTAAAAGCTGTAGATAAATAAGAGCAGGTTTTACTTGAGTAAATCCAGCCTCCTGTAGAATGGGCACAAGAAACTTCCTCCTTGCCTTAGTGTAATGCCCACAAAACATCACTAAGTGCATGGTATTTTGTACGGAGAAATGATCGCAAGAGCATGGTAACGCCTTTTCTGGGGTATTCCAAACAGGATAAAAACCAAGATTAAAATGTATCAGATTAAAACGAAACCGTGTTAGAATAAACCTGTGGTAAGGATGAGTCACCGTGTTCAGGTAGCTTTCTGGGCCGACATGTATAGATAATATTATGCTGGCCCTAACACTTGTTTTTTTTAACTCCCTCTCTTCTCTTTCCAGGGATAAAAGCTCACTCATTGCACACTTTGTTAATACAATATCTTTGGGTATAATAGACTCTATAACTGAATATAACTCCGGTCTCCCTATCTTGATGAAATTTTCCTTAATATACGTCAACCACTTGATATTATTAACTCTATCCAAGCACAAACAATCTTTCATAATGATGTGGTTTAGGGGAATTTCCTTGTTAAGCCACATCCTCAACCAGGCTACAAGAGGTGCTGTTTTTATCAAATCTTAGATGTAGCCTTCCCCAAGTTCCAGGTGTGCAGTATAGGACGGGGTTGACTGTGGAACACTGAGGACAGATCTGAAAAATTTATTTTCCATGATCTGTAGGGGGGCTAAGGCCCTGTAGCCCCAAATTGAGCTACCATATGAAGCAACAGAGATACATTTAGCCCTATAAATTTTCATGATGGCTGCAATAGGCCTACCACCCAGTTTTTTGGAGAACCCCTGGAGAGCTGAAGATGTTCTAGCTAACGAGATTACTCTATTCTTTAGCTGGGGGCCCCAGTTACCCTTTTCATCAAAAATGATCCCTAAGTAAGGGAAAGAAGCTACTCGAGCCAGCTTCTCCCGTCCGCAGAAAAAGGATTTATGGCAGTTTTTCCTTGCTGCGCTGCCCATAAACATAATTTGGGATTTCTTCACGTTTATTTTTAAATCAAGAGAGCCCATAAAGATTTCAAATGCGTCTAAGAGACGTTGGAGCCCCACCCCAGTACGTGCAAGAAGAACCGCGTCATCCGCGTAAAGGAGAACAGGAATCCCCTGCTCCCCTACACGCGGAATGTCGGGAGTCACGTCCCTCAGTACGGGTTCCAGAGCGTTCACATATAATGTGAACAACAGGGGAGCAAGGATGCACCCCTGTCTAACCCCTTTTTCTGAGACAAAATCCCCCGTACAACGTCCACCCGTGGTTACTCTAATTTTGGCTGTAAGGCCCTGGTGCAAATCTGCCAATAAGTTAACTAGTGTCCTATCCAGACCCATTTCAAGCAATATGAACCAGAGCTTGGATCTATTAACCAGGTCAAAAGCAGAGGAGAGGTCCATGAAACCAAGGTACATGGACCCCTCCTTAGCCCTGGTATATTTCTCAATCAGCATGTGTAGGTTGAGACATTGGTCCTGAGTGCTTCTCTTGGGTCTAAATCCATATTGGACATTGGTCAATATGCTTTTCTCGGTTGCCCAATCATTTAGTTTTGCTAATATCACTCTTCCAAGAATTTTTACTGAAGAGTCGATCAATGAAATTGGTCTATAACATGCAGGATCCTGCCTATTACCCTTTTTAAAAATAGGGATGATTATAGATGTTTTCCATGACGCAGGTATATAGTCATGGGTTAGGGCATTAAAAACCCTACATAGTAATCTAGACCAAAAATTAGGAAAACATTTAAAGGCGTCAGCGGGAACACCATAAGGTCCTGGCGCCTTTTTTTTCAGAGTGCAGTCTATTGCTTGTAGGACTTCTGCAACCTCGAAATGCACTTGATTTCCTTCAGCAAAATGACCAACCGGACCCCCAGGGCCTCCACCGCTGTGGTCTGAATAAATGTCACTAAAATGTTTTATCCAACCTTCGTCAGTTATGTTAGTTTCTAAGGGAGAATTCCCTTCTCCTGTGAAAAAAGGTTGGTTGACAACTTTCCAAAATGCTCCACTGTTTTTCATTATTACTGGGTCTGATAGTTGGGACCAAGCTTCATCTTTGATCACCTTCTTCCTGTTAGCTATAGCTTTTTTATATTGAGCTCTGCAGGTTGTGATATGGGTGGGAACTTTTGGGACTGCCTTCAAGGCGCTTAACAGTGCGCAATGTGCTTTTGTGCATCTGTTATCAAACCATCTTTGAATGGGCATGGTCTGCTTTTTTGAACCAACAAGCAGTCTTTGATTAATCTTGGTGCAGATGCTACCGAAGGCAAGTACCACATCCCTATTATCTGCCTCACTGGATGAGCACACCCCAACCTCAACCACAGCATCGGTGAGTACCTCTTGTACGAAGGATTCTGGGATTATACTATCCCATTTCAGTCTACGTCCCTGATCTTTCGCTTTATATACTATCCTATTGTCGCAAGGGCCAACTTTACGCGAGATTAGATCGGTATTTACTAAATCCATGGTGACAGGGTTATGATCACTAAAAACAGAAACCACAGTTTTATACATTAAAACTTTACCTAATGAAAATGACGAGATGAATATATAATCAATAATAGAGCCATTGTCTGTACCTTTAAAGGTAGAGGTCCTAACCCCCCCCCCCCCCCCTCCCCACTCCCAGACTCATATAGATTCCATCTTGCTAGGAAGTTTTCTAAACATTCCCCTTGTTTATTGTGTTCAAGATGGATTGGCGAGCAATTAGGGGGGGATTCTTCTTCATCGCAAACACATGTTAATGTACAAGGGTGAATATTAAAGTCCCCCATAAACACAATTTCAAAAGAATGTACATTTTCACTATAGACTGACAAAAACTGATCCAATTTATCTAGACTAAACAAAGTACAGTCAGATGCATTGGCATTATAAAAATTTATAAACAAAATATTAGAATGATCTACTGAGGTAAGTTCAACAATTAAACAATGATCAGAGCCTGAGTCGCATTTCTTCAAGCGGCCTTTTATATCAAGTTTAAAAAGACTTAGTAGTCCTCCCTTGGCTCTTCCTGCAACACTGGGCACTGCTGGGATACAAAAATAGCTGTATCCATCCAATGAGAAATTATTTTGTGTGTCCCAGGTTTCTTGTAAAGCAATAATGTCGAATTTACTTATAAAATCTGACCATGCTAGAATACCCACTTTTGCCTTAATTCCTGCAATATTCCAGGTAAGTATACTTAAAACAGGTTC
Source organism: Lissotriton helveticus (assembly GCF_964261635.1). NCBI lineage: Eukaryota > Metazoa > Chordata > Amphibia > Caudata > Salamandridae > Lissotriton > Lissotriton helveticus. The sequence continues at coordinate 450,013,979 of NC_136063.1, read as the reverse complement.
GATTTGCCCCTCATAACTGTTGTTTTTGGACGAAAGTCAATCATTTTGGTCCAAAGAGGATAAAGGAATATAACGATTGGATAACATAAGAGGTTGAGCAAAAGGGTTTAACTGAGCTGGATGAACTATATGATTTATCGTATTACGACTTCGCTCTTGGCCCCATCTATTATTCATATCCCAATTGTTATCCCACCCAGGTGCAGGGGTCCTTGGATAGGTGACATTCTGTTGTTCGCCATAAAAGAATTTTAGTGTTAATGGGACGACAGTACCCTGTCTGCGTTGGGGCGGAAGTAGATTAATGAGAATGTTTGGCAGGACGCCTGGATGGGAAAAGCTCACTGCCACACAGTCCCCTTTAAATTTTTTAGGTCGATTTCCTAGCCAGGGAACCCTCTTTGCGGACTTAATGTCCCGAGCCAGTTGCTGCTCCCCCCCAGAAGCTAGCTTCATATTATTTGTTAGCCATTTTAAAGCCTTGTTAGACAAGGAAGAAGGTGATTCACTAATACCACCATCTAGGGGTGGAACATTGGCTAATACTAGCACAACAGGTGAGGCTTCAACTATAAATTGTAAAGGGTCCAATTCCTGAGCTTGTACTGGCGGGATAGTAACAGTTAGTATATCATCACTTTTACCAGCTATCTGGTTAACATTAATTATTGGTGGCTGCGCTGGTGGGTCGATATGCAACAGAACCTCTGTTCCCACCCCGGCAACATTTACCCCTATATTGTTGCCCAAATTAGCAACCAACGTGGTGATGTTTTCTACCCCCCCTACGACCTTGTTTTGCAGCCCTTCCAGCTTTTTAACCTCAGTTTGTAGCTTATCTATTTTAGCTACTAGGGGTTTGATGATAGCTTTGATTTTACCTTCGATCAATTCAGCAATTTTTAAGAACAAATCATCATCAGCAATATATTTTACTATCCCCTCCTCATTATTATCCTTTAGTTTAGCCTTTGGAGTAGGTGCCCTCTTCCTCCTTACCCCAGACCGCAGCCCTCCCCGCTTTGGCTGGTTCCTTACACAAGTACGTACTGGCCGGGGGGTGTGGTCTGAGGTAGACTGTTCTTCATCAGAGAGACACAACTGTGCCTCTTTTTCAGATTCAATGTCCGTCGCATTTTCAGCGTCCACAATAAGTATCTCGGGGGCAAACGCTTCAATCTCTGATGATTTGCTTGTCCCCTGATTAATAGAGAGGCTAAGGTGGTCATCGGGATCAGTCACCAAAGATTGTATATCATCAGTAAGAGGAAGTAAGGTGGGACTCAAACATTGTAAATCTGGTGATTGACTCAGACCCAAAGACTCTCTCCTTTGAGTGTTAATTTTTTTCACAGTTTGGACCAAGTAGTTATCCATAGTGTTGGATGTAATGGCAACAGTTTTTTAGACATCCTAGCACTATACCCCAATGTTACTACGGGCTCCCAAATCAAAATTATATATAGGGACTTTCTCAGGGCAACTGAGTCTTACTTGGACATGAGAACTCTTTCGTCGCTTCCAGCAGCGTTCCTGGCCCTGTCCCTGTCGCCTCCTGCCGCTGAGGGCCGTAGAGGGCCCGCCCTTTGCCCGGGCTTAGCCCCGGGCGTCCCTCCCGCGTCGCGGGGACGTCCGCACTTTTAATGCGCCTTTTGGCGCGCTCTCCCCGCGTCTGATGCGCGCCGCCGCTAGGCCTACCGGGTGATGTAGTCCCCGGGGCGGCGGCGCGAGGCTTCGTGTCCGTGTGACTCTCGGCGGTGGCGGCTTAAAGACCTGGCCCTTCTTTTGACTCCTGGCGGTGGCGGCGTTTCAGGTAGGTGAAAGTGTGTTTCCCCTACGGATAAGGACTGCTTTCCTTATCGCCTTATCGCAATGACATCGCTTAGAAAAGTATGTGAATTGCAAGCACTCACAATCCAAGATCCATACAATCAAATACACAAAGACAGGATAATCATGAGGACAGACCCACACTTCCTACTAAAGGTCATCTCACATTTCACATAAAGCAGATCATCCAAGTACCAGGTTTGTACAGGAGCCTGACTCAAGCTGAAAGAGCACTACATACTCCAGATGCTAGAAGAGTGCAAGCAAATGTACTCTATGTGGAGAAGACGATATCAATTAGTAAAGGAAAACAACTCTTAGTGTTTTTTACAGACATTAACAAGGAGAAGCTAGTTACAAAAATACTATTGCAAGGTGGATTACACAAACAAACCAAATGTGTCACACATCAGCTGTCATACAACTACAAATCAAACCTAGAGCATACTCTACACATAGGAAAGGAGAAACAATAGCATTTCTGGCAAATATACCATTGCATGACATTTGCAGGGCAGCCACTTGGTCGTCAGTGCACATGTTTACAAAGCACTATTGCATAGACATACAAATTCACAATGAAGTGCAAGTGGGACAGAGTGCTAACACATTTATTTACAAGAACAAACGCATCTCCAAACCATCCTTCACAAGAATAAAAAATCTTTCAAAAGAGAAACATCTTTTGAAATCAAAACAGTTTATTTCGATTACAATACAACGTGGTTAATCACTTTCTTGAAAATCAGAAGAATCCTTATAAATCGCATGCCAAAGAAGAGGACATTGCCAGCCACATTTACGAAGCAGGTTCACTTGTAGAGCTGGTCTATTATAAACCCTTAGGCCCAGAGGCAAGGTATCCATTTTGAGATTGGGTAGAAAGAGGATTCTCAGACTACACAAAGTCCGCTATCTGCAACACTGAAACTGTACTATACTTCTGAATGTAGGCACAATTCCAGGAACCCTGCAACAGGCCCGGGTACCCTTCGAACCCAGGTTCAGCAGTGCCGCCCCGAGTTGGGGCTCTTCCCAGGAACTCGGCCTGCCAGCACCAGCCCAGAATAAAAAAATCACTACAAAATCAATGCACAGCATGTGAATCCAGAAAAGTTACTTTGCAAAACAAAATAGTTTATTACCTACAGGAGTAATTTAGCAGCTTGAAGAATTTTCTGGATGCACATGCAACCCACCTACCTCCAAAGGAAATGAAGAAGCAGAAGTGAACAAAAAGCCTGAGGGGGAAAAAAAGAATCTGAAGATGCGACCATGCGAGGAAGCTACCGGGGAGGGTGTATGATGTCAGGAGAGGGTGGATTATGCACTGAATGGTGGGATCGTTTATGCCCAATAAAAAAATCACAGTCCAGTGATGGGATCTAGTGGTTTGATGATGACCCAAATTTAGAAAAATAGCTATTGAAGGGAACACATGCACGGGTTGAAATGTGAGAATTTGTTGATGATGAGCAATCGAATAACTAGGCAGTAGCAATATATAACACAATAGGTAGGCATAGTATGGGAAAGAGTGGGGAGGAAGATTAAGAAAGCTCCCTTTGCACTAGCCTGTCAGCTGTGGTGTCTCCAGTTCTTTAAGAAGACGAAGCTGGAGGATACAGTGTGAAGTGTAAAAATGCATGCTGCTTGATTATAGTAAACCTTAAACACCAAGCTTGTCCGCTCATACTAACTGTGCTCATGGTAGGTGCCCATGTCCAAGATGAAATATATTGTTACTTAGCACCAGAGTTGTGAATTTCTAAACACAAGCGTGCTCAGCTGAAACTGTTAACATCGTGAAATCTGATGCCATTTGTTGTCTGGAGGTGCATGTTGCAGCATCTCTATGTGATTGTCACCATATTTGTGCCTGTGATCTGAAACTCTTCTACGTGCTCTTTCATGAGTGCATATCACACCTGCTGGCATTCTTGGTGAGAATTTACTCACATGATTGATACTAGAAACTTCTGCAATAGTATATATATTTGTATCCTATCTTGCTTTGGGGAGCTTGTCTCCATGGCCAGTGTAAGAAGATCCCCTTGTCGGTTTTCGCTGTAACTGACAAACCATTCATTTTTGACTCAACCTAAACCTGAAGCGGAGCTTGCTTTTGATAGTACTAGCACAAATAACGTTCAAGGAGGAACAAGAGGCCTCTGGAGTCCAGTCTAGTAAATTTTTACAGTATGCTGATTCAGTGCATAGGTCCAGAGAAGCATGCATCGTGTTCCAGAAGATGCCCAGTCTGACAGAAATATTTGCAGCAGTGGCATTGATTTCAGGGAAAAGGCAATTTGCTAATTGATGTACAGTGATGATGAAAGATAATAGGGGAATGCTCCCTTTCAAAGACACTCCATAGCCACTCCCTTTCTAAGACGGTGCATTGCCAATATCCGATAAAGAATGTGACAGTTCCAATCAACAGGTCAAGCAGATCTCCAGCAGTACCAGATTAAAGTTAGTCCAGTTCAGTTATTTATATAGTACCCATTTGACTCCTGTGGTGCTACTTAGAATAAACAACCACCAAGATGCCACAATTGTAGGGAGGCCAGTGCAGCATGTCTGCATATGATATGGCCTTGTGGTAAGTTACAATAATTTTGGCCACATATTATGATGAAACTGCACTCAGTAAATGGAGAGGTCGCAGAGCCGTCCCAAAGTCAATGTTTGCTGGATACTATCCCCATGCACAACAATCAGAATGAGAAGTACTCCACCTCAACGTAATAACTGCATAAAAGGTATGCTAAAATAGGAAGTGACTGGAAAAAGGCAAAAGAAATGCATGATAATGAATGACAGGCTTGCTGAAGATTTATTAGATTGGAATGTGGTGATTCAAGATCTGACATATCCATCAAAGACCAGGTCACCTTGAGACCAATGCCATCCTCATACCAGGTTAGCTGGTCCTTGTTTTTGACGGAGGCTGGTCTACACAGGTTACCTTTGTTGAAGATGCAAGGAAATAAGGAAGAGATGTAGGAGCCCATAGAGATACAAACATGTATAACAAAGTCAGTAACGTGGCGCTTATTTAAACACTGTGGAAATACTGGAAATGGACTCTTACATATATTGAACTGTACTTCTCAGCAATGTGTTTAATTATGGCTCCATCATGGTGGATATTGTTGCTTGTTATTATCGATTGAACCTCAGTGGACCCAGGGGTGTGATTTTCTGGGCGATTTATTAGATGTTTCTATGAATGTCCTATGTTTGTGCTTTCTATAATGAAAAACGCCCAGCTGGGACATATACTGAGCGTTTTATCAGAAATTAATTTTGCTTTCTGTGCTCACCCACACGGCTCCAGCTTAGATTTAGGAGTGTCTAAAACGAAAACCTAAAGAAAGCATTGCAACAGTTAAAAGGGCACAGGTATATTGGGAACTACCTTTTCTAGTAGCTAGTATGGTTTGGATGCTGCTCCTGTAGGGGTTATCCTCTAGGAAAGAGTGCACATTTAATCCCTAGAGTGACTGCCCCACCTGACAATTACTCTAACCTAAGTTCTCCAGCGTAGACCTAAAACAGCCAGTATGCTGTTCTGGACTTTACCTGTCCAGGCAGTTGCCTTTTCAAATTACAAGTTGGAAGTAAAGCGTGGCTTTTCTTTTTTTTCTTCTTTCTTTTTTTTATATAATATTTTCTTTTTTATTAGAAATAAAGCACAGATTCATTAGTACATTATCACAGTAAAGTTCGACTTATGAACGCCACATTGCCCCATCATACATAAATCACAATTATGTGAGAATCTGGAGGTTTTACTATCACAATGTCCTCTCATTACCATATCTTCTGATAGAAAGGTCCAGATCCTCCCATAGGTGCTGTGCAGTATTAATAGATGACAAACAATTAAAAATTTGGCAGATCCCTGTTTTGATTGTCCCTCATCTCCATATTTACTGTTGGAGAGATACAAATTTCCCCTCTGTATGTATTCCACCCACCTTACTTTCTATCCCACTTCTTAAGGCAGCCCTGCTGCTTGTGAACATCTTTTTCTGCAACCATGCATTGATCCATTTCCGCCACCCACGTCACCGTTAATGGCCATGTGTTGGATCCCCAGTGTATTGCTATTGTACGCTTCACCAGTAAGTATCCCAGTGCAACCCATTGTTGCTCTAAATCTGTTAAGTCGGTGACCTCCCACATATTCAGAATCCCCATTTGCGGTGACAGCTGAAGGGGTTTACTCAGTGCGTCTCATCTTATTAGTGGCACCGTCCCACAGAGGACGTATGACGGGACATTTCCATAGGACGTGATAAAAGGTACTGTGTTCGCCGCATCCTCTAAGGCATAACACATCTTTACGGTTTCCTATTTTGGCCAAGAGTACCCCAGAGAGGTAGGACCTGTGGAGTATTTTCAGTTGTATGAGGCGAAAACTGTGATTTATTGCAGTATTCCTTGGGGACATTAGTGCAGTTTGCCAGTCTTGGTCGTCCACGGGCCCCAAGTCGGTTTGCCAGCGTTCATGAAGAGCTTGGAAAGAGTCAGGCAAATTATTGCAAAGTTTGTGATATGTACAGGAGACAGCCCCCTAAATGTGGCTTTTCTTGATCTCAGAGAAAACTTATGTGAATGAGTTGCCCAGATAAAGAAATCTGTGTTAAAATAAGTTTACTGTGCTGACTTGAGTAGCAGGGATTGCATACTCAGGGCCTCACAGGAAATGGACACTGCCCAATTCGCGAATCACAGATTATCTATTTATCCAGATTACACCAACAAGGTGCAGGGTTCTAGGACGGGCTTTCTGTAAGTGAAGGTATCCGTTATATGCTTCTGTATCCGGCTCGACTGCGGGTCCTCTCTTGAGGCAAGTGCCACTTCTTTGACACCCCGGAGGATGTATGACGATGGCTAGAAATGTGGGACAGAGTACGGGGGGGGGGTCAGTTCATGGACTGTTGGGCTCCGGGAGTGATCAGGGGCCAGCAGTCCCAATTGGAGGTCGCGTGAGACTCTGGAAATGAACGACCCCTTGCAGTCTGGAGGCAAGGCCCCCTCTGGGGTTGAAACTCAGGCAGACGGTATTGTGGTGTTGGTTCCCCAAGATTCTGTATCCCGGTACAGGATAGTCCGCAGATACCTCGGAGCTGGCAATGAAGATGGGAGATGCTATTGTCTGGCCTCTTATCTTTTGCAGTGTCTTATAATTTTTACGTATGCCGTTCTTTTCTTGTCTCTCTGCTCCTTTCCTTTTGGGGGGTTTCAGGGTGTCGAGCATATCCTGTTTCTAGAATTGTGCATGACGATTGAATTCAATATGTTGCCTAGCTGTAACTTATCTGTTTGCACTGTTCTAGTGGCGGTCGCTATAGGTTGAACAGCTGTTTATTTTACGATAGATATGGAGTTGTATTGTTTGCAGGCCGGGGGTTGCTACCTCCACACTTGTGGTCAGCTACAGTTTTGGGATTGTGGCTTAAGTTGTGGGTCCTAGCAGCAGGGATAACAATGGATGTGTAGTATGCCTTGTTATTGTTGTTGTACTGTCTTTCCCGGGTGGGGAGGGTGTCGTTAAAAGGGTTTCATTATTTTGTACTCTCACAGGTTGTGGAGCGTTGAATGTTTAAGGTAGTGCACCAAAACCATTGTCGGAGTATTTATTGCCTCTCGGAGTGGCACATGATGGTAATGACTCAAGATGGGATTGCAAAGATAAGGGTCCCCCTGGTACTAATGTGAAGTTCACCTAGACAGGGAAATACAAACTGTAAATAATCTAGGGCAACTTCAACTTTATAGAAAAATCAGGACATGTCAAATAATAGTAGTGACACTAAAGTTTAGAAAAATACCAAAACATTTATTTAATATGTATGATAATAGAAAAAAAAACATAAATATGATTTTTATAGATCTACACAGGGCTTTCATTTAGAACTTCAACCATTCCTAATGCATTCATATTTGTTAGATTAATATTTCCAAATTCAGTTCCCTTGATGACAGTACAAATTATTAACCAGCAAAAAAAAAAAAAAGAAAAAAAAGGCACGCATGGGAGGTAGGTCTTTTAGATACCTGGCCGCGAACAGCTGGAATGCCTTGGCACTGGACCTTCGCCTGGAGCCATCTGAACTCGGCTTCAGGAAGAAATTAAAAACCCACCTTTACACACAGTAAGCCGAGCTGACCTTGCGGCACGACTCTGCTGACCCCACTCGCCACAGCGCGGGGACACGCCATTTGTGCGTAACCAGGCGCTTTATAAATTTCCCAGAATATAAAGAAGATTTCATTCAAACATATAATTTTGGGTGTTTTCCACGCTGTCTTTCAACACGCGTTTCGGCAGACTTCTGCCCTCCTCAGGAGTTCCACGTCCATATAGTATGTTCTGCAAAGACAATTGAATATCATAAACATATGTTTTGATTCAGCACTTAGTGTCACTACCATTTACATAACAATTTCCTTGTGATATTTACATCCTTAAACATTAAAATAATGTTGTCTTGTTCACGTCTATTCTATATAAGAAGGAGCCTTATGGAAAAAGTTAACATTTCAAAATAGATAAAGAATTGTAAGTGCATTGCTATAAAGCTAAATGAGTGAACAGACAGTATAAAATAGTATAAAAGAAAAAAGAAGAAAAGAGAAAAAGAGAACCTCGAATTCTCCTGACATATGTTCTCTTTTTTATATAATAAAGCAGCACATGCAAAGTATAACTCTATCTTAGATTGGGAGTCTTCCAGGAAACACAACCCCTCTAAACAGGCTAAACTTCCCATGTTGTTTAAATTGTAGATAGACTTACCAGCAGGAAAGCGTATCTGAACTAATGATGTATCCCACTTGTGATGGGTGTAGGTCACAGCATATAATTTAATTTGCAGATGCAAATAGAACCTGACCCTGCAAATGGAAAACAGGATATACAATACTCATATACTTCAAATAGCACTGCATAGGATGTCTAATTAATTAATGCACCTGTTGTAAAGAAAACAGCAGGGACCGGTAGTTATAACAGAGGATAATATACAGTAGCTTACCAGTAATACAACCAGTGTCTGATTTATCAAGGTATCAGTAGACCCAAGTAGGAGTTAAGATAATTCTCTGTATGTTGATCATTCAGAACTGTGTGTACCAAGTGGATACAGCAGCAGAAAGTGAGAAGAAGGAGAAGAAACCAAACATAGCCAAAAATAATCTAAAATATATATATACAAGCTCACTATCTCTTGATAATATAGAGGTAGATGTGGTGCTTGAAAAGATGTTAACACTACCTTATTGATGTGATGACTAGAATGATTTGTGATTCATGATCCCTCCCAACATCTGCTTCTCTAAAAGCGTGCTGTCAAGAAGGAGAGCCACGAGAAAAGCATTGAATAACTAATAATGCTATACATTGTTGTTCCGCAAAGGCCCTCAAGCATTGAGAGGTCTCTCGACAATGTTCAGCCACAAGGCTGTAAAATGCAGTTTGCCTCACTTCGCCACCTCATTACATGTAGCCAACACGCTTCAAGATGAACCTCTTCGTCAGGGCGGCAAACAAAAGACTCGAACTCGCAGTGTTCGTTGAGGCTCATTTATTCAGGTAAGTTCAGCCCCTCAGTGGGCGTGTGCATAGTGCGCTTCTTTCAATGCCTCCTGGGACTGGGAGTCCCCAAAGCGAGAAATCAGTGTTCCATTTTAGTAAATCGGGTGATTTGTCTGCAATTATTTATTTGTATTTGTTACCTTAGTAGGTGGTGGGCCCGTTCGGCAGACTAATTAGCATATCAACATCGTGCTGATCCGTTTGGAAAGTTCAAAACGGCAACCTCTTCCAGCTGACAATCCAGTACTTGCAGTAGAAGATGGAGCTCCTCTCCACGGCCGGGCAGCTGTGTTTGTAATGTTGTTCCGCAAAGGCCCTCAAGCATTGAGAGGTCTCTCGACGATGTTCAGCCACAAGGCTGTAAAATGCAGTTTGCCTCACTTCGCCACCTCATTACATGTAGCCAACACGTTTCAAGATGAACCTCTTCGTCAAATGAAGTTCGCTCTGCTTTTGCCCACCCTACTAAAGGACTTAAAATGCTTTTAATTTGACAAACTCGATATTGAACCTACAAAGGTAATAATGTGACTCACCTCGAGGGACCACAAGTCCCGTAATGCTTTGAGAAGATACCATATCTCGCATGGCCCACTGGGGGCGATTTCAAATAAAATGATTTACGAAGTGAGCAGTCAATACTTGTTTGTAGCCCAAGAAGAAGAGGCGTGTTAGCCTCGAAACGCGTCGGCTTGTGAAAGACAAATTGCGTGGCAGTAACAGATGCGAGCAGCAGCGAGGAAAGGAATCCGGATGGTGGGGAGCGCTGTTGAGTGCTCTTTTCAATGCTTCAGGGCACTTTTGTTTCATAATGCTATACATTGTCAAATACAGCAAAATGATATAACATAGAGACAAACAGCAACCTTGAAGAGATAGCAAATACCTCGTAGAACACGGTCCTGGTCCAATGGATGAGCTGCTAATCCATAAAGTGCCAGAACCTGTTTTGCATTCTGAAAGAAAAATCAGACCTAAGAGGAGTCTCTGTGTGGTGTAATTAGCCATGGATATACTATATTGTAATACCTACTTAGAATGCATACATTCTCTAGCGTTGGTATGATGTTGTCTCAAAGTGTAAATAGTTGAGACCAACAGATAATAGTAGATCCCTAATAGTGGTCTAACTTGCCATGTAATGCAATCATTATGCTGCACTGTTGGAGACTGGGGCTGCTCTTTATATATTCAAAATAAATTATAAAAGACGAGAGTGGCTAAAAACATGCCCGCCTATCTGAACCAATGCATCAGCTGATGTAGTACCAAGAATGAAGGGCTTTAAACGTTGTTAAATCAAGCCCATTGCTAAACATAAGCATATCTAACATGCTGCTGATTGGATGAATAAGAAAAAAGCAGACATATTTAAACATGCGAAATACTGCAGTCATTTTAAATGAGACTGGATGCCAGACAACGCATATATGCTGCTGCCGGTTGTATTAGCCTCTTGGGCCGCTACACCCACTCCATGTGGGATACGGTCGCGGACGTGCTGCCAGAATGCCCGTTGGAGGTACGGGCTAAACTCGGCCAAGCCCTTGTGGAAGGCTGAGATGCGGCACGTTATTCTATCCGGTGTGGACTGGATACCACCGACTCACTAGGTAGAGCGATGGCAACGACGGTGGCGATTCGTCGCCACGCCTGGTTGAGGTCCGCCAACTTCTCGGCTGATGTCCAGAATACACTCATGGACATGCCTTTTGATGGGCGTCGCCTTTTTGGCGACAAGGCAGACCATGCTCTTGAGCGTTTTAAGGACTCCAGGGCTACGGCCAAGTCCTTGGGGCTCTCGGCCCCACGCCAGCAAACGGCTGCTTTTCGCTCCTTTCGTGGCCAAGGAAGGGGTGTACCCACACGTGCTGCCAGCCACGCGCCGCAGGGTAATACCCAACGCGGTGGCGGCCGTGGAAACCGCTGTGGCGGCGGTCGGGGACAACGGCGAGGACAGTCTACACCTTCTCCCGCAGCATCCGCCTCAAAACCCTCCTAGTCCGTGCTTTCAGGCCCATATGTCGCCAGTGGGGGGCAGGGTTCGCCATCACCTCCTCCACTGGCGCACTGTAACGTCGGACAGGTCGGTGCTGCAAATCGTCCGAAGGGGCTACTCCCTCCTCTTTGAGATGACCCCTCCAGCCATGCCACCGCAGAACCACCGTGTATCGGGGGATCATTTGCGACTTCTGCAGGAGGAAGTTACGGCCCTCTTGGCCAAGGGGGCTATCGAGCGCGTTCCTGGGCCAGAAGTAGGGTGTGGTTGCTACTCCCACTACTTTCTAGTACCCAAGAAGGGCAAAGGGGGCCTACGCCCTATCTTGGACCTACGGAACGTCAACGGCTTCCTCCGGAAGGAGAAGTTCAAAATGCTGACACTGGCTCAGGTCTTAGCTGCCCTGGACCCAGGAGACTGGATGGTAGCGTTGGACTTGCAGGACGCTTATTTCCACATCCCCGTCCTGAAGGCCCACCGGCGTTACCTGCGGTTCACGGTGGGCCACGAGCACTTTCAGTTTACCGTGCTCCCCTTCGGCCATACCAGCGCCCCACGGGTGTTCACAAAGATGATGGCGGTGGTCGCAACTCATCTGTGCAGGTTAGGGGTTTCAGTCTTCCCCTACCTCGACGACTGGTTGTTGAAGGCGGGCTCGCCCCAAACAGTCGTCAGCCACCTCCAGACAATGGCAAACCTCCTGCACCTGCTGGGGTTTTCCATCAATGTGCCGAAGTCACACCTGTGCCCCTCTCAGAAGCTCCTCTTCATCGGAGCAGTTCTCGACTCGGCGCAGTTTCGGGTTTACCCTCCCGAACAGCGGGTTCGGGACATTCAGGCTCTGATTCCCCTCTTTCAGCCTTTGTCCTGAGTCTCAGTCAGGTTGACGCTGCGGCTTCTCGGGCTGATGGCCTCCTGCATCCTTCTGGTGCATCACGCCCGGTGGCGGCTGCGGGCTCTGCAGTGGGACCTGAAGTTTCAGTGGGCCCAGCATCAGGGCAACCTATCCGACCATGTCCTGATCTCGGAGGGCACTGCAAGACAGCTGCAGTGGTGGCTCACGGATCGCGATTGGGTCAGCGGCAGATCCCTCTCCCTTCCCCAACCGGAGCACGTAGTTGTGACGGACGCGTCCCTCCAGGGCTGGGGAGGCCACATGGGAGAGGCGGAGATCAGAGGCCTCTGGTCTCCAGCGGAGTCCCGGCTCCATATCAACCTTTTGGAGCTGCAGGCAATTCGTCTAGCACTGAAGGCATTCCTCCCCTCTGTTCGGGGGAGTGTAGTGCAGGTGTTCACGGACAACACCACCGCCATGTGGTACTGCAACAAACAGGGCGGGGTGGGGTCGTGGACCCTTTGCCAGGAGGCTCTGCGCGTCTGGCAGTGGCTGGAACATCAGGGCGTAACCCTGGTGGTTCAACACCTGGAAGGTTCTCTGAACGCCAGGGCAGACGAACTCAGCCGTCGGTGCATGATGGATCACGAATAGCGTCTGAACTTGGACGTGGCGCAAAGCCTCTTTCAGCAGTGGGGAGAGCCTTGGTTAGATCTATTCGCCACCGAAGAGAACGCGCAATGTCATCAGTTCTGCGTGTTGGAATTTCCAAGGCGGCACTTGCTCGGAGACGCTTTTCGTCGCGAGTGGAGTTGCGATCTATTGTACTCCTTTCCGCCTATACCACTTCTGCCCAGGGTGCTGAAGAAGATCAAGCGCAACCGGGCCCAAGTCATCCTTGTGGCTCCGGACTGGGCACGAAGGTACTGGTATCCAGAGCTACTCAGTATGTCAGTGGATCCCCCGGTTCGTCTGCCTCTTCAGGAGGACCTTCTGTCGTAGCAGCAGGGGACGGTCCTCCACCCGAACCTGTCCAGTCTCCACCTCCATGCTTGGAGATTGAGCGGCGACAGTTGAGGCCATTTGACTTGCCTCCTGAAGTCTGTAATGTCATTCTGGCAGCCAGGCGTCCCTCCACAAAGTCGGTATACACCTGCAGGTGGAACAAATTTGTGCCATGGTGCACAGCAAAGGCTGTGGATCCTCTTGCTGCCCCTCTTTCTGAGGTTCTTCTCTTCCTTCTTTCTCTTGCCCAGCAGGTCTCTGCTCTGGGCACTATCAAGGGCTACCTTTCGGCCCTTTCAGCCTTTCTAAGGCTTCCTGATCAACCTTCTTTGCCAAGTCCCCTATTGTAACTCGTTTTCTTAAGGGCATCACACACATGTTCCCTCCTGTTCCGTTTGTGATGCCTCAGTGGGACTTGAACCTGGTTCTTACGTTTCTGATGTGCGCTCCCTTTGAGCCACTTCACAACTGTCCTCTCCGTCTTCTTACTTTGAAGACTGCTTTCCTGGTTGCCATCACCTCTGCCAAGAGAGTGAGTGAGCTCCAGGCTCTTTCATGTACACCCCCTTTCCTTTCTGTCCATCCGGACAAGGTTGTGTTGCGTACTAAGCCATCTTTCCTGCCCAAGGTTGTCACGGCCTTCCATATCGGGCAGTCTATTACCTTGCCCACCTTCTTTCCGCCACTGCATCCCTCTAAAGAGGAAGAGAGGCTCCACCGTCTGGACCCAAAACGTGCGCTTTCATTCTACTTGGATCGCACACGCCAGTTCCGGGTGGATGACCAACTCTTTGTTGGTTACGTGGGCGCTAAGAAGGGAAAAGCTGTGCACAAGCGGACCATCTCTCGGTGGATCATCTTGTGTATCCAGGCATGTTACTCCTTGGCTAAAAAGGAGCCCCCTGTTGGATTGCGGGCTCATTCCACCCGGCCACGGCGACTACAACTGCCCTGGGCCGGGGAGTGCCCTTGCAGGACATTTGCCAGGCGGCTACGTGGGCCTCGCTGCACACGTTTGCAAGACACTACTGCCTGGACAGTCAAGTCCGGAGGGATGGCTTCTTTGGCCGTTCCGTCCTCCAGGACTTTCTGGTGTGATTATTGGTTTGCAGACCCACCACCGGGGTTGGTATTGCTGGGGTATCTATTCTAAGGTAAGGAATCTATCACTAACGTGTCTCTTTCAGGTGCACAAGTTACTACTTGTGTAACAATATATCTGTAAGAGACATTAGTTAGTGATAGATTCCTTACCGACCCACCCATCCTCCCCGTTCTGCGAACCGATATCTAGGATAAGGTCATCCCCTTTCAGGGCCCTAGTTTCAATGGCACCAGTGTTGGTTTTTAACATGGCTCGGCGCTTCTGGCGCGGAAAAGCTGTGTCTAAGAACTGACGTCAGCACACGGAGGCGGCGTCTAAGTACTCCGACGACGTCATCACGGCGCCCACGACGCCGACGACGGACGTGGAGCCGCAGACGACGCCTACCAACGCGCAAGGGTACTGCTACGCAAACATTTCCGGATCCAGTCTGACGCCATCATATCATATTCTAAGGTAAGGAATCTATCACTAATTAATGTCTCTTACAGATATATCGTTACACAAGTAGTAACTTGTGCATTACTATTATTACTAGTAAACTACTGTATATTATCCTCTGTTATAACTATATGTCCCTGCTGTTTTCTTTACAACAAGTGCATAGATTAATTAGACATCCTGTGCAGTGCTATTTGAAGTATATGAGTATTGCATATCCTGTTTTCCATTTGCAGGGTCTGGTTCTATTTGCATCTGCAAATTAAATTATATGCTGTGACCTACACCCATCACAAGTGGGATAAATCATTAGTTCAGATACGCTTGCCTGCTGGTAAGTCTATCTACAATTTAAACAACACGAGAAGTTTAGCCTGTTTAGAGGGGTTGTCTTTCCTGCAAGACTCTCAATCTAAGATAGAGTTATGCTTTGCATGTGCTTTTCTATTGTATAAAAAAGAGGACACGTCAGGAGAATTCGAGGTTCTCTTTTTCTCTTTTCTTCTTTTTTCTTTTATACTGTTTTTACTCTCTAGTCACTCATTTAGCTTTATAGCAATGCACTTACAATTCTTTCTCTAGTTTGAGATTTTAACTTTTTCCATAAGGCTCCTTCTTATATGGAATAGAAGTGAAGTAAATATAACAAGGAAATTGTTAAGTAAATGGTAGTGATACTAACTGCTGTATCAAAACATATGGTTATTGTTAGGAATGGGGATCTCTGGTTGGCTAAGGCTTGCGCCAAAGCCAGGCAGAGGGTTCGGTGATAAACTATCACCTATCATTTTCTCTGGGAGCAATGGGGCAAGGTTGGAGCGGACATCGACAATATGCCCCGATGTGCCTCTCTGGTCTCTTTAGCCGTAATGGCCCTTAAACAATGATGTGTCCCCTTCGGTGGAGCGAGCCCCCTATCAGGCGGGGGCCGCTCGGGACACAAACAGGGACAACCACGGGCCCGACTCTGCTTCCGGGGCTCTCCTCACTCCTGGGAGCCCCGTAATCCATAATGTGCCCCTGGTAATGGAGCGTCCCGCAACGGCGGGCCTGCTCCGGAAATGCGGCGAGAACATCCCCGCCCAGCCCTTACTCACCGGGCTGCTTCCTTTGCGAGACGGTGTTCCCAGGCCAGCCTGCGGGGCTCCGTCCGTATCGCAGGAGACCGGCGAGGCGCTGCACAGCTTCCCCAGGCCGGGGGAAGCGGAAGGAAGGATTCGCCAGGCCCGCCCCGCCTTCTACTTCCGGGTCGCGCTAGGCAGTGGCCCCGGGGAAGTTCTCTTGGGGCTCGGGCCGCGGTGGTGAGACACGGGGTGGGCTCCCGTGCAAAGTTAAATCAAAAGGCTGGGCATAATGCAGGGTGGGCACCTGCGAAGGCACTGATAAGCTGGGTGGACACCCGTTCGGATTAAAAAAAATAAAACGATGATGCAGGGTGGGCACCTGCTTAAATCAAAATACCAGGACACGGCATAATGCAGGGTGGGCACCTGCTTCGAGTAAAATAAACAGCCGCACAGCGGACATGATGCAGGGTGGGCACCTGCAATGGAGGGGCCACAGGCGGAATCCCTGCGCTTGGGATTCCCTCTTACAGGGCCACCAAGGAAATGAGCACAGCGCTCCCAGGGCACTCAAAGGGCTGAATAAAAGGTCCTGGGGGCAAGTGAAATAAAGCTAAAGGTCCTGGAAAGTTCATGGCAAAAGTCAAAGAGGGGTTCCAGGGCAAGGCAAAGTCCCCCAATCCGCCCAGGCAAGGCAGAGGGGTCCCCCAGAAGTCCTCCAGGCATCCAGGGGCTGGGCAGAGCCCAGGGAGGCAAGCCTGCCCCGGTATACAACGTTTACAACGCAATTTTTACAACGCACTACCATTACAACTAAACTTTTACAACGCAACATCCATTACAACGCATACATTTACAACGCAGTCATTACAACGCATGACACTACAACGCACACCACTACAACGCATACCATTACAACGCAGTCATTACAACGCATACTATTACAACGCAAAACTTACCATCCAACACTTACCCTACTGTTGCACCCCCTGGAGTTAGAATAGTAATTTTAACCCCTACACTATCCAACACTTACCTTATATGCAATGTAATGTAATGCGTTGTAATGGTATGAGTTGAAAATGTAGTATGCGTTGTAGTGGAATGCGTTGTAAAGGTATTTTTTAAGAATTCGTTGTAATGGTATGCGTTGTAATGGTGTGCGTTGTAATGGATGTTGCGGTGTAAAAAATGCGTTGTAAAGGTATGCGTTGTAAAAGTGTGCGTTGTAACGTCATACATTCGCCTGCCCCTGATATCCAGCAGCAGCACGCCCCTGGTAGTTTCAAGTCCGCAAACAAGAACATTTGCTTGGGGTCACAGCCCCTCTTTTATACACAGAAATCCTTTGATGTAGCAGTGTAGGCAAGGGGAGAATCAGATGCAACTGGTTCTTGAGCACTTTGTTTTCCTCAGCCACCCTTTCCATTCACTAGGCAGGCTAGGGTCATTAGACGCACCACAGGGTGCGGAGCCAGCATTGTGTGGGGAAAGCCCAGCCCTCTTCAGGTCCCAGGTGTACTCCTCCCTCACATCACTCATGCTAATCTCAACACTCACCACTGGGGCAGACCCATCATGACTCATGGAGCCAGGCTCACCAGCCAGCTCTAGCCAATCACAAGCCAGACACAAATTACACAAACCTGCCAACTTCTAGAAGTGGCACTTCCACACTAGCTACAATAAATCCGCACATATCATCGCGCAGCATGTAATCTCACGAGTTCACACATACCAAACTTGACCTTGCACTCCCCACGCATCAGCAACTATCATGGACACACATATTCCCCATGCATTCCTATGGGAGGGCAGACCAACTCAGCACACACACTCAGAGTGCGCACGCACTTTACACTGGCCCACAGTGCTAAAGTGCGCAGAGGCCTAAAATCACTATCACCATGCCAAAGACTAAAGGCAAAAAGTTTAGGGGTGAACCTGCCAAAAAGGCCCAAGTCCAACAGTTATGATATTCAATTGTCTTTGCAGAACATACTATTTGGAGGTGGAACTCCTGAGGAAGGCAGTAGTCTGCCAAAACGCGCGTTGAGAGACAACTTGGAAACCACCCGAAAATTATATGTTCGAATGAAGTCTTCTTTATATTCTGTATAGCTGGTTAATAATTTGTACTGTTGTCAAGGCAACTGGATTTGGAAATATAAATCTAACAAGTATGAATGCATGAAGAATGATTGAAGTTAGGATGTTGTATAAATCAAAGCCCTGTGTAGATTTATAAAAATCATATTTATGATTTTTTTTATATTATCATACATAATAAAAGAAATGTTTTTGTATTTTTCTAAACATTAGTGTCACTACTTTTATTTGACATGTTCTGATTTTTCTATAAAGTTTAAGTTGCCCTAGATTATTTACAGAATGACTCAAGATGGGGTCAGGCTGGACCCCTAAGGCGGGAGCACCTGCTATAGTATTGCTGACTGTACAGATATGGTAATATGGAGAGTGTGGGGTCTGAAAGATTACACAAAGTGATACAGGACCCACTCCTTTCTACGATGTCACTTGGTACAGATAGTCTGTCTCCATAAGACCCACCTCATGGGGGATAAAGCTCAAAAGCTGGGCAGGAAATGGAGGGATCAATTATTCTCAGCCACTTACTTCACTTCTTCAACAGTGGCTGCCATCTGGATTGCACCGGGTTAATATTTAAACATGTATAGTGATGTGGACATAGAGGATTGATATCTACCGGTACAGGGTACATTGGATGGGAAAGCCATCACAATGATCTACACTTATTCACCCAAAACTGATGATAAGCACTTCTTTGACCGTATCCAGGATTTGCTTAAAGATAGTTTGGGAAGTCCAGTGATATGGGCAGGAGATTACAATTGTATTCTGGAAGGGGACGAGGACCAGTATCCACCCAAGCACGGATCTAAACCTCTGATGACCAAATCTCCTGCCATGATCATGCGTAACCTCAGGCGTCGGTAATATACTTTTCACTCGCGAACACACAACACTTAATGTCGGTAGTACCGCCTATTGGTTGCGGGGGTGGATCCCTGGGGACTGCATGGGGTGACTCACCATGGGGAGATATCTCTCGGACTGTGCGCTGTGCTGCTGCACCTGCGTTGGGGAATGCCCCACATCGAGTGCTTAAATGGTGTATGCCCTTTGACCTCTTGATGGATGCGGTGTGCCAGGAGTCACTGGTGACTTCTCTCACTGACTTCTTATCGATTAATTGGGGAACTGCTACCTCTAGGGCACTAGACTGGGAGGCTTTCAAGGTAGTTATGAGAGGGGACTGTATTGGTACCACATGCAGGGTCAGGAGACAGCTAGAGTCTGACCTTGTAGACCAGGAGCACCACTTGATGGAACTCCCTTTCTCAGAACTGACTACACCGGAAGTGTAGGCAGAGGAACTTCAGATCTGCAGGGATGTGCTACTTATCTGAAAGAGACACGTTAGTGATAGATTCCTTACATTAGAATATCCCCAGGCGTCAGACTGGATCTGGAAAGTTTTTTGTCAGCAGTACCCCTGCGCTTGGGTAGGTGGCGCAGTGGGGCTCAGCGTCCGTCGCTGGGGTCGTAATTGCCGAGATGACGTCACGGAGACTACTTAGGGGTGCCACCCATGTGCGCTGACGTCAGTTATTTTTTTTTCCGCGCCAGCAAGCGCAGATCCGGTTAGAGCACGTACCCTAGTCACTTTTTGACTAACTTTTTTGAGACTTTTGTCTCTACTTCTTTGGGTCTTGACTCCTGGTGCCGCGTAGGGATGCCTGGGTTTAAATCCTGTGGGGCCTGCTGCCGTACAATGTCGGTGGCCGAACCCCATGGCGTTTGTCTCTAATGTCTGGAGCGCGACCATGACTCCCGGTCATGTTCTGACTGTCTGGCCATGGCTCCGGAGACTTTGCGGGAGCTGTCCCGAAAGCTGTTGGAGGCCCGGCAGTCGTCTCGCGCCGTTTGAGGTCCAGGGGTCGCTCGAGGGATCGACAGCGAAGCCATCATCTTCGATCCTCGGGGTCAAAGTCTTCGCCTTCGGAATCGGGTAAGAGACGTCACAAGAAAAAGTTGAAGAAGCGTGTATGCTCTCTGTCGTCCCCCCGTCTGTCTCTGGATGCGGACGAGGGGGACAGGGGTCCTTCCCCCACGTTGGAGCCTGAGAGTCCTGCGGCCTACCCACCTTATCCAGGTCCGTGGGCGACTCCGACCCAGGTGCAAGAGTTTCTTGCTGCCATGGACCGTCTTTTCAGGCCCAGGTCTCTTGCCTGCGCACCTTCGGGCCCCGCAGTCTCTATTGAGGGCCCTTGCTTGCCGCCGGCCTCCGCGCTGCAGGGTCCTCCGCCGGCAGCACCGGCCCCGGTGCCGCAGGGTCCTCCGCCGGCGGCTCCGGCGCCCCCTGCGGCTCCCTTCCCGGCGCCGCAATGGATTCTGTTTGTCCCACCTCCACCCTTGCCCGAGTTTCTGGGCAATATTGCTCCCGCTTGGTTCCCCTAATTGGGACATGGAGCCGGATCGGCGCCGAGCATTTGTTTTCCCCTGTGCCTCCCCCACCGTTGCAGTCTGTGCCTCAGGCCGTGGAGGAGGGGGGTGACTGGGAGGAGTTGGGGGACCCTTTTGCACGGCAGTGCGAGTCCGAACATGAGTGGGGGGAGGACTCTGAGGATACAGGTGGCCTTGACCTCTCCTCTGAGCCTGGGTTTGTGTCTCCTTCCGCTGTCATGGAGGAAGACGCCACATCTACTGTGGTGCTCCGTAGAGCAGCTGAGGCTCTTGACCTTGATCTGCCTACTGTTACGATCAAGACAATCCTCCTTACTGAAGTACTTCAGCAGGCTGCAAGTTCTATGGAACCTCTGATTCCATTCAATGAGGCCTTGACAGATGTTTTGATGGGCACCTGGTCTAGACCAGCCACATCTGACCCCGGAAAGCCTGGTCATTCAGGCCTCCACTTCCGTAAGTGCATTCCCTACCGCTCCGCTGGATAAGGAATTAAAAAGCTGGAGCAGTTTGGCAATAAGTTGTTTTCCTCTGCCAGCTTGGGGCTGCGGTCAGTCAACACCGCATGCCTCTTGGGCCGCTACTCTCATGCTGTGTGGGACACAGTGGCGCAAACTCTGCCCCAGTGCCCGGAGGAGGTTCGGGCTGTACTTTCCCAAGCTGTTGCGGAGGAGAAGGAATCAGCGAAGTTCGCCCTTTGGTGTGGTCTGGACACCGCAGACTGGGGAGAGCGATCTCCACGACGGTGGCCTTGCGTTGCCATGCCTGGCAGCGGTCCACCGGGCTTTCGGGTGATGTCCAGAGTTCCCTCATGGACATGCCTTTTGTTGGTACTTGCCTGTTTGGCGATAAAGCAGACAGTGCGCTGGAGCGTTTCAAGGACTCCCGGGCTACGGCCAAGTCCTTGGGTCTCTCCACCACACGCCCGGCCAAGTCTACCTTTCGTTCCTATCGTGGCCATGAAAGAAGCTCCCCTACACGTTCATCCAGCCAGAAGCTGGCGCAGAACCAACCTCAGCAAGGCCGTGGGCGTGGTGGCCCCCGTGGCGGCACAGGGGGCCAGCGTGCGGCTCCCACAGCATCCGCCTCAAAGCCTTCCTAGTCCAAGCTTTGGGGTGCACCCAAAGCCGGTGGGCGCAGGATTCAACATCACCTCCTCCACTGGCGCTCTGTCACTTCGGACAGGTGGGTGCTGCAAATCGTCCGAAGGGGCTACTCCCTCCCCTTCGAGTCTGCCCCCCCCATCCATGCCACCTCAGTTCCACCGCATGTCGGGAGATCACTTTGCGCTTCTCCATCAGGAAGTCATGGCCCTCTTGGCCAAGGGGGCCATCGAGCGAGTTCCTGGGCCAGAAGTAGGTTGTGGTTGTTATTCCCACTACTTTCTGGTCCCCAAGAAGGAGAGAAGGCGCAGGCTCCCTTTCTCCTTCTTGGGGACCAGAAAGTAGTGGGAATAACAACCACGTCCTACTTCTGGCCCAGGAACTCGCTCGATGGCCCCCTTGGCCAAGAGGCCGCAGGAACGTCAATCGCTTCCTCTGGAAGGAGAAGTTCAAGATGTTGACTCTGTCTCAGGTCTTGGCTGCCCTTGACCCTGGAGACTGAATGGTAGCTTTGGACTTGCAGGACGCATATTTTCACATCCCTGTCCTGCCGGCCCACCTGCGTTACCTGCGGTTTACGGTAGGCCAGGAGCATTTTCAGTTTGCTGTGCTCCCCTTCGGCCTTACCAGCGCCCTTCGGGTGTTCACGAAATTGATGGCGGTGGTAGCAGCTCATCTGCGCAGGTCAGGGGTGTCAGTCTTCCCCAACCTCGACGAATGGTTGTTGAAGGCGGGCTCTCCCCAGGCAGTCGTCACCCACCTTCAGACTACGGCCGACTTCCTGCATTTGCTGGGGTTCTCCATCAACGTGAAGAAGTCGCACCTGAGTCCCTCTCAAAAGCTCCCCTTCATCTGAGCGGTTCTAGATTCTACGTGGTTTCGGGTTTATCCTCCCGAGCAGCGAGTCCGGGATATTCAGTCTATGATTCCGATCTTTCAACTTCTATCCCGGGTTTCAGTCAGGATGACCCTCCGACTCCTGGGCCTGATGGCCTCCTGCAACCTGCTAGTGCAACATGCCAGATGGCATATGCGGGCTCTGCAGTGGGTCCTGATGTTCCAGTGGGCACAGCATCAGGGCAACCTGTCCGATCATGTCCAGATCTCGGAGGGCACTCCACGACAATTGCAGTGGTGGCTCACGAATCGCGATTGGGTCAATGGCAGATCCCTCTCCCTTCCTCAACCGGAGCACACAGTGGTGACGGATGCGTCCCTCCTGGGATGGGGCGGCCACTTGGGAGAGGCGGAGATCAGAGGTCTCTGGTCTCCGGCGGAGTCCCGGCTCCATATCAATCTTTTGGAGCTTCGGGCAATCCGACTTGCACTGAAGGCATTCCTTCCCTCTGTCCGGGGAAGTGTAGTGCAGGTGTTTACGGACAATACCACCGCCCTGTGGTATTGCAACAAACAGGGTGGGGTGGGGTCGTACACCCTTTGACAGGAGGCTCTGCGCCTCTGGACATGGCTGGAACATCAAGGCATTACCTTGGTGGTTCAACACCTGGCAGGTTCTCTGAACGGCATGGCGGACAAACTCAGCCGCCGGTGCTTGGTGGATCACGAATGGCGTCTGAACTCGGAAGTGGTGCAAGGTCTCTTTCTGCCATGGGGAGAGCCTTGGTTAGATCTATTCCCCACCAATTCCTCATCAATTGTGCGCGTTGGAATTTCCAAGGCGGCACTCGCTCGGCGACTCTTTTCGTCGCGAGTGGAGCTGTGGTCTGTTGTACACATTTCCGCCTATACCACTTCTGCTCAGAGTTCTGAAGAAGATTCGGTGTGACCGGGCCCAAGTCATCCTTGTGGCTCCGGATTAGGCATGAATATACTGGTATCCCGAGCTACTCAGCATGGCGATCGATCCCCCGATCCGACTGCCTCTTCGGGAGGACCTTCTGTCACAGCAGCAGGGGACGGTCCTCCACCCGAACCTGTCCAGCCTCCACCTCCATGCATGGAGATTGAGCGGCGACAGTTGACAGCTTTCGATCTTCCTCCCAAAGTCTGTGATGTCATTCTGGCGTCCCTTCACTAAGACGGTATACGCCTGCAGGTGGAACATATTTGTGGCATGGTGCACAGCAAAGGCTGTGGATCCCCTTTCTGCCCCTCTTTCTGAGGTCCTTATGTTCCTACTATCCTTGGCCTAGCAGGGCTCTGCTCTGGGCACTATCAAAGGTTATCTTTCGGCCATCTCTGCCTTTCTATGGCTTCCAGATCAGCCCTCTCTCTCTGTTTCCTGAATTACCCACACATTTCCTCCCTTGACTTTCATAATGCCTCAATGGGACTTAAATCTTGTCTTAACCTATCTGATGTGCGCTACCTTTGAGCCCCTTCATAACTGTCCTTTATGTCTTCTCACTCTAAAGACGGCTTTCCTGGTAGCTACCACCTCTGCCAGAAGAGTGAGTGAGCTACAGGCTCTTTTTCTAAACCTCCTTTCCTTTCTGTTCATCCGGACAAGGTGGTTTTGAGGAACCGTCCTTCTTTCTTTCCAAAGGTTGTCACGCCCTTCCACATCGGGCAGACCATCACTTTGCCCATCTTCTTTCCGCCTCCGCATCCTTTAAAGAGGAAGAGAGGCTCCACCGCCTGGACCCAAACATGTGCTCTCGTTCTATCTGAAGTGCACACAGCAGTTCTGGGTGGATGACCAGCTCTTTGGTGGCTACATGAGCGCCAAAAAAGGTTGGACCGTGCACAAATGGACCATCTCTCGGTGGGTCGTTCTGTGCCTCAAAGCATGTTACTCGTTGGCTAAGAAGGAGCCTCCTGTGGGGCTGCATGCCCATTGTACCAGGGCAACGGCAGTCACTACTGCCTTGGGACGCAGCGTTCCCCTGCAGGACATTTGTCATACAGCTCCGTGGGCCTCGCTGCACACGTTTACCAAGCATTACTGCCTTGACAGTCAAGACCGGAGAGACGGCTTCTTTGGCCGTTCTGTTCTCTGTGACTTTCTGGTGTAATATTATTTGCAGACCCACCTCCGGGGTTGGGATTGCTGGGGCATCTTTTCTAAGGTAAGGAATCTATCACTAACGTGTCTCTTTCAGATGCACAAGTTACTACTTGTGTAACGATATATCTGTAAGAGACATTAGTTAGTGATAGATTCCTTACTGCCCCACCCATCCTCCTCGTTCTGCGAACTGATTTCTAGGGTTAAGGTCATCCCTTTCAGGACCCTAGTTTCATGGCACCAGTGGCCAGTTTCTTGCATGGCTCTGGTTCCTGGCGCGGAAAGTCGTGTACAGATTTGACCTCAGGGCGCATGGGTGGCGTCTGAGTAGTCTCCGTGACGTCATCTCGGCGCTTACGACCCCAGCGACGGACGCGGAGCCGCACACCGCCACCTACCGACGCGCAGGGGCACTGCTGACTAAAACTTTCCGGATTCAGTCTGACACCTGGGGATATTCTAAGGTAAGAAATCTATCGCTAACTAATGTTTCTTACAGATATATCATTACACAAGTAGTAACTTGTGCGTCTGGGACACTCTAGATAAATGTACGCTGCGTGGGTACCATCGGTGCCTCCTCTGGGAGGGGTGGTCAAATCTGGTATGATGTTAGCCTGGGTAATACAGCAGTAGCAGGAGATTCCTCCTGTTCTGCACATCTGTGTACCTGGCGGTGCCCTAGTGACCAGTCATCAGACTATCTTGGATGTCTTTGTGGGCCATTTTAAGACGGTCTACCAGGCTGCGAAGGCAGGTCCTGAGGGGAGGATTGAGGAATTCCTGGCCAGTGTCAGATTGCCCACCCTCACACCAGACCGTGTACAGGAATTGGAGAACTCTCCCTGGAAGAATTAGGTGAGGCCATTAAGGCCCTCAATAGAACTAAGGCCCCTGGTGGGAATGGCTTCTCGGTTGAATTTCTCAAACCTGTTCCTCAATACTTAGACTGTTGGAGGTTTTTCATGAGGCGCAGAGGACTGATGTTCTTTCACCCACCATGAGGGAGGGAGTTGTTTGTATAATGCTGAAACCGGGAGGGGAGACTACAGACCCTTCTTCGTACAGAGCCCTCGCAATTCTTAATACGGATATTAAGATTCTGTGTAAACTTCTCGCAACTAGACTGGGAGGGGTGAATCAAAGATCGGTGCATGATCTACGTTTCATTTCACCCCCCTCGGTATTCCACGCATCTCTTCCACAGGAATAACAGTCTATCTTGTCCCCTCACCCTGCATCCTCCCTCCTCAACTACCTCAGCACTATTTTTATACAGTGCTGATAGTACTCCTCCTTGTTTTACTGTCGATTTGCATGGTACTTACCTGTTCATGTACTCGGGTACAGCTGCTATTATGCCTTTATATGCCACTAGCCCTGGTGTACTATATGCTTCTGTTTTCTCTCTCTCTACCCCATGCTACTGATTTCCTGGCCTACCTCGTACAAATTCGAGTTGCCAGACCTTTAGTGGTAAGATGCCCTATGCCTTCACCACTTTAGGCGAATCTATGCTTCTACTCTCCCTCCTTTGCAACTCCCTTTTTTAATCCACCTCAGACCTTCTGCTCTCATGTACTACTGTCTTTCGGACTCTTCTTTCCTACAGTTATTGTTGTGTATGTTTTATTATATGTAACCCTGCCACGTATTGCTATTTTTATCCATATCCCATTGTAATTCTTTTGTATTATTACTGTTTCTAAATATATTTACATGTACCTTTTTTGTACCTTATGGTATTTATTTTGTGCTTTCTATGTAAAGCGCTTTGAAACGTTTGGGTCAAGTTTGCGCTATATAAAACTCACAAATAAATGATGAATAAATGCCAGCCTGCAGTACAGCATTTAATTTACGTAGGCTCACTGATGTGCCAAATGAAACCATTGATGATAATCGGGGGCTGGTTCTGGTCTCCCTAGACTTAGAAAAAGCCTTTGATACAGTGGAATGAGTTTACCTGCTGGTGGTTCTGAATGGTATGGAATTTAGGTGCGACTGCTGTACGCTGGCTCTATGGTCTGCATTCGAGTTGAGAGTGACCCCTTGGAACCATGGCGGTGGGGAGGAGGACTAGAGAGGGATGCCCCATGTCAGCCCTGCTTTTCTGTCTAGTGATTGAAACCCTGGCCTTGCTGTTATGTAGGGAGTTCGTACAGTGGAAGATCCGAGTAGGGAGTTCCCTTCATGTGGTCTCCCTGTATGTGGATGACGCGCTAATATATGTTCACAACCTGGTATGCTTGGTGCTGATTTTAATGAGTTTGCTCACTACTTTTGGAATGGTGTCTGGGCTCTGGTTCAGTGTCCGTAAGTGACCGTTGTTTCTGCTTGTGAGCCTGGTTGGGACGCCACCAACCCGACTTTTAGAGCTGGGCCTACAATGGGAAACTGAGGGGTTCCGGTACATAGACAAAAAGATCACCCATACTGAAGTTGTTTTCGAGTGCCTGAATGTGGAAAGCCTCCTGGAACGATTGGAGGCCTCTATAGCCTTCTGGATCACACTTCCCCTATTGGTGATGGATAGGACAGCAGTGGTAAAGACGGTCTTCCTCCCTCGGTGTCTGTTCAGTCCATAACGCATTGTTCCCACTTAGGCCACAATTCTTTTGTAAATTGGATAGCCTACTTACACAACTAGTAAGGGCGGGGTGACGCATCAGAGTGGCGTTGTCTGTCCTTAAATGGGTCTTGGGGGATGGGTGACTAGCCCTCCCAGACTTACGTATTTATTATTAAACTGCATGTGGCAAAATGGTTGGCCAACTCAGGCAACTGGAAAAATAAATTGTACCCAGGTATGTTGGGAGGTGATACCTTGGTGGTAACTATTAATGAGGGGGGGACAGGCTCAACACCCAGTTCCTTATTTGGTACGACAGAAAGCGACGGTGTGGGAAGCTGTGGTCATGAAGGTGCTGTGTAGAGCCCCCTTTGACAGGGAGCTTAGTCTGTGGGACTTGGCTCCTTTTCAGTAGATTGATAAGGATATGTGTGTGGGATAATGGAGATTGAGTGGATGCACAGTGGCGGGCAACTTGTACCCGGTAGAGGTTTTCATCTTATTCCTGGGGGCACATTGGACATTTCGGGTGGACCAGCCCATTTTCTTCACTATGCCAAATTGAAGAATACTGCAAGAGAGGTGTGGGCTGGGTGCCCAGCGGCGACTCAGGTGCTTGGTAGGCTGCTCCAATGGGGAAATGCGAGGCACCCAATCACTCTGTTTATGGTGCAGTATGAGCGGACCTGGAGAGAGCCTTCTGCACTGCGTGCGGGACCTGGACTGGGTATTTGAGGGAGCCTTTCGCGGATGCAGACTTGTCCTGCACATGCGAGTGGATGAGACTGGTATCCTGTAACCACAGGTTTAAATCGCTGCATTTTAATTTCTTGCACTGCACGTATGTGACACCTAGGCACATGAACAGGATAGACCCGCTGAGAGGAGCTAGCTGGTGTGCGTTCCGGAGGGCGGAGGTGTAAACCATAGTGAGGGCTACTGACATTGGAGTCTCCCTCACCCGCTGGCTTGCTTCCTGGGTTGGTGAAGAGGACCAAGGGTCGCAAGATCCCCTACAAACTCACCCAACTTGCATTGCTATTGTCAAAACAGAGAATAGCCATTGGTTGGATGGGTGACAAGCGGCTGCAGATTAACTTGTGGCTTAGGGACCTGTGCGAATTGGCTTCAGCGGATGAGTCCCATATATGCCTCTCCCATACTGATGAGAAAGCCGAGGAAGCAATTATGACCTTTGGTTAGTTCTTAAAAACTTCAAGAATGACGGTGACACTAGCTAAGGTGATGACTCGGGGGAAACGAGATGTGAGACTCTCGCTTATTCTTTTTTACCTCGTACTGAATGTGACTGCCTTGTGTGCTGTTATATGTAGATGTTAATTCGTTCATGTCTTGCACTCGCCATACTGTTTCTCCAACTGGATCTCTTATGATTACTGTTAGAACTGGGGGTCTCTAGTTGGCAGAGGTAGGTACCACTGTCCAAATAGGGACCCTTGCTTCTAGTCAGGGTAAGGAGAAAACACTCTTAGATAACCTCTGCTCACCCCCTGGGTAGCTTGGCACGAGCAGGCAAGGCTTATCGAAGGCACTGTGTAAAGTATATGTACCAACACTCACAGTAACACAGTGAAAACACCACAAACTGACTCCACAACAGTTTAGAAAAATAAAGGTATTTAATCTAAACTACAAAAGACCAAAACTACAAAAATCCACCATACACAGTTCAAGAATATAGTTGCAAAAGAGTTCTTAAAGTTGCGATAGAATAATCCACAGTTGCGTGAAAAGTTCACAGTTGGTCACGTTTAGCCACGTTTAGCCAACAGTACCTTTAAATGCGACAAAGTTCCAAAACAGAAGCTGGTGCAGTGGAAAACAAGGGATGCGTCACTCCTGAGACCCTGGGGAGGCGATGCGACAGCCCTGCTGGATGTAGCGGACGTGATGCGGTGACTCCGATCTGTATGGGGTGGGATGCGATACCTTGCGTGGATTCCGGTGCGGCGATTATGTAGTGAAAGAAGCTTGCAAAGGCACGATGCGATGATCTTTGGAGTTGCGACGATCTCCCGGACGACGATGCACAGACCAGCAGTGATCTTCCTCTCGCAGCTCCTCGATGCGATGGCTCTGCGACGACACTCGCAGCGACGTGATGCGGTCCGCAAGCAAGCGGTGCGACGATCTCACCCAGCGACAACATGCTCTGCGACGACACTCGCATTGATGGTAATATTCCTGCACCGGTCTGGTGTGTCCCGCAAACGAAGGATGCAATGACTCTGGCAACGGCAACAGGCGCTGCGACAATCTCGGCCTTTGTAGCGGCAGGAATTTCCTCGCACGGTCGGGGATGCGCTCCGCAAGCGAGCGATGCGACAAAACTTACAGAAAGTCTTTAAAAGCTTGGTTTCCAGCTTCCCAACACAGTTACAACTTCCAGAGACACCACAATTGGCCCAACCACTCTAGGAAGGACACAACCCTCTCAGCAGAGTTCAGGGAAGCTGGGGGTGAAGTCCTTTTGTTCCTGAGACTTCTTAACAGGGAGCCAGCTCTTCTCAGGACCTTGGAGATTACTTCAAGACAGGGGACACAGCACCAAAAGCAAAGTCCTTCCCCTCTCCTTGGCAGCAAAGCAACAGCAGGTCAGTCCAGCAGAGCAACAGCAGGACAGTCTTCCTTCTTCAGTTTCAGCTTTCTCCTTGGCGGAGGTTCCTTCTTGATTCCAGGATGATCTAATTTTCTGTAGTCAGGGGACCTGTATTTATACCCCTAAAAGTCTTTGACCCATTTGTGCAGGAGGGCTCTGAGCCCGGTCTGAACCAGTTCTGGGTGTTCCTTGAGCAGTTTGTTTTCCTGGCCTCTCCTTTCCTTTCAGAGAGAGGGGCAGGGTCGTCAGCCGCCCAGCAGGAGGTGGAGCCAGCATTGTTGAAGGCAGGCAAGCCCTATTCAGGCCCAGGTGCTACCCCCTCCCACTACTCTAGATGCAGATGGGGCTATTCAGCCCAGGGATGGCCCACTCAGACTCTGGGAGCCACCCAGTCCCTGTCACTCACAAACCAGACAGTCAATTCACAAACAGGCCAAGGCACACAGAAAGGTTAGACAAGAGAACAGCAACTTTCTGAAAGTGCTGTTCTCAATCACAGGATTTAAAAACAACCTTTCCTAAAAGATGTGTTATTAAATTCTGAGTTCAGTGATACCAGACTTTTATGTCCTATCTTGCTCCTATGGGAAGATATGCTGGTAGCCACTGTAGCCAGCATCCCCCATGATAGCCTATGGGGCAAGATAGCCTTACAATAGTGAAAAACGAAAATGGCTGTAATTCACTACCAGAGCCCCCTATCGCATGCGCAATTTAAGCACGTAGTGAACAAGAGCTTAAAAAGACATTCGCATGTGGTGGATAAAGCCACCTTTTCTCACAGGCGTCACGCCTGGATGACTCTGTGCACATACTAAACTCCTGGGCTCCAAACATATTTTGGTCTGGGATATGGTTGGAAAACAAAAGAACTATTTTTTAAATATAGGCTAGGGATCCTACCTGCCATTCCACACTTACCACCGTGGCTGAGAACGAACTATGGGATCAGATGCCGGCTGTGCGGAACAGGGGTCGAAGATTTAGAGCACCTACTATGTACTTGCTTGAAGCTGAATGAGGAGAGAGCAGCTCTGCTAAAAACAGCCTTTAACGAATTGAGCATCCGCTCACGCAGACAAGCAGTTCTTGCTTGTTTCGATCCTGGTTTTCTGCCGTTAAATGGAAAGCTGGTGAAATTCCTGAAAATAGTAGAACGGAAACAAACATGCCAGGTAGCCGGCTAAGAGGAATTCACTGGCTGCAACCAGCTGCTACGAACAATATGCCCCCCTCGTTTTAGATTGGTTTTAAGTACTGTCATTTTATATTCTTTTTTAATTTTCTTGTGGAGACTAGTTTAATGCTTTTTTGTAATGGTTTTAATTAACCTAAACAATAAAGAACTTACTTACACTACCAGAGCATGTCACCTGCACAAGTACACTCTCTACCTTTCACATACACTGCACCCTGCCCAAGGGGGGTACCTTGGGCCTTCCATAGGGGTGACCAATGTGTACAGAAAGGGAAGGGTTAGGCCTTGCCAGTGGGGACACTGACTAGGAGGACATGGCAGTTCACAGACTGCACACAGGCACTGCGATGGCAGGCCTGAGACACCATTTTAGGGCTACTCATGTGGGTAGCACAATCAGTGCTGCAGGCCCGCTAGTAGCATGTGTTATCACCAGCCCTGGCACACTCAGTGCACTTTACTAGGGACTTCTGGGTGACACAAACATGCCAATCATGGATAACCAATGATAATAACAATTTACACAGGGAGCACTTGCACTTTGACAGCAGTGGCAAAGTGCCCAAAGCATCTAAACCAGCAAAAACGAAATCCAGCACAGCATCAAAAATACAGGCGGTAGAGGCAAAAAGATAGGGGGAAACCACGTCAAAGATGTCAGGTCTAACAATTGCTATAATATGTATAACATTGTAATGCTCAGTTGAACATAGTATTGTCTGGATGTACGGAAGTGGTATTCCCTTTGACTTGTAACCCGTATTTTGCACTACTTGTTTTTGTTACGTTTTTGTGAGAACCTCAATAAAACAAAGTAAAAAAAATAAAAGTTTACAGTGGACAAAAGTGTTATTCTTTTCTATCAGGTCGCCATTAACCTTATGATCCCAAAATCATAGCCTTTAAACTGCATAATACTACTGCTACTGAATCTTGGCCCGTAACTAAGCTAACTACTTTTATTAAGACTTCTTTTCTGATGGTGGCATTGATTTGCACAAACGTAACGTATTCAAATAATTGATCATGTATTTTATATTTTAGGTTTCCTACTCAGTCAGTTATGAAATGGATCAGTCAGAAGCACTTATTCAGACGGATGTGAGTTTCCATACATAGATATATATATATATATATATATATTTTTTTTAAGTACAATTGAAAACACAAAAAGAAATTATTGTTTTCTCTTTTCTCTTTCTCTTTTCCTGTAAGGTTGCAGTAGGAGTACTTGGCGGTCTTGCAGTTTTATGGTCCCTTCTTAAGACTGTAGGTTGGAAAAGACGCATTGGAAGTCCACTGATTGACTTGCAGGTATAAAACAATTTTTCTGTCTGGGCTCTTTCACCAAAGCAGCAACAGAAAGAAAAGTGTATCCGTGTGGAAAAGCAGAGTTGAAGCCATTTTTCCCGATCTTGAAACTTTGTATGACTATGTCTCCTCTTGAAGCCCTATTTTGTTTAAATTTTGTTTATAGTTTGTCCCCTAAACATATCGATCCATTTCTGTTTGTAATGTTTCTGAAAGGTCAGATGTATCTTCAACATACTAAAACTAAGGTTTGAATAGTTACTATTCCATTTATGAGCCAAATGCAATGATATGCCGACTGAGCATGAGGATGCAGAGCACATAAATATCCCCACCTCATATGAACCTCATTATTTTCCCTTCCGAGCCCAGATATTGGCCCACTAGACCTTGCTGAAAGTTTTGCCCAATAATTACAGTGGTCACACAAATTCTAGGAATCAAATGTATTGTTTTTTGTTTGTTTTTTGCAGCTTCTTTATCATGAACCAATAGTATGTGTGGTGCGAGAGCTGTCACAAGAGCAAGATGTTTACTGCTTTGGTAATGATTATGAGTGCTGTAAATTACTCAGCGTGACCTTAAAGACAGAGGTGGATCTAGAAAGCAGGTTAGGCCAAGAGGGCTGGGGCCCCTGAGAAAGCAGAACATGCTTGTCCTCTCCACTGCCTGAAGTGGGGTGCCCATTGCAGTCCTGCAGTAGGATCAGCCAAGCGGGCCAGGGCCTGTAGTGATGTCTGGGTTTCTACGCTTTGTGATTATTCAGAAAAAGAAATCTCTTCCCGGATCACTGTGCACAGCAGAAAGGTCTTATTACCGGATTGTACTAAACCTGAAATCCGTACAAGAGTCGTGTGATGAACAGCGTTAAGAGATCGTACTTAGTCCAGACGTTGTGTGTGGCATGAATAGGGGCAGGATGGTACACTTTAAGTTTTATGAAAATACTTTTTTTCTTTTAAATCAAAGATATGAGTGAGCAATTAGTCGATAAATATACTGTGGCTTTTTGGAGGGGACTGTGACTGAGTCTTAGATACACAACTGGATAGAATGCTACTCCAACTTCTGCAGTCTCCAGAATAAAAAAGTGCAAGTGTTGCAAATATGTCTACAAATTAAATGGGGTATACTGTTCTGATATTGGTTCAAGGTATTATATTAAATACTAGGAACCCCCTCAGTCACAAGTATTGTCTTATCATAGGAACATAAGCCCTCACCCACATGAGGGGCGCTCGCTTCATCATTGGGCCTTGCTCCTCGTTGGGTCGGCGCTGCAATGCCCAACAGGTCGCTCGAGGGGGCTGTATGTCAGAGATCTTTTTTTTTGCCAGATGGAGTCACAGTCTGTTGAGGAGTACCAGAAACTGAATTCGAAGGTTGGTGTAGAATGAATAAAATTGACTCTAGCTATTAAACCCCGTTTTTAATTTAAAAATATAGAAGATCTATGTCGAGGCTAAAAACGCAAAATGAGAAACCACAGGAAATAATGTTCCCTAGTGTTCTCTTTTAAGTAGCCTATCTTTGGTACAAAATACGTAAAGAGTTAAATTAGATTAGATTCCTGGTCAAGATGTTTCATGGCTCATCTGTTCCTAAGGATCAATGGCATTTCTTCAGAACCTATACAAATATACTTAATCTTCTCTGGGGATGGCGATCCTTTATCTAGTGGTGTGAAGTTAGTGTTCCCTTCCTCTGTGAAGGATACCAAAGAACTGGTTGTCTCTCAAAGCGTATACTCTTACTATATGTGAGTTGTACTTCAAAGACTAGTGACCTAGTAGGAAAAACCAATATAACAAACAACAATTAATCTATCTATCAAGCACTGGTGTCCTATGACTCATGACAATGATTAGATAAAAACATACTCAATGTGTGCAGGACAACATCACAATCCTGTTAAAAAATGTTTGCACCACACACATGCATCAAGTACGCTTAGCGACATTGTGGAAGGAAAATGTGTGCCAAAGATCACACCTATGTTAGTGCAGTCTGGAATCATGCCTGCTTTTTACCATCCTATATAAGGACTGGGCCCTTAAGGTATGTACACGAACACCGTTCTCAGGACTTCTAACAGTGAAGAGGAACATTGTTAAAAATACTCTTGCCTGCATGCTCAGAGTCAGAGTGCTTACTGGTTGCTAGCACTAAATGCTTCGAGAAGGATTATTGGCGGATTTGACTACCCCTCGTCCACGTGCCCGAAGATATGGGGCGTGGAATGGGATCTTCCAATTATGCGCAACGATTCGGGGTCAAAAGTTGATGAACGCGTGCATGGCTAGGGGTAGGTGTGGCCTAGCAACATACATGCTAAAGCCAGGTACTTTGTCTGCTCGCAAAAAAAGAAGTCTGTGAAAGGTGTGAACTTTTGTCATGCTCTTTCAGCATTCATCTTTGGATTGTGAAGACGACTGGCCTGGACGCCATTTTGAAATGGGCATATTTATATTCCTTAGCAAAAAATGGATATGTATGGAGAGTTCGGTTAGGTTACCATGCATTTGTCATAAAAATATTATATATGTAGAGTCCATTAAGATTACATTTAATCAGCTGTATCTATTAACAGCAAAGGGCCATATCTAAACGAGACACTGTTGAAGAGGGTGGCAAAAGAAAACAAAAAATAACTCTACTGGACAGTATTCTCTTAAAGTATGTGTGCGTCAAGGGTAGACGTTGCACCATCTGATGTGATAACGGGTGCCCTCATGAATGGTATATTACTTTTATACTAGATCTGCTAATACTGTGTAAACCTCAGATTTTTTAATTTTGCGAAAAACAAGTTGAAAGTGAGGCATTATAACAAGGCCATCTATAAGGTGGAAATGCAAAGTGAAGATTAATCAAGAAAGGAGATAGAATGTAGGGGACCCGAATATATGACGTTATTCCGCAAACTATCACACCACATACCAACACTCCGCATTCTTTAGAACGCGGGTGCAATTACTCCGCAATACCATTACTCCGCACATTTTTACCCCGCATATGACTTTACCACGCATGCCATTATAACACAAATGCATGCGTGGTGAAGCCATAAACTTAGTAAAAGTACTTACCATATATATATATATATATATATATATATATATATATATATATATATATATATATATATATATATATATATATGATCAAGTCCCCTGTGAGGGACGAAACACGTCATGGCTGCTGCACTAACTATGGAGTCTGAATAAACTGCAGCTGACTAGCCACAGTGGTCCACGCTCTTTCTTTGCCTGGAGGAATTGGGCTAATTGGGAAGAGTTAGCCGTTATATATAGATATATTTAATTTAAATATATTTAAATTATTTTTTTTTTTAAATAATATATTTATACATATATATATTATAATTTTTGTTTTAATTAACCTTTGCACCCTAAAAACCAAACCCACCCTGATCCCTTAAAATACACCTGCAACCCAAAATCCTAAGCCACCCTTACCCCTAAAACATACTCATGCACCCCAATACCCAAACAAACACTAAACCCTAAAAATACCCCTGCTCCAAAAAACCTAAACCCACACCCTCTCTGACCCCTAAAAATACCCCAGCATCGCAAAACCCAGCTCCACACCGTGCGTATGTTCCAACTAAAGGTTTATTCACCTCAACAATCAACCGCCCTCTGCAACTGCCTTAATCAGAACCATACTACACCCCAAACTCCAAGTGGAACCTTGGAGTATGACACATCACCCATCTTCCCTCTTCACAAACAAAAGTAAACTAACATTATGAACTAATGGGTGAAAATCCGAGAAGAACAAACAGACTTATCTCTTAATTAAAATGTCCCAAATATGATAGAAAAAAGAAGGGAAACAAACAGAAATGTAGTCATAAACATACAAGCATCATGTAGCATATAATATCGTCAAGACTACATTTAACATACACAATCTTTCATATACAGAGGTTGTTTATGCACTCTCTGGCTCCGAACGCTGACAGAGCCTAAAAGGCAATATGACCCCGAACGTGTTGAATCACCACCATCACTGGAATGCTGATTGCTAACACACCCATTTTGCATAAACACAGAGTCTGAATTGTATTTAACTACCACAACTCTGCTTTTATTCCAAAATCTTCCATCATCAATCTTCACATCATTTTTGAATAATTCAACAACTCTTCTCTCTTTCGCATATTTTGCCCATGGTTGACATGCTATGGGTACCCTTATTCTGACATAGTCACCAACAGCCACAAACTTAGCTAGAACACATTTCCTTACATCAAAATACTGCTTCCTAACCTTTTGTTGTCTAAATTCTTTAAACCTCCAATCACCAACATCATTGTTCTTCAACCCTTTACTCCACACCATCCATCCTAGGCACAACTTTCAGTTGGCCGCTCCTCCTTTGAACAATTCAAAAGGCAATCTCTCAGTCGTTGAGTGAGGAGACATGCGATATGCCATTATCCTATCTTGCAGGACAGATTTCCAATTTAAATTGCTTGCCCTAGCTAATTGAATGCTCTCTTTGAGAGTTGTATTCACCCTTTCCACAGCTCCATTGGTTTCTGGGTAACAGACTGAACCTCTTTTATGAATTTTCCTACAATCCTTCAAAAATGTCTGCATTACTGTTGAACAGAACTGCGGACCATTATCTGAAAGAATGGAATTGGGATAGCTTTCTCTTTTCAATATCTCCTCCAAAAACGTTGCTGAGGAAATATCCCAAACAGAGCTTACTTCAATCCATCTTGAGTATTAATCTAACACAACTATAAAATAAGGTGTGTTACTCTCACGATGCAAGGGTCCCACTATATCTATGGCAATTTCATCCAAGGCATGTTTCGGGAGCTTTCTGCAGACCATGGGCATTTGTTTATTTTTCGAAATCTTATCACTCACACAACATTGAATGCAATCTCTCATTATCCTTTCTACTTCTTTATCCATACCTCACCATTAGAACTGCATCCTTAATTCCCCTTGGTCTTAACAATTCCTAGATGGTCATCATGTGCAAAATCAAGTCGTTTATTCCACATCCCAAATGGTGGCTCAAGTTTTGTTCCACGATCAAGTATACCATCCATAACTGACAATTATTCACAAACCATTGACCATGGTTTTTAAAGATACTTGTTATTTCCCAATAACAACAACTCAGTTACTTTTCAAATTTCCATATCCGTATTTATCTCGCTCTTCCATTCCACCTCTTCTACCGCCTCCAACGTTACCTCACACACATTTACTTCATCATACTCATCTTTTCCTTCTTCGTGGTCACCCTCCCATGCATGCACCAAATGCGATAAACAATTTGCCGAGCAATTGATCACACCAGGAATATAGTAAACCGAAAAATTATAATCTTGAAGTGATATGATCCATTACATCATTTGAGACTAAATGGAATCCAATCTTTTTTTGAAAACATTTATTTCCAAGGCTTATGATCTGAAAGCACATTAAACTTCATGCCCCAAATCGAATTGCTGTACTTTCTCAAAACCCAATAGATAGCCAAAGCCTCCTTCTCTATAACGGAGTAATTTAACTCTGAACCTCTCAAACACCTGGAAGCACAAGCTATTAAATGTTCCACACCATTTCTCTTCTGTTTTAGCACTGCCCCAATGCCCTTAGCACTTGCATCAGTCATGATATGTGTCTCCTACAAACAGGGTGCTTTTTCAAATCTTCCTTGACTGAACTGAATTCTTTGTCTCACTCAGAAGTCCATTAAAAACTCACATTTTTCCCACTAACGTCCTGAGACTTTGAGTCTTGTCCGCATAACCTGGTATGAACTTACAGTAATACTCAACCATACCTAAAAAGGATACCAACTCTTCTTTATTACCAGGTTCCTGCAACCTCACTGTGGTGTCAACTAACGCTTTTTTTATCAAATACACCTTGTCTCGTGATGCAATGGCCCAAGTAATTGACTTCTTCTACACAGAATTTACACGTTTCCTTTCTCAATGTTCAACCAGCTTTCTTCAACCTTTCCAACACTGTACACACCCTTGAATGATGTTCCCTTTTTGTGCTACCATAAATTAACAAATCATCCTGATAGCACTTTACACCAGGTGCCCCTTTTAGCACATTGGACATTATTCGCTAGAAGACAAGCCAGTTGACACTAGTCCAAAAGGCATTCTCAAGAACCTAAGTTTTCCTATAGGTGTGATAAACGCTGTCAGTTCCTGCGATGATTCATCCAGCTCCACCTGATGGCAAGTGGAAGCTAAATCTAAAGTGGTGAAGTATCTAGCACCCGCCAACGTGCTAATAATCTCATCAATGTTAGGTAAAGGAAACCTATCCACAACCACCTCCATATTAAGAGCACGCAAATCAGTTCACAAGCGAATCTCACCATTGGATTTCTTGGCACTGATTTAATAATACCCATCTCAATCAGATGCTCAATCTCTTTAAGCACACCAACCTGTTTGTTCAGGGGTATCCTCCTCACTTTGACGACAACTGGGACCACACCCTCTTTCAACTTTACGTGATTCTTATACCCTTAAGACAACCCAACATATCTTGAAACACATCCACAAACTGCTCATCCAGAGCTGCCAATGACTCATCTACGTCTTGTACTTGTACCTGTGGATCAGCTTTCGGATTCAGCATAACACCTAGCAAGCGCTGATGTGACCACTCGAATAATGCGTCCCCCTTCTTGGCAACATACACCTTTCAAGCAGTCATCCTTCCACTCTCTTCAATTCACGCTGTGAAATACCTCTGCATGTTTATCTCCAAACCTCCATACCCTGCAGGTGAAATATCCACCCTGAGTAGCTTCACTCTATTACTAAAGAAAACATAAAATGTAAGCTTGTTAATCATAGTCAGGTGCGAACAGGAATCAAATTTAATTTTAAGTTTTATTCTTCGATCATGACAGTATAAGACGGATGCTTGGCTGTTCTATCATCCACCTGATACACAATCTCTTTAACCTGAGGCTTATCTCTTCTTTTAACTTTACTTTTACAACATTTTGCGAAATGGTACTGCAAATGACCTGTAACGGGGGGCAGAATGTTGCATTCGCTCTATGACCTACCCAGCCAGACCGAAAGCAGGTGATTCTGTTATCTTGCACACTGTTACTTTCAGGCACATGTGTTCTCTTATTTTCTAAATCTGAGGAATTCATGCTCTTAACTTGACAAATTACTTCCTCGACATTTGTATCAGTTTCCTTCAATTTGTTCTTAGCATTGCTCAACTCATCTACACATTTCATCTTATGTTTAACCCTTTTGGCAATTGCTAACACTTCATCCAAAGGCGGTTCATCTTTCCACCTCTCTAATTTTATCATGTGCACATTTCAACACAAATTGGTCTCTTAATCTCTCTTCTGCAGCCCCACCAAATTTGTAACTGCCCACTAACTTCCACCGATTCGTCTTTCCTTTGCTCTCTCAAACCAAAATAATATCTCTCCATAATGGTGCTGACACGTGGGAGGTAATGTCGATCTAATTATGACATACATATTTCATATTCATTCAATGTCCTCTGTTCTGCAGCGCTAAGTTCCGGCAAGTTCTCGGATGGGGGGATGCTCCTTTCAGGTCCCTGCATCACGTCTGTGGAATGATCTGCTGTTGTATCTCAGACTGGCCCATGACCTGTTACTTTTCAAGAGACCTCTAAAAACTCGGCTGTTTCAGCAATAACTCTCTATCTGAAAGAAACAGGTTAGTGTTAGATTCCCTACCATAGAATATCCCCAGGCGTCAGACTGGATCCGGAAACATTTGCGTAGCAGTACCCCTGCGCGTTAGTAGGCGTCGTCTGTGGCTCCGTGTCCGTCGTCGGCGTCGTGATCGCCGGGATGACATTGTCGGAGCACTTAGACGCCGCCCTCGCACGCTGAAGTCAGTTCTTCTTTTTTCCGCGCCAGCAAGCGCAGATCCTGGAAGAGCAGTACTCTTAGTCATTTTTTGACTAACTTTTTGATCTGTTTTTGATAATTTCTCGAGTTGATCCTCGACTCGTGGTGCCGGTATGGATGCCTGGGTTCAAACCCTGTGACGATTGTCACCGCTTGATGTCGGTGACCGACCCCCACCGTCGGTGCCTTTACTGTCTCGGGGCCGACCACGATGAAAAGTCATGCCCCGACTGCCGGGCCTTGACCTCGAAGGCTAGGCGGGAGCAGTCCCATAAGCGTCTCGAGCTCTGGCAGTCGGCCCAGGGCCGCTCGAGGTCCCGGTCCAGGAGGAGGTCGAGGGGCCGGTCATGTGGCCGCAGTTATCGCCGCTCGACGAGTCCTCACCACTCGTCTGACTCCAAGTCCTCAGGCAAGTTGAGGCACTCCAAAAAGAAGACGAAGAAGCGCCATCGCTCTTCCGACTCCCCCCCCCCCCCCCCCTCCCCCCCCGACGCTCGCGTGACGCGTCCAGTGGTTCGGGCGACACTGCCCACGCAGCTCCGCCGGAACCGCAAGCGCCGCGTCCAGCTCCATACCCGCCGGTCCCTGGGCTGCACGCGACGCCGGAGGAGATTAGTGCTTTCCTCACGGCCATGAGGTCGCGCTTTCCTCCATCGGAACCCACAGAGGCGCCTTCGAGCCCCAAGGGTCCTTCTGGGAGCCCGAGCGGGCCGCCGGCTCCGGCGCCATCGATGACCCCGGTCCCAAAGCCACAGGGCTTCTCAGGATCCAGGCCTGGATCCGTGACGATGCCAGTTGACCTTACGACCCCTCCGCTGGCGCCGTCACCACGGGTGTCGCCGCCGATGCCTTCCCCAGACGATGTCGTCCTCGGTTCCAGCCCCGGTCCGGATCCGGCGTCGGACCGGCACCGTCTTCGACGTCGATCGGTGAGCCCTTCACCGACGACCCGGCTCCATCATTTATTCCTGACTATCAGGAGATGGATGATGAGGAGGCCTGGGAGGGGTCTGAGGACCCTCTGGCACTACAGTGCCAGTTGAGCCAGGACTGAGCAGATGAACTGGGAGAGGCCAGTGGTCTGGACACTTCGCCCGATACTGGATTTGTCTCCCCTCCTACTGTGGCTACGGAGGAGGGGGCTGCTTACGGTGTGGTGTTGACTAGGGCAGCCAAGGCCTTGGCTCTTTAGCTCCCTGTCGCGGCCGTGTGGACTAACGTCCTCACTGAGGTGCTCAAACCGCAGGCAAGTTCCGCAGAGCCTCTCCTGCCGTTTAACGAAGCCCTCACTAACGTTCTGGTGGGCACCTGGTCCAAGCCCTCCACAGGCCTCCCTGTGGATCGGAACGTGGCCCGACACCACCGCCCGGCTCCTGGCGACCCCAGCTTCCTGTCCGTTCACCCCACCCCGAGAGCCTGGTGATCCAGGCCTCTCCTCCGGATCGACAATCCAAAAGGTACGATTAGTTTGGTAAGAAACTGTTCTTCTCCCGGAGTTTGGGGCTGCGGTCTGTCAACACCGCCTGCCTTTTGGGCCGTTACACCCACTCTCTATGGGATACGGTTGTGGAAGTGCTGCCGCAGTGCCCGGTGGAGGTCCAGGCAAAGCTTACCCAAGCCCTAGCGGAGGGTCGGGATGCAGCACGATATTCAATACGGTGTGGACTTGATACCACGGACTCGCTGGGCAGGGCGATTGCAACGACGGTGGCGGTTCGCCGCCTCGCCTGGCTGAGGTCCGCCAACTTTTCGGGGGATGTCCAAGCCACCCTTATGGACATGCCTTTTTATGTCCGTCGCCTCTTTGGCGAC
Organism: Lissotriton helveticus; assembly: GCF_964261635.1. Classification (NCBI taxonomy): domain Eukaryota; kingdom Metazoa; phylum Chordata; class Amphibia; order Caudata; family Salamandridae; genus Lissotriton; species Lissotriton helveticus. The sequence continues at coordinate 449,972,051 of NC_136063.1, read as the reverse complement.
AAGGCGGACAGTGCGCTGGAGCGTTTCAAGGACTCCAGGGCTACGGCCAAGTCCTTAGGCCTCGGCCATGCCCAGCAAACTTCCGCCTTTCGCCCCTTTCGTGGCCAAGGAAGGGGCGCCCCCACATGTCCAGCCAGCCACAGGCCGCAGACGTGGTAACCGCCGTGGCGGTGCCAGGGGACAACGGCAAGGTCAGTCCACATCCGCCCTCGCAGCATCTGCCTCAAAGTCCTCCTAGTCCGAGCTTCCAGGCCCATTCGACGTCAGTGGGGGGCAGGGTTCGCCATCGCCTCCTCCACTGGCGTACCATCACATCGGACAGGTGGGTGCTGCAAATCGTCCGAATGGGCTACTCCCTCCCCTTCGAGGCGACCCCTCCAGCCATGCCACAGCAGTACCACCGCATGTCGGGGGATCACATGCAACTTCTGCAGGAAGAAGTTACGGCCCTCTTGGCCAAGGGGGCCATTGAGCGCATTCCTGGGCCAGAAGTAGGACATGGTTGCTATTCCCACTACTTTCTGGTACCCAAGAAGGGCAAAGGAGGCCTACGCCCTATCTTGGACCTACGGAGCATCAACGACTTCCTCTGGAAGGAGAAGTTCGAGATGCTGACTTTGGCTCAGGTCCTAGCTGCCCTGGAACCAGAAGACTGGATGGTAGCGTTGGACTTGGAGGACGCCTATTTTCACATCCCCGTCCTGCCGGCCCACCGGCGTTACCTGCGATTCACGGTAGGCCACGAGCACTTTCAGTTTACTGTGCTCACCTTCGGCCTTACCAGTGTTCACGAAAGTGATGGCGGTTGTCGCAGCTCGTCTGCGCAGATTAGGGGTTTCAGGCTTCCCCTATCTTGACGACTGGTTGTTGAAGGCGGGCTCGCCCCAGACAGTCGTCTCCCACCTCCAGACTACGGCCGACCTCCTGCACTCGCTGGGGTTCTCCATCAACGTGCAGAAGTCACATCTGTGTCCCTCTCAAAAGCTCCTTTTCATTGGAGCGGTTCTGGACTCAGCGCAGTTTCGGGTTTATCACCCCGAACAATGGGTTCGGGATATTCAGGCTCTGATTCCGATCTTTCAGCCTTTATCCTGGGTCTCGTCAGGTTGACGCTGCGGCTCCTGGGGCTGATGGCCTCCTGCATCCTTCTGGTGCATCACGCCAGGTGGCGGATGCAGGCTCTGCAGTGGGACCTGAAGTTTCAGTGGGCACGGCATCAGGGCAACCTGTCCGACCACGTCCTGATCTCGGAGGGCACTGCGAGACAGTGGCAGTGGTGGCTCACGGACCGCGATTGGGTCAGCGGCAGATCTCTCTCCCTTCCCCAACCGGAGCACGTAGTAGTGACAGATGTGTCCCTCCTGGGATGGGGAGGCCACATGGGAGAGAGGGAGATCAGAGGCCTCTGATCTCCGGCGGAGTCCCGGCTCCACATCAACCTTCTGGAGCTGTGGGCGATCTGGCTTGCACTGAAGGCATTCCTTCCCTCTGTCCGGGGAAGTGTAGTGCAGGTGTTCACTGACAACACCACCGCCATGTGGTACTGCAACAATCAGGGCAGGTTTGGGTCTTGGACCCTTTGTCAGGAGGCTCTGCGCCTCTGGCAATGGCTGGAACACCAGGGTGTCACCCTGGTGGTTCAACACCTAGCAGGTTCCCTGAAGGCCAGGGCAGACAAACTCAGCTGCCGGTGCATGATGAATCACAAATGGCGTCTGAACTCGGACGTGGCGCAAGGTCTCTTTCAGCAGTGGGGAGAGCCTTGGTTAGATCTATTCGCCACCGAAGAGAACGCGCAATGTCATCAGTTCTGCGTGTTGGAATTTCCAAGGCGGCACTCGCTCGGAGATGCTTTTCGTCACGAGTGGAGCTGCGGTCTGTTGTGCGCCTTTCCGCCTATATCACTTCTGCCCAGAGTGCTGAAGAAGATCCGGCGCGACCGGGCCCAGCAGCAGGGGACGGTCCTCCACCCAAACCTGACCAGTCTCCACCTCCATGTGTGGAGATAGAGTGGCGACAGTTGAGGCCACTTGACTTGCCTCCTGAAGTCTATGATGTGATTCTGGCAGCTAGGAGTCCTTCCACAAAATTGGTATACGCCTGCAGGTGGAACAAATTTGTGGCATGGTGCACAGCAAAGGCTGTGGATCCACTCTCTGCCCACCTATCAGAGGTTCTCCGCTTTCTTCTTTCTCTTGCCCGGCAGGGCTCTGCTCTGGGCACTATCAAGGGCTATCTCTCTGCCATTTCAGCCTTCTTAAGGCTTCCTGATCAGTCTTCTCTTTTCAAGTCCCCTGTTGTAAATAGATTCTTGAAAGGCATCACACACATGTTTTCTCCTGTTCCCTTCGTGATGCCTCAGTGGGACTTGAATCTTGTTCTAACATATCTGATGTGCGCTCCTTTTGAGCCACTTCATAACTGTCCTCTTCGTCTTCTGACTCTTACGACTGCATTCCTGGTTGCCATCACCTCTGCCAGGGGAGAGAGTGAGCTCCAGGCTCTATCTTCTAAACCTCCTTTCCTCTCTGTCCATCCGGACAAGGTTGTTCTAAGGACTCGTCCTTCTTTCCTGCCCAAGGTGGTCACAGCCTTTCATATCGGGCAGTCCATCACCTTCTATCCGCTTCTGCATCCCTCAAAAGAGGAAGAGAGACTCCACCGTCCGGACCTAAAACGTGCGCTCTCATTCTATCTGGACCGCACACGCCAGTTCCAGGTGGACGACCAGCTCTTTGTTGGTTACGTGGGTGCAAAGAAGGGACGGGCGGTGCACAAGCGAACCATCTCTCGGTGGGTCGTCTTGTGCATCAAGGCTTGCTACTCCTTGGCGAAAAAGGAGCTTCCGGTTGGGCTGCGCGCCCATTTCACTCGGGCCACGGTGGCTACTACTGCCCTGGGTCGGGGAGTCCCCTTGCAGGACATATGCCAGGTAGCTACGTGGGCCTCCCTGCAAACGGTTGCTAGGCATTACAGCCTGGACAGCCAAGTCCGGAGAGATGGCTTTTTCGTCCATCCTATTCTCCAGGACTTTCTGGTATGATCTTTGTTCGCAGACCCACCACTGGGGTTGGTATTGCTGGGGTATCTATTCTAAGGTAAGGAATCTAACACTAACCTGTTTCTTTCAGATGCACAAGTTACCTACCTTTGGTAACGATATATCTGTAAGAAACAGTAGTTAGTTTTAGATTCCTTACCGCCCCACCCATCCTCCCCATTCTGCGAACCGATATCTAGGGTTAAGGTATCTCCCTTTGAGGGCCCTAGCTTTCAGGGCACCAGTGTCAGTCTTTGGCATGGCTCTGCAATCGTGGCACGGAAACCTATGTACAAGAACTGACGTCAGTGCGCAAGGGCGGCGACTAAGTGCTCCGACGACGTCATCTTGGCGATCACGACGATGCCTACCGCCGCGGAGGGGTACTGCTACGCAAAACTTTCCAGATCCAGTCTGACGCCTGGGGATATTCTAAGGTAAGGAATCTAACACTAACTTCTGTTTCTTACAGATATATCGTTACCGAAGGTAAGTAACTTGTGCGGCAGGCATGGTGGAGATCCTCAAGTTTTCAATCACTGATGGTTTAGCGCCGGGACACTATTTTTGAGTAGCTGCTCGCTTTATAAATACCTATTTTCATTTAATTTCATTTCTCCAGAACTTCTTGACCCTCTCCACCTAAACAGTGAAGCAATAAAGAGTGCTTGCGCTCAGCACTCAAATTTGTTCTGCAAACCCGTGCGTAATTCACGAACATTTTCTTCCACTTGTGACACTTGATTGTTGGTTCACCTGGATTCGTTAAAAAAAAGTGGTGTCTGTGTCACATTCTGCATTTTCTCTAAAAGTGTTCAAAGACTTTGAGTGAGTCTCTGTAAACTGTCAACTCCTGCGCACTTATCAGCTGAATACTAACCCATCCAACCTATGTAAAAGCAAATATATACGTATAGTGAACATTAAAATTAAACCAGAGCTTTTTTTTTTTACCGTGAATGTCTTAAAATAAATGCACACCAAATTTCTACCTGTGTACCATGAGAAGGTATTTCCAATACCTGTAAAATGTAGACTGCTGGCACTCTGGACAGGTCCCTAAAGATTCTTCCCAAAAGATTATATTAATAGCAAACCTAGGGAGCGAGCTGACAACAAGCTTGCTTACAAGTATGCTGTAAATGGTGTGCCAATCACCAAAACATCGTTATTAATCAGCACTCGAAGTGAAAGATCCTGGAAACGACGTGAACTCTCAGTACTCCTATAAGAGTCTTCCCAAATGCTAAAAATGGCGGCCGTGCGTGACCACGCTCGCCTTCGGTTCGCAGTGAGTGGGGCTTTCTCATAAGATGCTGCTTGCTGCAAATGGACTTCTTTTTACGGAGACCTTGTTGCGCTGTGACTGCCTTTGTCTCTACAGGCGATGGGGCACAGTCTAGGGCGCAGCCACAGTGGAACTCAAATGCATTTCAGGTCATGCCTCCCCCGCCTATCATCACCAGCTCCGATCAGCATGCGGTCTCTTCAACTCTCGAAGACATCAGCACTGGAGGAAGACCCACTGCGTCTTCAACAACAAACAGCTGTTGAGGTAAGCGAAACGTACTTTAGACGCTTTAAACAATACCTCATCCGATTCCTTCTTGATTTGATGTTGAGGTGACTGCGCAAAGCATCCCGCGCTCGTCGCCAAATTATGTGGTGGTCACCACATGTGAATAAACAAAGCTCCACACCTTGCGTAGGTTCCAGCGAAAGGTTTATTCACCTCAACCATCAACAGCCCTAGGCAACTGCCTTAATCATTACCCTACTACATTCCAAGCTCCAAGTGGAACCTTGGAGTATATCCCATCACAACCATCTTCCTTGAAAACACACAAATGACTGGGTATCGCTATATTGTATGGAAAGAAAATACCAACCCCTGATTATATTGGAACATAAAGTAGAAACCTCTTCTCATCATCCACAGCCTCTCCTTGGTTTAGCAAATTCTGCAAAAACAGGAGGAAGGAGCAATCTCCATTGATGAAATAAGAGCATCTTACCAATACTCATCAGACGAGTTCCGCACATTTTCTTCTGATGTCACCAATATGGCCAGAAAAATGACTGGGGTATTGATGTGTTGGACACCTTTTTATCACCTAAGGTAGTAATAGTAAGCTTTTTTTTAGCAGACTGAAATCCATAATGTCACTTAAACCTACCAGATGTGGGACAGTGTACCTCAGCTGAAGGTATCTGAAAAATTGGAAACTGTGAAGTTCAGGACCTGCTGCAGCTTTGAAAATTACTGAAGGATGTGACTGCCTTCTCGCATATGTAATCAACTTATATCAATCAAAATCCCTCTGAGATGGCCTGCAGATTAGAATCCCGTCACACGTGCATCCCAAGCTTTATCCTTCACTTTACTTAGGGCTGGCAATATATTTGGTTTGGTGTGATTTCAGTTTTGATGCCTGTTTATAGTATCATCAATAGATCTTTATTCGGCTTAACGAGCCATTAAAGGGTACAAAAAAGGGCATTCAGTTCATCAACAACAGCAGCATCGATTTCCAGCCTACATCAAATGGCCGTACAGTAAGGTTACTGTCGTGATCCCCACAAGGCTTACCTCTGCTTGTGAGGTGATTCAGCAGAGACGACAAGAGCTACCGCCCCAGTACCCACCTGACCCCGTACGGAATTGCTTCACCCGTCAGGGATGAGGTGAAGCCAGGGAAGGAGCCAGAAACGAGGACGGAGATGGAAGGCAATGGTATGGGCAGGACAGGGATGCACCCTAGGAGAAAGTAAAGAGACCCGTTAGGAAGGAACCCAGACCCCACCTTCTTCCTGTGTACACCTCTAAACACTTCTTCGTGAAGGCCTGCAGTATTGGTACTCACCAAGGCTTGTAAACACCTGGCAGTAAACAATAGTAGATTGCTCCTTGAGGGGTGAAGAAAAGCGCTCCTGCGCTTGACCAGCAGAGCAAGGAATGAAGAGACGGGGTACTGCTGGACACAATGATCGTGTGCTCATGCAGCAATGTCATACGCCTCCAACACGCTACTGCGTGCCACTCATATGCCCTAAAAACAAAGCGCTCCTGCGCGTGCTACTAAACAATCAAAAACAAAGCGCTCCAGACGGTGTTTTCCCAACTGCTGTAGGACAGAACGTACGTGCTGGATGTGGTCAGGGAGGTTCTGAGAATAGATCAGAATATCGTCTATATAGACGATACAGAATATATCTATGCATTCCCTCAACACCTCATCGATGAAGAACTGAAAGGCTGCAGGGGCGTTGCAGAGTCCGAAGGCATGACCTGGTGTTCGTAGAGACCGAATTTGGTCCGGAAGGCCGTCTTCCATTCGTCACCCCTTCGGACTCTGACAAGGTGGTAGGCCCCCCGTAAGTCTAGTTTTGTGTAGACGGAGGCGTTCTTAACTTGATCCAGGAGACCAGAGATCAATGGCAAGGGATATCGGTTCTTCACCGTGATGGCGTTCATAGCCCTAAAGTCTATGCAGGTCCTCAGATCGCCCTCCTTCTTGGCCACGAAGAAAAGAGGGGAGGACACCGGAGATCGGGAGTGGCGGATGAACCCGTTGTCCAGATATTCGTCCAGGTAAGCGCGTAGATGGTCGTTTTCCTTCTGGGTGAGGGAATATATCCGGCTGCATGGAAGTGTGAAACCAGGAATCGGGTCTATCCTGCAGTCAAAGGACCGGTGAGGTGGCAAGGCGTTGGCTCCTTTTTTGTCGAAAACCTCGGCCAGTTCCGAATAGGCCGCTGGTACGTCTGTTTGGGCGACCACCCCCATGCCTTGTAGGGGCAAAGAGCGCGCTTGTACTGCACGCACGTCCAAGGAAGCCTTCTCCGTGTAACAAGTGGTGTTGCAATGGTCCGAGTCTAGAGTTATGACTCTGGATACCCAGTCGATCCAAGGGTTGTGGTTAACCAACCATGGAAGGCCAGTATGACCTTGAACTGTGGGGCGTCTATCACATCGAAGCCGATGGTTTTGGTATGGTGGTTTGCGAAGGACATCACCATCTCTTCTGTCTGATACCTGATGAGGCCTGAGGTCAGGTCGGTTCCATCCACTGCTTTGACGGTTTCCGGAATGTCTTTGGGTATGGTGGTTATGACCAAAGCATGTGAATACATGGTGTCGATGAAATTACCGGTTGCCCCAGAATCCAGTAAGGCGGTTACTAACCATTCCTTGCCTGTTGGATTCCGTAATGTCACCTCCACCCCTACGTGGTGGCTGCTATCCAAAACCGCAGGGATCACCGTTTTGCATGATGATAAACCCAGCAGACGGACCCCTTTGTCTCGACTGGGTTGCTTCGTTTCCCATCTTGTCTCCTTTGTTAATGGGTAACGCAAACGGTCTTCTTCCTCGTGTGCGTGCGGGCTTCACTGGGCATTCTCTGACGAAGTGACCGCTTTTGCCACAATACAGGCATTGGTTCTGTTTTCTCCTCGTCTCTCTTTCCGTACTGGTGAGTGGACCACGTATGCCTCCTATCTGCATAGGTTCTTGAGCGGCGCTGGCAGCCGCCGGTTCGTCTCTGGTTTTCTCTGTGCCTTTGTCCCCAAATGACAGGAAACGGTTTTCGCTTCCTTTCCCCTTTTCGGTTCTACGTTCTTGTATCCTGTAGTTGACCTTGACTACTAGGTCTATGAACGGTCCTATTTCCTCGGGGATCAGGCATTTGTGCTATCTTGTCCTTCAGTTCGTCGCGTAGGCCGCGATAGAAAACCGACACCTTCTTGGACTCAGGCCAGTGCGCCTCGATGACGAGTCTGCTAAATGTCGTGATGTAGTGGAGCAGATCGCTACTGCCCTGTTTGAGGCCGAGCAGTTCGTTATCCGTGGCCTGGACAAACGTATGTCGGGTGAACATTCGATGCATGGTTTCCTTGAAGAGAGGAAGGTTGTACAGCATCGGATCGTCGTTGTCCACGAACGATATGGACCATTGGGCGGCATCACCACCCATGTAAGAAAGAATAAATGCGATTTTGGATGCATCGTCCGGAAAAGCGGTTGCTCTGGCCATGAAGTGCAGATGGCATTGATGCAGGAAGATGCTGTATTTGGTGCTGTCGCCGTAAAAACGTTCGGGAGGAGCTAGCTGCACAGGGTGTGGTGTGACTTGTATAGCGGTATCCTGGCTTGAGGTAGAGGAGGACCCTCCGAACGTGAAAGTGGGTGGCCGTAGTATCCCTTCTTGCCTGACCCTAGGACTCAGGGTGGTTCCCCATGGATTGGCTACCCCTGCCACCATTTGGCCTTGTAAGGCCTTCATGTCATGGCGTAGGCTGATGTTCTCTGCCTGTATGCTAGTCAGCATGGCTGCGATGTCCTGTAGTGTGATCTCAGGGTCGCCCATGTCGCCTGGGCGGAATAAACAACGTGGGCTTCAGATTCTGTCGTGATCCCCACAAGGCTTACCTCTGCTTGTGAGGTGATGCCGCAGAGACGACAAGAGCTACCGCCCCTGTACCCACCTGACCCCGTACGGAATTGCTGCACCCGGCAGGGATGAGGTGAAGCCAGGGAAGGAGCCAGAAACGAGGACGGAGATGGAAGGCAACAGTATGGGCAGGACAGGGATGCACCCTAGGAGAAAGTAAAGAGACCCGTTAGGAAGGAACCCAGACCCCACCTTCTTCCTGTGTACACCTCTAAACACTACTTCGTGAGGGCCTGCAGTATTGGTACTCACCAAGGCTTGTAAACACCTGGCAGTAAACAATAGTAGGTTGCTCCTTGAGGGGTGAAGGAAAGCGCTCCTGCGCTTGACCAGCAGAGCAAGGAATGAAGAGACGGGGTACTGCTGGACACAATGATCGTGTGCTCAAGCAGCAATGTCATACGCCTCCAACACGCTACTGCGTGCCACTCATATGCCCTAAAAACAAAGCGCTCCTGCGCGTGCTACTAAACAATCAAAAACAAAGCGCTCCAGCGCGAGGTGTAAAATGGTCAAAAACAAAGTGCTCCAGCGCGTGTTGCCAAACAGTGAAAACAAGCGCTCCTGCGCGTACTCCTAATAGTCAAAACAAAGCACTCCAGCGCGGTTTGCAAAACAGTAAAAACAAAGCGCTCCTGCGCAATAGCGGGAAAGGCAGAAACGGACAGTACGTACCCCCTAGACGGAAACGAGCAGGAATACCTAAGCGCGCATTAGCGCGGATCTTCGGAACGGACCAACCCTTGGAAGCAGGACTGAAGGTTGACGTCGAAGATAAGCGTCCACCTTATCTCGAGGATCTGGACTCCATGATGTATCTGAAGCAGTGACCCAGCAGGACTGCGCGGATTAAATGTGTGTCCCCCGGAAGTGCTCCGTCGCAAAGGCTGTTATACCGACAACTAGACCGGTCAGAGGCATAAAACACCAGAAGTGAGGGTCTAGAGTGTTTAGAGGAGACAACGGAGCGGCAATGCATGACAGTTACATGCTTCATTAAAATTCATTCAGTGGGTCAAACTTGAAGGCTTCAAATGTCAATCTACAATAATTAAACAAATACTTAAAAAACCTCACGAAGGGAAACTATGAGCCATGTCAATTCCTAAGTTAAGGTGCTTTTCTAGTGGCCTTTATGTCTGCTGTAGAGACCCCCAAAATTTCCAAGTTCATTCAAATCCATTACCTTCAAAAATGCATATTACTTAAAACTCTATAAAAACCACCTAGTATCAGTTCATAACACGATTTGAATTTTCAAAAACATTATCACAGCCTATAAACAGTTCTGGACAATATGTTACAAACAATTAATAAAATACCAGGGACATGCGACTCTTTGAATACGGTAGTTACGGTGAGACAACTCAGGAAATTCTTACTCCTAACGTTTCCAATGGCCAAAGACATTTTTATATAGTTGGCTACTGCAATACAGATATCAGGGGTAGCCAGTGAGTGCAAGAATTTAACACCATCAACATATGTACAAGGGTGAATTTTCATTAACAGTGGTCGGGAAAGGGATGGCATAATACAAGACTACGAAGACTGGGTGGCAGCGGTGTCTTCGCCACGAGAGGTAGCCATTGCAGCAAAGTTGAGGCTAATACAACTCAAAATTTTGCACCGTATTTACATCACGGGACCTGACATGGTACAAATGGGTAGAGCGCCTGATGGTAAATGTAGACGGGGCTGTGGAAACGAAGGTACTTTCCTCCACATTCTATGGGAATGCCCACATGTCCAGAAGTATTGGAGGAAAATACATGAGGTTCTGAGTGAAGTATTAAACCATACACTTCCCCTGGAGGCTAAGAGATGTCTCCTGAATGTGTGGGAGCCAACGGACCTAAACAACACACGCATAACCTGGGTTACGTAGGGGCTTACGATAGCCAAACGCAACATCGCTCAGAAGTATGGGGCATCGCATGCACCGGCTGTGTGTGCATGGAAGAAAGACATGAATTGGTGCATGTTTCGGGAAAAGTATGTTTATGTAGCCAGGGAATGTCCCAAAAAAGTGGTCCCACCTCTGGAATGACTGGAATGAATATAGGGGGAATCTCTGTACCTCACTACTGATACCAGCTCAAGATGAAACGTTATAGACATGGCACGAATCACCAGTAATCACCACATCATGTATTTTTAATTGTCTGAGAACCTTGTTAAGATAAGAAATGAAAATATATTGTATTCTGCCTTGTGATCTTGATTCCTACTGTTAATAAATAGAATTTAAAAAAAACCAGTGGGATTAAAAATGTACGCCTTGACTTTTTATATAAAGTGCCGAATAAGATAAAGTGCAAAGCGCTTTGGCTTGTAAGATTATCACATAGACAAGGTGAGAGATCATTCACCCAACCACTCTGGTGTGGAAATACCAGCAAGAAATGCACAGTACCTAAATGAAATCTAGTTAAATAAAATCAAATCTGCAGATTAGTTGTGAATGTTAAATAATATTCCAATGGGTCAGGGGACAGTGCATGGGACCAATCTCATTTTGGTGAGGATAACGCATCATCTAGGATGCAATAAAAATGTCCTGCCCAGGTGGTTGGGGCATTTTAGGTAGCTGGCTCCTGTGTTTGTTAGCGTCCAGGAAAAGGACCTTTCATCTGTTTGGGGCAGACAATTTCCAAAATGATATCTTCTCTCCATCCAGCAATGTACAGACCAGTATATATCTGCATTTTATGTAGTCTTCTGAATAGAAGAGCTGGAAAGGTATTCCAGGTACCACCCATATGGATACTCACTTTAGCATAACTGGAATAACTGACTGAGTAGAATTACCCTCGCTGCTTCCTCCGCCATGAAGTGGGTCTCCAAGACAAGCACAACTTGTACTTTGTGGTGTCTGAGGAAGGAGTGTATTTTGTGGTGTCTGAGCAAGGAGTGACTTTGTATCTCTTGATATAAGCACTCTTATTGTTTTCCACTCTAATGCTATTTCTTATTTCAAACCTGAGCACCCCTCTTCTAAGCACCTCTACCTCTGACACTGAGCGCCTTCTTAAGGACTACCCCTCTCCCATCAATACATGACTAAAGGGTAGTTCTCCCATTGCGTCTTGTCTCTTGCTGGAACCTCTTTGCGTGGAATCTGGACTCAAAACTGAAAAACAATGTAAATTCTCCCCCCTACCATGCAGAGAGCTAACTGTGCCAATAAACCAGAATCTATGAGATACTGTTTTGACCCGCGAGCTAATTCACCTTCATTCTACCAGGCATGCCGGGTAGCCATAGACTTGACCTTCAGTCGCCATCTCTTTGTCAATTAGGCAGACCGGGTGAACTTTCACTTCCAGTGCCTGTGCTTCAGAATACATCATCTTACAGCTGCCATGCTTTATTCACCTTCAGTTAATCAGGCATACCGGGTGACCATCTGCTCTTGGTAGCCATGCCTTAATCAATCAGGTGTTCTGAGTGGACCTCTACTTTAAGGGCCGTGCCTCCTTTTACTCACCTTCACTTTGACCAGGCCTACCATATGGCCATAGCACTTCTTATCCATACACACCCTTCCAGCTGAACATGTTATTTTTCCCACCCTCCATCATTTCTAGATTCTCCCTGTGGCTATGTCATTGAGACCTATTGCACAGCTCTGTTTTCTTGGGTGCTGCAAGTTCCACTTTGGTTGTTGACTTACATTGCCTAGTGGATCGACTTGTAAGTTGCGCCACTTCTTTGCCCGTAGCAGTTGATGCAACGAAAGCAAAAACGTTAGTTTTCACTTATGTCTCTTATGTGTATCTTCAGGGAAGGTTGCATCATGCCTTATTGAAGGAAGACTATACACAAGTAGCAAATGTATCCAATAGATTAGACGTCAAAAACCTTACAAATGAAAATATGAACAATGTTATGTTAAAAAAATGTATCCAAGAGATAAGACGTCAAAAACCTTACAAATGAAAGTATGAAAAATGTTACTACATGAACTTAGGTGAACATGTAATGTAAACATCCTTTGCAAATTAGCTATGAACCATTACCTAAATGTAAGATAATGAGCTGCAGTGTAAACACATGGCTACTGTGAAAACAAGACTTCCAATAACTTAAATCTCATAATGCTAATGTTTCCTAACAAAGTTATCTTCAAGCTTTTTGGTGGAGATGGGAGAGGGAGAGCAATGTACTCTTTTTATGGCTATAACCTCTACCTCGTTTAAAATAAGCATATATACTCTGAGGCAGGGGTTTGTGTTATCAGTTGTGCAGCAATTGAAGTGGCACAGGGGTCCACTTCACTTAATGATGGCAGTATTTATATATCTATCCTGGATTTATTAGCACATTTGTCGTGCCTGAATTAGAGTCCATGGTACTTTTGCTGAAACACTGCTGTCAGGCACTTTCCTAACATGAATCTGTGGCAGCTGCAGCTAATTTTTAGGTCCAGACAGGACTGAAGTTCTGTTAAACAAATTCAAAGACAAAGAAGCAGTTGAACTCATCAATACATGCTCAAAGCAAGACACAGAAGTGAGACACAATCCTTCTTGTACCTTTTGCCTATGTAAATATGATACTTTCCTACTTGTTGGAAATGACGACTTGTACAACAGAAGTAATTATTTTCTTCTGTTACAGGCGGCTCTAAAATTCCTGATTTTCTATGCTGGAGTCCTTGCCGATGTGTTCTTCATTGTCACTGTAGGCACTGGGTTCTATTGGCTGATTTTCTTCAAGGTATGTAGAATCTGAATATTACTTACATTTTCATGTTGTCTACATAAGCTATGTCGAACATTGTCATTTTGTGACATTTCTTTAAAGGCTGCGTACTTTGAGTGAGGCTATAGAGTGGCCGATCAATCAAACACAGCTGCCTCAGTTATTAGAGTCTCTTGTGTAGCACTATCTGTTCAGCTGCTCCGCCTCACCCCTTCCTCAATGTACTTCATTATTTCCTACCGCTTCTTGAATGCAACAATATAGTGTTTACCTCTCACATACATTTGATGTATCCTCCATCCTTACAGCAGTCTTCCTACCTTCGCCTTATGATATCCTTCCGCCCATGGATGTACCCACGTGTAGGAAGCTGGCTCTGTGTATACTATACCAAAGTAAGGTATAGTGTGCACAGAGTCCAGAGATTCCCCAGAGGTAAAGTCGAGGCTAAGTTAGGTAGGCACTAACAGCTCTCTTTCGGTGGGTGAGCAGTTAGGCTTATCCAGAGGGTGTGTTAAGCTTTTATTGTAATCACTCAATCAAGGAATGATACACCCACTCCGAGACAGAATCCAGACCAATTTAGTAAGTATACAAAGGTATTCTTCTGTTTTATTTCTGATGGATACATCTGCCAGTGGATTCCTCACCTTGTGAATATCCCCCTGCGTCAGCAACATTCGGAAATTCTTTTGTAGCTCTACACGCCGACGTGGACAACGTCACAGAAGCACGGCATCGCGCGCGGCTCCGCTGACGTCACCGACTCCATAATAGGCCTACGTCGGCGTGATGACATCAGTTTCCTTTTATCCATGTCGTCGACGCTAATGGTTTTTCTAGGGATCTTCGGTAGCTCGTTTGTTACTCTGTTACTGCCAAGTATTTCCAGTATTTTCTTGTATCTTTTCAAGATGTCTTAGAAGAAAACTGGTTTCAAGCCCTATGGAGAATGCGGAAAGATGATGTCTTTAAGTGATCCGCATGAAGATTGTGTGTGTTGTCTCTCATCTGACCACCACGTCCAAGGCTGTCCCCGTTGCAAGAAGATGAACCCCAAGGCGTTGCGAGAAAGGGAGGCAAAGCTTCTTGTGGCGAAGTTGAAAGGCAAGAAGGAGAAGAAAAGGTCGAAGTCCTGTTCCAGACGTTCGAGGTCCCGTTCGAGGTCGGCTTCGAGGTCTTCTTCGGGGCATGCTTATCGATCCAAGAAGAAGCATAAGAAAAGGAAGCACGGGTCTCGACGTCATTCCGAGAGAGAGTTGGATCCGAAGATGAAGTCTCCAGGTCGTCGACATCAGAAGGATTATGTTTCTCCTTCACCTACTGTACCGGAGCCGTAAGGTGAGCCATCGCCTGTTGGGTCACCGGAGCAGTCTCCGGCTCGAGAGTCGAATCCGACCCCGACGTCGATTCATTCTCCACCTCGAGAGGAGGAAGAGGCTCCTTTGCCTGAGGGTTCTGTGACTCCGGTCCATCGTCCTGACGTTCCAGTTGACCTGAATCCGATGCCTCCTCAGGAGCAACCTGTGGGTTGGTACCCTCCTTTTCCAGGCCCGGGGCAAGACCCAATGCATTACTTAAATACTATGTACGGGGTCTTTTCAAGAGCCATGTACCCCTCTGGAGCACCGGTTGGTCCCATGGGTCCGATGGCCTTTAATCTGGGAGTCCCTCAGACGTATGCTCCGGCGCCGTTCATGCCCTTTATGCTGGCTCCGTCTTGGCATCTCTTGGCGCCGCCGAAGTCATCGACGCAATTGCATCTTCTCCGGCGCTGGTTCCAATTCAACCTCGTACGCTCCAGTCTGGTTCTTCGGCTCCGACCTCGACGCCGGCACCGGCTCCATCGGAGTCGATTGCGGATCCACCGACGCCGATCCCGAAGATGAGGTCTAGAAGGGATGCTCGGCGGCTTCTGGAGGAAGAGAGATATAGAGAAGAGGAAATGGAGGAAGGTGAACTGCAGGAATCTGAAGATTTCTTTGATGATCTTAAGGAGGCTAGTGGTTTAGAACTATCACCGGATTGGGAGCTTTCCTCTGCTCCAGATGTTCCATCAAAAGATGTAGCACCATATCATATAGTCATTAAAAAGGCGGCTGAGCTTTTAAATTTAAATCTGCCCACTGCGGAATTTAAATCAAACATATTAACGGAAGTGCTTTACTCTCTCTCTTCAGTAGTAGAACCTATGCTTCCTTTTAATGATGCATTAACAGAGCCAATCTTGGAGGTGTGGCGTAAGCCTTTTTTGGCTCCAGCTGTTTCAAGGGCTGTCGCAAGGAGATATAGGTTGGCTCCTGGAGATCCGGACTTCTTATCTTCCCATCCTTCTCCTGAAAGCTTGGCGGTACAGGCGCCCTGCTCCAAAAAGTCTACTGGTGCTTTTCCCCAAGTGCCTGGTGATAAAGAGTCTAAGAAACTAGATCATTCGGCTAAAAAGGTTTTCTCTTCAGCTAGCATGGCTCTCAAGTCAACAAACGCCACTTGCCTTTTAGGGCGTTACATTCACGCTCTAATGTACTCTGTGAAGCAGTTGGTTCCTAAGATTCCTGACGAGGACAAGCAGAGCTTCAATGAGGTTCTTGCTGATACTAAAGCTGCTGCTCGCCAAGTCATCCAGAGTGGCTTGGACACAGCTGACTCTGTGGCAAGGGTCATGGGGTCATCGATTGCTACCAGGAGAACTGCTTGGTTGAAGTCATCTGAGTTTTCTGCTGATGTCCAGGCTACCTTAAAAGATCTGACATTTGATGGTTCAGGCCTGTTTGGGAAGAAGGCGGATACTGCCTTGGAGAGATTCAAGGATAGTAGAGCAACGGCTAGATCTTTGGGCCTCCAGTCCAGAGGTTCTGTGAGTAAAAAGTATAGAGGATTCTGAAGGTCTTCCTTTCGATCTTTTAAGCAACCACAGCAGCAGCAGCAGAATGCGCTGTACAAATCATACGGAGGCAGGCTCAGGGGCCGTCCTCGAGGACGTCAAGCCTCCTCCTCCTCTTCCTCCTCTTCCCACCCCCCTCCTACCACAGCAAAGCAGCCCTAGATCCGCCATTCCGGATCATGTTGGTCCTGTGGGGAGTCGGCTTACTCATTTTCTACAGGATTGAGAATCGGTCATGTCAGACCTTTGGGTTCTCAATCTTGTAGAGAATGGGTATGCTCTTCCCTCCAAATTACCCTCCTTGCCAAGGTTTTTGCTCGGAGGACCACCTGTTTCTTCTGCGGGAAGAAGTCCTGGCGTTACTGAGAAAAGGTGCGATAAAGGTGGTTCCGGAGCAGGAAAGGGGTCAGAGATGCTACTCCCAGTATTTCCTGATACCCAAGAAGGATGGCAGACTTCGTCCAATCTTGGACCACAGGGTCTTGAACCTCTATCTGAAACAGAAGTTCAGGATGCTCACCCTCGCGCAGGTTCTTCAAGCGCTGCTGGTAGAGGACTGGATGGTGTCAATCGACTTACACAATGCGTATTTTCATATTCCTATCCTGAAGTCGCACAGGAAGTATCTCGGTTTCATGGTGGGGTCGCAACATTACCAGTTTGCAGTCCTTCCGTTTGGTCTTATTACTACTGCACCTCGAGTCGTCACCAAGGTGATGGCAGTGGTGGCAGCCCATCTCAGAAGGTCAGGGATACCGGGATTCCCTTATCTGGACGACTGGCTGATCAAAGCAGAGTTGCCAGAGAGGGTGCTCCATCATCTGCAGATTACAACACAGTTGTTGTACAGGTTGTGTTTCTCGATAAACGTGCCCAAATCTCACCTGGTGCCCTCTCAGGGCAACCTGTTCATAGGTGCAGTCCTGGATACCACTGTGTGTCGGGCATTCCCTCCTCCACAAAGGATTCTCGACTTAGAGGAAATGATTCCTTTATTTTACAATGGAGCAGTCGTTCCAGTCCTGAAGGTCCTTCCCCTGCTCGGTCTGATGGCTTCCTGCATGCTGTTGGTCAACCATGCATGCTGGCACATGAGGGCACTCCAGTGCTGCCTCCGCAGGCAGTGGTATCAGCACAACGGAGATCTCAGGGAGTCAATCAGGATGTCCAGAGAAGCTGCGGCATATCTGTCTTGGTGGAGCGTGGAAGGCAATCTGTCTCAAGGAAAGCCTTTTCATTTGCCTCCATCGGTAGCCACAGTGATAACGGATGCATCCACTCTAGGGTGGGGTGTTCATCTGGGGGATCTGGAGATCAAGGGTCTTTGGTCTCCAGAAGAAAGGTTACTTCACATCAACCTTCTAGAGTTGCGGGCGATACGTTTGGCACTCAAGGCCTTCCTCCCTTCCCTTAGCGGTCAGTCGGTTCAGGTGCTAACGGACAACACGACCGCGATGTGGTATGTCAACAAGCAGGGAGGAGTGGGGTTGCATTGTCTTTGCAGAGAGGCTCTGCGACTTGGTCCTGGGTTAAGGACCATCAGATTTGTCTGATGGCAAATCATCTGGCCGGAGTTCTGAACGTTAGTGCAGACAGTCTCAGTCGGCAGTTCTCGCCGATCACGAGTGGAGGCTTCATCCAGAGGTAGTTTGTCACGTCTTTCGGATGTGGGGATCTCCTCGGGTGGACCTGTTTGCCACTCGCGAGAATGCTCACTGCCCGTCATTCTGCAGTCTCCAGTATCCGATGCAGGGGGCCTTGGGGGACGCGTTTCAGACGAGTTGGGGTTCGCAACTCCTTTACGCGTTTCCTCCCATACCCTTGATTCCTCGGGTTCTGAGGAAGATTCGCCAAGACCAGGCCCAAGTCATATTGATCGCCCCGGATTGGGAAAGAAGGGTGCGGTACACAGATCTTCTTCACCTCTCCTCGTGCCCTCTGCTCCGTCTCCCTCTCAGGGCAGACCTCCTCTCGCAGTCGCAGGGGCAGGTTCTACACCCCCACCTCCAGACCTTACACCTTCATGCCTGGAGATTGAACGGGGCAACCTGAATTCTTTTTCTCTCCCACATGACATGGTGGATGTCATATTATCAGCCAGGCGTCATTCCACCAAGTCTATCTATTCTTATAGGTGGTCCAAGTTTGTCTCTTGGTGTGGAGAGAAGTCCATTGACCCTTTCAAGGCTCGTTTGTCTGACATTCTTCAGTTTGTTCTTTCGTTGGCCCAGCAAGGATTTGTTGTAGCGACAGTCAAAGGTTATCTGTCGGCCTTGTCTGCATTCCTTTGTCTGCCGGATCAGCCGTCCTTATTTAAGTCTCCTGTTGTTTTAAGGTTTCCAAAAGGCCTTACAAATACATTTCCTCCTACTCCTTTTATTGTACCTCAATGGGACTTAAACCTTGTCCTTACTTTCTTGATGGGATCACCTTTTGAGCCTTTGCACAGGTGTCCCTTGAGGTTGTTATCTTTTAAGACGGTCTTTCTGATTGCAATTACCTCGGCAAGGAGGGTAAGTGAGCTTCAAGCTCTGTGTTCGAAACCCCCATTCTTGACCATTCATGCTGAAAGACTGGTACTCAGGACCAGGGCTGCTTTTCTGCCTAAGGTGGTGACTCCTTTCCATCTGGGGCAGTCCATTACCCTCCCTACCTTCTATCCTCCCCCTCACCCTTCCAAGGAGGAGGAGAGACTTCACCGTCTGGACCCAAAGAGGGCGGTGAGCTTTTACCTGGACAGAATTAGAGAGTTCAGGATTGATGACCAACTCTTCGTGGGTTTCGTTGACGCCAGAAGAGGCAAAGCGATGCACAAGCGCACGCTGTCAAGATGGATTGTCTTGTGTATCAAGATATGCTACTCTCTGGCCATTTAGAAACCTCCAGAGGGTTTGAGGGCTCATTCCACTAGAGCAAAGTCTGCTACTTCTGCTTTGTCTAGAGGTGTTCCTGTAGAGGATATTTGTAGAGCGGCAACTTGGGCCTCCCTCCACACTTTCGCGAAGCATTACTGCTTAGATTCCGAGGTGAGGAGGGATGGTCATTTTTCGCGCTCTGTCCTTCAGGATTTCTTGGTATAGAAGGGTGGACACCCTCCTATGGGAGTGGGGACTGCTGTGGGAATCTATTCACAAGGTGAGGAATCCACTGGCAGATGTATCCATCAGAAGAACAAGTTACTTACCTTCGGTAACGCTTTTTCTGGTGGATACAGTATCTGCCTGTGGATTCCTCACATGCCCACCCGCCTCCCCGTTGTCCACCCTTATATACCTACAATAAAGGCAATGTTATAATTTATATATGTTACTTTCAAAAGTAGTGTGTTATTCTATTTGCTGAAGTACATTGTCTTCACACTGTGTGTGTTACTTTGATTATTTGGTACTGTGTACACTGTGTATATATCTACTGTTGTCGGTCCGTCCGTGCGCCTCGAAGGCACGGAAAAAAGGGCAGAACTGATGTCATCACGCCGATGTAGGCCTATTATGGAGTCGGTGACGTCAGCGGAGCCGCACGCGATGCCGTGCTTCTGTGACGCCGTGCACGTCGGCATGTAGAGCTACAAAAGAATTTCCGAATGTTGCTGACGCAGGGGGATATTCACAAGGTGAGGAATGCACAGGCAGATACTCTATCCGCCAGAAAAAGCGTTACCGAAGGTAAGTAACTTGTTCTTTAGAGCCAAGCAGGAATTGGCACAGCTAAGTAAAATATATTTTTAAAAGCAAGACTGTTCAAGGAAATTTAGTTTTGCTTAAAATTGCAACTGTTGCAAATTTTAAAATGCTTTGAAAGCAGTTCAAATTACACAGTAATTACTTTTCGTTACTCTTACTTTGAGTACTTGGGATGCTATGCCTAGATTCCACACCTTAGGATCTCTACATACAAGGTAAGGATGGCTTTTTATACTTTGCAATAGAATTCTATTTTCTTCATACAGCACAGTTCAACACAAACGTTTTTTAGGCCCCAAAATCTCTTTACATGGGTTCCTATGGGGAAAAAGTGTTAGCGGTTTCACAGGGAAGTACCCGACTTACAAGGGTGAGTTTTGGGGGTTAGGACCAAGGTTCCCCAAGGTCTAGATAGGCACTCAAGTTTCAGGGGTGCAGTATTAGCCAATGGGGCTAAGGGGGCCTTCGGTTAGGGGCTGCTGACAAGCAGGCCACTCGAGTGTGGGAGGAAAGCTCCTAGGGTTAAGGTCAGCACTGCAGGGGCCAACTACCAGCTTAGGAGCTGCACCACTAATGGCACTGCGGTGGCCGGGTGCAGGGTGCATCAGGTCGATCTTGTCCATCATCATTGGTGACCCTGTGCTTTCCAATGGAGTCCTTCAGTTTCACAAAGTGATTGCAGGCTAGGGAAGGGAGACTTACTGCAGGCGATCACGAGCTGGATACATAAGTTGGGTTCTTGGGGGATGCCTGGACACAGTTGGTTGAGCTAACCAAGGCCGTGGGGCATCGGGTGCAGGGATATCTTCTGGCGTCCGGTTTTCTTACCATCTCCGGTTGCAGTCGGGGCACCCTCTGGGTTGAGGCTGCAGGCATCATCTTGAGGCTTGAGGGAGGTCGGGGATCACCAGATCCCAGGTCAGGATCGCTGGGGAGACCTCCTTGGGGTGTTGGGCCACTTGAACTTGGGCCATGGGCATCGGGTGCAGAGTGGTGCAGAATCGATGAGTCCCTGAATTCTGGAAGTGAGTCTTTGTTTGAGCAAATGCAGTGCTCAGAGGAGACAGAGTCTGTAGGAAAGTCGCAGGGTAGATCTTGTGAGCTATGGGGGTTGGTGGCGGCTGGACTCGCCGGGGTTCTTGCTATAGGCAGGCCGTAGACGGAAAAGGCCAGTAGGGCTGGGGCCAAAGCAGTTGGTGTCCTCTTCTTCTTCCTGGGGCAGCACAACTCTTCGGTCCATTCTTCTTTCTTCCTTGAATCAGAGGAGACAAGGTTCAGGATCGCCCCTAAATACTAGATTGAGGGGCGTTAAAGGGGTTTGCAGGTCGGGACCAATGGGCCCCTTCCTTGGGGTGGGTACACCCCCTATAATGCCACCCTCCAGTGGGAGGGGCATGAGCCTCTTCTTAATTGGCTTAGTACGCTCATCTTCAAGATGGAGGGGACTGAGATATGTGTTTCAGCTCACCTATGTCACCTACGGGGTTGAGTGGGCAAATGTGGGTACAGCTCTCTTCCTAGTTTGGATTCCTGCAGATTCTCCTGCCCACAGTTGGGGCCAGAACCGGTGGGAGCCAGTTGTTGGGGGCAGCAAAAGGCAGGGATAGCGTCTAAAGGTAGCAAGCCTTTGAAGCTTCCCCTTTCGTGGGCCCAGCCCATCCTGGGGGAGGAGGCACGACACCTCTGCCTAGGATGGACTTTGTTTCTGGACCCAGAGAGTGGAGGCTCGCTTCCCAGATTCCAGAAACCTGTCTGGTGGTTGCAAATGGCAGGCAGCAATTCAGGAACCCACACCAGGGCTGCTTGACTTTCAGGGGCACCTCTAAGATGCCCTCTGAGTGCATTTTACATTAAATCCCACACAGCATCAGTGTGGGTTTAATGTGCTGAGAAGGTTTCTACCAAACTTCCTAGGTTTTAGTAAAGCCATTATGGAGCTTTTGAGTTCGTAATGACCAGCCCAGACCATATACTTTATAGGCATATAGCATGCTACAACGCATGCGTTTACATCGCGTTCCATTACAACGCGGTCATTACAACAACCGTGTTAGCTTTACAACGCAAGTCATTGGATCGAATTCCACTAGATGGCGCTCCAACATTAGGAATAATATAATTTCCTATTCCAACTCCACCCTGCGCAACAGTAGGGAAGGTGTTGGAATAGTAAATCATACTATTCCTTAGATTGGAGCGCCATCTAGAGCAAGTCGATCTAATGACTTTCATTGTAAAGGTATCGCGTTCTAACAATCCAGTCGTTGTAACAACTGCGTTGTAATGGAACGCGATGTAAAAACCGTGTTGTAAAGGTTGTTTCCCACTTTATAGGGCCTTATTACACTTAGAATGTCTAAGAATGGACTTAGACACTGTAGGGGTACAGGGCTTATGTCACTGTACCCTCACCTTAGGGCTAGTGCACCCTGCTAGAGGCGTGTCTTATCTAGGCCTCAGGCAGTGGATTGCTGGCATGAAACACAATGATGTGTACTATGTTGATTCTTCACTTTTCTCTGTACCAAAACACGCAGCCAGTAGTGGCAGTGTGTGTGTTAAGGTTCATTGCCTCTAAGGGTGGCACAATAGATACTGCAGCCCTTTGAGGCCTTCCCTGGTCACAGTGCTCTTGGTACCCATGGTACTTTTTACAATGGGTTGGCCTGTGGCCAGAGATGTGCCACTTGTGGATACAAAGGAACAATCTTCTGAAAAAACACAGGCCCTGGGAATCTGATTAGCAGGGACTCAGGGCACATCAAGTTAGGCTGCATCAAATGTCAGGCAAAAAGAGGGGGGTAACCATGCAAAAAGGGGCACTTTCCTACACCATGTTATCCTGACACTCCCTAATTACCTGTAAACTCTCGATGTTTCTTGTTTCTTTCTGTTTCCTCCATTGTATCTGTAGTCCTTCTGCTGGCCTACAAAGTTTCCTTCCTTCTCTTTTCATCATGGGTTTCATTCGTAGTTCCAGGCCCTAGAACATACATCACTGTGAGCTATAAGATCGCAGAGCACTCATTACCTGTTTTTATGCTTCTGTGTTAGTATTTTGAAAAAAACACATATCATCAAAATGTAGAAAGTCCTGTCTTCCACTGCTTTTAATTTTCCTTAAAAAAATAAATAGGATTGCATGAGGTGTGATTCCTGTTCCGGAGGTAAGGATGGGTCACCTGTGACTCTATAGCAGTCACTCCAGCAGTAGTCTTTTGCTCCAGAAAATATGTGTTCTGTCAGTGAATACAATTCCCTCTGCAGTTTTATTTTTGGGAACTGTTTTTATTTTCATTTTCTTTAGATTTGATTTGACTTATTGCCGCCAATACAACTGAAGGTACATTCGTATGGTAACTCGTCCTACTCCTCTCCCACTCATTCCCAACAAGTCCCGGGAGTGGTCCAAGCACTTTATATATTCTTGGGCCTGTGCTATGTTGCCTAGCTATTGTGAGTCTTGCATGGTGGGTTGTCATACGTGCCCCAGCCTCCATCATTTCTAGGCCTTAATATCTCAGCCACTGCTGCCAAATCTTCCGGAACTTCTTGGGGCACCCTCTGGCCGTGTATGTTGTTTTTTGGCCCCCATGTAAAGGTCCATATTGGCCTGCCATTCTGCGGTGATAGGTAAGTCTGCCCTTCCCCAGTACTTAGCAATGTCACGTTTTGCCACTATGAGGCCTAAATTACTCAATAGGAGTTTATATCTGGGGAGGTCAATGTCAGTGGGTATACCCAAGAGGATATATTTAGGATCCATTGGGATCTGGGTTTCTAGTATGTTATGTAGTTCTTGTGTTATTCGTGGCCAATATCTGTTTATTAGTGGGCACTCCCACAGGGTATGCACGAAGGAGCCACGGTCTTTTTTGCAGCGTAGACAATCTCATGTCTCTGCCCTGCCCATTGTATGGAGTCCCACTCTATCGTAGTAGACCCTGTGAAGGACCTTGAATTGAATCAGTCGTAGCCTGAGCTTAATCGCTATCTCCCTTGGGTGCATCAATGCAGCATCCCAGTCAATATCTTCCAGTGGGCCTGTAGTTTCCTCCCACCTACTTCTGAGGGCTAGCAGTCTATCAGGTATACTATTTATCAACGTTTTATATGTCCAGGAGACCGCCTTTGAGGGTATTACTTCCTGCAATAGTCGCCCTTCGAGTGGTGCATACTCAGGGATGTCTGTAAGTTCAGGTTTTTGTGTTCTCCAAGCATTCTGGAGTTGTATGTATTTGTATCGCTGTGTGTTTGACAGACTGTACTCTGCTTGGAGGTCTGCAAAAGTAATTAAGTCCCCTTTCCTTATTATATCCCCTAGTGTTGTGATCCCTACTGTGTCCCAGTTTCTAAAACCCTTCAGTTTCGCCAGCTCAGGAAGCCATTTACCTTCCCATAGCGGTGTAGACTTGGTTAGTTTTTTGTCCCAATTCATTTGTCTTTCCGCCCCTCTCCAGGCTTCGATCGCCCTCTGTGTTGCTGAGAGCAAGCCTCTTACCCCCGCTCCCCCATATATATATATATATATTGTAGATGGGAATGTTTCAGGAATTGGAGCCTTTCCAAGGCATATGTTGGGTGGTCTCACGGAGCATGACTCAGTTTGTTAACAGCTATTGAGTGTGCGGCCAGATAGTAGGCTTGAATATCCGGCAGAACTATGCCTTTGTTATACTGACTGCACTGTAACGTTTGTAGTGCTACTCTTGGGTGTCCCCATCCCATAAGAATGTGCGTAGCTCATCATTTATTGCCTTAAATACCGTTTCTGGAATCTTACAGTATGTGTTCTGGAGTATATATAATAGTTTGGGAAGCGTGATCATCTTGTACATGGCCGCCTTCCTCAGTAGCATCAGAGGGAGGCGTCTCCACCTGACCACGTCATCTCAATATTCAGCCAGGACACGCTTAATGTTGTGGGTGAGGCAGTCTGCTGTGTTTGTGGAAATGTATAGACCTAGGTATTTAAAGCATTCTTCGGTAATATGCAAGCACTCTGGAATGACGCGCAAGTCTACAGGGACTCCCACTGGATAAAGGCTTGATTTCCCCCAATTGATGTTGTATCATACAGGTTTACCATAGTCTTTTACTAGCTGGAACATCAGTGAGAGTGTTGTGTCGTGTCTGGGCTGGTGACATAAAGCAGAATGTCATCCGCATATAGGGATATTCTCTTGTCCCTTAGTGGCCTTCGTCATCTTGGAAACCCTTTAAGCCTCGATGGGTTCTGATCTGGCATGCCAGTGGCTCCAGGACCAGCGCGAATAGCAGGAGTAATAGGGGGCAGCCCTGTTTGGTCCCCCGTTGGATTGGGAAGTCTGCTGATTTGATCCTATTGACTCTGACTTGTGCTCTGGGGTTCGTATACTAGAGCTCCACCCATGTCCTGAACTCCGGTCCACATCCCAACTTTACCAGGACCTGCCTCATAAATGGCCAGTGGACTGTGTCAAAGGCCTTCTCTGCATCCAGGGATAAGAGCATCTGCAGGGTAAGCCTCTCTATGACGGTGTCTAGCCAATTGGCAAGTCTACGTAGGTTGAGACGTGTGGCCCGTCCGGGCATAAAGCCGGACTGGTCTTGGCGAACCAGTGAGGTAATTACTGATAGAAGCCTTGCCGCTAGGATAGAGGCTAAAATCATGGTTTTGATGTTTAATAAGGAGATAAGATGGGAGGAACCGCATTTTGCTGGGGGTTTACCTGCTTTCGTTATAACTACCACTGTGGCCTGGCGAAGATCTAGCAGCAGCGCCCATTCCTCCCGTGCCGCCAAGAACATACTTAATAAGTGGGGTGCTAATAAGTTCAAATTCTGTTTGAAATATTCAGCTGGCAGGCCGTTTGGCCCTGGTGTTTTTCCTGACTTTTGCCTGGCAGTGGCTTCTTGTACTTTGTTTAGGGTGAGTGCTATCTCTTAGGCATCTCTGTCCTCCTACCGCACGGTGGGCATGTCTATGTCATCAAGGTAGATTATTATTTGTGTCTCCTCTACTAGTGGTCTAGCCCTGTAGAGGTCCGCATAGTAGTGTGTGAAGGCTCCTGCTATGGTGTGCGCAGTCATGTGTCTCCATCTTGTATTTGGGTCACCCAGCTCGCCTCCCTTACCTTCCGACTCACCCACGCCAGAAGTTGTCGCTCTCTATCCCCTGCTTCGTAAAGCCTATGGTGTATGGCCTGTATTTCAGTTTGCACCACTCGATCCGCTAGTGCACGAAGCTCCCCACATCTGACTGCTAGTTCTCGTGATAGGGCCGTTTCAGTATCAGAGGTGATGTTTCTCTCTAGGTCCAAGAGTTTATGCTCTAAGGTTTCTATCAGCTGTGCGTCCTCTCTACGTTTGAGTGCTATAACATCTTGTATCCTGCCTTTAACTATTGATTTGTAAGCCTCCCATTGGGTGGCAGCCGAGACACATAGCCCTCGTTTGCTTGGAAGAACAATTTGGTCTCTGCTCTTTTTGCTCTTGCTACTGCCTTGTCGTGGAGCTCCCAGGCATTCAATCTCCAGTCCGGGCTTTGCCTGGGCCTCCCTCCCTTCACTGTCAGCCATAACGGCGAGTGATCTGAGATGCCCCATGCCAGGTATGCTATCTTGTTGATCGACTTGATTTTACCTGCTGGGGCAAGAAGTAGTCCGATATAGAGAAGACCCTGTGTGCCCCTTAAAAGAAAAAGTAGGTGCGATCTAATGGGTGGTGATGACGCCAAAGGTCGGTCAACCCCAGTGACCTCACAAAGTCCGCCAATGGTGTAGGTACTCGGGTTTCAGCTGCCATCTGTGTGCGATCTAGATGTGGGTCTACAATGTCATTGAAGTTGCCTCTGATGAGGTGTGTAGAGGAGCCTGAATCAAGTAATATCTTGGCTAACACTTCCATAGTTCGGGGTTGTAGTCGTGGTGGGGCTTAAACACTGACTAGTGTGAACTCGCGCCATTTCCATGTCCCTTGAATGGCGACATAGGTCCCATTGGGATCGGTCCAGACTTTTGTTGTGTGAAAGGGGAAGGTTTTCCTAATAATATGGCAACTCCTCGTGCCCCTGGGGAGAACCCCGCGTGTGCCTGAATGGTGTAGAGACCTCGGCCAATAAAGGCACAGTGGGTACCCCGCAGGTGGGTTTCTTGCAAAAAACGACATCGTGTTTTAGTCTTTTAATATAGCTATTAACTAAGCCCCTCTTTAGTTTGCTGCCTTGCCCATTCACGTCCCATTTCAATGCAGTGTAGGTTTCATCACCTATTGTATGTTTTTCTCGTGATTGACACGTTGGGTGTTGGCGAGTTTATCTGCTGATCTGACCCTGTCTGTTGATTCTAAGGTTCCTGCTGTTGAACACATTAAAGTTAGTATTAACTTCCGAACTATGAAGTATCTTACCCCGTACCCGCCTCCCCCACCCCACTTTCTCCCACTCCTTCCGCCAATTCTCTGATCGGTCAACATGACAACTCGGCGTAAGTACAGTTTGAGAGATCTGTAGTCCCACCCTTCCCTTCTAACTCCTAAACATTAAAACCACAACAGTAAAGGATATAGGCTTTTCAAAATAGTGTTCCGTTCAGGCAGCTCCTGAGCCCAATAGTGTCTGGGGAGGGCTCCTGTGACCGTTCAGCAATGTGTCTGCTTATGGCCTGTGCCCATATCTCAGCCTTCCTTGCCACCTTCGTCTTGCTGCTGTTGCCTGTACTCTGCAGCTGGTGTCCCAGCAGCTAAGTTCTCCAGTATTAGGGGTGTCTTTCATAGATTCACATGCCTGAATTATTCCCCGTCGTCGGAGTGGGAGTCTCACGGTACATAAAAAAGCAATAAAATGCCATAATAACATAGGAAAAAAACAGTAATTCCCAACCAGGAAGTAAAGTAGCCAAAGCTACAGGAGAAAAAACTTCCACACTCATGACTATCCTAGTCATTTTGTATAGTCTAAACTACAGCCAATCAGGCGATAGCACCCACCAGAATGTTCACCCCAGAGGCTCAGGCTCTCAGATTTTCTACCGCACGTCGTGTGAAAGTTAGTCTCCCTGAGATCTGCTCAGTTTTCTACTCTTATTCCAGGTGGATTACTTCTTTTCAAGTATGTCATCTAAGAAATCTTTATTTAGAGCATGTGACTCTTGTGGTAAGCTCCGGCTTTTTAAAGAGGATCCTCACAAAAAGTGCATCTATTGCCTTTATCCTGATCACCAGGTCAAGGACTGTAAAATTTGTAGAACCTTCCCTCAAAAAACCCTCAGGGACAGAGAAGGTTGCCTGCTTTTGTGGCTACAAAAGCTCAAGGATTCTGATAATCCTGTGTCTGAGGTAGGCAGTTTTGCCTCTGGTTCTACTTCCGCCTCTAGGAAGAGGCCTGCGACTGAGGTGTTAACATCTCTTGAGGCTAAGGTGGCTAGGAAACGTCTGCCATCTAAGGGGTCTGACAAGCCTTCTACTCTCAAGGCTACTCCCCCAGTCAAGGAGAAGGAGGGATCATCTACAACCCCTAACAAATCTTCCAAGAAATTGCCTCTGACTTCTGAGAAGAATTTGCCTCAGATTCCACCACTGTCGTCGACGGGGCAATCTTCAACTCCTTCATCGACTAAGATCTCCATCGACCCTACATCTACGTCGACGGTAACATTTTCATCTCCTAAGCCTCATATGATCATGTCGACGGCGGCTTCTCCACCTACTATGTTCTATGTTTCTATCAGACCTCTCTCGTCGACGGCACAGGTTTCATCCACCGTCGTCGGCGCATCGTCGTCGACGAGAGTGTCGACGACATCTTCGCCGGCGCCTTCTCTTCTGTCGAAGTCCATCCCGTCGACGAAGTCCGTCCCGTCGACGAAGTCTGTCCCGTCAACGAAGTCTGTCCCGTCGACGAAGTCTGTCCCGTCGACGAAGTCTGTCCCGTCGACGAAGTCTGTCCCGTCGACAAAGTCTGTTCCATCGACGAAGTCTGTTCCGTCGACGAGGTCTGTTCCGTCGATGAAGTCTATGTCACCGACGACACCAACACTGTCGACGGCTCCTTCATTGTCCACGTCGACGACGACCTCGTCTAAAGCTAAATCCACTGCAACGAATCCTTCAGTGGAACCAAAGTCGACGCCGCAACTATCCTCTTGTACCGCCTTACAGGTCTGGTCACCTTCTACGGTTTTCCTGACGCCCAAACAATCTTTGCTTCAGAGACGTGGGTCGACTGTGGAGCTCTCACCCCTGCATATGTCTCCACAAAGGATACCCTTACAGGTGCCAGAAAAAGTTTTGGATTCTGAACACAGTGAAGAAGACTCAGACATTGGGGAAACCTTTGGCACAGCTACTAGTCCGTCCGAGTTAAATATCAAGTATCAAGAGGACGAACAGGATGATCAGCAGTCAGCTGAACATATGCTGTCCCCTGTAACTGATGTCCCTGCCACGCAGGTGCCGATTGCATTGCTCACCAACCTCCAATACATGTTGGATGACTACTACAAGAGGTTCCCACCGTCAGAATCTACAGGCTCGGTGCCTCCTACACCTGCTACGGAAGCACCTATACCAGACTTTCAACCAATAAGGTCTCCTCCACCTCAGCCGTTCACTCAGCCTGAGGATCAACAGCTTTCAGATGAAGAAGACCAGAGAGAGGAAGGCGAAGTGGATGATATGTCGGAGTGGGATGAATATCAGGTGCAAACTCCCTCTCCATCACCTCAGGCTACCTCTGACTCACCACCAGTAGATGTGGGTGGTTTCCACCTCTTGATGGAACGGGCTACTAAGCGTTTCCATATTGATATGGAGCAAACGGAGCAAGAATGTTTTCTTTATGACTTTAAAGACCAGCCTAGAAAACAAGTCAAATCCATACCTATCATTGACTTTATCTGGAAGGAGGGTATAAAAGTAATGTCTACTCCAGCATCCATTCCTCCGGTCTTGCCACGCATCGAGAAGAAGTACAAGGCATCTGCAAAGTCGCCTGCGTGCCTTATAAGACAACCCAAACTGGACTCAGTTAACATCCAGGCGGTGCAAAAGAGAGCTAGAAATCCTTCATCTACAGTTGCAGCCCCACGGGACAGAGATGGCAGGCGCTTGGATGCCATTGGAAAACGCGTTTCAACGATGGCAGCTACCACAGTCCGGGCTGCTAATTCATTGGCCATCCTGGGCAGGTATGACCGGCAGATGTGGTCGGACATAGCTCCGTACATAGACCTCCTTCCTGAGCCTTCTAAATCTAAAGCGATAAAGATCTTGCAGGAAGGACAAAGAATCTCAGAGGAGATTATCGATTGGCGGTTGACGTCGCCTCAACTGGTTTCCGGCAGCTAGCTGGTGCTGCTGTTTTGCGCAGGCAGGGGTGGCTACGATCTACTTCTTTCCGTCAGGAGGTACAAACTAAGGTATTGGATATGCCTTATGATGGTGAATTTCTGTTTGGCCCACAAGTTGAAGAAGCTCTACAAACAATAAAGAAAGATACGGAAACAGCGAAATCCTTGGGTACACTTCAATTTCGCAAGCCGCCCTTTCGAGGAGCGAGAGGACGTGGATCGTTCTCAAACAGAGGTGGATACACACAACAATCTTCCTACAGGCAAGGAAATCAGCGCTACCAGACCCAGCGCTATCAAACTTACGGCCAGAGGAGAACTAATTATTCCCAGAACAAGGGAAAAACTACCTACCGCGGAAAGGATAAGCGCCAATGAGAACCGTCACCTGCCACCACTACTACCTCATTCTCGAAAAAAGGTTGGAGGACAGATATCAAAGTTTTACTCAAATTGGCTATGGATCACATCAGACAGGTGGGTCCTGGATATTGTAGCCAAGGGCCATGCCTTAGAATTCGACCATTTTCCTCCGAATGTCCCCCCAAAAGGCCCACCTCCAGCTCACCTGGAGGAGCTGTTTGCCCAGATCAATTTGATGCTACGGAAAGGAGCAATCGAGAGAGTACCTCAACATATGAGGGGAATAGGGTTTTACTCCAGATTTTTCCTAATAAAGAAAAAGTCCCGAGAATGGCGTCCGATTCTGGACCTCCGTGCCCTAAACAAATATTTGAAAAAGTTAACTTTCAGGATGTTATCACTTCAAGAAATACTGCATCTTCTAGCAGCGGGAGACTACATGACAACCTTGGATCTCCAAGATGCATATTTCCATATCCCCATCTTACCTCGCCGCAAAAAATTCCTGCGATTCAGAGTGGCTGGCAGGGATTACCAATTCAAAGTACTTCCCTTCGGTCTACGTTCGGCGCCAAGGGTGTTTACAAAGGTCTTAGCCCCAGTGGCTGCTCACCTCCGGCTGGAGGGGATTCAAATATTTCCATATTTGGACGACTGCCTTATCAAGGCCAGTTCTTACGAGGAAGCAGACGACCATCTACAACGGTGTCTGGACCTTTTCCAGTCCCTGGGTCTCCATCAACTTCGACAAATCCCAGCTGATACCATCACAAAGGCGGGCTTTCCTGGAGCAACCTTGGACACCCAGTTGCTCCAAGCCTTCATCTCGGACGAGAGACAAGTCAAAATACAAAAGATGGCCACAAATCTACTTTCAAAAGGGTCAGTTTCAGTTCGACTGTACAAGTCTTTTCTGGGGATGGTATCGTCTTGCATTCCGTTAATACCGAATTGCCGACTCAGGATGAGGCCTCTACAGGAAGAACTGAGCTTACAATGGCTACAGGTTTCCGGCTCTTTCGAGGATCTAATTCAGATCACACCTCTCATGCAGATGCCTCTCCTCTGGTGGAAGCAGAGAAAACATCTACAGCAAGGTTGCGCTTTCCTCCAGGATCCGCCAAGTTTCACAATAACCACGGATGCATCCCTCGACGGCTGGGGAGCTCATCTTCAGGGCCTAACTATCAGCGGCAAGTGGAACCCTCAACAAAGGCGTTGGCACATCAACCGGCTGGAACTGAGAGCCATTTTCCTGGCACTCAAAGCATTTCGGGCAATCATCCAGGATGCCAATGTGTTGGTACGCACAGACAACACAACGAGCATGCACTAAGGTAAACAAGCAGGGAGGAACAAGATAATTTCTCCTTTCTCAGGAAGCTCAAAGGCTATGGACATGGTCATTACAACACAATCTTAACCTTCAAGCGGTGCATGTTCCTGGTACGGAGAACGTCCTGGCAGGCGCACTCAGCAACACACCCGTCTCCACTCACGAGTGGAAACTTCATCAGCAGACCGTGGTTTGGATCTTTCAGCAATGAGGTCATCCAGACTTAGACCTCTTCGCAACCAAGACCAACAGCAAATGCCGATTCTTCGCAAGCTGGCATCCCCACAAAGACTCTCAGGGGAATGCGTTTTCGATCGACTGGTCTCTGACATATGCGTACGCTTTTCCACCAATTCCGCTAATTCCCAGAGTCCTGCGGAAGATGAAGGAGCCGTGTCGGCTGATTCTAAAAGTTCACAGAGCTCCTTCTCCTATCGGAGTGCAAGCCGATTCAACTGAGTCCAATCCCGGACTTACTCTCCATTCAAGACGGCCAGATTTACCATCCGGATCCAACATCGCTGAAATTAGCGGCCTGGCGCCTGAGTACCGTGAGTTTGCCCATCTAAACATCCCTGCGGATTGCAAGGAAGTTCTGGCCAAGGCAAGGGCACCTGCTACCATAAAGACGTACAGTCTTAAATGGAAACGTTTTTGTGTCTGGTGTCGTTCAGCTGGAATTCACCCCTTTTCAGCTAAACCAGAGGAGATTCTGCCTTTTTTCCTTCATCTGGCTCGCTCAGGATTATCTCATGCTACCCTAAAAGTTTTCCTGGCAGCGATTTCACGGTATCGACAAGATGGGACTAATTCTCTTTACTCTGCGAGAATTATACAGCAATTCTTTAAAGGCCTTTTTAGAATGTTCCCTCCGGTACGTCGTCCACCTCCATCGTGGCATCTCAATGTAGTGTTGGCACAACTCATGCGACATCCATTCGAACCTATCCACAGAGCAGATCTGAAATTTCTTACGTGGAAGGTGTCACTTCTACTGGCCCTAACCTCCTCTAGGAGAGTCAGCGATATTCAGGCTTTTACTGTTCTTCATCCTTTCTTACAGTTCACAAATGACTCTGTGGTGCTCCGCACCAATCCGAAATTCATTCCAAAAGTACCTTCGGATTTCCATCTGAATGAACCGGTGGTTTTAAAAAAAAAAATTCCTAATCCTCAGTCACCTGCGGAAAAGGCATTGCATACTCTGGACATTAAAAGATGTCTAAAATTCTATTTGCAAAGGGGGGCTCCCGACGGTGGTTTTGTGCTCGCTTCCTGTGGGCCCGCTCAATGATAAAGCAAGGTGAAAATATTACCGTAGGGAGAGAATCTTGCAGCCATGTCAGTAGAAATGTAACTAGGTCAAAGCACTCCTGTCCCTCCGGCACCCCAATGAAGCGAAGGTTGTTTCTCCTGGCTCAATTTTCTGCATCGTCTATTTCCCTCATGTTCGCTTTCAATGCTCTAACGTCGTAGTCTAACGTATTTGTCCGATCTTCCACCTCGCAGACTCGAGTTTCTGTTTGGGTCACCCTTTCTGCAATGTTGCGCATGTCCTGACGCAGGAGGGAGACCGCTGACATTATCTCGGCCATTTTGCCCTCAATGGCATCTCTAGATGCATAAATCGCCTGGAGAGTTGCTGAGTTATCCGTGGGGTCTAACGGGTCTCCTTCCTTGTCAGCCCATGTTGGGAGTACTATGGTGTATTTATCCATCTTTCCCTGTTTTTGAGGCTTGGGGCTTTGTCCTTCACCATTATTGTCTCATATGGGGGTCGGCCTCTTCTCAGCTTTTCAGGTAGCCCTGCGCCCTTACCAAGGATTTTGAGAAGAAGCGATATATGGTCGGTGTCGAGCGGTGTAAAAAAGGGGGGTGGGCACTGAATTCTCCTGTCGCTCTCTTGCCACTTAGCCCCGTGGTCATGAGTGGGGCTGGATGATCTCTCAGCGCGAGTACAGCTATGTTCTTTGACGCCCGTGCCCACGCCAGAGACTGGCGGTGCCTGCACCACAGGAGGCAGGAAGCTGTCTCTCCGCGTTAGACGGAGGGTGAGGTGGCCTGGCCTGTCCCTTGCTTGTTCCTGGGGTGCCAAATGGGTCTGGATGTTCGCTCAGCACGGGTACAGCAATGCTTGTCAGTGCCCGTGCCCATGCCAGAGACTGGCGGCGCCCACACCACAGGAGGCAGGAAGCCGTCTCTCTGTGCCAGACATAGGGTGAGGTGGTCTGGCTTGTCCCTTGCTTGTCCCCGGGGTGCTAAATGGGGCTGGATTCTCGCTCAGCATGGGTACAGCTATGCTCTTCGGCACCTGTGCCCACACCAGACACTGGCGGCGCCCACACCACAGGAGGCAGGAAGCCATCTCTCCACGCCAGACTGAGGGGGTGGGGTGAGGTGGTGTGTCCCTCGCTTGTCCCCGGGGTAGCTTCCTTGTGCAACTGCAGTTCCAATCGCTGCTCGCAGTGACAGGGTTACGTCCCACTCAATAACCTCCCCGCAGTGACCGCACGGGCCCTCTCAGTGCTCCCTGATTGCAAATGGGAGGCCTGGCCCCAGTGTCTTCCACTCTCAGTGTACACTCCGCTTCATATGCGCATTGCCTCCTCCGCAGCGGACCTCTAGGGGGGTATGCCCACAATGAAGGTGGCCCAGCCTGCCTGCGCACCGAGCGAGCCCCAAGGGTCATCTCAGGTTAGGTTGGGGCTTGATTCACTCGGCTTCGGGGATTATCCTCAGGCCGCAGCCCGACTTTCAGTAGCGCCCATCGGCTCTGGTCAAAGCGTCTCGTCTCCTGGTTTTACCACGGCTAGTGGGGTCCAGATACTGTCCGCCACTCGCCTCTCGTCCTCCTGTTGTGAAATGTTGTGTCGGTCTTTGGCGCGAGGGTGCTTCTCCGCAAAGCCAATTCACACGTGCTCCGTCGGATGCGAGATTGCTGCCTGGCTCGAGGTTGCAGCCACGGCCGGCCACTGGGCTCAGTCAGATCCGGTCCTGTTCCTCTTGTGCGTGGTTTCCTCCTCCTGCGCTTAAGCCAGCCCTAAACCTTTGTGACTCCCAAGTCGAGATGTGGGGGTCGGCCCCTTGGCAAGTGTCGCTGCCGTCACACAGCACCTTCTAGGCATCCAGCTTCTTCTGTAGTGTGCAGAGAGGTGGGTCCCAGCCCGAGTATCAATTCTCAGCGTAGATAAAAATAAAATAATAATAAAGAGCTTGTAAAGCGCTCAGTAATGCCATCACGGCATGTCCCCGCGCTGAAAGCTAACAGTGAAACATCATGAAAGAGATCCTATGATCTATGCAGTGTATAAGTGTGTTTTAAGCAAGGCCCTAAACCGAGCTTCACTACTCTCCAGTCTCATAGCCAAGGGAAGTTTATTCCATTGTTGAGCTGCTTGGAGCGCAAATGATCGTCCACCTAATCTGGCCTTCCTAATCCTGGGGACTGTCAGCAGATGCGCAGTCTTTGGCTATCGTGCCTCTACCGCCATCTTGGGGCGGCTGCGGCTCACTTTCGACTCTTCTCGGATATCCTCCTATCCCATTGCACTCAGCTCTTCCTCGATTATTTTAGGCTTGCGTCGGTGTTGTCGGTGATAAATGGATCTACAGACTGGCATAAATCGGTGGCTGGGAAGGCAGGATTATAGCAGGAAGGATATCGGGCTGCTGGAGCTCCGGCAGATGCAACTAGCCGGCCATGCTGCTGGACACGCCCCCCTCCCTCTGCAGTTTTATTTATCCTAGTGGAAGGCTGGCACCACAGAAATCTATTGAGATGTTAACATCTCCAGGGAAGGCACGTACGTCCTAAGAGTTTGCATTAGCATTTCAGAACACTAACACCCTGGTAAATGAATGGTACCAATTCACCCAACCCCTTTTACATCCCTTTTACTGGCCATACGATAATGTTGAGAGCCATTTTCAATGTTTCTAACAGGAACACTGTTTAGTTTATTTTGGAATTTTTCATTTAAAGGACTTGTAAATATCCCTGCGGATTCAAGACTTTTAGCAAATGGAAAGAAGTAATGGTTCTCTCGTGGGATTTTCATGTATAGTCATAAGCACTTGAATAGACTAGCACTTGAATAGTCTCGCCCGCGTGTGGGGACCCCGGAGCACTTCTTAACATATATCTTCTTAAGTGGATATTTTTCTGCTTTCTTCAGGAAGGCCTGCAAAGACACTTAAGAGATAGAAAGACAATAATGCTGCCTAAATACATAGGCTACACTGGTCGCATCTTATCTAGAGTTGAAAAAAGGGAGCTAGTATAGAACATTTTATGTAGTTTTTTGTAGTATTAAACACACAGAATAATCACCTTTACAAAACCCCTTTTTTCATGATAGAGATATCAGAAGATGTGCCTTTAATATTCCAGTATCCCATCATGCACAGCAATGGCAGTGACTCATCCCTGGTGGAATAGAGAAGGTATCCATAACATAGAGCATGTATTCACTTCTCATCGTCTTCAAAAAGAACTGAAGTTACTGCCACTGATGAAGAAGTGCTCCGGGGTCCCCGCACGTGGCCAGGACTTTTCAAGTGCTAGTCTATTCAAGTGCTTATGACTTATAATGGAAATACCCCTACGAGAGAATAGGAGTTACAGGTAAGAGGCCGCTCCTTAATATTGACTTCCTGTCTACAGTATGTGGTGTATAGAAGTTCATTATGAGAACTGATGCAAACATTGGCTTCTGTAAGTCAGTGCTAAAGATGTTCAGTGTCCTTGCACTTAATCCATAGCTCTTTTGTGCACCTTCAGGAATGGCTTACACTGCAGTAAGTAGGCCCTTTGGCTCTGTCGCCATGTTGGTAAGAAGAAGCCTATCCTGTGCAGGACTTATGGCTCAGTTAGCACTGGTGTTAGCACAGATCAAGACTTATCTAACACTTTTACTTTTTCATCTGGCAGCATAATGAATGTTACACCATGCATCCACTGCTATGCAGCAACAGAGATGCGGGCTTCTAGAATTGCATTTTTTTTAAATTAACACCTGCCTATAGTCCGTGACAGTTAGCAGTGCATTATTCCAGTGCATTTTAAATAAGGCAAGGTAACTTTATTTTTTCCTGTGCGGCTACTGGGCATACAGTCACAGGTGATCATATGTCTTCCTTTGTACCTTGCAAAAGCCTACATTTGCCTGCACCGTAGTAAATACCTGCTGATCCACAGGTTCAAAAACATGAGATAATTCCATGCTGTGTATAGTGACTCAACTTTGGTGTGGGCTTTTCCTCTTCAGGCTTCTTCTGCCTTCTATCTTTTTGGGTGTCTGGAGCTCTGGTTTTCTGATATCAAGACTTACCTTTTCGAACTTCACTGTCTTATGGTATATAGCTTTCAAACAGCAGCCGCAACATTTTGAATACTCTTAGGCACACATCCACTCTCCTTTAGGCAACAATTCCTTTTCCATTAGGGTCCCCACAACTATACTGCACAACCCGTCTGTGCTGCCCTGTAGAGCTCGTTCATCACTTAATACTCTCCTGACTGACAACCTTCTGTTCTGACTAGCTCTATCTTTCGATCAATCTACCACAAAAAAAGGATTGTGGGGTAGATTCACTAACTGCATATATAAACTAGTCATTATTATAAACGTAGAGTCACTTGATTAATGCTTTTTAGGAAAAACAGGTGTTTATTTCTTTTCTGAATTCTCAGTGGTTGTTTATTGTCCATCATCTTGGAAAGTACATTCTATAGCTTGCAGGTTCGTCCTGAAAAGGAGCCAACACTCAAGTACATTTTTGTAAAATGTTAAATTATCAGGTTAACAGCTGTTCTGGATCTAAGGGTTCTTCTTGGGTTTTTATAGTCTGTTTGTTTGTAGGACGGTTAATTCTTTACCTTGGATCACTTGGTGAGCAATGCAAATTGCTTTGAAAAATATTCTTCTTGCCATTTGTAACTAACGTACTGTCTTAAGAGCAGGTTTAAGTCGGGTTTGAATATGTATGTTAAGCATTTACGTGGCTGTCACGTTCTGGAATTTGCTCTTAGCATCACCATTAATGTTATTGTGAGTCTGATATAGAAGCCATTTGCACTATCCAGACAGAATTTCACTAGAGTTCAGGATGCCTCTATCTTGTGTGAAAGTTCAATATAAGGAAAGACACGTCAAAGTGTTCTCATCATGTGGAAAGAGTCTCTTGTTACTTTGTACACTTGGGCATGAAGTGAGAGTTGAAGTCAAGTGATCACACCAAGGCATTTCACTTCGGTTTGTTGTTGGTGGCTGTCCCAGTTGTTTCATGAACCAAGAGGATATAGGTTTATGATTTTACCAGGATCAACTGGTGATATTTCGCTTGTTGTGGTATAAAGTTTGAGATATTTCTTTAGCATCCATTGTACCACACCAGTTTAGAATTTGCTGAGTCTGCCCTTCTGGACTTCTGAAGATTGTTCCAGTTTTTAGATGAACTGAGTGTCACTGCCACAGTTCCAGCAGATGAGACTGATTAGATTCACAAGGGTGAGAAGAAGGGCTACGTAAATATTGAAAAATAGAGGGTGATTGTTGAGCCCTGTGGGATTCCTATATAACAGGTGTTGAGTGGAGAGTTAAAGTGATGTAGTGGAACGAATTGTGATCTGTCCTTATGGTATGGTTTTATGCAGTTGATAACAGGGCCTTTGGTGCCAGCGTCATATTGCTTCTAGGCCTTCAGTTTGGGGTAAACCATGTTAAATGTTGATGACATGTTGAGTAGGAGTGGAGCACCAGCTCTATTAGAGCTGATGAGATCATCGCAAATCGAAATTAGTGCTGATTCAAGTGCTTTTGCCAGCAGTTTTTCCCGAACTGGATCCATTCAGCATTCAGTTTTGTTGTACGGAGGTTGAGATTTGAGAGAAAACTGCCTGCACAATAGGCTTACCTAGGAAGGGTGCTTTGTCTATTGGTCTGTGGTTTGCTGGGCATTCACTAGTCCCCTTGTAATAGAATTTGATTGATGAAGTACTTTTTCAGGAATTCACTATGTGATGGGCAAGAGTTTATCTCCTTTACCTGTATGACAGCAAAGGATTCAAGCAGAATAGTTTTGAAAATGTTTGGAGTGTAAGGATGCATTGGGGAGCCTGCCATGTTTGTTGGAGGTTATTTGAATAGATCATTAGTTTCTTTTTGAGTGAATTGGTTTGAATGAGCACAAGGTAAGCTGTCTTGCTCACTTTGTCAGTGAAGACAGTCTGAGCCTACCATTGCTAGACTTTGAGAGAGAGTAAGATTAAAGTTTAGGAGCCTTTGCAATGAAATTTTTGTCAAGTGCTGCAGAGTTCTTAAGAGTAATTTTTACATGCAATATGGTTACTGTGGTAAAATATGTGTCTGCATAAATCTGAAGCGTGGATCTAAGGTGATTAAGCGAATTAATACAAACAGAGAGTTTAAGCAACACTGCATCCTTGTTCCCCCTTCTTTACCGCATATATATATATATATATATATATATATATATATATATTACAACACTGTTTGTCTCCGAAGGGAAAAACTTGGTCACACCTGAAAACTTGATTTCTGCTTCTTTATTGGTGAAAAAACAGCAGCTTGTGGCATAATCCTGACATGTTTCGTTCCAACATGGAACTTCCTCAAAGGTAAGCCTTGCTCAATTCACAACCGCCGTCCGATGTTTCAAATCATTTCGTTTGCCTCCAGTGGCATTCTTTTATGGAATCACTTCCGGTTTGAAATGGCTTGTGGGACTTATGGTCGTGCATATGCTCCAGTCTTTTTGTGTCACAGTCCGAATTCTTTCGAGTTGGTTTTTACATGTTTTATGTCTCCCCATAACGTTCTGTTTCCAAATTGCCCTTTAGTTTGGAGACACCCGTTCGGACCTGTGATTTAAAAGGGCTGCTTGCTAATTATAACCCTCCAGTGGGTAGAGCATTGTGCTATTATTTTTTCAGCGCCTGTTTGCAGTGTCTATGTTATCCCAGTTCTTTGGTTTCCTTGTCCGTTTTCTTTCAAGTTTATTTTCATGTCCCTTCTCGTGTGTCAGTTCATATCGTGTTTTTATTTATTCATGCTGACTTCCAATTTTTTAGGACACCAAAACGGACCTATGATTCAAGGGAAACGAGTTGCTCATTTGGTTATTTCCGCGCTGATTTGTACAATTTTCCATCAATGTGGCAGAAAGTTTTCCCGAGTCAGTCTGCATTTGAAACTGACTGCTGATCCAATACCGAGGTCCCGTTTCAAGCACCGTCGGCCGCAATATTAAAAATGCGGTCTCACCCACCACTGTGGCGGGTGCATCCTACTTCGGGGCACGGTACCTCCGCCCTTGTGGCGGATGGTCCCTGCCCCAGACAGGATGGTGGACGGACTTTGTCCGTCCACCATCCTAATCGACCCCTTAGTTTTAAGCCTTCAATTTCAAATTCCTTTGAATTTACAGAATGTTTTAAAACATTTAATTTTACATTTTAATTCTTTATTTGTAAACACGTTATTAATGTGCTAATTTTATTAAATTTTTTAAGCAGCCACTCAGCGGAACCCCAGGGGTCCCCGGACCACAGGTTAAAAACCACTGTGCTAAAGCTGGCCATTTCGAAAATATATCTTTTGCCAAGCTTAAACATACCTTTTTAAAATGTATAAGTCGTCCCTGAGGTAGGCCCTAAAGGGTCGTAAGCTAGGGTCCTTGATAGTTAGAAAACAGAGCATGTATATTTAATGTTTTAGATGTCCTGGCAGTGAAAGCCCTCCAAAGTCATTTTTCAGTGTGGCATGGCTGGCCTCCCATAGAATTATTACACTTAATAAGTGCTTATTTGAGTTTGGTAACAGCTAAGAAAAATTCTTCTTCCCCTCATTCTAATTGTAATATAAAATCTTCTGTACTGATAAGGTCTGATTTTAAATTACTATTGGGGAAATGCTGCTTTTATAAAGTTATCATTTTCCTTCCTAAGCCAAATGTGCTCTCCTGGTAGTGTCCAGAGACTCCTAACTGTTGATGGCTCCTCCACTGGAAAATGTGTTTTGAAGCCAAACAGTGATCACAGGACCTGGGTGTAGAGTGGAGTGGTTCTTCCAGACAGGATGGCTGTAGAGGGATTTCATAGAGTAACCTGGGAGTTGTACCCACCCCCTTCAGACTTAAAAAAAAGCCTGCCCTGTCATTGGCAGATGCAGCTCACACCTGGGCCTGCTGGGCCTTTGTTTCACTAGCCAGGCTAGAGCCAAACCCAGGGAAAAGGGAAGAACTAACCAGAACCAAATTAGGGTTAGCCACAAAGGGGGCAGGGACTGAGCATAAAACTAGCATCCATGGAACCTGAAGTCAGAACACTCCCGGACCCAAGAAGATTTGAAAGAAGAACTTCCCTGCTGTCTGAAGAAGGAAGACTGGACCTGTTTCCCTTGAGGCCCAGACCATGGAAGTGACTCCCAAGGGTCAGTTGGCTGCCCTTTTGTTATAGCTACAGGGACACAACAAGTTTCCGGTGGCCTTTTCTGCTTTCCAGCTGGCCAGATTCAACTGGGCCTGATCTGGTCTTCTCTCTGGCCTTAGGAGGATTGAGTGCTGACTCCTAAGCACCATCCTCACTGTACTTGACCCTTGGCTGGAGTTAGAGTGTGCTTCTTTCATCTAACGCCCTGGGGATGATTTGTGCACGATACAAATGAGTTTAAAGTTTAACTGCAGGTTTCACAGGATCCGTGTAGATCCCCGCAGCTCCTAACCACAGACTT
This sequence comes from Lissotriton helveticus, assembly GCF_964261635.1. Lineage (NCBI taxonomy): Eukaryota > Metazoa > Chordata > Amphibia > Caudata > Salamandridae > Lissotriton > Lissotriton helveticus. The sequence continues at coordinate 449,930,508 of NC_136063.1, read as the reverse complement.
TCCCGAGCCAATGCTAAGCAATTCAGAGCCACGCAGCTCCTGACTGGGAACATCACTGGAACCAGAGCGACACAAAGCGATGCATAACTGCACCACACAACTCCTTACCGAAGGCTCCATTGGATCCACCGTTGAGTGACACAGAGCCCCGATACTCCCGACTGAAATCCCTACTGAATCTGACACAGTGCGTGGTAGGACACCACAGAACTGAGCCATACCATCTTTACATTAAAGTCAGAAGGTAAAACGTCCAGCGGGACAAATCTGGTCCCATTTCCCGCCCATGCCCATCGCAGTCAGCCTGAATTTCTTACTTTGTGCTGGATCAGTGTGACCAGATACCCGCAGTTTGCATTTCAAAGTTTTGGCATTATTTTTACCTAAAACATTTTAAAACTCATAACTCCAGTTCTTCTGATTGGATTCTTGACGTTTTGGTTTCATTTTATTATTAACGTTTATTTTTTAGAACGGTTTGGGAATTTTTTTGCGTTGTTTTCACATTATTACTGTTTGAGTGTTGCATAAATACTTTACACATTCGCTCTAAAACTGACTGCTTTATTTTTTTTCAAGCTACCAGAGGGTTAGGCACATGTTTATTTAGTGACTTTTGTGGTTCATTTTGACAAGCATTATGATTTGTCCTTGAAGTGGGTTATCACCTCCTTCAACAAATAACGCAATTTCTTACAATATTAGGGTGCTGCATATTGAACAGACTGGGCACTTTCCCTCAGATTCCACCCTGGAGTTTAAATGCTCTTAAGTTGAGCTGGCTCGTTCAAGGTGCAATAGAACCAGCTTCAAGACATCAGTGTAACAAGGGGTCTGTATTCCTAAACAAAAAGGGACAAATGCAAAATTTTGGACCTATTTTAAATCTGAAGAAGGCAAACAAGTAGGTGAAAAGATTAAAGTAGAGAATTCTGGTGCTCTATCAAATTTTCCTCATATTTAGCAAGAAGTGTGGATCTGCATGACACCTACTTTCATGTACCCATTTGCTCAAGTCACAGAAACTGTTCAAGGTTCAAGAATCGAAAAACTCACAATCAATATAAGGTGGTTCCATTTGAACTGAAGTCAACTCGTATGTTTTGTTTTTCAAAAGATGTGTTAGTTCCAGCGTAGCTCCACTTGATGTCAGTGTTTTTATATTCTTTTTTTGAACAATGGGTTAATCAAAGCTTTCTCTTGTTTCAGACCTCAACAGAATTTACGGTTGACCTATTCTTCGTGCTATGTCGTTATCTTAATGTAAAGAAAGCTTTATTGGTTACAATACAACAAAATCCATACTTCGTTCTGGTCCTAGATATGAAAAAAGTGTCTGTTTCTGATAAAACATTTCCTCCCATATGTCAAAAATGGCTATAGCTCTGCATGAGTCAGCCCTCCAGTTTATTGTAGTTACAACTTCGGAGTCCAACAACTGAGCCGTTGCGGCATTTACCCATCACATATATATTCCCCCCCTTCAAAAGATGCTGACTGAAGACCACCACAAGAATGCTCCCAGTGCTCCATTAAACCAGACACGAGCACACACATGCTCTTGTGTCGACTTCAAATAACAGGGAAAAGAAATACATGAACACACGAAAGAGAAAAGAAAAACATCCATGCTTGTGTATGTAACACATGGCCTAGTGCATCTCTCTTGTCTGGAATGTGAGGTTACTTATGAGACCTTTAGAGGAATGTTTGGAGTAACTGTGGTTCTAGAAGTCAAGATCTTGGGACAAGTACATCTTCCAGTGTACTGTCTTCAGTCCCTGAGGTGATGGTGCAAGAAGTACAACTTCCTTGCTTTTTTATCACAGACAGTAATAACATGGTCTTGCTGGAGAGCTGGTATGCTTATATGAGCAGTCTGACCTGTGGTTCCCAGTGGAAAAGGGATTCAACATCTGTGTGTTAGAGTTGAGGGCAGTTTACCTAGATCTGAAGGCTTTCTTACCAGTGACCAAAGTGAATCCTGTTCTGCTTCATTTGGATAAAATGTTCTCTTTGTTCAAAGTGTTCGCCTATGAAGCGCAGGCTGTTTGGCACTGGATGCTGGTGAGGGGCATTTAGCTAATGGTTAAAAATCTTCTGGCTCTACAAAACACAAAAACGGACAAGCTGAATCATGATGGCTGACATCTTCTCTTCATGGGGGCTTCTGGAAATATACGTTCGAGGCATGTGGGCTGCTGAATTCATATCTGTGCATAGATCGCCGCCTAGTGTTGGGTCCGGATGATTGCACATTGTTGTCCTGGAAGAGTCTTCGAAGTATCACGAGATAGGTGGCTCCTCCCCTGGACTACAGTGCGCATGGGCATCCTCTCCATCCTCAGATTGTTTTTTTCCGCCATTGGGTTCGGATGTTACTATCTTAGCTCAAGTTAGGAAAACTTCTTTAAAGCCAAAAGGCTTTCGACAGCGTCGGTATAGTTTCGTTCGGTACCGGTACCTTTGTTTCGAGAGGACATCGAGGACTTGGTCGAATTTCTTTCCACTCTTGACCCGATCTTCTATCTACGATGGAGAGAAGTCCATTCAAGAGGTGCCCTCTTTGCAATGCAAAATACCTGCACATCGATGTCCACCCGGTGTGCAACAAGTGCCTGTCCCCGGATCACAACAAAGCCAACTGCATGGCCTGTGCCCGGTTCAGGTCGAAGAAAACCCTTCGGATTCGACGCGCGGCTCGACTTGAGTCCAAAAAGTCAGCGCCTGTTCCTGAAAACATCTTCGGGACCGAAGACGAGGAGGTCGTTGATCTGGAGGATCAGGAATACTGCTCCGATCCGGCTTCCGGCCCTGAGTCCGAGTATGACGCCGGAGAGCAGGAAGAAGACGAACACGTCGTCGAGGAGGTAGGAGACGACGCACAGGCCCATGGGGCCGTCGAAGATTGCTCAGGCGAGGAGCTAGGCCCTTCCGGATATATGGGGGCCGACGTTGTCGCACTCCACACGGCTCAGGTCGAGGGATCGCCACTAGGCCTTACCCAAGATCTACAGTCTCGTTCTACAGCCCCGCATAAAGGCCCGGCTTCGAACATTAATATGGAGCCATCGGTTTCAAACCCTACTTCGGTCGATCCTAAAGTGTCGAAACCGAAAGTGTTACTGCAAAAAACGAAACCGAAAGTGCAACCAACTTTGGTCGGCTCCAAGGCCTCAAACCCCTCGGAGCTGAAGAAACACAAAATGGCCGTCGATACTGGAAAGCTCAAGAAGGCCATCGAACCGACGGTTGGGGCACCGGCGACTAAGGTCAAGGCTGTCGAACCGACGAAGTCGACGCCAAAAGGAGTTGGCACACACAAAAGACTCGAACCGAAAGACGGAATCGAACCCCGGTCGAGGCCGGCGGACAAGACGAAGACTGGCTCCAAGGACCCTGTCGAGTCGACGCATCAGAGTCCATTCATAGCCAAGCAAGTGTCGGAGTCCCTCCAACGCATCAATGAAAAGGCTACTGCGGTCAGGTCAAAGAAGGCCCCGACACCAAAACTGGTCGGACACGTTCACACCGCGTCAGCGCCGATCAAATTCGGGTTGCCACCCCCAGTGCGTCTAAAGATGTTCGATCCTAAAAGAGGTTCCGGCGCCGTTCCTCAAGTGTCGACGGCACTAGAGGCTACGGAGGAGCCTGAAGACCAGGACTCCAGGCAGTACATCGACTCAGAAACTGGTAGACTGTCCATATATAAAAGGAAAATTATTCCAGAAACACCCATGGAGTCGTATAAAATTCCTTTGAAGAAAAAAAGGGTCTCTGCAACGCCACCTGCTCTTGTGGAACCCCTCCATTCCTATGGCCAACAACCACAGACTTTTTCGCCCACATACTCGGATGTGGATGCAGGGGATGTCGAACATGAGGATGACCCCTATCAAGTGGACACTGATCCCGAGGATCAAAACCAAACATGGGCAGACCCGGCTGACTCTAGGGACCCGCAAGCTGGCCCTGACACTCATATGTACAGTGTAAAAACATCTCCAACTGAGGACACTACTTCCTTTAGCGCCCTTATTGAACGGGCAGCCAGTAATCATAACGTAGATCTACATGCTGATCCTCTGGATGAGGACTTTCTGGTTGACACCTTTTCCACTTCTGAAAGGACAGTCAAGACCCTGCCCATGCTAAAAGGAGTCCTTAAGCATGCTGCTGACATCTTTAAGGACACCACTAGGGCCAGGGTGTTAAACCCCAGGATAGAGAAAAAATATAGACCGGCACCTGTGGACCCTACGTATATAAGGGGACAGTTGCCATTGGACTCATTGGTTGTTTCTAATGCACGAAAGAGGGCGAACTCCCAGACTACAGGTGATGCTCCTCCTCCGGACAAAGAGTCAAAAGTACTGGAAACTTCTGGGAAAAGGGTGGCTGCGCAGGCGGCAAACGTCTGGCGCATTGCTAACACTCAGGCACTGTTAGCCAGATATGACAGGGCAGACTACGATACCCTTGAGACACTACTGCAACACCCACCAGATCAGTACAAAGAGGGTGCAGAACTACTGATACAGGAAGGAAAGCTTATAACCAATGCTTCCATCAAGTGCGCGCTTGACGCAGCTGAAACTGCAGCCAGGGCCATAAACACTAGCGTTATGTTGCAGAGGCATGCATGGTTGAGAATCTCGGGATTCAAACCAGAAATAAAAACTTCTATCCTCAATCAGCCAGTTAATCCGGACTTCCTGTTTGGACCTGAGGTTGACACCACCCTTGAGAAGATTAAGAAAGACACAGAGACTGCAAAGTCTATGGGGGCTGTGCAGTCACAGCAGTTTCGGGGTGGCTCCTTTCGTCGCTCCAATGCTAGGGGCCCTTCAAGAGGCCAATCCGCACAACAAACACAGTACAATAAAGGCAGTACACAATCCACCTACCATAAAACCGCCCGTGGTGGATATCGTGGAAACAACATCAAAGGCAGAGGCAGAGGAAACAACAGTTCCAGATCCTCTGCCAAAACCAAACAGTGACGCCTTGTCACTGCCCCCTGACCATATAACACCTGTCGGGGGGCGACTACAGCAGTTCTGCCGGTCTGGAAATCCATCACCACAGACAGGTGGGTGAGAGACATTGTCCAGTACGGGTATTGTCTGGAATTGACGACCACTCCACCCAACATCCCACCAAGACACCGTCCTATGTCCGCAGAGCACTTACACTTATTGCAGCAGGAAGTCGTCAGCATGCTACAAAAAGGAGCCATAGAGTTCGTGCCTGTAGAAGACCAGGGCTCAGGGTTGTACTCTCTGTACTTTCTAATACCAAAAAAGGACGGGTCTCTCAGACCTATATTAGACCTCAGACCTCTGAACGCTTACATTCTGTCAGAGCATTTCCACATGCTCACCTTACAGCAGGTTCTGCCGTTACTCAGTCAGGGAGACTTCCTCGCAACACTGGATCTCAAAGATGCTTATTTCCATATACCCATACACCCGTCACACAGACGGTATCTCCGGTTCACTATCCAAAATCAACATTATCAGTTCAAAGTCCTCCCTTTCGGAGTAACAACGGCGCCCAGAGTCTTCACAAAGTGCCTGGCAACAGTAGCAGCACACCTCAGGAGGCGGCACATACATGTCTACCCTTATCTGGACGACTGGCTTATTCAAGCGAAGTCGGCCCAGCAGTGTGCCAGCCACATGTCCCACACCATTCATCTTCTTCACTGTCTGGGATTCTCGCTGAACTATCCAAAGTCACATCTTCACCCAGCCCACGTGCGACAGTACCTGGGCGTGACAATAAACACTCTGGCAGCCACAGCTCAGCCAAATTCGGCGAGAATAAACAGCATGCAATTGCTGATCCAAAAATTCCAACCTCAACACACGCTTGCAGCAAAAGTGTTCATGTAGTTGATAGGCATGATGGCCTCCTGCATCTCCATAGTCCCGCACACGAGGCTACATATGCGTCCGCTTCAGGAGTGCTTGGCACGTCAGTGGAATCAGGCTCAGGGGCAGTTAACAGACCTAGTGTTGGTGAGCGGTCGGGCATACAACTCTCTGCATTGGTGGAACCCACAAAACCTTTGCAAAGGCCGACCGTTCCAAGAGCCTGTGCCACAGATCATACTGATGACGGACGCGTCTCTCCAGGGATGGGGAGCTCATATACTCCATATATAGCAACAACAAATAGTGGTGGGTCAAAAAGCTGGAAGTGACTAAATATGCAACCGACAACTGTGATGTTCAACTATATTCTACTCAAATCAAGACGGTACTTCATTCATGATTTGAAGAAAAATACCCATCAGCGTTCGACCTGTGACGCCCTTGTCATCATATGGGTGCCTTCATACCACGAAGGAAGGTGGTTTATGCCAGTCATTTGACATGTTAGACTGGGACTGGGCACAGTGATGTATATCTAAACTGTGGGCGACAGGGAACTACTGTTAAGCAGTGCAAATGAAAAGTGTAGGATGTAAAAAAGTGACAGAGTGCTGTTTAAAATTAGATAGACAGGAGGAAAATATTTTTAATGGACACCTCGCTGTTTCTAAATCAATAAAAAAGTAGTGCGAATCTAGTAGTTTAACAAATAGCTACTAGCATCTTTTTAACTGGTCGACATGTTTCTGCAGATTTGGGGACCCCAGCGGTATCCACTGCTTTCTTCAGGACCTATGTCGCTACTGCTTATAACCGTGAAATATAGTATAAAAAGTGAATGTCACCTGGGTTTTTTTGATCATTCTCCCAGCTATGTGTCGTAATCCAACCGAACAGGACACAGAACGACAGTTGCACAAAAAGACAGGACACAGTTTGTACATACTAGATATTCATTTCACACATTGTTTAATATATCTAGTATGTCTCAATTAGGCAATGCATATTTCATATTGCCCTCATTCTGCCAATTAGATTTTATTAAAACAGAAAAGATATCATCCTCATCTCGGTGATTCACTTACCGATTTATGTAGGAGAGAAAAGCTCCACCTCACCTGGCTACGGCTCAGGTAATTGAAGCACCGCTCTGAAGGGAAGGAGAGAAACAAATGGACATGTCAGCAACAGCTGACTTCGCAAAAAGTATTCTCACTGGCTCGGTGTGCGCCGAGACCAACATCATCTCAATGGTCTGATTAGAAGCCCTAGAGTATAAGGGACAACTAAAGACAACAACACTGGTCTTGCTGTTCATAGACAGAGTACTGTAATAACGTATGGGTGGCCCTGATTGCTGTTGGTATAGTCCGGTCCATCGGTGTGCTCCATTCTGTTTTGATCTTGATGTCATGGGCATTAATATATATTATAAGTACAACAAATATAACCAAAGCATTCTATACTTTTGTTAATCTAGTCCATCAGTAGTTGAAAACCCGCGCTGTTTAGAGGTTTACAGCGGAGACCGATTACCAAAGTATTCTCTACTTTTATTAATTTTAATCATCCGATAATTGGAAACCAGCGCTGTTCAGAAATTTATATACGCTTGGTTCCAATGTTTGACAGGCACTAATTATCGTAAATAATATTTACAGTGCCGAACCAAAATAACCCATGTCATCGTAAAAGAGGTGTCTCCCTAGGAAGCAAAAAGCGCTGATGTCAATAGCCCGCTCCAGGCGGGTTTCGAAGGTCCGTCAATATGCGGACGATAGACCTAGAGGGGACGATGTTTGTTCTCCTTACCTGGCCGTCGGTACTCCAGGCGTCCCTCCGGGCCGTTCGGGGAGGTGCTGGGCGGCCAGGTCGCTAATCTATTTACTTCCTCAGAACGCTCTTGCGTGATGACGTCACATGCGCGTGTTGTCATGTGATACTAAGGATCATGGGAATTGTGGTCTTAAGGAAAAATTGATAGCTATGTGCTGTACTTTGCCAGCGTTGCGTCCCTTTTTAGGTCTCGCCTGTCGATGCGCATGCGCATCGAGCAAGCGAGACTATGGGGGCTTATCCACTCTTTGTCCAACTTGCAAGGAATCGTGGCGATTCCTTGCAGTGCCCGCATTGAGCTTAAAAGCGCGTGCACATGCCCCCAGCCGCCTGCCTTGCCTACTCTCCCAGCTGGTGCCGCTCCACCCCCTGCGGCATCAAAGGCTTTCACGGCCGGCCGGCCATGCTTTCAGTTTCACGACCGGCCGGCCGTGTGAAGTGCATTTCAAAGCCCGCACTCCCTGCTCCGCCCCCTGCTCCGCCCGAGACGCATTTCTCCTCCCTCCTCCCCCCTCCTGGGTCAGGTTACCCTGCTTTCTCTTTCGCTTTTTTTTCACTAGTGATTAACTTTTCCTTCGCCTTGACGCCGGTGGATGCAGCGTTTCCTCGCTCCTAGGTAGGTGTCTGGCTTTTGTGCAGTTGGAAGAGCTTCTCTGCAGCAGTTTTCTTTCGTTTCCTGTGTTTCTGTTGGCTCCTTTGAAGTTGGAATGTCATTGGAGTTGGGTGTTTGTGACTTTCTTCTCGGCTGGGCGGTGTTTTAATGCGGGAAAGGAATTGCGTGTTGTTTATTTTTATTTGTATAGCCCCATACTCTTTTCATGTTCGGTATGGTTACTTCTTGTTGGTCTCAAACTTAAACTTTCGCACAGAAGTGTCTGTAAAGTGAAGTAGTTGTTCTAATGTAGCTGTTTGGATGGCATCGCGGTGCTAGGCGCAGGTGAATTCAAATCAAACCAAGTAATTAACCCAGTCGAAAAACATTTAGGGTACTTTGTATTTAAATGATTTATCAATGCGTTTTCTTTCAGATAACTGAAAGGTGCAACACAGCATTTTAATGATGTTTACATAATCAGAACTGCATGTATTACGAACAGTAAATGCTGTGTGTTGAAATTCAAGTTCCGCTAACAAAGGTGTGCTATATGCTTTAACAAGTACCGCGCTACATGAAAAGCTAACACAGCATGTGAAAATAACTTTACTTTTCAGGAGCACAGAGCTCAGCGCGCGTGGTCGGTGCGATAAAAACTTCACTTGTTCATGCACACTAATTGCCTGCCAGCGCCGAGTTATTTGCAGACAGACTGTACACCGCACCGCAGCCGGGTGCTTCATGCCAAAGTGTGCTCTGCAGAGTTTAACATGCTCATTCTCGCGTGGTAGCATGTAGAGAAGGTGCTTCTTGTGTATGTTGTCATGTATTAACATTAATAATAAATCGTATTTCGGAGACTCCAGCATACCTGGTACACAGGTGATTTGCAAGACACGTTTTATTTCTCTCCCAAACACAAACGCATGCAGACAGACATGCTGTTGCTGCAGAGGTCGATGAAATCTCCATAAAATTATCGAAATTAAATATAATTCACTGTTCCTTTGGTTTATCAACTCCTTTACACTTTTGAGTTGCGAATGTGTACCATTAAAGAAAAGAAAATACATTTAAAAAAAGTTCAGAGTGCCTACTTTCTGAGAGGTGTGAGGGCTCCAACAAATAACTTGAAGTAGAAGCTGGTTTTCTGTGTGATCTTGTTTTTTCAAGTCGTTTTTAGGTCTCACCCTCACCCACACTCACCCTCACTCTCACTCATCCTCACTCACCCTCAACCCCTCACCCTCACACTCACTCACCCTCAACACCTCACCCTAACTCACCCTCACTCAACCCCTCACTCACCCTCACTCACCCTCAACTCCTCACCCTCACTCACCCTCAACACCTCACCCTCACTCACCCTCACCCTCACCACCCTCAACCCCTCACCCTCACCCTCACTCACCCTCACTCACCCTCACCCACCCTCACTCAACCTCAACACCTCACTCACCCTCACCCTCACTCACCCTCAACCCCTCACCCTAACTCACCCTCACCCTCACTCAACCTCAACACCTCACTCACCCTCACTCACCCTCAACCCCTCACCCTCAACCCTCACTCACCCTCACCCTCACTCAACCTCAACCCCTCACTCACCCTCACCCTCACTCATCCTCAATCACCCTCAACACCTCACCCTCACTCACCCTGAACGCCTCACCCTAACTCACCCTCACCCTCACTCACCCTCAACCCCTCACTCACCCTCACTCACCCTCACCCTCACCCTCAACACCTCACCCTCAACCTCAACCCCTCACCCTCACTCACCCTCACCCTCACTCACCCACACTCACCCTCACCCACCCTCACTCTCACTCACCCTCAACCCCTCACCCTCACTCACCCTCAACCCCTCACCCTCACTCACCCTCACCCACCCTCACCCTCACCCTCACTCACCCTCAACCCCTCACCCTCACACAGTGCAATAGGTCTCAGACCATTTCAGTTAGAGCTTTTAGAAAGGTTTATGGCTTTTTTTATTTGTAATTCTTTAGCATAGGCTACAGGAAACAAAAATGCTAAACATTTACAAAAAAAACCCATAAACAATTCTAAAAGCACTAACTCTAATGGTGCGAGACCTATTGCATTTCCAATGCTTGTTAATATGGTCACATGTTTTACAATAAGTGACTCTCTGTGGAATTGCAAGCCCGGATGTCTGCGGAACGAACCCAAGGGAATTTTTCAAAAAAGGTTACTCAATTGGCCAGTCCTACTTATATTAAGGGACACTCAGATATCTGGCCCCAAGTCCTGCCTTAACATTGGACCAACAGTGGCCAAAAGGTCTCAATTTGTACCCGGTTGCAACAAAAAAATCCTAGAAAGAACCAATCATTACACTAGGTAGTAAAACTGCACTTAACAAAACCACAATTCATTGCGAGATGTCCTCCGTGAGGTCTCATTCATACATCTCTGGGTTGGACATATCATATCCTTTAATAGGATCCAATCAGAGCCACAACCAAGGAAGATGGAAAAAAGGACAAAAAGGTTGATGATAACTAGATAGGGCCGTGTCAATTTATAAAGACATCCACGGAATATCATCATTCAAACCTTCTTTGTCCGAATTAAGAGTATATACCCATTTCTGTTCCTTCCTGAACAGACATTTTTGGACGTCTGTAGTATGGCTAGGTATCAGGGGTTGTTCTATTATAGTCCATGTAAAATCATTGTGGACATGCCCTACCTCTATGAAATGATTAGTCAATTTGGTTGATTGCTTCCGGCATCTGATCGTGCTCTTATGCTCAGAGATGCGAGTTTTTATTTTTCTTGTGGTCATACCCACATATTTGAGGTTGCAGGGGCAAGTTATTAAATAAATCACATTGTGGCTATTACAATTTGTAAACCGTCTCTGTTCCCAGGGACGTCCACTGCCAATATCAATAGTAGTAGTCCTCGTAGTTTGGGGGCATGCCACACAGTTCCCACATGGGTGGTGACCCTTCACAGCTGGCATATCCCATAGTGTACCCACTGACCTCGGGATAGCCGACCGAGGTCTCGTATGGACCAATTGATCTTTGAGATTCTGGCCCCTTTTGAAGGCGAACAGTGGCGGGGGTGGGTAAGGTGTCTTTCCCCGTATTAAGGATAGCCCAATGTTTCCTAACGATCTTCTGGATCTGATTGGATTGGGTTCCAAAGGTATTCACACATGTAATGCGTTTCTGTTCAGCTTTAGTTGTTAGTGGTTCTAGCAAACTCTCTCGGTTATTATTGGAGGCCCTTTTCTTTGCTTTACGTATTAGATCTTTCGGGTACTTCTTTTCGATCAAATTGCGTTCAAGATTCTTAGAATGTTCCTGGAAACTCTCCTTCGTAGAGCAGTTTCTCTGTATTCGTAGAAACTGCCCATAAGGCAAATTGTCTCTCAGAGCTTTAGGATGACAACTTTCGTAGCTTAACAATGAGTTCTTCGCCATTGGTTTACGGTAGAGTTCTGACTGTAGACCCATTGGGGTCGCTGTTATCTTGAGATCCAAGAAGGCCAGATGATATTTGCTATGTTCTACAGTGAAGCGTAGAAACTCATTTCTACTGTTCAACCAGATGTGGAAGGCCATTAGTTCTTCTGTAGTGCCACGCCATATGACCAAGACGTCATCAATGTAACGTTTCCATTGACGTAGGTGATTAAAGAAAGGGTTGGTATCGTTCAGGATGAATTCTTGTTCGAATTTATGAACATACAAATTCGCCAGGCTCGGGGCAAAAACGCTGCCCATACTGGTCCCCGAGACCTGCAGAAAGATGGAGTCTTCAAACTGGAAATAATTTTCTGTCATGGCTAAAGTAGCCAAAGCCATAATGAAAGCGACAGGTGTGATCGACCCTAGGTCGCGTTCAAACAGTAGAGTCTCTATCACCTCAAGAGTCTCTCTCTGAGGGATTGATGTATATAGAGACTCTACATCAAAGGACACTAATAGATCCAGGTCCATATCGAACTCCACGTCAGGTAGCATCCTTAGAACATCTTTGGTGTCTTGTACAAACGTTGGCATTTCGCGGACCATAGGTCTTAAAAAGTGATCTACGAAAGTAGAAAGGGGTTCCAATAACGACCCTATGCCCGATATTATTGGGCGGCCTGGTGGGGGTCTCTGTGCTTTATGTACTTTCGGCAGTACATAAAAGTACGGCATCACCGGATGACTAGTTTGTAAATACAGTGCCTCATTTGATGTTATCCATCCCTCTGAAAGCGCCTCCTCCACGTTGTGGGCGATAGTCAATGATAGTCTCTCCGTTGGATCTGCACTGAGTTTTTTATACGATCTGGTATCGCTCAGTTGCCGAAGACATTCTTCCCTGTAGGTAGGAGTGTCCAATAGGACAATTGCTCCTCCCTTATCGGCAGGTTTAATCACCACTGCTTCATCCATAGTTAGATTTCTTAATGCGTCTCGTTCTTTCTTTGGGAAGTTTATATATGGTCTGTGGTTCTGTTGGAATAGACTGTTTATGTCATTGTCTACCGCTTCTTCGAAAGCTAATACTTTGGCTGGGAGGCCTGCACTTGGTGGATTATAAGTGGATGGTCTTTTCAGGCCTGTATTTTTATCTTCCATTGTCTGGTCCATTGCATCTTCATTCTTTTTCGCGAACAGAAAGTGTAGACGAATCTTCCTGAAGAATTTGCTCATCTCGATATGAGTGAGAAAAGGATCGCCAGTGTTTGTAGCCACAAACCCTAGCCCTCTATTCAGTACTTTCAGTTCGATCTCAGAGAGTATTCGTGAGCTCAAGTTTATCACGAGGCCATCCCCGATGTCGTCGCTGTTTGTTCCTGGGGGATTTTTTTCCCGTTCCGCAGGTCCATCGTCTGTGGCATAGAGTGCCACTGTACCTGACCCTGTTGTGCTCGTCTCCTCCCTCTCTGTCTCCCTCTGCCATGCCCTAAAAAAGGCTGGGAATTAAAGTCAGGGTAGAATTGTGGTGGACCAAAGGGGACCATTTGTTGGGGAAAAGGAGCTCCTTGTGGCCAGGGATTCGGTTGCCACCATGGTGGGAACTGTGGTTGGTTTTAACTCTGATTGGATCCTCTCCAACCTCGTCGGTTACCTCTGCCCCGATTTTTGTTAGTATTTGCCCCTGGGTTCGATGAGTCTGAATCACTCGACCCTTCTCCAGAACTAGAGGTTCCATAGCTAGAACCACCTGAACGCCCCTTTGTATTGTAGACAGCAGGGACATAAGATTCACTTGTGTAAGGGTAGATTCGCTCCGTCGCGAAATTTTCCAGATCTTTTTTAAATTTCTCTAGTTTTGTAAAGAGAATGGAGTCCTTAAACTCTTTGTTGGTTTTATTATTCTCATCCAGACCCTTACTGAAAGCCTTACCAGATAGTGTGGTCCTAATCTGTCCCTCCAACAGTTGGATCTCAACCATGATGCTGTCGGCCGCTTTCTTCGCAGTTTTTATTATTAACACGAGCCAATCGCGGGTACATTTCCACGCGATTAAGGACCAGTGTTTCAAAAAGTCTTTATCATCCAAGAATAATCTCGGTGTATTAGTCACGATCAGGCCACTGGGTGCGCAATTACCGCGCAGATATTCTGCCATTATTATCCCGTGGACACAAGTACGTGACTGATTCTTTTTCAAGATTAAGATTTTAGCCCAACCCTCATCGCTATTAATCTGAGGTGTTGGTATGCTATCGAGAATGCTTGGGTTGTCATCCAGAATAGACTGGATCTCGGCTTCGTCGAAAGCCAAACCAAGATTGGTTGCCATAATTAGTTTGAAGATGTCATATACTCCACCACACAGTGCAGGGGCTATGGTCAGCACAGCAAAAGAAGATGCACATCAACCTTCTGGAACTGATGGCAGTCTTCATGGCAATGAAAGCTTTCAAGGTACACTTGTGCAACAAGGTCGTGTTGATCCGGACGGACAACATGACTGCCATGTACTACATACAGAAGCAGGGAGGAACACACTCTCCACAGCTGTCTTATCTGGCTCAGAGCATGTGGAAGTGGGCCATTCAGAGGAACATCTTCCTCATGGCGGAACACCTCCCGGGCAAGGACAACCAGATGGCGGATCTGCTCAGCAGACACAGCCACCAAATGCACGAGTGGGAGATACATCCATCAGTACTCCACCCGTATTTCCAGCAGTGGGGTCATCCACAGATAGTCCTGTTCGCCACAAATGAAAACGCAAAATGACAAAGCTTCGCCAGCAGATTTCCGCATCCACAGTCGCAGGGCAATGCGATATGGATGAACTGGTCAGGCAAATTTGCGTACGCTTTTCCCCCAGCACCTCTAATACCGCTGGTGGCGCGCAAGCTGAGGCAACACTCAATGACTCTCATCCTGGTTGCTCTAATGTGGGCACGCCAACCATGGTACACCACGTTTCTAGAACTGTCCGTGGTACCGCATCAACGGCTGCGCCTCACACCCAGGCTTTTGACGCAGAGCCATGGCGACATTCAGCATCCAGATCCGCAACAGCTCAACCTGGCGATCTGGCTCCTGAGGTCTTAGAATTTGGCTACCTCAACTTGCCCCCCAAATGTATGGATATCATCAAGGAGGCAAGGCGACCCACAACCAGAGCATGCTATGCGTCTAAATGGAAAAGGTTTGTCGTGTATTGTAACAACAATCACTTTAACCCGCTAGATGCATCAATTCCAAACATCATCTGTTATTTGTTGCATTTATACAAATGTAATCTGGCGTACAGCTACATTCGTATACATTTGTCTGCATTAGCAGCTTACCTTCAAAACAGGCAGCACCTCTCCCTATTCAGGGTGCCTGCCATTAAAGCATTTCTGGAAGGTCTCAAAAGAGTGATCCCTCCCAGACACCCAACTTCACCCGTCTGGAACCTCAATGTGGTCCTCACCAGATTGATGGGACCACCCTTTGAATCTTTACACTCTTGCGAGATTCAATTTCTGACCTGGAAGGTGGCCTTCCTTATAGCCATTACCTCTCTGCGGAGAGTTAGTGAACTCCAGGCACTAACCATTCAGGAACCATTCATACAAGCCCACGCAAATAGGGTGGTACTACGCACCAACCCTACATTCATGCCTAAGGTGATTTCGCAGTTCCACACGAACCAATCCATTGAACTGCCAGTTTTCTTTCCTAATCCAGAAAATGTCGCGGAAAGATCCCTTCACACGTTAGATGTCAAATGGGCTCTCATGTACTATATAGACAGAACGAAGGATTTCAGGAAAACAAAACAGCTTTTTGTTGCCTTTTCTCCACAACACAAAGGCAACCCCATTTCAACAGCAGGAATAGCCAGGTGGATCTTTAAGTGTATACAGATTTGCTATGCTAAAGCTAAACGCACACTAACCATTCCTCCAAGGGCACACTCCACACGTAAGTTAGGAGCGTCCATGGCTTTCCTGGAGAATATTCCTTTCGAAGAGATATGTAAGGCAGCCACATGGTCAACCACACATACATTTACGACACACTACTGCGTAGATGTGCATTCTAAACAGCAAGCAGCTGTAGGACAGGCTGTTCTCAGAACTCTTTTTCAGACTGCTGCAGTTGGCACGGGCAGCCGCCGCTAACAAGAGGGACTGCTATATAATCTATGCACAGATATGAATTCAGCAGCCCACATGCCTCGAACCGAATATGCTACTTACCAGTATGCATCTGTTCTTGGCATGTAGGGCTGCTGACATTCATATCGCCCACCCTCCTCCCCGGCGCCTGTAGCAGCTGTAGCATTCAGAATTACCATTTAGCATGGACATCACTCACTGTATTACACTCCATCTCTGCCACAATGGCGAAAAACAATCTGAGGATGGAGAGGATGCCCATGCGCACTGTAGTCCAGGGGAGGAGCCACCTATCTCGTGAAACTTCGAAGACTCTTCCAGGACAACAATGTGCAATCATCCGGACCCAACACTAGGCGGCGATCTATGCACAGATATGAATGTCAGCAGCCCTACATGCCAAGAACAGATGCATACTGGTAAGTAGCATATTCGTTGTTGGCAAACAAGGAAACTGAAAACGACCCACCTTCGTCTGTGGGGTTCCAGAACCTTAGTTCCTGTCGATATGTCGGTTGAATTATTTATCTATACTTCTCCTCCAATTCCACTTCCAGGGTGTTTACCAAGTTCAGACTTAGCAATACAGCCAGCAACCAGCCAACCAAACACAGATGATTTTCTTTACCCTAGATTGGCCTCACCCATGGTGTTATTCAGACCGTCTTCAGATTCTCTTGACCTGCACAGAAGCCTGCCAGTTAGGTTGGATCCGTTTTCTATGATGAGCAGAATCATACATCTTAGCCTTCCATTGCTGACCTTGACAGCCTGACTCCTAAGGTCCTGGAGTGTGGACACTTGAAACTCTCTGATTTCAGTTTTCTCTACAATAGGTGAAATGTCCTACAACTAGGCCTTTGTATGCATTCAAGTTGAAGAGGTTTTGCTTATGTTGTATCATCAAGGTGGCGATGCAAGAACATGCCAGGAAAAGACAGTAATACAGTCTCTTCTTTAGAGGGCAAAATCTGGTTCTATTTTATCCTAGTGCATTTGGCTGCCATCACAGATACTATAAGTGTCCCCATCGGCATGTTTTCAATATTACAGCAATTAAGGATTTTCCGGAGGGTCTAAGTAAAGTGTTTCCTACAGGTACAAAACTTTCTCCTCCATGAGAATTGAATGTGGTACTCTAAATCGGACGGTCTGTCTTTTTATCCAAACACAAGGCTGATTTACAGCTCCTTTTGTGGGTGATTACTATGATGTATTTAGGCCCAGATCTCTGTACTGGGGTGAATGTATGACATTGTTCTGCATTCTGTCCATCAATTGTTGTTTTTGCATTTGTCATCCTGAGTGGGACAGGTATGCTCAGACGTGAGTCCCGTGCTCTCCATGCCACTGGGATCAAGCTATCCTGGCTGATGAGGCCTGAAAGCCCGAAACCGGTCCTAGGATGATTGTTTCCAGTCCAGGGAGGACCAGCGCTTCGCAGTTTGGGCTGGACTGTTCCCGTGGGGCACAGGGTCAAGATTGATTTGCATATGGCCGGGTTCAACCTGGAAGGGCATGGTGAGCAAAAAAACGATGGATTTAGGCCCAGATCTCTGTACTGGGGTGAATGTATGACATTGTTCTGCATTCTGTCCATCAACTGTTGTTTTTGCATACTATTAATTCTAGACATACATAATTTCGCACCGCAACAAAGTTTCATTAAGGACTTAATCTTTTTTCTAATTTTCATAGAACTCAACACTATTTTGCAAATGTTCTTCCCAAATCCAACGTCATTGGTAGAGAAGTCTTTAAATACCCTAGATATTAAACGGGCTGTGTTATATTTTTGGATAGGACTAAAGAGATGCATAACATCAAACAGCTCTTTTGTCAATTTTGTGCTGTTCGGGCAGGCTCTGTTTCCTCCAAACAGACCACAGTCTGGTGGACAGTTTCTTGCATTGTTACCTGTTAAAATCATACATCTTTGCCTGGTAGGCCTTTAGCCCATTCCCCAAATGAGAACTTTCCCTATTCCTGATATTTGTAAGGCTGCTGCTTTAAGACCAGTCCAAACCCTTGCTAAATATTATTTCCTGCACTCCAACTCCAGTCAGATACTTTTTTGGGTCAGGCTTCTGTGTGGGACTTTATTTGTCTAAGAGAACATTCTGTGACCTTTATCACACTTTTACGGTTGTTTCAGCTTGCTGCTCTGTTTAATGAATATCAGATAGAATCCCATGGTGAAGAAGTAAAAGTTACTTGTAATGCTAGTTCTTTGCCATTGGATTTCTCTTTGAGCTCATTGAATGTCACCCCCCCACAGATTTGAATACCATATAGTTGCATCTTTCCTATGCTCTACAAAACAAACTGCCCTACAACCTTCGGGGCATAATGGAATAGTGCCAGCATTCCAAGTACTTAAAGAATCGGAGGTCTAGTTCTATTATTCACATGCTTTGTATTGTGACATAAGTTCCTGTTTTTTGTTCACTCTAAACAACACTGATTTAGGATGGTCTTTTCAACTGTGTTTATGTATATTTTGGCTTATTGGTTAAAAAAATCCATATGTGCCTGCTTTGATTTGATAGAGAAAATATATATAAATATATATATTAATATATTTATATATATATATGTGTGTGTGTGTGTATATATATATATATTTTTTTTATGTGTTGTGGTAACTAGAACATGCTTGGAAATAGCCTAACATATATGAATATCAGAGAGGATACCCCTGATGATGAACAAGGATTACAAGTAAATAACTGTTCATTCTTGATTAAAGAACCCCTTATCTCACACAGGTTAATAAAAAAATATCTATGTTTAGGGGCTAAAAGCAAACCAAGATTGTGATATTTGAGAAAAATGTCTTGCAATGTATATCATTTGGTCTAATGACCACAATTAAATGTTTTCTTTTTTAGTAAACTTAACGTCTCGCGTCACTTGCTAAATTGCTTGGTTTTCGTGTAATTTTTTGCTTATTGTGAAAACTAAGTGAATGCTTTTCTTTCTTAGGCACAGCAGTATGTGTTTGTCCTGTTACCAGTACCAGATGACGAGAAGAGCTTTGTCACATATGTGTCATGTGCTTTTGTTTTAAAGGTAATTTTCTATCCATGTGATGGAAGACTTTTTTAATAAATCAGTTTGTATTGCAATATTGTTTCAAAGGAGTAAAAAAAAAGAAAAGAAAAATAAATAATTATTAGCATTATTAAATTCAGTCAATCCATTAAGAACTCGTCACACACATGAATTGTAGTGATGGGTCTAGGTCTTTACTAAATATTTACTTGTAGATTGGGCTCACATGTAGGCCAACAGCTTTCAACACGTACCACCATCAAGTAAGAACGTGTGGCTTGTCAAAAAGCGGAACATGAGTCTAAATAATTTGTTACATTTATGTTCCTTATCCAACAATCTCTACCGTGAAGAATTATTTAAGAAGGAAGGTTACCTAGTTAATTGCAGGGTTTCTAAGAACAACATCCACTGGTAGATCCAGACCACGTAGCTCTTTTCGTTGCAGAATCAAGTCATTTCTAGCCAGAGATCTCTACTGTCACGCAGGAAATAGCTGACGGATTACTGTTAGTCGCATATGAGAACTTTAATTGAGTGGCATCAACAGTTAAAAAAAAGAAAAAAAATCTTGTGATCACTTTAGAATTTCTAATTATGTTATAGAGGTTTTTAGAATAATTTTCAGAATAACTACAAATTGAAATGAACTGTATGTAAATTGACTCTTAGAATATATGACTGTCTCTTCCCCAAGAGCATCCCTTAAAGTGGATGCTCAGTAAAAGATTATGGATTCACCTTTTTCTGAATCAGCCCCATCCCAGTCTCACGCATTGATGATCAAATGCACCACTTGAAGTCAGAACTAAAAATTCTGCCAACAGCACTCTTGAGTTTAAATAAGAAATTCTACTAATGTCACTCCTGGCCTCATGAGAGAATGTGGGATGGGGGAAGTAATTCAATGATCATCACCTACAGAGCACGTGTTCCGTTTCAACAGTTACAAGGTCCATGACTAAGATAGATAATGAGATTATGGCAGCAATAGCTGCTACGAAGGATGGAACTGCATGGCAGCTATAGCTGCTACGAAGGATGGAACTGCTTTCCCGCAGGGCTTCCCATCTAAATATTCTTATCATTTATTCCCCGAACAAGTTCCTTATGCTTCAATTCCATCAGTTGGGGATCTGCTGATTCCCAACATGGACCGCAGACTTTCATTAATCACAGCTGCACATGAGGGCATGGCTTCTGCACATTCTGGATTGTCTGCGACAGTGTCTATTCTACAACAACGTTATTGGTGGTATGGTTTGTATAATAAAACTCGTAGTTATGTTCTTTCTTGTGACATTTGTCAAAAAATCAAACCTTCTACTGTTTCACGCCCACCCCAGACACAGCTATGTATATCAAATCAGCCGTTCAGCTGTATATATCTTGATCACTGCGGTCCATTGACTTCTGATGCTGCATATAAATATATTTTTGTTGCAGTTGATTCGTGCACTCGATTCCTCTGGGTTTGGCCACAACGCAGTGCTGAATCTCGGAATGTCATTAGAGATTTGCGTGTCTTTGTCGGGAGGTTTGCCTGTGGCGGCACCTTCCATTCAGACCAAGGTCCAGCGTTCACCTTTAAGGCGTACAAGGACGCGATTAAGTCTTTGGGGGTGCTGGTGCAGTTTTCGTCTCAATACAAGCCTACGGGCAATTCCATAGTGGAGCGAATGAACTGTGACTTAAAACAATCTTTGACAGCTAGAGTCTCAGGTACTGGCAGGAACTGGCCGGCCCATTTGTACGGGGTTCAATGTGCACTTAATAATCTCCCAAGAAGATCTCTGGGTGGGCGGACCCCATACAAAATTCTCTTTGGCATTAAAATGTTTGTGCCTGACCTTAATGGTCTAGACGTGGTGGCGGCGGCTGCCACATTTGATGTAGATAACCATTCTACTATGTTACAGGACCTTCAAAAGACCGGTGACCGCTACACTACTGAACATACGCCCTTTTCCACTGACAGGGCAATGATGATTTCTGTCTCCGGCTGGCTTCCTAAGATTGGCAATCTGGTGTGAGAAAAGTTGGAGAACAAAAAATAATTTGGTCCCTCTTAACGTGCACCAGTCCCGGTTCTTGGATTGAAGGGTACTCGTACAGTCATACTGCCTCCTTTGCCTGGTCGCAAAGACAATCAATACATTTCAGTTGACAATGTCAAGTTACACCATCTAGCCGATTCTGAATAACGTGACTGCGAGTGTCTCTTGCAACGCTCTTCCATTGAATCTGGTGAAGTCTGCACCTTCAACTAATTCCTGTGTGGTTGATGGTGAGATGGAAAGTTCGGCTAGTCTTTTGCCTGCTGTGCCTTCATCCACGGTGCTTTCCAACGCGGACATTGAGTATACTTATCCTGCTGATGAGTTCCATATTAAGGTACCGGACAGTCCTTTACAACATGATGCTGATGCTACACTGCCACTGTTGCTGAACGTGGGTGCAAGCAGTTATTTTGAGTAACTGTGCAAGTTTCTCTTATGACTCTTCTTCATCTTCTTCTGTGGCATCAAAGACAAGTATTTTTTTCTCTTGGTTCAAAAAGACTTATTATATATATATATTTTTGTTGCAGAGTTTTATATAGTGTGGAGTGGTGTGGCTCACTGGTTAGAGGCAGCAGACCCGGAAGCAGAGAACGGCCCGGGACCAGGGTTCAATTCCCGACGCGGCAGGGTCGTGGACCTAGGGTCAGCGGACTCGACAATTCTCGCCTCGGTGCCTACTCTAACCAGGGGTCACATTCGGCAACTCTGGGCATTAAGCTTGCCTCATCTCTACAACGGCCCCCCACAGACGCCGGGGATGCCTGGTTTCACCTTGGAGATACCCAGAAGGGACCATCTCACTGGGAAAGCCAGGACGGGTTCCCCAGCGGTCTTCAGCGCCGGGACGCTCACGGGCAGCTGTGCGCTTTACAAGTCCAACACATTTACATTTACATTTAGTGCAAACTTGACCAGAATCAGGTATCAGAGCGCTTTACATAGCACCAGTTACGTTACATGAGGACACACATTCATTTTTGTTAGGCACTGTGAGATTAAGTGATTTGCCCAGAATCACAGGATGTTTTAGCGTCGTTACTGAGACTCGAACCCAGTTCCCCAGGTCCGAGGTCGAGCACCCTAGCCGTTAGGTCAACTTCTCCCACCCTGGACCTACATCTGGTTGGTGCTTATCCTGATTTTTCTTTTTATGTCAATTGGATTTGTGACAGTAGTGTTCTCACTCATCAATGGTCATTATTTGCCAGAACGCTCTGCTGTAAAGTTGGTCGATGGTATTCTGGCTCCCCATACATCTTCCCATATCATGAAATGTGATCAAGCCCTTGTGAACATTGTGGCTTTCCCATTTGAAGACGGCATCGTTTGGAATAAATTGGCATTCGAAATTCATGGCCCGGGCAGGTCCTCAAGATACCATATGTGTTTTGCATCTCCTTAGGAAATATGGTAACACAGGGCATACTTTCTGATGATTGGGATGTACAAGCTGTTCATTCTTTATTTTCTGATTTGAAATATTATGCTGCTTTTCATGCTGAAGATTTGTATTTAGATACTGCCAATTATGCTGATTTAATCTGATATCAACAGTATGGCCACCATTTCTTGCACAAAACAAACACGTTAAGACCCACTTTTAATTACACGCAGTGGGAACGTTGTCCAACTCCCTTAGAGGGTAGTTTAAAAATAAGTTAATTCATTTCACTGATTATAACACGTCCAATCCAGGATCCTATTTCTATAAACTAAAATTCCAGTCTCAATCGAAATTTATTTTGACACACACAAAGTTAATATATTATAACTCTTTTAGAACTAAATTCGCCTTACAGGGTTATGATCACTGGAAAATAGCATGATTTAAAATCGATATGGGGCTCTTAAGATTCGGCAGGTGCAAGGAACAGAGACTTTGCATAGTGAATGTCTGATACCTACTCAAGTATTATTTTTGAATGACACGGTGCACCAAACTAGTTGTTTTGGATTGGCTACTGCCAAAAATGTAAATACTCCTTCAATCCCATCATTGGCTAAATTTGATAATTGGTGTAATCGTACCAATTATACAATAGAGGTCCTACAAGCTCTGTTTCAAAATGACAGTTTCAATATCTCTGTTGTTGACTCTTCGGGATGATTGATGTGGCAAACCAATTCTAATGCTTGTCAACTGCGTTTTTATAATGCGATGGCTGGTTTCACAGAAACTAGACCTTATCCCTGATACCCACATTCACACTCGGTCATCACATATTCAGTGGGAAAATTGTGTCAACAGTGGTTAGAACATTCCACTCTGTCATCTGTGAAACAACATCTGTCACTCTTGTCAAGCGACATCAACGTGTCTGATTTTCTCTTGGGCCCTAAATCTCCCAGATCAAAAAGATTTATCTATGCAACATACGATAAATTATGGAAACTTTCTCAAATTGAAGCTGCAACCCGTCTGCGCTAAATTGATAAAGCAAATTTGGAGAAGGTTCTTGCAGTAGTAGATAATAGCATAAAGACACTGTCTTCCCGCATTTATACTTTAGATAATATAATTTCATCTGTTATTGATATTGTTCAAAATGATGTTTCCGTATTATATCACGGTCAAAATCAATTACGATCTGTAATGCAATTCGCATGGACGTTATAGACACTCAAGATGGGGAAGGTTCCATGGGATTATTTAAACACTTCTGCTTTGTTTTTACCATTTAATCTAACTGAGAAGCAGAAATTCATGTCCATGAAAGATGCTACATATACACTGTTACACATTGAACAATTGGAACATTTGCCATTTTCAGTAGGGGAAACCGATTCGGCTGTATGGTTGATTCATGGCGTTATCTCTCTGCCATTTTCCCTGTTTCAATTTAAATCTTGCATGAAACATTTCCAGATTGGCCGCTTTCAACCCTTGGGTAGTGCATTCCTACGTGAATTATGGTCCTCGCATTTGCTTACAGATGTCAATGGGAAGATACAGAAGTTTTCCTAACAGGGGAGCACTGCGTATCCACAGTAAAACACTCCCTAGTTTGCAAACAAGTTAAATTGCACAGCACTTGTAATGTGTCCGCACCTAATCTGTTTTTTTTGTTTTTTTTTAAAATAAGGCAAGTCCTGGCAATAATTCCAGCTTTCACATTGCTTTCTAATAGCAGTTATCTTATTTTGAACAACGCCGACTAATGTGGCTTTCTGGCAGGCATCTCGTATATAATTACGGTTTCCCACTGTGCTACTTGTTATGGCAATATGCTTTTTCCACCCCCACATGAGGCTGTAGATAGTTTCCTTTGACCTTCCAGTCCAACTTTGAAAACAAATTTCAATAGGTTAAGCAGGCTCAAAGCGCTAATGTTTCAACAGTAAGTGGCTCTCACTTCGGCTCAAGAGACCTTCGAATTGCAGGTGGCTTGAACATCTAATGAGATTCAGTCACTGCTGAATCTCCCACTACATTTTGGAGAACTGATGCACAGAATATTTAATGCGTCTAATACAGAAGGCCTTGCTCATTTTTTTAACTTTGTAGGATCCGGCCTTGTGACTTCTTTTCAGATGATTTTTGGAGAAATCCCAGCCTTTATACTTTCTATTTTTTCCAGCGCCTTAAGAGGTTTTCCGTTAATATTGGCTCTGGTGGCTGGCGTGCTGATACTTCTGCTCCTGTTGCGCAATGGCTGCCTATCTTGTGATAGTGCACAGACCCGGCCAGTTGCAACTGTACCGTGACCGAATGCAGCAGCTTTTTGGATGTTTGCCATTGGCAAGGCTCAGCGTGAGTTATGGATTAAATTTTCGCTTTGCATACTTCACTTGCGTGCAATATTCGTTTTGTTGCCAGCGATGCCGCTTCTATTGGGCTTTGGATTTATGCGTTACTAATGCACCATGCACTGACCTGGATTATGATCTGTAGACCTTAGTGGCCCCTGACCAGGACTTTTCACAGGATGGCCCATGGCGCATGCGGCTGTGCTTGAAGTGCTGGCTGAATGGAACATCTGTGTGGCTTCACAGCACCTCTTACAACAAAGTTTCATCGAGTATCACGCAAGTTGCTCGGATATGCTCTTGGAGGCATAGGATTATGAGGAACACGTATGTTCCTTCAAACTGCTGGATTGGATGGCATCCCTTTTTGCTATGAACAATAGGGATGATCTCTTGAAAGGAAATTGCATTCTTGGGATCACATACTTTGATGGATTTTTCAACTCCCAATTTATCACGTTCTCATTGAACGAAAAAATTATTTTAAAAAAGTATTTTCTTTTTTGATTTTTCCTAAATTAGCTTTTTTTGAGCTCTTCTTGACTCTGCTTACCTTTGAACTCTGTTTTGGGTCCTTTCATCTATATGCTATGACCTAGCCAAGGGGAGGGTGTAGTATGGCCGATAGGGTCATTGTTGACATTGCTAAGTTAGCATTAGCTCTACTGCCATGATGCTGCTTTTGCACATGTTACCACATGACTTTATTTTGCAAGACTCTGTTTGTGCCTTTCACATGAGAACTGTCTGCTTTCTACGTTCTTTGCCTGTTCCTGGAGTTTAGTCTGAACACACTGTGCAAGGTCGATAAACAATGCTCCTTGTTATTCTGTTCTGGTCTGTCCCTAGCACTTAGACAAAACATGCTACACAGCTTCAGATGCTGGAACCCCGTGCTTTGATATTATGGGATTGCATGTTGGTTTAACACACGCTTCTCCTTTCCAGGGAGAAGAGCTCTGCAGTTCCTATGATGTAAAAACTACAGTCTAGGCACAAAGGTATGGGGTCTGCTGATAAAGCCCAGAGATCTTCCTTTATATAATAAAACTTCTTCTAGTCAAGGGGAGGGTGGTTACGCCTTATAGTCCTTTATCCACTGTCTGTATACGATGATTTCCCCTTTCACAGTCTATGGACTTGCTACAATGGCAACTGTTTTAGGTTTCTGCGTTTTGCTGCTGGTAGTTGCTCGTAAACTGCATTATAGAGCATGATAGTTAAAATAAACATTTTAAACTATACTAGTGACTGTCTATTCTTATTGTGGACAAGTATGAGTGAGTGAGTGAAAGGGTTAGTCTTGCTACCGCAATTTATGAGAAAGTTGGGAGTGTTGTGTTCTTGGTTGTCTAATCACTTGTAGCTTTGTGATTATGTAGAAGAACGAATGAGACACTATAGCTAGTCGGTTCTGGGATTTTGGGTACTGAGGCGGTAGGAAGGCTTAGCCCCTACACACTGAGGTCCTGTTTTCCTGCGCACAGTTCTGTGTGTGCAGAATCCGCGCAACACTCTCACTCTTATACATTTTAAATCCTGCATTTCCTCACACGTTATATCTAGGACCCTTTGAGGCGTGGAGGGCAGGGTAGTGTCTTACTGTTTCAGACCTGTTCCATAATTGGGACATCCACACCGTAGAAAACTCTGCACGAGACTTAAAACTCCCACCCACGGTACACTTCCTATATAATCAGCTGAAACACTGGGCATCACAACCAGACATGCGAGAAGCAGCCACTAGGGCTCTTACACCCATTGAGCTCTTTGCGCATAGAGGTAGCAGTGCAAGAGGTACTATCTCCTTCTTCTACAATCTACTGTTAGACACTTTATACACCTGACCTGATATAGTGAACACTGGGATGGCATCCTAGAAGGCCCCATTACAGAGAGTCAATGGTCCGGAGTGGTGAAGGACATTAATCACTCAATGATTCAGAAAAGGGGGTGGTGATGAACAGAGTGCCTGAATTAAGCAGACCACTCTTACCCAGTCCAAAGATCAGGGCTTGATCCATCACCGTTTTTTAGCTCCACTGCACCATCCCAGCTCAGAACTTGGCTACATGCAAATTAGTCTGTTCCTGTCCCAGTGCATGATGGGAACAGGGCAAACCAAACTACCAAGCCAATTCTTGTACTGGGAAGGAAACCAGCTTCCGGGGACCGGTTTCTGCCATTTCAGGCGTCGTCGGCCCGGCTTGCTTGAATCCTGATGGTGCAATGAGCAAGGGACTCACATCTGAGTATACCCTTCCACGCTTATGGTGGACAAAATGATTCAGAAAAGGGGGTGGTGATGAACAGAGTGCCTGAATTAAGCAGACCACTCTTACCCAGTCCAAAGATCAGGGCTTGATCCATCACCGTTTTTTAGCTCACTGCACCATCCCAGCTCAGAACTTGGCTATATGCAAATTAGTCTGTTCCTGTCCCAGTGCATGATGGGAACAGGGCAAACCAAACTACCAAGCCAATTCTTGTACTGGGAAGGAAACAAGCTTCCGGGGACCGGTTTCTGCCATTTCAGGCGTCGTCGGCCCGGCTTCCTTGAATCCTGATGGTGCAATGAGCAAGGGACTCACATCTGAGTATACCCTTCCACGCTTATGGTGGACAAAATGATTCAGAAAAGGGGGTGGTGATGAACAGAGTGCCTGAATTAAGCAGACCACTCTTACCCAGTCCAAAGATCAGGGCTTGATCCATCACCGTTTTTTAGCTCACTGCACCATCCCAGCTCAGAACTTGGCTATATGCAAATTAGTCTGTTCCTGTCCCAGTGCATGATGGGAACAGGGCAAACCAAACTACCAAGCCAATTCTTGTACTGGGAAGGAAACAAGCTTCCGGGGACCGGTTTCTGCCATTTCAGGCGTCGTCGGCCCGGCTTGCTTGAATCCTGATGGTGCAATGAGCAAGGGACTCACATCTGAGTATACCCTTCCACGCTTATGGTGGACAAAATGATTCAGAAAAGGGGGTGGTGATGAACAGAGTGCCTGAATTAAGCAGACCACTCTTACCCAGTCCAAAGATCAGGGCTTGATCCATCACCGTTTTTTAGCTCACTGCACCATCCCAGCTCAGAACTTGGCTATATGCAAATTAGTCTGTTCCTGTCCCAGTGCATGATGGGAACAGGGCAAACCAAACTACCAAGCCAATTCTTGTACTGGGAAGGAAACAAGCTTCCGGGGACCGGTTTCTGCCATTTCAGGCGTCGTCGGCCCGGCTTGCTTGAATCCTGATGGTGCAATGAGCAAGGGACTCACATCTGAGTATACCCTTCCACGCTTATGGTGGACAAAATGATTCACAACCCCCTTTTTGTAATTATTTTGTCCACCATGAGTGTGGAAGGGTATGCTCAGACATGAGTCCCTTGCTCATTGCACCATCAGGATTCAAGCAAGCCGGGCCGAAGACGGCTGTAATGCCAGAAACCGGTCCCCGGAAGCTTGTTTCCTTTCCAGTGAAGAATTGGCTTGGTAGTTTGGTCTGCCCTGTTCCCATGATGCACTGGGCCAGGGACAGACTAATTTGCATATAGCCAGGTTCTGAACTGGGATGGTGCAGTGAGCTAAAAAACGGTGATGGATCAAGCCCTGATCTCTTGACTGGGTAGGAGTGTTCTGATTAACTCAGATACTCTGTCCATCACCACCCCCTTTTTGTAATTATTAAACACTCAATGTCATGATTGTTTTCTTTAAAACAAAGATATAACTCATTACATCAGGTCCCACACAGACAGTTCATACCTCACAATCAAACCAATCCACATTTCAACATAACTCATACATCAGACGCACACACAATCTCAATAGTACATAGGTGCCATAAGATGATTGCATGACAAGGTGGAGATAAATCATCAGTGGGGGAAGAGACATAGATTGGAACCAATACAGCTGCCCCCACACGGACAACGCCGACGCGCGTTTCGGTGTGATGCCCCAGCCGGGGCTACACCTTCATCAGCGCGGAGATGTACACAGAGGTGTGGGACAAAATATCCGAAATCTAAAATTCAATTGGGACCAGGGGACAGGGGGATAATATCCCCTCCCACCAGTTAAATCTAGAGGTCCTGGCGTAAAAATGTTTCCCAGTAATCCTCAGTAAAAGGTCTTCTAGTTTTCAAAAGGAGAAAACAAAATTCCTTCCTAGCCGCTCTCTGCAAGGGCTGCAAAGAAATATCCTCGATGTAGGACAACAGGGCAACCGTAGTATCCCAGGGTAGAAACCGTAGTTCCTCGGGTACAATAGTAGATCAATCTCAGTTTCTCGCCGAATTGGTTAGTCCGGTCGGTTGGGTCAAAAGCACCAAACGTAACATCGGAGGTCGAGTAGGCGCCATTCCGGCGCCGCCCCTTGACCACCTCGGCCCCAGCCCCGGTCTCCGGTGCCGTGTGACGGGACAGAGGCCTGTCCGGCGTCTCCTGTGGTGTTGGGTGACGATGGCGCCCTACTCCAGGTTGCGGGCTCTACAGCACTGGACAGGCCTCAGGTCGTGGATTCGTCCTCGGACGTCCCCTCTTCCCCAGAGGTTGGGTACCTGCTGGTGTCGTCCTCGCCGGAGACGGCCGCCGCGTCGGGGCTTTCTCCCCGACGTCATCGAAAGACGGCTCCTTGCCGCGGCCACGGTTTTCGCCGAAGGAACCACAGGTCCCCCACTCTTCTGCGCCTCTTTCTCCTTTTCGGGCCTGGCCCTTTCCCGCTCCGCTTGGTTTAGGGGATGGCCGTCTTAGTTCGCAGCCGTCCACCACGGAGGAGTTGCTTTTCCCGCCGCGAAGCCCTATGGAGGCGGGTGCGGCATTTGCACATTCTGTTTCCACGGCTGTGGGAAT
This sequence comes from Lissotriton helveticus, assembly GCF_964261635.1. Lineage (NCBI taxonomy): Eukaryota > Metazoa > Chordata > Amphibia > Caudata > Salamandridae > Lissotriton > Lissotriton helveticus. The sequence goes on along the minus strand of NC_136063.1, from coordinate 449,900,868 downwards.
TTTGCGCATAGGAGATCCGGCTGCCCCTTTCCCCGTGGACCATCTTTTAGAGGTTCTTCACTCGGGCTCTGGTGGGAGGGAGCTGCTGCTCCCCTTTGAAGGTTCGCTCCATTCTTCGCTGACCGGGACGTGGAGGCGCCCCGCCACGGGGGATCCGGTGTCCCAACACCTTCTGCACCGGCACCTTCCAGCACCACGTGACCCGGCGTGTCTTTCTCTCCACCCCTCTGCTAGTGGCCCCCTCTTGCGGACCGCCCTTTCTTCCCTGCCGTCGCTGTTGGCTCCACCCTCCCTGGAGGCCCGCTTGCTGGACTCCTGGGGCTGCAATATTGTTGCCTCGACCAGTGCGGCTCTGCGGGACCTTAACTTGTGTGCTGTGTGCTGGTTAGGGCCACATCTTGCTTGTGGGACTCGGTGGAGTCCCTTGGATCTGCAGCTTCTCAGGAGGGTGCTGGTGTTGACACCATGCATTAGATGGCCGGGAGCTGGCGGTGTTTATTCTTCGCTCCGCTCTGGATATCTCGGAGGTGCTGGGTCGTGCCATGGCTTCTTCAGTTGCCCTTTGCCGCCATGCTTGGCTTCAGGACAGTGTGTTCCCGGGAATGTGTGGGAGCGGCTGGTGGATCTTCCTTTTGATGGCACCCCCTTCTTCCACGTCCCGGCGAACTCGGCCATCCGGAGGTTCTTGGCGGGGCTCCAACCTCTTCCTACTCCATCTTCTCCCCCTCAGTAACCTGTGGGTTGGTCTGGATTTGGTGAGCTGTTCTTTTGTTGGGGCGAGTCACCCCCGCTGGGTGATCTGTGTGCTTCATATGCCTGATGGTCTTCTTTGTTGGGACTGTGGCTCTGTTGGCTGCTGGGCGGCCCTTCTTGTGTGTGTGTTTTGTTGAAGGTTGTTCACACCAGGTTGGCACTGAGACTAGGCCTCCTGTTCTTCTCTTGGCTGCTTGACCAGCCTTCTGCTGGTTTTTTTTTCTCCCCGTAGCTCTTTCAGTTGTCCTCTGCTGCGGATGTTTCTTCCTAAGAGGGTTCCCATGTTTGGGACTAACATATCCTATGTGGTGTACTGGTTGCTGTTATATAGCTCATGATGTGCTGGAGAGTTGTGGTCGCCTTCTGGTCTCTGCCCTCCGTGGCGCTTATTGTCTTGAAGGTGCAATTTCCTTGTGCTGACTGTAAATGCCTGGGTCGCACCCGAGGGGTCCTTCTCTGAGGTTGCTGCGCTGTTCGTCATGTCTGACCTGCTATCTGCGGCCTGGCGTCGTAACGCTGGTTCTTTTCCTTTTGGGTCATGTGTGCGTACCCCTCTCTGTGGTGTGTCCGGGCCTTCTTCACCCTTATGTTCGCTGGCCTGGGGGTTGGGAAGTTTCTTGTGTTCTTCCCTCTTTTAGGCCACAGCCTGCCGGTCTCCCTGGGTGCCCCAGTCTGTTCTTCCTTCTTTCTCCCTGTCTCCTTGGAGCCTCTGGGTTGCTCTTCTTCCTCGCCTTTGCCTTGGATGGCGGTTCTGTAGCCCTGTGAGGAAGTGGGGTGCAGCAGCCTCCCCTTCTATTTCTATTTTCTATTTTAAATTATTTATTAAGCGCACGTTCGCCAGCGGCTTCATGGCGCTACAACCAACAGATAACAGGGCGGGAAGGCAGCCTACTCTAAAGGATAAGAAAAGCTGGGGAGCTAATCAAAGGCCTTAGTGAATAGGTGGGCTTTAAGTTGTTTCCTGAATTGCAGGTAGAGGGTCGAGGCTCTAAGCTCTGGGGGCAGGGAGTTCCAAAAGAGTGGGGCAAGGGTCGCAAATTTCGATCCTCCCCATTTCTTCCTCCGAAACCGCGGGACTGAGAGAAGGGATTTGGTAGATGAGCGTAGCTCTCTGGTAGGGACATAGGGAGTGATCTCAGAAGAGATGAAGGCCGGAGCCGTGCCCAGTCGAGCTTGAAAGGTGATGGAGGCGAGCTTGAACTGGACACGCTCACGGACTGGAAGCCAGTGCAAAGATTTCAGGAGAGGGGTGACATGGTGAAATTTTGGCAGTTTGAACACAAGGCGCGCCGCCTGGTTTTGAATCTGCTGCAACCGCCTTAAACTATATGCAGGTATACTTGCATATAGGGCGTTGCCGTAATCCAGGCGGGAGATGACCATTGCCAAGGTGATCAATTTCAGAGCCTCAAAAGAAAAAAAACGGGACACCTTGCGTATAGTGCGCAGTGAAAGGAAAGAAGAGGACACCACAGAACTAACCTGGGAGTGAAGGGTGAGTTGGGAATTAAGTTTAATGCCTAAAGTTTTGACTGAGGTACAGGGGACAGGAGGGAGACCTAAGGAAGGGGGCCAGAACAGGGAAGACCAGGGACTGGATGAACCACCTGTCAACACCAGCTCAGTCTTGTCTGGGTTGAGTTTAAGATGATTGTGGTTCATCCAGTCACAGATATAAATCATAATAGATTGAAAATTAGAAACAGATAAAGGAGAAGAAGATAGATTGAAAACAAGTTGGAGGTCGTCCGCATAGTTATATACGGAGACCTCCATTTGTTGCAGAGAAAAAATAAGAGGGGCAATGTAAAGGTTGAACAAAAGAGGTGAGAGGGAAGAACCCTGGGGGACCCCGCACTGAACTTTCCGGAAGTCCGCAGAAAAATCACCCAGGCGAACCGCCTGGGTGCGGCCCCTCAGGAAGGAGGACAACCATACCAGGGCGGTGCCCCCGATCCCCGCCGCCCCGACACGGGAAAGTAAGATGGTGTGGTCAACCGTGTCAAAGGCGGCTGAGAGATCGAGGAGGACCAAGGCCTGGGTCTGGTTGGTGTCCATTCCCTCCCTGAGGTTGTCCAGGACCGAAAGTACTACGGACTCCGTAGAGTGTGCGGGGCGAAAACCGGCCTGACGGGGGGCTAGGACCCCATGAGTCTCCACAAAAGAGCTCAGAGTGCGGGTGACGTGGCGCTCGAGCACTTTTGCCAGGAATGGCAAAAGGGAGATGGGGCGATAGTTAGCGGGGACTGAGGGATCCGTGCCTGGTTTCTTAAGGATAGGGACAATGACTGCAGTTTTCAATGGGACAGGTACAACGCCCTGGGAAAGAGAGCTATTCAGGAGATGCAGGGCAGGATCGGGGCAAGAAGAAAAAATATGACGGAGAATATGGGAAGGGCAGGGATCTAAAGGGGAGCCAGATTTGACTAACGGGATTAATGAGATCAGGGATTCCTTGGACAAAAGAGGAAAGGTATCGAGATGTCCTCCAGGAGGGGGGCACAGAGGGTCCACAAAGGTAGGAGAGGGGGGAGGGATATTGGCTTTAATAATAGCAATTTTCTGGATAAAAAAGTTATTGAGGGAGTGACAGAGTTCTGGGGAGGGGGTGGGCTTGAGAGTGGTTCTGTCGGAGAATGCCAGGTTGTGCACAATCAAGAAGATTTCCTTCGATTGGTTCTCCGCAGCGAGGATTTTGGAGGAGAAATAGGCTGTTTTCGCCGCCAGAATGGCCAGTTTGTATTGGCTCAAGGTGTTGATAAACTCCAGTCGGAGTAAGGGGCAGTAGTTTCTCCTCCAGGCACGCTCCGCTCTACGTACCGCTAATTTGATGGCCTTGAGGTCATCGTTGAACCACCGGTTAGCGTCCTTCTCCCGCTTTGAAGTGACCCGTTTCAGGGGAGCGATAGAATCGCAACCTGAGATGAGCCACTGATCGATAGAAGTAACCTGGGAGAGGGTGGGTAATCCGTGTAGAGGAGGGTAAGATGCAGAGAGGAGAGTAGATAAGTTGTCAGGATCTACTCGCCCCCAAGCTCGAACCCAGACATTTTTAGGACGAGGGGGCTTGATTGGGGGGTGGGTAGGGAGAGCAAATGAGATTAGGTGATGGTCTGACCAGGAACAGGGTGCAATGGAGACAGATTGTACAGGACAGTTCAAGGACCAAATCTGGTCTAGGACATGTCCTTTTATGTGAGTGGGGGAGTGAATATGGGGTATGAAATTAAGGGAATGGAGGGTTTCTGAAAACTCCTTAGAGGAAGGGCATTCTGCGGGGTCAGCTGGCCAGAAATTGTCTTGCCTTGTTTCCTCTGTTGGAATGGGCTCCCTCTTTTTTCCTTTTCTTCTTCCCCGCCCCCCGTGGGATCGGTGGCGTTCTGCTATGGGGGTTCCTCTTGCCTGCGGGGACGAGGCTCGTCGCCTTGTCCGTTGTCCTGGTCCCCTGTGGGGCCCTCTGTTATGTCCAGGCCGGTGGGCCCTTTCGCAGACCCTCCTTTCCCGTGGGTATGGCTAGGGTATCTATTCTACGTTAAGGAATTTGCGACTAGTAGTCTCTATCAGATGTACGAGTTACTTACCTTCGGTAACGATGTATCTGGTAGAGACGATTCTAGCCGCAGATTCCTTCATGGCCCACCCTTCCTCCCTGTTCTGCGAGGGCCTTTGGCTTGGTCTTCTGCACTCGCCTCCTGGAGGGTGGCTGTATCTTCTGTGAGTGCCTCTTTCGCTCTTTTAACAGGATGATTTGTTCTGTTCTTGTTCCTTCCTCCTCTTGACTCTTTGGAGGATGGAGTTCTAAGTTCTCCTGTGCCCCTCTGCTCTGGTCCAGGTTAGGGGTTTGCCTTCACTTTCTTCCCTCCCCATCCTCTTCAGTGGTTGCTAGGGGTTCTGTTCCCTCTGCTACCTTCTGGGTTGTGGTCATCTCCCTTAGGGGAGGGGGGTTGTCGCACTCTGTGTGTGGGTTCCCCTGGAGATTTGTCGTTCCTGTCTGTTTTGAGACTAGTTTCCCCTTTGTTGTTCCTGGGAGGGATTGTAGTCCTGCTGTATGTTGTCGTGACACTTTGCTTGTGTTCCTTGTCTCCAGGAGGGACTATCGACATCCTGGGGGGTGGCTGTTCAGGGCTGCACTCTGATTTTTCTTTCCCTGCCTTTGGCTGCTGCGGTGTTGACGCTGCTCCTTATGGTGTTGTTTGTCACCATTCTTTTCCACTTTCTCTGCTCTTTCGCACACTGTTCCCATAATTCCACAGTTTTGTCTGATGGCTCCGCGTTGTGGCGCGGAAAAGTTCTCCGAAGAAAACTGACGTAGGTGGGACTTATGTGACCTTGCTGACGTCACGTATGCGGACGACGCCTGGGCTGAGCCACCTGATGCCGTCCCCCCGGCACACAGGGATGCTAGGCAAAGAGTTTCCAGATCCGGTCTCACGTCTGGGTATAATTCTACGTTAAGGAATCTGCAGCTAAAATCGTCTCTACCAGCTACATTGTTACCAAAGGTAAGCAACTCATACGTATGAGATACATTTCCTCCTTCAGCAGGCCCTCATTTAGGTCCAGGAAGAGAAAGAGGCATGGCACATTTCTTATTAAAGAACTCTATAGTCCTTGAGGGTCTTTCTGTCTTCTTGAACGCACCATAATAATTCTGCTACTAATAAGTAGCACTATTACAGATTATTAACAGTCTCAGTGTTACCTTTATAGAAACAACAGGATACATACGTAGCAGCAGTATGCCTTAAAACTATCATCTTAGACCCTTTCAAGGAGCATGATTGCTATTTTCTGTTTATTTATCGTTTACTGGGCAAATAACACAAAGCTAGACTTTCCTTAGTTGTTCGCTACCTTAGTGGTTATATAAAGCAAAGCAATCGTTGCTTGGTATAAAGAAGCCAGGTTGACCCATATAATTTATTCCACCTATATATCCATCTGGTGCACTAAAGGTTACAGATTCCTATTATATAAGATGGCCACCATGGTTGCAGATAAGACCTTTCTCTATTTCCGTGACCAGATGCTCCGGGCCGATTTCTGGGGAGGTCTTTTATATAGCTTATTGCCCCACGTTTTTCTCAACCGGAATCGACTTGTAATTCAATCCGTTTCAGAGTGACCCTATGGTTTATGGCAGCAGAAGCCGATATCACCATACGGCCTGATGCATTTCATGTAGCTGGAACCTTTTACCCAAACAGACTACCATTTGTTGGGATCTTGTACTTGTCTGAGCAGCACTCATGCGGTGACCGGCTCCCTGTAGAAAATTAGAAACAGTAAGTTATCAATTCATTGTGTGCCTGTTCCGATCAGTAGCCTTAATCCAGATCACCGTACTTTTGATGGATGGTCGCTTTGACTTTTCTGGATCCAATGCGCCTTTAAATTAATTAAATTTTACATTGTTTCAATTGGATACTGTAATTTGATTTTATTCAATTATAATTCATTCCAGCTAGTTTTGGTTTAACTACTTATTATGAGAACCAAGTAGAATTAGTCCTATCGGGTGTGAGTCTTAGGTCTGTGTGTTCTTGGCCTTAACGGTAATAGATACGTTTTTGCTGTTTGGATATAGGAACCAGATATGACCGCTGCAGTAGTAAGCTCAACGGCACCTGTTTAACATTTTATATCGAATTCTCTTGCAATATTACCAATCTATGAAATTTGGTATGTCTTTCTTACCGCCTCCTTGGACTATTGCTTTGTGCTTATGCACAATTCTTTTACTTAGTGCTTTCTTGGGAACCGATCAGCACTAATTAACTGCATTTTCTTCTGTCTATGAAACTATTTATGGAATTTTCTGTATTCTTTTCAGTAGGACTCACTTACTTTACAACATCACTTTCTAAGCCCCTCTCAGTTCTGGCTTTCTAAGGATCACAAGATCTTAGGTTTCATTGGGTGCACTTATTGTTTTAGAGTGTTCTCGTTATCTGAAAGAGACAGTTAGTTATAGATGCCTTACTTTAGAATTACCCCTATGTATCAGACTGGATCTAGAGAATTTTTTCTCAGTAGTACCCCTGCGCGTTGGTAGGTGCGTCGGTCGACTCTGCATCCGTCGCCTGCATCGTGTTCATCGTGCTGACGTTGCGGTGCATATTTAGATGCCGCCCCTGCGCGCTGACGTTGTTCTTTCTTTTTTTGCGCCAGCCTAGCGCAGATCTAGAGAGCTACCCCTTTAGGAACTTTTTGGCTAAGCCTTTTTCGACTTTTGTCGACTTCTTTTCTGAGTCTTCGACTCTTAGTGCGCAAGGGATGTCCCATCGTCGGACCGGTTTCATGCCCTACGACGCCTGTCACAGACTGATGTCTGTGCCAGACCCGCACCTCGTGTGCCTCTGGTGCCTGGAGGGCGACCATGATCCGAAGTCATGCTCCGACTGCCGGGCCATGAATCCAAAGTCTTTGCGGGAGTTGTCCCGAAAAGCTCTTGGAGGCCCAGCAGTCGGCTCCGCTTCGTTCCCGGTCTCGCTAGAGAGGAAGGCCTCAAGACTTGTCGCAAAGCCCCCACACCTTGTCGCACTCCAAGTCTTCGGGTAAGTCGAAGCACAAGAAGAAGGCAAAGAAGCACCAGCGCTCTTCGCCTTCTCCCTGTCGGTCGACTGACGCGACGCGGGACCCTGAACGTCGTCGCTCAAAGGCTCCGTCTTCGGTGCCTACTCTGGGACAACTCCACACCTCCCTCTGTTTCTGGGAGCCGGAGCTTCCCCTGCCCAGCTTTGTGCATTTTATGAAGCCCTCCCCTCCATCTTTGGGAAGCCTGACTCCACTAGCGCACTTCCCGGACCCACGGAGCCGGTTGGGTGTCCTGGGCCTTCAATGCTGGCGGCTCTGGCCCCGGAGGACCCCCGAGGATCCAGGCCCCAGTGATGACCTGGCGACGACGCCCCTGGCACCGGCCGTGCCCCGACCAATGCCATCCCCCGACCAACGCCATCCCCAACCCCTTGATGGAACCGGAGCCAGATCAACCTCGAATCCGCCGCCGGACGGTACTTTTGTTCCCATTTTTATCCCTGGTGTTCCCTATGAGCCAGAAGGTAGTGATGAGGATTGGGAGGGGTCATCTGACACTTCAACAGACCAGCTTGAAGAGCCGGACTGGAGAGAGGACCTGAGTGACGCCAGTGGTCTGGATACTTCCCCAGACTTTGGCATGCTTTATCCTCCTACCGTGGCAACTGAGGAGGGAGCATCCTATTCTGTGGTGGTGCAAAGGGCAGCTGAGGCCCTGGGCCTAGAGCTCCCTTCAGTGGCGGTCAGGACTAACCTCTTGACAGAGGTGTTTCAACCGGCGGCAACCTCCTCTGAACCCCTTTTGCCGTTCAACGAAGTCCTTCTGGGCACCTGGTTCAAGCCCAGCACAGGGGCTCCTGTGGAACGAACGATTGCCCGCTGCAACTGCCCGGCTTCGGGCGACCCTGCTTTACTCACCCAACACCCTTCACCCGAGAGCATGGTAGTCCAAGACTCGTCCTCTAAGGGCGCATTCCCTTCTGATCCCACAGACAGGGAATCCAAGAAGCTGGATCATCTTGGGAAGCGCATGTTCACTTCCTCTAGCTTGGCACTGCGGTCCGTGAATACCGCATGCCTCTTGGGCCGATACTCCCATATCATCTGGGATACGGTTGTGCAAGGGGTGTCCCGTTCCGTTCTCTCCCTGGCAGTAGAGAATGGGAGCAATGCAGCCAAATTAATGACAAGATGTGGACTGGATACCACCGACTCACTAGGCAGAACAATTGCCACGTTGGTAGCCTTTCGGCGCTACACCTGGTTGAGGATGTCTCGCGTTTCAGGGGATATCCAGTCAACTGTGCGGGACATGCCCTTTGATGATCGTCGCCTTTTTGGCGACAAGGTAGACTGTGTGCTGGAGCCCTTTAAGGATTCTCGAGCTACGGCTAGATCCTTGGGCCTCGCAGCGCCGTCCCATCCACCTCAGTCTGCTTTTCGCCTCTTTTGTGGCCACCCAAGGGGCGCCCACCACGTACTGCTCAGTCCAGCCACCTGTTTATATAAGCTACCCAGCCTCTTCGTGCCCACAGATGTGGGACCCAGCGACGTGGGTCTGGGTGCCAGCGGGCAGGCCAGTCAACACTTTCCACCCCTGCAGCGGCCTCCAAACCCAGTGTGATCTTCTAGGGCCACCAAATGCAAGTGGGCGACAGAATTCAACATCATCTCCCCCACTGGCAAACCATTACGTTGGACAGGTGGGTTTTGCAGGTAGTCCGAAGAGGCTACTCCCTCTCCTTCGAGACTACCCCTCCTTCCATCCCACCATCTTTCGATGCATGTCAGAGGATCATTTGGCACTTTTCCACCAGGAAGGCTCCACTCTCTTGGTCAAGGGAGCTATCTAGAGGGTTCCTACTCCAGTAGTAGGTTGTGGTTACTACTCCCGCTACTTTCTGGTGCCCAAGAAGGACAACGGTCTGCCTCCTATCCTGGAACTCAGGGCCCACAACCGCTGCCTCCGGAAGAAGAAGTTCAAAATGTTAACCTTGGCTCAGATCCTGTCTGCCCTTGAACCTGGAGACTGGATGGTGGCGCTGGACAAGTAGGATGCCTATTTTCACAACCCCAACCTGCCAACCCACAGATGTCTCCTACGGTTCACCTAACTCCCCTTTGGCCTTACCAGTGCCCCTCGGGGAAGTTCACGAACATGATGGCGGTGATCGCAGCTCATCTGCACAGATTAGGGGTTCTAGTCGTCCCCTATTCTCGACAACTGGCTGTTAAAGACGGACTTGCCCCAGGCTGTCGTCTCACCTCCAGACTAAGGCAGACCTCCTGCATTCGCTTGGGTTCACTATCAACATGCGGAAGTCACACCTGACTCCCTCTCAGACGTTCCCTTTCATCAGGGCTGTTCTGGGCACGGTGCCGTTTCGGGCCTATCCTCCAGAGCAGTAAGTCTGGGATATTCGGGCTATGATACCGATGTTTCAGCCTCTATCCCAGATTTCGGTGAGAATGATCTCGGAGGGAACTGCACAACTACTGCAGTGGTGGCTAGCGAACCAAGCTTGGGTCAGAGGCAGATCCCTCGCCCTTCCCCAACCCGATGTCACAGTGCTGACAGATGGGTCACTCCTGGGATGGGGTGGCCATCTGGGAGAGGCAGAGATCAGAGGAGTCTGGTCCCCGGCGGAGTCTAGACTCCATATCAACCTTCTGGAGCTCCGGGCTATCCGCCTGGCAATAAAGGCATTCCTTCCCTCTCTATAGGGGAAGGTGGTGCAGGTGTTCACGGACAACACATTCGTCATGCCGTTCTGCAACAAACAGGGCGGGTGGGGTCATGGACCCTATGTCAAGAGGCTCAGCCACTGGTGCCTGGTAGATCACGAATGGCGTCTTAACTCGGAGGTGGTGCAAGGTCTCTTTCACTGGTGGGTAGAGCCTTGGTTAGATCTGTTCGTCAGGGAAGAGAACGTGCACTGTCAGAAAATCTGCGCATTGGAGTTTCCAAAGCGGCACTCGCTCGGCTACATTTTTCGTCGCAAGTGGAACTGAGGCCTCCTGTAAGCCCTTCTGCCTGTACCACTTCTGCCCAGAGTGCTGAAGAAGATCAAGCACGACCGGGCCCAAATTATGTGGCTCCGGACTGGGCACAAAGAGACTGGTACCCAGAGCTCCTGAGCATGGCCATCGATCCTCCACTCAGACTGCCTCTTCGGGGGGATCTTATGTCGCAGCAGCAGGAGAGGGTTCTTCACGCGAACCTGTCCAGCCTAATCCTCCTTGCGTGGAGATTGAGCGGCTACAGTTGACAGCTTTTGACATTCCACCCGAAGTCTGTTATGTCATCTTGGCAGCTACGCGTCCCTCCACTAAAACGATATACACCTATTGACGAAATAAATGTGTGGCATGGTGCACAGTTAAGGCTGTGGATCCCCTTTCTGCCCCTCTCTCCGAGGTTTGTTTGTATTTACTTTCTTTGACCCAGCAGGGCTCTGCCCTAGGCACTCTTAAAGGCGATCTTGTGGCCATCTCTGCTTTCCTTCAGCTACCAGATCAGCCATCTTTGTTCAAGACTCCTATTGTAAATAGATTCTTACAGGGCATTACTCATCTCTTTCCCCCATCTCCTTTTGTAAGACCCCTGTGGGATTTGAACCTTATTTTAACTTATCATATGTGCGCTTCCTTTGAGCCTCTTCACTACTGTCCTCTCAGGCTCCTCACTCTGAAGACAGCGCTCCTTGTTGCCATCACCTCTGCTTGCAGGATGAGTGAGCTTCAAGCTCTTTCTTCTAAGCCCCCTTTCTTCTTTGTGCATCCGGACAAAGTGGTGCTTAGGACAAGACCATTGTTTCTTGCAAAAGTGATTACACCTTTTCACATTGGACAAACCATTACTTTGCCCACTTTTTTTCCTGCCTCGGCACCCCTCCAAGGAGGAGGAGAGACTTCATCGTCTGGATCCAAAACGTGCGCTGTCCTTCTACCTTGACCACATAAAAGATTTCCAGGTGGATGGTCAACTCTCCGTTGGCTATGTGGGTGCCAAGAGAGGTCGGGCGGTTCAAAAGCGTAACATCTCTAGGTGGGTTGTTCTTTGTATTAAAATCTGTTACGCCTTGGCGAAAAAGGAACCTCCAGTGGGGCTCCGAGTTCATTCCACCAGAGCTACGTCTGCCACCACTGCGCTTGCACGTGGAGTTCCACTCCTTGACATCTGTCAGGCAGCCATGTGGGCATCCTTGCACACGTTCACCAGACATTACTGCCAGGGCAGCCAAGTCCGGCGAGACTGCTAATTTGCCTGTTCTGTCCTCCAGGACTTCTGGTGTGAACTTGGTTGGCAGACCCCTCCGGGGTTGGTATTGATGGGGTATCTATTCTAACGTAAGGAATATATAACTAACTGTCTCTTTCAGATGAACTAGTTATTTACCTTCTGTAACGATGTATCTGTAAGAGACATAGGTTAGTTATAGATTCCTTACCGCCCGACACATCCTCCCCACTCTGCGTAGGGACTTCTAGGGCCAGGGACTCCCTTGTAGGGCCCGAGTTTTAGCGCACCAGTGTTCAGTGTCTTGCATGGCTCTTGACTTCTAGCGTGGAAAGTCATGTCAGAACTGACAGTACGCAGGAGCAGCGTCTAAATATATATAAACAAAAAAGAGAGTAAGGGATTTTATTCACATTGGTGAATGGAGAATACTCCCAGTCCCCTGGACTAAATATCAAAAAAACATGAGAGGAGTACCACCACGAAGAACTAAGCAAGAGTTCTGAGTGGGATGTCTATGAAAAAAGAAAATTATTTTATAAAAACCCCTCACTCACCAACCTGGTTGGTGACATGCTTCATCATTGGGGTCCACCCTGACAGCCGAGTGCCATTAGGGTGTGCTTCGACACCTGAACTACAGTGGAGCTGGTATTTGTGCAAGTGGTGCGAAAAAGTGATGTTAAAAATTGTCCTGGTATGACTTGTGTGAAAACGATTTTATTCAGAAGCTACTGGACAATATTAAAAACATGTGTAGATACATAGAAGGTTTATTATGACCGTGTGTATCTCTATGTGATTGGTCTACATGTTTCAACCTGTGGGTGGCAATTTCCAGGTTTTCGTCAGGACCAAAGGAAAGTGGGTGGTCTGCACACACTAACGCGCAGCCAGTCCTAATTTCCTAGAACCTACTGCCAAAAATCTGTAGTAGGTAAAACCTCCAACCTGCAATGGGTGAGGTAAAAAGCAAAAGACCTGTGGGAGGAAGAGAAGAAAGCAGTCACAAATAAACCAGATACGTGCCTGTAACGTAGTGTAGTGCTGGCTCTCACGTGTCAGATCTCTCCGTGTGCATCCCATTCTGAACATATGCATATTAGCAATATGCTAGAACAAAATCCATGCAAATGTGCTGAATTTAAAAGTGCTGGTAATTAGTGGGCTCACATATACTAAGACATAGCCCTTCATGGCTCACTCAGGCACACAGATCAATAATGGTGTGCTCGGTGATAAATAATCACATTTAAATCGGTCACTCACAGTCCAACAATATTGGTGCGTGACTAAATTTTACTCACAGACATTAGCGTGAGTTTGAACGATGTGCAAAGTATTTCAACATTTATAACACACAAGACAAACACACATAAAAAGACCACAAAAAACAGAGCTTACTGCTATTCTGGGTCTTAAGGCTTCACAAGGGCAGAGGGAAGGCTAGTCTCAGCCAGGGTACATAATCTAATGAAAAATAGAGAGTGAATCAGACTCGCGGCGTATCGAGCAAAGAGGTGCTCTAATACGACTGATGGCCGCTGGGGTGGAGGCCGCGTGTCTGAAAAAAAGCTCAAATGCTTCCTAAGCTTCTTACTTACAGTTTGACTGAGTTTTGTTGGCCGTTCACCTACACGCCTCTCAATGCCCTCCCTGCTATGAGAATGCAGTTACCGGCGAGCTGATAAAGCAGCGGCTGGCTTCCGGGGTGGGCGGGGCCACTTGCTCGCGTGATGACGCGTTGCTGGGCAACCGTCTAGGACACCGCTACGGTGTTCAAAGGCGGACAAAACACGGGTCCGTTTACGCATAATGACACGTTGCTGGGCAACAAGTTAGGACACCGACGGGTGTTCTAAAAGCGGACAAAACACGGGTCCGTGTGGAAAAACAACAGCCTCAAAGGCAAACCCGAGCACGGTTGAAGGGGCTGAATATAAATAGTATGACAGTAGCATTATATTTTGGGGAAAAGAAAACAGACTGAATAAGTCGAGTAATATTACGCTCGGCAGAAGGGTGTTAAACTCTAAATAGGACAGTGTCATTACTATAGATGAGCGTAATTGGGTTTAGCAGGGCAGCTTATAAGCTACAGGATGCTAGCCCAAGGTATATTATCATTTAGTCCTGTTAAGTGCGTGGACAATCTGTAGATCCATCTCTGTTCTTTCTCATACAGGCGCTTTTGTAGATTGGGTCCTGTTTTGATCTGTTCTATTACTGTCCACACCATATCATTCAGGGTGTGGTGTACTTCAAGGAAATGGTCAGTAAGTCTTGTCGCACTTTTTTTGCAGCGAATGGTGCTGCGGTGTTCGCAAATGCATTGCTTTACCTTTCTCATTGTCATACCAACGTACAGTTTTTTGCAGGTGCATTCGATTAGGTAGACCACATTGCAACTGTTGCAATTTGTATGGGACAGTTGTCTCCAAACCTTGCCTACTTCCAGGTCTAATGTTTTCGTGTTCCTTGTTAGATGGCAGACACTGCAATTACCACAGCGGTAGTGCCCAGTGATTCCTGGTAGTCCCCACGCTCTTGTGATTGATAGATCGTCATTCTGAGTTATCGTTTTTGGCCTGGTGTTGACCAGTGTGTCTTTGAGGCTGTGAGATTTTTTTAAAGAGAATAACGGTTTCTCCCAATGAAGGTTACCAGTATTCAGGATCGCCCAATGTTTATTCACACTCCTGGTCACTTGGTTGGAGATGGCATTAAAGGTCGTTACACATGTCAGTGGTATTGTATTTTCAGTGGGCGCTTTATTTTCCAGAAGGACCTCCCTTGGCTGGTTCCTGGCTCTCTTTTGGCATTTGTTGACAATTTTTGTTGGGTAGTCTCTAGCCACCAATTTCTGAGTTAAGTCGGCAGCTTGTTTCCGGTAATCAGTGACCTTACTACAGTTACGCCGTAGTCTCACAAATTGTCCACATGGGAGATTCTCCCTGAGGGGGCGTGGGTGGAAGCTTTCAAATTTAAGCAAATTGTTTTTTGCAGTTGGCTTATAGTGTGTTTTAGTTTCCAGTTGGTTATTCTCTTTAGTGATGACAATGTCGAGGAATACTATCCTTTCTTTGTCGAAGCAGTTGGTGAATTTGAGATTCCGATCACATGTATTGATCCAGGCGATGAAATCCATTAGCATGTTGATGGGTCCTTGCCAGATTGCAAGGACGTCGTCAATGTAACGTTTTCAGAATTTTATGTTCTCCAGGAAGGGTTTTGGTCGCTCAAGATGAATTTCTGTTCAAAGTCAAACACATATAATCCAGCCACGCTTGGAGCAAAAATGCTCCCCATTGATGTACCTCCTGTTTGCAGGTAGAGAGAGCCTTCAAATTCGAAGTAGTTCAGTTTGAGTGCCAATTTTGCGCACTCTAGTATGAATGCTCTGGGTGTATTGAAAGTCCAGTTAGTATTGTTCAGTGTATGTTCAAGTACTGTTATTGTGTCTTCTTGCGGTATACTGGTGTACAAGCTTTCTATGTCAAAGCTAAGCAGAATGGTATTTTCATCCACCACAATGTCCTGCAAGAGATTCAGAAGACGTTTGGTGTCCTGTAGGTAGGTTGAGGTGGATTGGACAATTGTCTTTAAGAAGAAATCGCAAAATCTGGATAGGGGTTCCAGGAGAGAGCCAATCCCCGAGACAATTGGTCGCCCTGGTGGTGGTAACTTCACTTTGTGCATTTTAGGTAAAATGTAAAAGTAAGAGATTTTGCCTTCTGTGTTACAAAGATAATCCGCTTCCTGTTTAGATATTCTTCCGGACATTTCCGTGGTTTCTACCAGCTGTTTTATCTCTGATTGTAGTTCCAGGGTAGAGTCAGATTGCAAGCTTTGGTATTTCTTGGTGTCATTCAGTAGTCGTAAACACTCTTCATGGTACGCGCTTTTATCCATTACTACTAGCCCGCCGCCTTTATCGGCGGGTTTGATTATAATGGTGTTGCAAGAGCGCAGTTCTGACAGTGCATCATTTTCCGCTTTGCTCATATTTTGGAATTGTGATGTGACGCTCATTTTCTCAACATCGTTGTATACAGCTTGTTCAAAAGCTATCAACCCCACTGGGACTGTGTGAGGGGGTGGGACGAAGGTAGATTTCACTCTAGTGCAGTCTCATTCGGATTCTCAGTTGAGGTTGTTGCCCCTTGTTTTTCGAAAAAAGCCTTGAGTCTCAATTTTCTAAAAAAGCCAGCCAGTTGGAATTTATCTAGATGTGTGGTGGGGACGAAACCCAGGACTTTATTCAAGACAGATTCCTCCGTTTTAGATAGGGTTCTGGTGGATAGACTGGTGTGGCTGCCCACTAGGTAGTCTTCCTCCCAAAGCACTTGATTCATTGGTTTTCTTCTTCCTTTGCCCCGCCTGTGAGGTTCTGAAAATCTGGATTCGTATAAAAGTTCTGGACTCGAGAAATAAAACTTCGTCGAAATATGACGAATTTGGTATCAAAAGACCGAGAATGGCGAGTACATCATGTACATGAATTTTCGGTGTGTTCGAGTGACGATTTCACCTTGAAATCGTCATTTACATTCTGAACCCTTGGCTCCCATTTACATGTTGCCCTCTACATAGGCCTTAATCCAGTTGAATTTGATTCCACAAGGACACATACTCCTTAATCGACTTCTCCCTGACCTCAGTACAAGTTAGAACCATTGCCCCAGGCCGAACTCGTTAGGTCAGTTCCCTCCCAGTGGCCGAGCAAGATAGCATCTAGGCTCAACCAGCCATAAAACCATTTCAGGGCGCACACCTGCCATATCTCGCTCACATCTTCTCTCCACTTCTTTTCTTCACTTGCTTTATGATGGGGAGGTGACCGTTTTTATTGGGGGTCCAGCGATATCTGATGAAATGTTGGGCCTTGCCGGATGATTTGTTATGGGCAGCACGACGTGAAATATGTACATGTCAGCATGACTCTGCTTTTCTTTTGTAACCAGTAACTATAAATGACATACCACGAATTCGAAGAATGTTTGCCCAAGGCCGAATATCATGTATAAAGAGAGAAGCCTGACTTCGTGAAAGTGGGCAGTCTCCTGAGAATATACCTGTATTGTACTTCTAGGACCCTGTTACCTTGGTTACAGCCAATAAACTAATCTTTGACTTCACCTAGAAGACTCTGAGTTTCTGTAGGTCTGAATCAGGAAGAACCCGAGGTCTCTGGGTGTTGATTCCCTGACACCGCTGGGTTACCGGTTCTGTGCCGGTTCTTAAAAACCCAGTACCTCAGTTGGCGCCCAACGTTTGGGGCGATTCTAGTGGTACCAGTCAGCCTGAAGATCGTGAGGAGCTTCGTGTGGAAATTCCGGAGGAGGGCCCACCACCTCATCGACCCCTGCATGTCGACGTGGTCCGAAGGTCTTTGCTGCGAGGTTCCCCGCTTCCCGACGGCTACAAGGACTGCTGCCCTGGCTGTCGCCCTGATGTTGGACCCTTGAAGTTTTTGGTAGACCGAAACACTGAGACGAGTCTTCTGGTGACGCCATCGATATTTTCAGTTAAGTATAAGTGGAGCGTCTCCCAGTCCTTAGTTGGACTTACTTTGTGGTATCTTTGGGATACAAAAGGTTTTGTATTGGTACTTGCAAGCACCATAACCGAAGGACTCGTGTATTCACGAGAAATATCGTAATCGATAATCCTTTGAAGTTTGGAACTAGACTAGAGAGCGAGGATGCCTAGTCTTAGACTTGGGAATTTGTTTTGTCTTGGTAATAATAGGGACTCCCGATTGGAGGACTCATGTCCGGTTCCTCCAGTTGGAACTCCGACTTACGAGCTATATGTAAAACATGGGGTAGGCCCCATCACTTACAACGAAGTATGGATTAAATACACTAGAAAAGATGGTGTTCTAAAATGGCCCCAATATGGTAGCTTTGATTCTGAAATCTTAGACAACCTTGAAGTAAAACTCTTTAAAAAGAAAGCCCGGCCGGCGATGTTTGACTCTTTTCGCTTATGGCGTAAAGAAGCCAGACAAAAAGAAATTAAATTAGCTAAGAAAAATAAGAGAGAAGGGGGACTTTCGGTAATGCAAGCTGCTGTGCAGTTTAAAGATAATGAGGAAGAGCAGATAAATGAGCAGTTGCACAGGCAACGTAAAATGGCAATAGATAGGTGTTATCCAGTTTTGACGTCTCTTCAGCAAGAGGCAGCAAAAGAGCGTGAAAAAGACCCATTAATGTCACAATTATTAACTTCACCACCCCCCTATGCGCAGAATGCCACAGCACCCCCGCAACCTTTAGTTGCGCAAACTATGCCTCCTGTTCCTCAACAGCACTCACCAGCTGCTCTTCAGCTGGCTCCTACTTCTTCGGTGCAGCCTCCTCCAGGCCCACCGACCACTTCTGTTTCACCTGTGTTTTCTACGATTTTGCCTACTGTACTTTTTACGTCTCCTAATGCTCCCTCTACAATTTTGCCTAGTGCCCCCTCTATTTCCCCTGATAACTCTTCTGCTATCCCTACCCCCACCTTACCACACCCCGTTCTTCCACCTATTTTTCCTTCAGTTTCACCTTCTATTCGGCAGAAAATGGCCAGCACTGTTACTAACTTTCTTTTACCTCTTTTCGGGTCGCCTACTACGACCCCTAACATAGGAAGAAGACAGTTGCGAAGTCAACTGCCTGATTATCAAGAGAGAGATTCACTGAATAGTTTAGCTCGGAAATGGATCATGGACACTGCAAGATATGATTTACAGTCTGTTATAGAAGTCTTCCATCAATGGGAAGCAGCAACCCAGAGATACGTTTTCGAACAAATGTGTGTTTTCCTTTGCGAGGACTTAGAAGACAATGATCAGGAATGCATCCCACAAGAGATGTGTCGTGTACGGTTTAAGTTTGGAGAGGGTATGATTGTAGGTCCCGATGTGGAAAAAGCAGTTGAAATGTTGTTATCATATCGAAGTAAGGGAAACAGTTCTGGGTCACCATTGGAATCTAGTGCATCTAGTAGGAAAAAGGCACGCCAATACCCTATGAGAGAAGTCCCCCCACAATGGAGAGAGGGTGACACAACCGCTAACCCACCTATTCTGCCACATTTCCAACGTGTATGGGTATATGTCCCATGGAAGCGAGCTGAAGTTTTAGCACTCAAACAAACATTACCAGATCCACGTAAAAATCCTGCAGGGTACTATAAAGAATTGTCACAAACTGCTGGGTCATGTATAATGAATTTGGCCGATATCGATATGCTATTTGGGAATGTTGTTCCGCAGCCTTTATGGGGTAAAATTCGTCATGTAGATCATGACCAGGAATTAGGTGACACGTGGGCTAATATTACTGCTGCAGATGCCCGCCAAGTTGGTGGTGCCAAACCCGAACCTTTGATAGCAGAACTACCTGGTAGAATAGTAGATTACATGAAAACGATAATGCCTGCAATACGCGTAAATTGGGATAAGTTGTCTGCATGCAAGCAAAAGAAAGAAGAAACTGTTTCAGATTTCTTCACCAGATTTGAAGAAACATTCATTGACCACAGCGGTCAAGATATGACCACAGAAGGTGGTCAGAGATTGTTTGTCGATAAATTCGTGCACAATCTGCTTCCAGAATTGTGTAGAAAATTAAAAGATTCAGAAAGTTCGTGGGCAGTCTAATCTTCAGCCCAGATATTAGCTACTGCACAGCACTACGAGAATAGAGACAAAGATGAGAAAGATAAAGTAGAAAAGAAAACTAGAGAACTCAAAACGAAGGTTTTGCTACAGCAAGCCTATCCGCCACGTGGTGGTAATCAACATAATAATGGCCAGAATCACTACCAGAATACTTTTCAGCAGCCTCAACAATATCAGAGAAACTTGCAAAGATTCGATTACACTCAACCCCGTGTAGGTCCTAACCAGTGTTTATATTGCAAACAGGAGGGTCATTACAAGTATAACTGTCCTGCCCTATCACAACGTGCAAATGGAATTTCTGGTGTAAGAGGTCGTGGCAGTCAGCAAGCGCCTAGAGGTAGAGGGCGTGGAAACGCCCCACAGGACACACGTCCCCTTCCACCACAAAACTCTATGAACAGGTTTGATCAGCAAAATAACGTATCTGACAGGACAGCTCAATACTACGTTGATGAGTATTACACAGAAAATGAGCAGTGGGAGAATGAGGATTGCTAGGACAGCCATAGACAAAGAGAGGGAGTTGTTTCAGTTCCAGTAGATCAGAGTGGACCTTACGTTGAGGTGATTACATCAGGTGTGTCAGAACCTTTTCTGTTGGATACTGGTGCTACAAAGAGTTCTATTATGCACTCCAAACTCCCTGGCGCACCTTTGTCTGGCGAAATGAACGTTTCTGTAGGTTTTTCTGGCGCCCCAGTTAGAAATCCGATTTCTGACCCTTTATCTCTTTCTGTTGGTCCTTGTGAATTCGAAGCACCCCTTATTCTGACAACAGGTTGTGGTGAAAATTTGCTAGGATTAGATTTGCTAAAAAGATTATATGCGACTTTGTACTGTTCTCCTTCAGGAGTACAACTTACTTTAGGTAAGAAAGTGGTTTCTCCCATTTATTTGTCGAGAGATGCACTTCCAGCAGAATTGTCGATTCTCCCAGATATTCTTTGGGCTACTGGTCCGAATGATGTAGGTCTTTTAGAAATTCCACCATATGTTGTAACATTGAAGTCAAATGTCAAAATGCCACGAATTCCCCAATACAGAATATCTAATGAGGGTGAAAAAGCTTTGCTAGAAATTGTTTACGAATTGATTGAAAAGGATGTGATTGAAGAAACACGAGGCAATGTTTGCAATAGTCCTGTCCTGCCTGTTTTAAAACGAACTGACCCTTCTCAGCCACCTGTGTACAGATTCGTGATTGACCTTAGAGAGGTGAATAAAATAGTTGTGCCACAATTCCCAGTTGTCCCCGACATTACCACATTATTGACTATGATTCCAGCCTCCGCCTCCTGGTTTTCGGTGATTGACCTGAAGAATGCTTTCTTCAGTATCCCGATTGCTGAGGAAAGCAGGGATATTTTTTCCTTCAGTTTAGGAGGTCGCAGCTTCCGCTTTAAACACGCTCCTCAGGGCTACTGCGAAAGTCCATCAATATACAGTCAAGCGTTAAAAGCACAGCTTGATACGATTGTTTTACCTACAGGCGCTACTCTTGTGCAGTATGTGGACGATTTGCTCATTGCTGCGGATACTGAGAAAATTTGTAAAACGGCCACGTTGTCATTATTGCGTCATCTATGTGATCTGCATCATAAGGTGTCACTTTCCAAGCTTCAATATTGCCGACAAGAAGTGACCTACTTAGGTCATCTCTTATCGAAGGAGGGAAGGAAACTGACCCCAGAAAGAATTCAGGCAATAGCGAAATTGAGTGTGCCAAGAACACAGAGAGAAGTATGTGCTTTCTTGGGCATTACATCGTACTGTAGACAGTGGATTCCAAATTTTTCGTTATTGGCCAAACCCTTGGTGGCATTAACGTGTAAAAATGCACCCAATCCCATTCCTTGGTCTGAAGAGTGTCAGAAAAGTTTTCTCGAATTACGCACAGCATTGTGTTCGGCCCCTGTGTTAGGTACCCCCAACTACAGTAAGCCTTTCACATTGTATGTCCACGAGAAGGAGGGCTGTGCATTGTCTGTGCTGACTCAGTTATTCGGAGATAGACAGCGGCCATGCGCCTATTTTTCGTCAACTTTGGATCCGGTAGCACGAGCATTGCCAAGTTGTTTAAGGGCCACAGCAGCAGCAGCTGTTTCCATTCGACAGTCTGCTGGTCTAGTAATGAATAATACACTAATCGTGATGGTCCCGCATGCAGTAGACACATTGTTAAATAGGACCAAGACACAGCACTTAACTAGTGCTCGACTGTCCAGCTATGAATTGACGCTGCTAGCGAGCCATGTGCATATGAAAAGGTGTAGTATCTTGAATCTAGCCACATTGTTACCAATTACAGAAGAATCAGATGCTTCAGAACAGCACGATTGTTTTCTTAGAACAGAGGAAGAGACGAAAGGGAGAGTTGATTTATTTGACACTCCTCTTGCTCAATGTGAGGGCACATTATGGGTAGATGGTTCATGCTTTAAGCTCCCAAATGGGAATGTGACTACAGCATATGCTGTCACAACTTTGCACACAGTCGTTGAAACTGCGCGAATACCACATGGTTCAGCTCAAGCCGCAGAACTCGTTGCACTTACGAGAGCATGTGTATTGTCTAGAGGAATGAGAGTGACTGTCTACACTGACAGTCAGTATGCGTTTGGAGTGGCTCACAGTTTTGGACGATTGTGGAGAGAACGTGGGTTCCTGACTTCGCATGGAACTAAGATTCAGCATGGTCAGTTGGTGAATGAGCTTCTTGAATCACTGACGTTGCCCCTGCAAATAGCGATCGTGAAATGTAGTGCTCACAAGAAAGTGACTGATGATGTTGGTCGTGGAAATGCATTTGCTGATGAAACCGCTAAGGAAACTGCAAAGAATGTGATGAGCCGAATGTATGTTGCAAGCCCTGGAAAATGGACTGGTGACGTTGGAATATGTGCGGACACGATAGAAAGTGTGAAGTCCATTCAAGCTGAGGCCACGGAGAAAGAGTTAAGCACGTGGAGAGAAAGTACAGGGAGAATGGATGCAAATGGTTGTTGGATTGAATTGACAGAGCATCAGAGATGGTTGTTACCCGATGCATATGTGCCTGCAGTGGTTACAATGGCTCATGGAATGGCCCATATCAGCGCGAAAGTGATTTGCGAGTTGTTGGCCCCAGTGTGGAAGAATTCAGGGATTCCCAAGTGTGCAGAGAACGTTGTCAAGAATTGCATGGTATGTCTGAAACACAATCCTGGTAGGGGAACCCCAACTCCAGCTGGTCATTTTGCACCTCCTACGTATCCGTTCGAGGTTTTGCAGCTAGATTTCATACATATGGAGAGGTGCAACAACTTAAAATACGTGCTCGTGGTTGTTTGTGCCTTCTCAAGATGGGTAGAAGCCTATCCCCTAAAAGACAATACTGCCTTGTCCACCGCGAAAGCCCGTGTAAAAGAGTACTTCCCCAGGTTCGGAATGCCGAGAATGGTCTGGTCTGACAACGGAAGTGAATTTGTGGGTCGTGTGATGAAAAGAGTGTGTGAAGGGCTAGGCATTAGACAGAAGTTCCACGCTGCAAATCACCCCCAATCAGCTGGATTAGTGGAATGTTACAATGGCACGCTTAAACTTAAATTGGCCAAAATCCAAGCGAGCACAGGTCTTAAATGGCCTGACGCTCTACCCTTAGCACTCCTATCCACCAGAATGACTGTGCATTCGCGAGTGAAACTCAGCCCCTACAAAATCATCTTTGGTCGGCCAGCCAACATATGGGGAGTGCCTAGGCCCACGAAGTTTAGCGAGCTGCAACACCCTATTTTGCTTGATTACTTGTATGAATTGACGGCTAAATTGCGTGTTTTATATCAACAGGTCCACAACACCTTGCCTCCGGTCTCTGAGACTCCGGGTCACTCCATTGACCCCGGTTCATGGGTTCTCGTCCGCAACTTTCAAAGAACAAGAAACTACCAGCCCAGATGGACCGGGCCTCACCTCGTCCTCCTGTCTACAAGGTCGGCTGTTAGGGTGGAGGGGAAGGCCAATTGGGTCCACGGGATCCATTGTAAAAAGATACCCTTCCCTCTGCCACATGACCAATGGGTCCAGAAAGGAGGCACTGACTCAGAGCGCACAACTGATGAACGTGTAAAAGAAACTAACCCTGATTGTGAAAGCGAGAACATTTTTCAAGAAACTGTGCCACCACCAGAACAATTGAACTCTGTGGAGCCTGAACTACTATTTCTGGACCAGACAGTACCCGGGAAAAGACGCTACAATTTGCGACCAAGAAAAACAGACTAATTAAAAGCGATTCCTTTTTATGATCTGAGAAAAACCTATGGACTAATAAAAGTGTCTTTTTCCCCAAATCCTATTTTTGAAAGTGCAGATCTCCCATCTAGGTAACTTGCTTATTTTTGTTTTTCGAACCGCCATCCGGGTTCCGCTGCTAGGGTCGCGGTTGATTAAAGACTTTTGGGTGCAGCTGACGACGTTAGGTCGGTAGTTCTGGTTGGTCCAAGGGAGTTGCCCTAGACTGACGGAAGCATCCTTTAGCAGAGGCAACCTACCACCGCGGGCAGCACCTTAGAGAGGATGGAGTTTCCTGATGTGGAGAGGCCTGCCAAACAAATGAACTTTAAGCAGAGACTTTTGAACACGATGACGAAGAAAAGTTTTATAATAGTGTGTATTTTTTTGCTATCCAGCGTAATGGTCTTTTTGATAAGCTATGTTTTATTCTCTTTTCATGTGACATTTGCGCCCACTACATCACCCATACCTCCTCCTACTGTTTCCTCTCATTCTTTCCACCCTCTGCCTGACCACGAATCAAATAGGAGATTAGAGTTCATTAATAACTCCTTCGTTCAGTTATTACACCAACACCAACTTGTAATGAACACAACTAACTGTTGGGTGTGTGGTCTCATGCCCCACACCACGGATAAAGGTATCCCCTATTTGGTCCTGCCATTTAGTCACAATGGTTCAGTCTGGGCATATAGGACAATGTTCATATATGCACGAGAAATCCAACCCTTACGTTCTGTAAAAGACAACCTCAAGACTAGCGCCCTAGTTAAAGGTATAGTTGACATGATCAAGGAAGTAACTTCTTACGAAGATACCCCGGATGATGAGATACTTGCATATGTAGGTTGGAACGTGACCGGATATGGCACTACATTAAGTGAGAAACAGCAAGCCAAGAGATCGTCCCCTATCTGGATCGTACCCCATCAAGGTCACCTGTGTCTGCAAGGTATTGGCAAGAATCCCAGAGCTCAGCTAGGGAAGAGTATCTGTACAGAAACGTATGTTTTTGGATCTCAGACTTCCCCTGCGTTTTTAGCCGCTAAGGGTACTTATTTCATCTGCCATGATAGAGCCTATACATGGTTGCCCCCTGACTTCTCGGGCTTATGTTTTGTTTCATTCCTGTTACCTCCCACCTACACAGCGGCGGCGGATTACCATCGGACAAGGGTAGTTAGAGGTGTTTTGAGTAAAGAAGACACTGCAGGTCAAGAATTTGGTGACTTTGCAATGGGTTTTCTGCCGTTCTGGGGAGCCATGGCTAACAGCAGGAACATAAGGCAATTGACAAGGGTAGTTGAATCCACCGTGACTGAAACTGCTGGTGCCCTTAGTAACCTGACTGCTGAGCTCCAGTATGTAATACTTGCGGACCGAGGTGGAGTATGCAAATTGATCCAGTCTAGTTGTTGCATTTTCATCCCAGATAATGCTCCAACCGTGTACAGGGCCATCTCCAAATTACATAAGATTTCTGAATCTATCCATGTGGATAAAGGAGATTGGTCGTTAATGGGATGGTTCTGGGAACTGATATCTGCCTGGGGATGGAAAATTCTGATGGTCATTGGGATGGTCTTAGCCATTCTTTTCCTGTTCTATCTATGCATACAGTGTGCTCCTGCAATATGTGGCCTCTGTGTTACATCATGTGTCAGGAAGCCTGTGTCGAGAGATGAACTAAGTACTAGAATGATGTTACAACAACATCTCAATGACTTTAGGAATACAGATCTGGACTTGGACTAACATGAGGATAGATTAATTGCCTATGTAAGGGCAAAAGGAGGGTTTGAGGTTCTGAAAATCTGGATTCATATAAAAGTTCTGGACTCGAGAAATAAAACTTCGTCGAAATATGACGAATTTGGTATCAAAAGACCGAGAATGACGAGTACATCATGTACATGAATTTTCGGTGTGTTCGAGTGACAATTTCACCTTGAAATCGTCATTTACATTCTGAACCCTTGGCTCCCATTTACATGTTGCCCTCTACATAGGCCTTAATCCAGTTGAATTTGATTCCACAAGGACACATACTCCTTAATCGACTTCTCCCTGACCTCAGTACAAGTTAGAACCATTGCCCCAGGCCGAACTCGTTAGGTCAGTTCCCTCCCAGTGGCCGAGCAAGATAGCATCTAGGCTAGACCAGCCATAAAACCATTTCAGCGCGCACACCTGCCATATCTCGCTCACATCTTCTCTCCACTTCTTTTCTTCACTTGCTTTATGATGGGGAGGTGACCGTTTTTATTGGGGGTCCAGCGATATCTGATGAAATGTTGGGCCTTGCCGGATGATTTGTTATGGGCAGCACGACGTGAAATATGTACATGTCATCATGACTCTGCTTTTCTTTTGTAACCAGTAACTATAAATGACATACCACGAATTCGAAGAATGTTTGCCCAAGGCGAATATCATGTATAAAGAGAGAAGCCTGACTTCGTGAAAGTGGGCAGTCTCCTGAGAATATACCCGTATTGTACTTCTAGGACCCTGTTACCTTGGTTGCAGCCAATAAACTAATCTTTGACTTCACCTAGAAGACTCTGAGTTTCTGTAGGTCTGAATCAGGAAGAACCCGAGGTCTCTGGGTGTTGATTCCCTGACACCGCTGGGTTACCGGTTCTGTGCCGGTTCTTAAAAACCCAGTACCTCACCTGCCCCTGCCTAAAAAAGGGGGTCGGAATTGATTTTGTTGAAAGGGCGGTGGTTGGAAGGGAGGTTGCCATCCATACATAGGGAAGTGATGTGGTTGGTTGTAAGGCCCTTGAAACATTGGTGGGTTAAATTGAGGCCAGTGATTCTGGGTTCTATATCCACCTCTTGGCTTTTTTTTAATACTGCCTGAGTTAGATCCATTACTGCTGTTTGAGGAATTGCTCGATGCATCAGAGTCAGAGTCAGGTTTAGCTGGCGCTGTGAAATCTGGGTCAGAGTACGGATAAGCCTTAACAAAAGAAAAGCGTTTAAGGTCTTTGTGAAACTTTGTGACTTTCTGTTGTGTCAGGTTTTCTCTGTATTCATTGATCTCTTTGTTTATTTCATCTAGTTTCTTTTTGTATCCTGAGATGCTGGTTTTTATATGGTTTTCTGTTTTTTGGATTTCAATCAAAATTGCCTCAGATAGTCGTAAGGCTGTCTTTAGAATTAGCACGATCCAGTCATGGGTGCAGTGCCAAGCAATGAGTGCCCAGTCTTTTCTAAAGACAGGGTCATCAAGAAAAATGCGTGATGCATTCGTGACCAAGAGGCCTTTGGGGGCCATGTTGTTCGTCACATATTCTTTCAGGATGGTTCCATGTAGTATTGTCCTTATCCTGTTTCCACAATGCTTCAGGGTGTCAGGATTCCATACATCATGGAAACTGCCACCCAAGAAGGACATGGCTACTGCATATGTCTCACTCTCCTCAGAATTCCTGACAGCCCCTAATGGTTCACACATCAGCTACTGGGTGTTACATGACATTAGAGATGTAAAAGATTTTCTGATAGAGACTTCAACCCACAGATTCTTCACCTTTTGAATATTCCCTCAGCCCTCAGTCTGGTTCCAGAAAATCTTTAGCAGTACCCCTTCACGCCAACAGGTGGGTCTGATGTTGCTCTGTGCCAGGTGGGACGTGAGTGGGCATATAAAAAAAGTGTGCTGACATCAGTTCCTTTCTATCCGTGCCAGCAGACCTGGATCCAGAGCTACCCTTTGTCTCATGGAGACACTTTTACAAAAGATTCTATAAATAGTGTGCAAGGGACTATGTCACCTCCTAGATCTACAGGGCTTAAACCATGTGAGGAGTGTTGCAAAATAATATCTGTGACTGGCCTCCATGTGATCTGCTTGTGGTGCCTGGGTTCGGACCGCAAATCCATGAATTGGAATGATTGTGCCTTAATGGTAAGCTAAACTCTTCATGGCAAAGCACCGCAAGCCCCCCTGTCGGGATCAGTTGAGGTCCAAAGTTAGGTTCTGGTCCCACTCCCGAGGTCGTCTTTATGATCTAAGTCCTCAGGCAAATCAAAACAAAGAAGTGCAAGAAGTCCAAGCAGGATGGGGCCCCATCCCACCACTCTGGATCTCCTGAGAAGATGTGAGGGAGTCACTGTGCCTCCAGGTTGCACTCTGAAGTTTCTCTATTTCGGAGTCGACTCCGATCCTTGTTCTGCGGCAACCAGAATTTCCGAGTACATTGGCAACACCGTAGCTAATGGAGTGCTTCCTAAATAAGATAAATATTGTCATGTCAGACTTGTTTTCCAACGGAATCTCCCAATGTGGATATTTATATTGTGACCCACATTTAGAGTGAATGGGCGCTCATGGAATGCCGTCGAGACACTGTTGGAGCTTTCCATTCGAATTGGCGAACAGCGTGGTGGACAAAACCTACCGGATCAGCGGCATCCCAAACTCAATAGGTAGATTAGGTCTATTTTCCAGTCCTGATGAATTGCCTGAATGGAATTCAGGAATAATTGGTGTCCCCTTGGATTCTATGCTTGTTTATATGCTTGGCAAGAGTTATTATTATTTGCCATTAAAGGTCTCCCTTTTTGGGAACCCATAGCCAATTTTAATCACTCATATTTCTAATCTACCAGTCCTTCATCTCTCGCACCACTTTAGGGCAGGGCATTACTCGGCTTCCCAAGTAATAAAAATAACTCCGGCAAATAACTCTCCTGCTGCGACCACTGGACATTGCAGTGCCCACCCAGCAAGGAGCACAGCCCGATAATAAAGCATGGCACTTCGAGGGGTGAGAGCTTGTGTATCTGATAAATGATGCTCCCCATGCGTGACCTGTAAATACGCAATAATGCAACATATACACAATTAGTGAGAAAGTATAACCCCCTTTTTTCACTTAGTGAGAAAATTCAACTTTAAGGATTTTTTTGACATACCTTTGTTTTCAACGGCACACTTTTTAGGTATTGCCTGCACAGCGCTTGCGCTGTGCTTATAAAATATATTTTATTTAATAAATCTTAAAAGGGGACTCTTATAAGGTCCTAAATCATAATTACTGTATTCATCCACTTTTGTGTGGAACTTAAATTTTTTTGTTAACTTGCCCAGGCTGCACGCATTTACGTTACTTCTACTAAAGCTGTTCACACTGTTTAAGCCCCATTCACTGTCAAGATAAGATCTCTTCCGTCAGAAAAAGTAGACAGCTTCTAACAGTATACTGGAATGCTTGCTTTTTATTACTCAGCTGTGTAAAGCAGGTGCTTTAGTCTTAGAACGTTTTTTGGCATTTCCTATTCATACCTCAGTACCAAGTTCTAAATGTTGTAATACGCACTGGATGTCAAAAATAAAGTTAATATACAAGTTAATATACAAGAGCTATGTTATATTTTACTACTAAACAGGCCACCACAAGTGCAATTACCTTGCAGACAACAGGGTCATGTTTTGCATTATGCAGCAGGTGCAGTAGCACAGGGACCAAAAGTTGGCAGAACTCCTCTATAAACATAATATTGCTATATTTGACTACTAAACAGGCAGTCACAATTGCAGTTAGCCTGCAGATAAAAGAGACCTGATGTGACTGGTGGAGCAGGTGCAATGGCACCGGGACCAGAAGCTCTAGGGACCCCACTAAACCCAGGTAATTGCTAAAATGAAAATAAAACTAAACAGGCAGTCACAAGTGCAGTAAACAGGGCCATGATTTCAATGGTGCAGCAGGTGCAGTGAAAGCAGGACCAAAAGCTCAAGGCACCCTATTAGACACCTACAATTGCTATATTTTACTACTAAACAGGTAGTCACAAGTGTAGTGAACTTGCAGACAAAAGTTGTCAAAACGTATCTAAACACCTAATATTGCTATATTTTACTACTATACAGGCAGTCACAATTGTGGTTGCCTTGCAGTTGAAATGGGCCTGATTAAAATGGTGCAGAAGGTGTTGTGGCATCGGGCCAAAAGTTGTCATAACTCTTCTAAACACCAACTATTGCTATATTTTATTACTAAACAGGCAGTCACAAGTGCAGTTATCTTGCAGGCAACAGGGTCATGATTTCAATCGTGCAGCAGGTGCAGTGGCACCAGGACCACAAGCTTCAGGCACCCACTAAACACCTAATATTGCTATATTTTACTTCTAAACAGGCAGCCACAAGTGCAGTTACCTTGCAGGCAACAGGGTCATGATTTGAATGGTGCAGCAGGTACAGTAACACCAGGCCCAAAAGTTGTCAGAACTCCTCTAAACACATAATTTTGCTATTACATAAATTAATTCTACTATTTCCCTCTTTCATTTCATTTTTCAAAATGTTACTATTGCTTACCTGCACCATTCCACTAGAAACAGCACAATAGATTGCCTTTTTTGTACCTAAACAAGTCATAACACTTTAACATACTTTCTGTAACTTATATTGTACAACCCCCAGCAAAAACTTTATAAATAAATAAATAAGTTACAACTTACAACAAAAAACTGCATATTATTAATCACATAGACGAAACCTAATGCATTTAGTAATTGTTGTTCATACTTGTTATTTATTGTTTAATGGCCGTGTGCTAGGACCAGTTTAACCCCTCAGCCCCTCCGCCCCCTTGTTCTAACTTGTTACATGCAGTGAATGCCAAACTAAAAGTGGATTCATGATTCACTTGTAATGTTTTACATTCAGTAGCTTTCTAACATTTATCAAACAGGCTGAAATTATGATTAGTTTTCTTTTGTTTTCGATGTTGCCGGAGAAAGCAATTTGAGATGGAACCATTAGTCTTTGAGCTAACAGTACACTGTAGTTGCTGTGCTCAGCTGCTTACCCTGCCCTCTCAGTCAAGGGTTGTTTTAAGATTTCAAAAATAGTTACTTACAAGTCTTACCTTGGGCACTGTTTTTCCAGTTCTATTTCCTTACACTCAACTTTCCATATTTGTAAATGAGAATTAAATTACTTGGAAGCCATTGAGGGCAAAGTGATTTTGTTATTCAGCTGGGGGACCGTGTCATTTCCAGGTACTCGATGATATATTTCCAAAGTTTATGGTGCAAGAGAGCCTAATGTATGGACATGCAAGCTAATTAGCAAATTATCACTATTTAAGGTACAGTGGCGTCTACCAGTTGAACATAGTTTTCTTTCAAATTAACATTACCCCAAGTATGTATCTTTTTGTTATCAGCATTTTTATGTATATCATCTTCATGTATTTCATAACTGATTTTTGTTTGCTACTTTCCAGGCTATATATTTTGTGCACAAATTAATTTCACAACTTAACATAGACATCTTCTTCATTGATTGGGAACGACCGAAAGGCAAAGTACTGAAGTCATTTGAAGGTTAGCATGTTAATATCACTATTGTTTTATCTTTTTTATCCCTTTGTGTGTGTTTATCTGTGTGTTAAATGAAGAAGGTATTAATGACTGTGTAGATTTCGCATTATTTTTGTTTCCTAGAGATTTTCTGTATAACTTGCAGTTGTGAACCCATTTGAAGAATATCCATAAAACGTCCCCAAAATGAAGGTTTTCTTGCTAAATCTGAATGTTGTGCAGATTTGTAATGTTGCGGTTGGGATGGGGAGTTTACATGGTTTTGAAAATGTGCACTTCCCAATGAAACTACCCTAGCAAAGTGTTTGTTAAGAGTCACACAAATAAATTGTGAACAGAACAATATTAAATGTGCTGTAAAGGCTAACCTGTAGCCTAGAGGCAGGAGAAGTGCTACTGAAATCATTGTCTGCAGTATGTCTAGAGATGGACCCCTCTTCATTATGTATCTGAAACATCATATTTATTTGGGTTACCGAAAGAGTGTTCCTTATTGCTCAATGCCATAAGGAGAGTGGGTCCATCTTGCAGCATACACAATCCTACCTTTACATACCTTGGTGTGATGGCCATGTTAGTGAAAGAGTTAAAACAACAAGTGTCTCACAGCCATAGCATTAAAACAGATCGTAGCCGCTCTTCATGAAAGGTGTGTATAGAAAGCATACATGTTTTATTTGCTTTAGCAGGATAAGGGAGAGATGTGTCTTTTTTTAATATGTATTCTTCAGCAGTGGACCAGTTTATCTAGATTTCCTTTTCTTCGCCCTAAGTTAGTTCGTTTCCTGTACCCATAGTAGGCACATTCTTTCTGTTTGAACTGTCTTTGTGGTCTTCATGAAGCATGTCTTCTATATCTATTCTGATTGACTGCATATGGTAGTTTATTGGCTCTGTAGTTTGGTTTAAGAGCTTGGGGTGGTTCTTCTTGATATGATTTGACTGAGTGGCAGAGTAGAATCCAGCAGCGGTGTAGGAAAGTGCCCATTTTTGCATAGTTAACCCCCCTTTTTGCCTGACACATGATGCACTTTGAGTTGGTGTGCCCTGGGTCCCTGCCAATTAGGTTCCCAGGGCCCTGTTCTTTCCAAAAACTGTACCCTTGTACCCCTGATTGGCACCTCTCTGGCCACAGGTAAGCCCCTAGTAAAAGGTACCATTGGTACCAAGGGCATTATGACCAGGGTAGGCCGCTAAGGGCTGCAGCACCTATTGTGCCACTCTTGTTGGCCCTGCACCCACACACTGCCATTGCAGGTTGCATGTTTTGGTGCAGAAAAAAGTGAAGAGTCGACATGGCACACATCCCTGTCCCTGCAACCCACTGCGTGGGGCCTAGGAAAGTCACCCCTCTAGCAGGGTACACTAGACCCTAGGTGAGGGTTCAGTTGCATTACCACTGTACCCCTACAGTGTCTAAGTCCATTCTTAGACATTGTTAGTGCAGTAAAGCCTTAAAGAATATATGATCTGGGAGTTGGTCTTTACGAACTCCACTGCTCCATAATGGCTTTACTGAAATCTGGGAAGTTTGGTAGCACAATTCTCAGCACACTAAACCCACACTGATGCCAGTGTGAGATGTAATATAAAATGCCCACAGAATGCCCACAGAAGGCATCTTAGAGATGCCTGCTGAAAAACGATCTGCCCTGGTGTGGTTCCTGAATGGCTGCCCTCCATTTGCCACCAACATACAGGTTTCTGGATCCCTTGGTAGAGGGCCTCCACTCTCTGGGTCCTGAAACAAACCCCATCTTGGAAAGAGGTGTCATGCCTCCTCCCCAGAGTGGGCTGGGTCCACGAAGGGGAAGCTTCAAACGTCTGCCGCCATTGTAAGCAGCCCCTGCCTTTTGCTTGCCCAGCAACTGCTCCCACCGGTTGTGACCCCCACTTTGGGAGGGAGAATCTACAGGTAAACCAAGTTAGGAGGAGAGGTGTGCTCATCATTGCCAAACCCACCCATCAGGTGGGAAGGCGTGGTGAAGCACACATCTCAGTCCCCTCCATCTTGAAGATGAGGGGACCCAGCCAATTAGAGAGTGGCTCATACCCCCTCCCCCTGGAGGGTGGCAAATTAGAAGGTGTACCCACCCCAAGGAAGGGACTGATTAGTCCCAACCTGCACACCCCTGGAAATGCCCCTAAATGTAGTATTTAAGGGCAACTGTGAACCTTACCTCCTCCGACTCAAGAAAGAAAGAAGGACAGAAGAGCCGTGCTGACATAGGAAGAAGAGGACACCAACTTCTTTGGCCCCAGTCCTACTGTCCTGACTAAAGTAGAAACCTAGGCGTGTCTAGAAGCCTCCCAGAACCCAGAGGACTTTCCCTGCACTCAACTTAAAGGCTCTGTGCCCCTGATCACCGGAATTGCTCAGCAAAGACTTCAAACACTGAACTGGGATCCAGGCCGCTCCGCACTACTTTGCACCCAATGCCCAGGGCCTGAGTTCGAGTGGCCTGACACCACAAGGAGGTCTCCTTTTCGATCCTGACCTGGGATCTCGTAATCTCCGACCTACCTTAAGCTTCAAGCCAACGCCTGACCCAAAGGGTCCCCTGACCGCAACCAGAGCTGGTAAGAAGACCCTAGGGCTAAAGACACCCCTGCACCTGACGCCCCACTGCCTTGGGTGGTCCCACCGACGGTGTCCAGGCATCCCCCAAGAACCCAACTTACCTCTCCAGCTAATGGGCGCCTTCACGAAGCCTCCCTGACCGAGCCTGCAGCATCTTTTCCCAAACTGCAGATCGCCATTGCAATCCACAGTGTCCCTGATGTCGCCTTTTTCACTCTGTATCCAGCCGCTCCTGTACTGCAGCACCTGTGCTGATTGTTGGCCTCTGCAGTGCTGATCCTAACGCTCGGAGCTCAGCTCCCCCAACCGAGTGGCCTGCTCGTAAGCAGCCCCTGACCGAAGGTCACCTTAGCCCAATTGCCTAACATTGGGCCCCTGCACTGTGCACCCAGCCGCCCCTGTGCCTCTGGTGGTGCAATTTGAGTGCCTAATTGGACCTTGGGGAAACTTGGTCCTAACCCCCAAAAGCCATACTTGTAAGTCATTTACTTACCTGTAAACCGTTAATACTCTTTTTTTTCTCCATTGGAACTAATGTTACAAGTTTTGTTCCTAAAAAGAATGTCTGTGTTGACCTGCGTTTTGTTTGGAAGAAAAGTAACTGTATTTCAAACCTGAAAAAGTCTTACTTACCTTTCTATTGTTGGATCCACAGTGTGATATGTAGGCATATCACCTCAAGTAGTCTTTGTAATCCAAAAGTAATCAAATATGAGTGTAATTTAAACAGTTTTTAAAGCAAATACAAACATGTAATGATTGCAAATCCATTCTCAATTGCATTTCTCTGTAAAGTTTTACAATTGAAAGTACATTCTACTTACCTGTACCAAGTCCTGCTTGGTTATAGAAATAAATGATAAGTATACCTTTTTTTTACTTGCCTAATTAGTCGGGATTCGGTCTCTAAGTGTGTTTAATCAGCCCTTGATTGAGTGATTACAATAAATGCTTAACCCGCCTTGTGATACGCCTAACTGCTTGCCCACACTACCACAAAGAGAGCTGTTAGTTAATATCTAATTTAGCCTCTGCTATACCTCTGGGGAGCCCCTGGACTCGGTGTATTCTACACCTTACTTTGGTATGGTGTATACAGAGCCAGCTTCCTACATTGGTGGGTCAGCGGTGGGATGCAGAGCCTTGCATTTATTGGACTAACTTAGTCAACACCTGATCACACAACAAGAATCCAAAAATGTACTTTAGTACAACTCAATTTTTGAATTGATTATTTTTCAAATTTCTAAAATGCTTGTTAGGGCCTTGTGTTAAGTCCCTGTAGTATTTTTTTTTAAACTTAAAAGTCAATGAATTTTGAGAGAAGTACTTGGAACTTGTTTGTAGGTCTTCTAAAAAGAAACCCACTTTAATAAAATAATGAGCACCACAGAGAAGATGGCTGAGGAGCACGACCTCACCCGTAACTTCTCTGTAAAAATAAAAATAATAAAAACTGGGTCCAACCCTACCAGAGCACAACGCATGAAATTTCTGGCAGGACATGCAAGGAACCAGTGCACTACTAAAGGAGAAGATCTTCAGGTAGATGGGGAAAGTAGTGAGGATGATGAGGTCTCAAAACATCCACCTCAACTACTTAGGGAGGATGGGAACTTTGTGTCCAACGCTCTAAATACAAGGAGCACAGGGTCTAGATCCTACAGAGGTAGGGCTACCTATATACAAGACAGTGAGGACAACTTCAGTGAGGAGGACCTCCTTTTAGCAAGAATGGCCTAAAGACTAAAGCTAATGACTAAGCTCCTAGCTCTAGAGAAAGAGAGGAGAGATGGGCCTACGACACATCAATGGTGGTAGCAATTTAAACAACAGAGAGAAGAAGGGTCTTATGACCCTAAAATCAACAAAGGAATTTTCCCTAAATTTGAGGATCATGTGATATTACCAAATGGTTCACAGCCTTTGAGAGGGCTTGTGAAGCTAGGCAAGTGAGGAAGACACGCTGGGGGACACTCCTTTGGAAACTGTTCACTGGTAAGTGCAGGAACGCACTCTTGACCCCTGCTGGGATAGAAGCTGAGTCTTATGAACTCATGAAGGATTCTGGAATCTCGACTAAGCAGTACAGAATTAAATTCAGGGGGCCTCAGAAGTCCTGGGTGGAATTAGTAGACTACTCAGTAAAAACACTAGGTGGCTGGTTGACAGGAAGTAAAGTGCAGGATTATGAGGGACTGTATAATTTATTTATGGAGGTACTTGTTTTAAGTAACTGCATCAGTGAACTGTTGCATCGGTATCTGGTAGACCTAGGTCCAGAAGGCAGACCACTGGGTCAAGACAAGAGTGACCAAGATAACCACTGGGGGTGACCAAAAGAAAGGGGTCACAAACCCTCCCCAGGGGAAAGAGGGTGAGAAGCCCAAATATAAAAACCAAGAGTCTTCAAAAGGCCCCCCAAATCCTATTTGAGGGGGTGGGTCCAAGATCCCTTTCCCTAGCCCACTGGTGAGTATAAGGGGAAAACCTTGATCCTGCTAAGGCCTAGTGTTTCCACTGTAACTCGAAGGGATACTGAACTGGAGATCCTGCCAGTCCCAACAAGCAAGCCTGTAGTGTGTTATCTGGGAAACCTGAATCGATATTCCTATTTCATGCCCTTGTCCGGCTATAATCAATAATATCCATACAACGGCATAATAATCATATCCATAATTCAGTCGTAGCACATGCTGTCACATTAAGCAAGGCTACTTCTCCGGCCCCCTAGTAAGCACACCGAGTTCTCTAAACAAAACCAAGCCTCCAGCAACCTGGGAAATCCCCCTTGCTATTGTTTTGATTTCGTCCTAGAACTCCAATAAAGCACTGTAAGAACGGCCAGTTCTTAGTGACATCTTTATTGACGTCTTATGTCCAACCTTACGTCAAACCCAGGCACCTTTCAGGTATAAATATACCAACGTTGCCTTAAGCAAACACACAGTGGTGAATCTGGAGCAGAGCAGCTATCTACTTCTGAGAGACCAGCTGATGCGAGAGCCCACGGATGCTGCCCCTCCCTTTTGACGCGCTGAGAAAGACGCTGTCTTTTCTCTTGCCGAGAAATCCAGCTCCGGCATTTCCAGCCTACCCTTGCGGGTTGCTGGCATATCGAGTCCTGAGAGAGAGATACCAGACCTCCTGCTTTCTATTACCCAGGTGCGGAGCTGACTAAACCCTTACAGAGAATTCTTGAGTCAGATTTTTGGCAAAACAAACTTAACTTAAACTGCTACTTACTTACTCCCTCCCACGTATTAGGCTTAGGTCAGGTACACCGGGGTAGGCGTATTTAGAAGCACCAGTTGAGTACGATTAGTCAATGTATATATGTATGTATATATTTTATCTATTTTAAAGTATCATATGGCTAAGACACCATATCAATGCTTTTACAGTATTATTTTATAATCCTGCTTTTACTGTACGCACTTTACTTTACTATAGGTATTGCAATTGTAGCAATTCATTTCTCTTGAATGGGGAAGGAGACTGCTTGATAAATAATACCTTTATTGAAAACGCCCGTCTCTATTTTCTCTGCAATCTGGTGAAACTAAGTACGCACCTTTGACTGAGTGAAATAGCTGTCTTTTGTTTTCACACGACTCTAGAGATATACTCTTAATCAGGGAGAGCAAAGTTGTCATGTTTTATGGTTGTCAGAAACTAAATCCCTTCTTGTCTATCCAGGGAGGTTAAACTCCTTCTCGCTCATTCGAGAAAG
Organism: Lissotriton helveticus; assembly: GCF_964261635.1. Lineage (NCBI taxonomy): Eukaryota > Metazoa > Chordata > Amphibia > Caudata > Salamandridae > Lissotriton > Lissotriton helveticus. The sequence goes on along the minus strand of NC_136063.1, from coordinate 449,863,730 downwards.
TTTCTAGTGACCTCTGAGCTAGCTGGCAAAAACTTAAGTCTAATCTAGTCAGTAGAGACCTAGTTAACCTCAGTACTACGTCTACACTGCTGAATATATTATTCCAATGCGCAGAGCCTATTGGGACTATAGGAACTACACTACATGGCGCCCAACGTTTGGTAAGGCGATAAATCTAATGCAAGACGTTAGAGTAACTCAGTCGTGCTTTTTCACACAGACCCTTTTTCCCGTAAATACTCCAAAAGACGTCTGGAGTGGGTAAAAGGTTAAAATCCGCCGGAACTTAGTAGGAAGAGATTTCTATGTATAGTTTTTGGTTTAGTCAACGTTGAAGGATACGGTGTTCCAAAATATTGTGCACCTCAGCTTTGTTTCCTTGAAACTTGATCTGCAACAAAAACCTTTCTGTCAGTAAAAATGTCAGAAAATGAAGAAGAAAGGGAGACAGCTAGAATAGCAGCTCGACTCCTAGAGGATGACAATAGTCTCCTGCAGACCGACCCGGATGCAATACTCATTCCGGTCAACATAAGAAAAACTATAACTCTTAAACTTATAGAAATGGACTGACATCGAGAGGTGGTACAGTCATATTCGTAATTGAGGCACATGAATATTGGCAGACAGAGGTATTCTATTCATGGATAAACTTTCCAGCAGCAAACGCTGTCACACATGAATTCCACTATTACAAAATAGAGGAACCACCGGATGAGTACACCCCTTTCGAGGAGGTGGAAATCCCATTAAAATACCAAGAGCACCTGCTCTGATTTAAAGGCGCCCTAAAACATAATAATCACATCACCAGACTCGGTCCACTAGGTAGACCAGGAGCAACGTGGCCGGTTCTAGCCAGCTACACACCACATCCAGACATTGAAAAAATGTCTGTACTAGAACTTTTAGTCCAGCTAAAAATAATAATTAAAATACATAGACAATTAGTCCAATATGTAATGCGGACTTCAACAGTCCAACCAACTGTTAACATTCCACAGCTGACCCCTCATCAGGGGAACACAAACAAAATTACACCACAAAACATACAGTCATGTCTGGGTAAAGTACCCATAAAACGGGAACAAATTCCATTCTGGTTAGCACAAAAAAATCACTCAAATTGAGGCAGTATTTCCGGATACTAACCCTACTGAGAAACACAGAATTCTGACTATCTGTCTTCCAATGGGGATGGCACCACATGTAGAGGACTGTGACACTTGGGGCACAGTCTTTGGTTCCATTTACACAAAAAGACATGGTGTTCCGTCCATAGCGGTAATACCCGATGTGCTAAGACAGATTCAAAATGAATACGGTCCAGAACCTGCTTTAACTCTGGGTATGAAATTACTAAAAGACTTCAAGCAGGTCTCGGCTATTTTATTAGCCAACATAAAAGGGGAAGCAGCATCTGTGGCGATCCGCCAGAAATTGAAAGAAACAGATATAGCAGAACAACCATTTGAACTTGCCAGAATCATAGAAAAATCCTATGAAGAACTAGGAAGAGATAGTTTGGGTGGGAAACCAGTAAAACCCCAACTAACTGAAAATCCTGAAAAGATATTTATTAAAAATAATCTAAACACTCCAAAAAAGAGCTGGGATGGAAATAAACAATCCACTCACAAAGAAGAAAGATTCCAGTCCAGAGGAAGGTCTCCTCGGCGGAGAGAAAGATCTCCGGACCAAGGACACAAGTCTCCCCAGAGGGAGCCCTCTGAGAAAAGATACAACCTTAGAAATAGGGATAATCTAAAGAAACCTGATAGATATCAAGATATTGATACACGTCCCTCTCGATCTTTTCAGACTTCCGCGCAGAAATCGGAAAGAAGAGGACGGTCAGAACAAAGGGAAGAGCACGTCAAGTCCAAAGACAAAGAACCTGCTCATCAAAGTAAAAAATTACAATTTCCAAGAAAGAAGGTAGCCAGCATTAAAATAGTCACACATGCCGAGGATACTGAGGACACAGCTGAAAAACGGAGAGTGGGCCCAGACAGTGCTAGACAGCGCAGCAGAAGTGACCATAGCTCGCAAGATCCTGATGAATCATCTGGAGACAGTGGACACGAATGATTACATTCAAGTGGAAACTGCAGACAGCAGAGTTAGCAAACATCATAAAATATACGAGATAACATTACGTATAGAGGGAGATAAGACTAGGAAAGTAAAGGGTCTATTTTGGGATAACCTTTCCAAAGCCTATGACATCCTTTTAGCTGAAAAAGACTGGCCACCAGAGTTTGTCAGGGAGTGCCCTCATGGCGAAGAAATGATTATGCCTGCCTTCTCAAATCACATTCCAATTCATAAAAAATATACACTTGCAAGAAAGTGGGCAGTAGCCCAAGCTCCTGCATTATATAAAAACCATGTAGGATGGGATGAGGACTCTCCTCCTCACAAAATCCAGTTAAAATGTCAACCAACTGCACAAAGGCAGTACCCAATTAAGCAAGAAGCTAAAAAACAGGTCAGGGAGATTTTAGATCAACTTGAATACCAGGGGGTGATTGAAACATGCACCTCACAAATGAACAATCCTTTGTTTCCTGTCTCCAAGCCAGACAATTCATATCGTCTAGTTTTGGACTACAGACACCTAAACTCATGTTGCAAAACTTTTGCGGTACAAAACTCACATAGTGCAGCACTAATGAATAACATCGTGCGCAAAAAATACAAAACAACATTAGACATCTCTAATGGATTCTTTTGTCAAAACATTGCACCTGAAAGCAGGTATTTGACCTCTTTCTCAATAATGGGCTCGCAGAAAAAATTCTGTCGACTCCCACAGGGGTTCAAGAACAGTCCAGGATTATTCTCAGCAAGAGTAACAGAGTTACTACAACTGTATGATGATGAGGCATTATCTTATGTCGATGACATCTATCTAACAGATGATGACTTGGATACTCACTTGAAAAGAGTGAACACCATAATACTTGGGTTCGCAGCAGAGGGTTACAAATTCAACTTTAAAAAGTCACGAATTGCCCATCTAACTGTCCTGTTTTTAGGATATGAATTATCAAGTGAAGGCAAAAGCCTATCAGACAATTTCTTAGAAGAATGCGCTGTAATCCAAGCACCAAAAACGCTGAAAAACTTACAATCAATACTAGGTTTCCTGAATTTCGGAAGAACTTACATTCTAAATTATGCAGAGAGAGTTAAACCTCTCTATGAACTAATAAGACCAGATTTTAAACCAATCAATTGGACTCAAAAACACACAGAAATGTTGAGATCATTACAAACAGACATGTTAGCAAAAACAAAATTGCAAACTCGCGATAATACACGCAACCTTGTAATCCGAGTCATCCCAGGAAGATGCGGATTCACGTACCTGACCTCAAATGAGGGAGAAAAGGTACCAATAGCGTACAAATCACACTTGTACTCGCAGGCTGAAAAAACATTCAGTCTTGCGAAAAATGTTGTAAATGCGGTTCAAACAGCTGTAGCAAAAGAAAGTGCCCAAGCCCAAGGCAGACGGATTACTGTCCTAACAGCAGAATCAGCCTTCGAGGCATTGACAAGCCCATGTAATTTAACTACCGTGGCACTAGATCCAAAATGGATACAATGGGAAAATTCTCTTGCTACAGAAAAAGTGAAATACTATTTTGACCCGGAAATGAAAAAAATGAAATATCTAACATATGAAAAAGAATATCCTCTGCCTGATGACATTCTGCCCATACAACTTTACGCCCGCGTAATATACACAAACTGTTATGCAGAACCCTCAGTTTGGGGAAAACGAGCTTATAACGCTACGTGCGAGGTTGTCAAATGCCGGTGGCGCGGACGTAAATTGATGCCACTGGTAACAATGTCACAATCTGTAAAAGACAATTCAGGTCAACAAAGTGAATTAATAGCTTTAAATATGGCGCTCGACATTGCCGATCGCGAATTCCCGACACTAATAGTGTGCGATTCGCATTCCTGCGTCAAATCATACAATGAAGACTTGCAGAAATGGGTTCAAAACTGTTACAAAGATGACACAGGTGCCACAATTAAGCAAAAATCGCTTTGGGAACAAGTAGTTCTTGTAAAGAAAGAACTACAAAAGACTCACGTGATCCATACACTGAGTCATCAGCGTGATGGCGTTCACGCTGCAGGGAATTCATTGGCTGAGACAGCCACAGCGGAAGCAACTAATCCGGCTTCCGTAGCCACAAGAAAGCGTTCAGAAAAATACATAGACGGGGAAACCATGCTGGCGGTAAAAACGTCTTCAAAAGGCGACTGTGCAGCACTACCCGTGAATTATCCACTCAATTATACATACATAATTGATGCAAACTCAGTTCCTTTTGCTCGAATCCCTGGAGTGGGGGATAGAGTAATTCCAAACACGAACAGGAGAGGCTTCTTAATACAAGAAGCACATATGGGATTAGGTCTAAGGCATCAGATAATCAAAGAATCTCTGACAGAATTAAAATCAGAATACTGGTGGCCGGGAATGAGCGTGGATAATCACAAATTTGCAAAAAATGGAGATCGAAGTGGCGAACCGGCCGACATAGTGCCAGAACACCTAATAGAAAGCATAAGGCGATCTATTCGCATGATTAAACAGGAAACATGCGTCCCAATGTATAATTTTTAAGACTAGATTCACTTAAAATGTAGACACCAGCGCTCGGCTGACGCCAGAACTGTTATAAAAGATTTGCGAGTCTATATCGGCACATACGCAATTGGCATGCTACATTCTGACCAGGGTCCTGCTTTTAGCTCTCGAGCTTATAAGGAGGCCATGACCAGCATGGGCATTGCATTGCGGTATTCTTGTCCCTTCCATCCTGAGGGAAACGGGATTGTGGAAAGAAAAAACCGAGACATAAAGCAATCTATAACGGCAAAGGTATTAGGTACGGGTGATGGGTGGGTCAAACATTTAACAAGTGTCCAACGTAGTCTTAACAATCTGCCAAGAAATTCTCTAAAAGGTTTCGGTCCGTATGAGCTATTGTTCGGGACTAGAATGCATATCCAGGACCTTGATAGTCAGACTTCAGTGGTAGAAGGAAAATGCTTTGATATCAAAGATCGTTTGGCTATTTTACAGGACTTAAATGAAACAAGAAAAGACCTGAGCAACGTAAAGCTAAAACAACAGCCAACAGCCACTGAAGAGAAACCACCTGTCCCAGCAAGGCCTGTCTGGATTCCAAAGATTGGGGATCTGGTCAGAGAGAAGATCGCGGTGAAGAAGGAATTTGGGCCTTCTTACAGAAAAGCAGTACCTGTCTTAGCTGTCAACGGAACAAGATCAGTTGTACTACCGCCCCTTGCTGGTAAAAAGGAGAACCGAGTTGTATCCATCGACCTGGTTAAACCACAATCATGTGGCCAATAATAAGTAGTAGGCCAAGTGGACTCCCAAGAAATAGCAGAACGCCAAAGTTTGCTACAAAACAAGAGGTTCAAACTGAGAGACTAATCACATTTGATAAAGCTACAGTGAATGAACAAGGACTATGTAACAAAGCCATGGAACTTACACCTCTTAAAACCCAAATTGCAACAGCTCGTCAAGAAACACCTGTCTACAACGATGTAGCCTCAGACTATGCTAATGAAACAAAGAAAATTCCAAAAGCAAATGAGAATCCGGAAGCAATTCCAACTATTGACAGAACTGCATCAGGCTACTTCATCAACTTCGATGACTTTTCTGAGGATCCAAGCGAACCTGAAGAACAGCCAACAGAAACAGAGACTTTTAAAGACAAAGCAAAAGAACTCTTTCATCAACTCAAAGAAACCTATCTGATTTCTCCATGGATTGAATTTTGGTTTGTGCTAGGAGTACTTTTCCTCCTGCTTTGGCTCATCATGGTACTGTGCTTGGGACATTTCATTGAGGGAAAATATAGTACAATGGACACAGCAAGTCAGAACATCAACTTGGTCCTAAAGCCACACAAGTCATCCCACATTGAGAAAAGAGAACTATCATCAGTAAATTTCACAGCCAATCCAATACCCGGTGGGATAGCTTGGGACAAAGCAGATTATGAAATGTATGGCCCGGTCGAGCTCTTGAAGTATCTACATGAATTCAAGGTTTCATTAAGTGACTTTGTAAAACCGAGCACATTCTCTGATGATTGGGACTTTGAAAGTATTAATGATATGATGTCAGACTTAGTTTTGTCAGCAAAATTTACAGAACATGATTATTTACAGGGTTCATCGAATTATGAACAGATGTACTGCTACAATCACTATGCTAACCATTATTTGCATAAATCTGCTCAACCTAGAAATGTTTTTAATTATAATCAATGGAAACATTGTGCAACTCCACCAAAAGGCAGTTCAAAAATATTTTTTGATAAATTTCCATACTTCTCAGGGTTTAACACAAGTGATGCAGAAACGTTTTATTACAAACTGTTAAAGAAGACAGGAATGAGAACCATGCTGACAAACACTAAATTAATCTATTCAGAAACATTTTTTGAAAAAATGACTACATTTGGTTTTGATTTGTGGAAAAACAATATTGAAACAAAAACCATCTGGGGTACCAAAGATTGGCAGGTCCAAGGTATAGAATCATTATTTAGAGCCTGCATGATCCCAGAACAAATTATATTCTTGAATGATACCATTCAACAGACAACCTGTCTTGGCCTAGCCAAAATTAAAGACTTAAACAAACCGTCTATTCCAAAACCAACACCTGACAGTAATAGCACTACAGATGTTGAGATAGACGTATCCCATATTTTTAACCAAAACAGAACACATCCTGATTGGAAGAATGGTTGATCTGGCCCACAGACACAAATAACTGTCAAGATAGATTCCTGAACAAAATACAGGGGTTCAAATTGACCAGGCCAGACCCTAGATACTCCCAGAGACAACATCCAGGGATAGTTACAACATACAGTGTAGGAAAACTCTGCCTCGAATGGCTACAGACATCCACACTGGCAGAAATTAAGCAACACTTGACTTTACTTAAAGAAGGTGCTAACTTGCGTGATTTCATAATAGGACCACGCAAACAGCGTCAAAAAATTTTCATAGCGGCCAGTATATATGCGGCATACAACGAAGCTTGGAAAGAAACACAAATTGAAACAGCAGAAAAAATACGGGAAATTGACCGTATTAATTTGGAAAAATCACTTTCTGTTGTGGACAATGGGTTAATGACTCTGTCTTCCAGAATATATTCACTGGACAGCATTGTATCATCTGCTATAGATATAATAGAACAGGACTTATTAATGTTACAACATGGACAGTCCCAATTACGTTCTATTGTACAGCTTGGCTGGACGTTACAAAATCTGCGTTCAGGCTACGTGCCTTGGCGTTTAATCAACACAACGTCATTATTCTCTATCTTTAACCTTACTGATACTCAAATCAGCTTGGCACAAAAAGGAGCGGAATATACAATTCTGAGCATTGAAAAACTTGAGAGATTACCATTGACAATGTCAGAACGACCTGTCATTGAATGGATAATACACGGAATCATAACTATTCCGATAACTACTTTCCAATTTAAATACTGCCAAGAGTATATACGAGCAGGCCAGTATGAAAGGTTGGGTAAAGAATACATTAAGTCATCATGGAAATTACCTTACACACACACATGTTATAGTGAAAAAGGACAGAATGTATTTCTTAGTGGTGATAATTGTAAAAGGTCACTAAGTGGTATACTTCTGTGTCAGGGTATAAACCTACATGGGGCCTGTGACGGGACTTCAAATAACCTTTTATGCCACCAGCATGGCACACCTGCAACTCGAATAGAGCCATTTTTTGGTGCCAGGAAAAGCTTATCTAGTAAGCGTTTCTTCCATGGTCACTTGCTGTATGCAAGTATTGTTTCCAAACAGCACTCCAGACAGGGAGGAAAACATTTGGCCATTTTTGAATATCTCTTCTATTCGAATTGATACTTTAAGCAGAATAAAGTCTGTCCTTTTGCAGACAACTGTGCCCTTGACGTCATCAAAAGAAACGTATGATCTGCAAGTCGCAAGGACAACGGCAGAGATACATAGCCTTTTATCAGCAAATTGCCCCCTACATTTCGCAGAAATGTTAAGCCAAATCCTAAATATGTCCGATATTGGAGGTATCCCGCATGTATTTAAGACAGTTTTTTCGGGACTGTTAACACCCTTCACAACAGTTCTGGGCATTTTTCCTAATTTTGTTCATTCTGTCTTTGGTGGCCTACCACTCCTGTTGGGACTCGTAGCAGGCATTTTATTTTTGACTCTCCTGCTTCGTTATGGCAAGCCATGTCACAGACAAGGCTCCAGCAACAATGGAAGAAACGATCCTAGCTATACGCTATCGGGACCGCATAACTAAAGTCCTTGTATTAGCCCGGCTAAGAGTTCTGAATATGACCTGGTTTCTTTCATTCAGACCATCTGGCAGAATTGTATCTTACCTGTGTTAAGATGTATGCTGTGCGGAGAAGAATGCGTGTTAGACGTCTGTCTCACACTACAATCAGAAGTACCATTGGATACAGATACTTTGCTAAGTCCTGTAACGGCTCATGCATCGTGTTGTCCCCAGCGGTTACCCATCCTGATGACGGCATTCGTGGAAACTTCACCACTGCGATTAAAGGGTAGTGAAGTGCAAGATGAGAGCAGCATCAACCAGGTACGACCTTCTGTGAGCACTGCTGATCCTGTCATCGATGATAGCAATCATGCTCATGACTGCACAGTTGCGGCATTTTCCAACTTGGTCGAACTTTCACCTGAAGCGGTAGACTGCTTTTTTGAAAGCCTGTCTGAAATGATGTTTTCCCCCGAACAAAAAGAATAACTTTTAAGCAAACTAGTACACAGCGTTCCCTGAACTCTGAATTCGGCCTTCGGCTTTGATAAACAAAAGCTACTGAACATATTTGGAACTATATTTTTTCTCTCTCTCCTGAAAGCGAAATTATTTTTTTCCCCGATTCCAAAATATTTACCTTTTTCTTGGCACATGTACTCTGCTTGAAGTAGAACCATTCTTAGAGAACAGAGCTTCTATTTTAGGAACTCTAAAAGACAATATATCACGTCAACCTATAGCAAATTTTCAGCGACTGTATTTATATGTGATGGAATGGTCTCGCACCTTTTTTCTGTATTAAGAGCCATTTCATGTGTAAATTTCGCAAATCATTCAGGCTGATATATATATTCATCCTTTTTTAATGAATGATTACACTGCTTGAAACGCGTACAGTACCTATAATCAATTTCATGTATTTCGCATACACCATTTCAAATGCAAAAAAATTTATTTTGGGGTGGGTTTGTATACACGTGCACCTTTTATGTTTTCTATTGCTTAGTTTTAGTAATGATGGACATTAATTCGTGGAGTGGGTGTAGTGTGTTATCTGGGAAACCTGAATCGATATTCCTATTTCATGCCCTTGTCCGGCTATAATCAATAATATCCATACAACGGCATAATAATCATATCCATAATTCAGTCGTAGCACATGTTGTCACATTAAGCAAGGCTACTTCTCCGGCCCCCTAGTAAGCACACCGAGTTCTCTAAACAAAACCAAGCCTCCAGCAACCTGGGAAATCCCCCTTGCTATTGTTTTGATTTCGTCCTAGAACTCCAATAAAGCACTGTAAGAACGGCCAGTTCTTAGTGACATCTTTATTGACGTCTTATGTCCAACCTTACGTCAAACCCAGGCACCTATCAGGTATAAATATACCAACGTTGCCTTAAGCAAACACACGGTGGTAAATCTGGAGCAGAGCAGCTATCTACTTCCGAGAGCCCAGCTGATGCGAGAGCCCACGGATGCTGCCCCTCCCTTTTGACGCGCTGAGAAAGACGCTGTCTTTTCTCTTGCCGAGAAATCCAGCTACGGCGTTTCCAGCCTACCCTTGCGGGTTGCTGGGATATCGAGTCCTGAGAGAGAGATACCAGACCTCCTGCTTTCTATTACCCAGGTACGGAGCTGATTAAACCCTTACAGAGAATTCTTGAGTCAGATTCTTGGCAAAACAAACTTAACTTAAACTGCTACTTACTTACTCCCTCCCACGTATTAGGCTTAGGTCAGGTACACCGGGGTAGGCGTATTTAGAAGCACCAGTTGAGTACGATTAGTCAATGTATATATGTATGTATATATTTTATCTATTTTAAAGTATCTTATGGCTAAGAAACCATATCGATGCTTTTACAGTATTATTTTATAATCCTTCTTTTACTGTACGCACTTTACTTTACTATAAGTATTGCAATTGTAGCAATTCATTTCTCTTGCATGAGGAAGGAGACTGCTCAATAAATAATACCTTTATTGAAAACGCCCGTCTCTCTTTTCTCTGCAATCTGGTGAAACTAAGTACACACCTTTGACTGAGTGAAATAGCTGTCTTTTGTTTTCACACGACTCTAGAGATATACTCTTAATCAGGGAGAGGCAAAGTTGTCATGTTTTATGGTTGTCAGAAACTAAATCCCTTCTTGTCTATCCAGGGAGGTTAAACTCCTCCTCGCTCATTCGAGAAAGTTTCTAGTGACCTCTGAGCTAGCTGGCAAAAACTTAAGTCTAATCTAGTCAGTAGAGACCTAGTTAACCTCAGTCCTACGTCTACACTGCTGAATATATTATTCCAATGCGCAGAGCCTATTGGGACTATAGGAACTACACTACAAGCCCCTAGTCCCCCTCCAGCTAACCGTGGAATGGCAAATCTCCAGATGGGATTAATGGTGTGCCCTGAACAAATTAGAGTGCATTCAGAAGCTACAATAGTCTCCAGGGGTGGAGTAGATATGGCAACCCTAGCTGTCCTGCCCACACACTTAAATAAGTACCTGCAGCACCCCAAAATCAATGGGCCAAGTGCAGAAGCCCTGAGGGATACAGAAGCCAATGTCAATGTGATGAGAGCATCACTGGTCTCCCCAGTAACTAATGGTGATAATGATACTGCAGTCCATCCTCTGGCTATGGTAACATTAGATTAGGGAGGGGTTACTGGCCTGAAACAGGGAGTGGTCTCTCCAAAACTTCCAGTCCCTTGTCTTCTTGGAAATGGTCTGGAGTCCTCAGCATGGGCTGAGGTAGAAAGAATGACCCATGCAGCAATAGTGAACATCCCTGAGATACTGTGTGTGAAAACAATAGCATAGTGCCCAACACAGGTTGAAAAAGAAGAGTTGGAGCCAGCAATGATGGCCCAACCTCGCAAGAGAAAAGGTAGATAGACTGGTGAGACAGATTCTAGACAGCAAAACAATTAGGACCCCTCTCCCCTGGAGAGGACTTGCCAGCCCTAGAGGGAAATGAGCTCATGGCACTTGAACCTTACGAGGTAGCGCTCTTTGGCCCAGAGAAACCTTCTAGGGAACAGCTGTGCCTTGGGCAGCAGTTCTGCCCCAGTCTTGAGGGCCTGAGGCAGCAAGCTGCTGCACAGGACCAGAGAGATGTCAGTGGCTCCCACAGGTTCTATTGGTTGGAGGTCCTCTTGTACACTGAGGCCAGAGACTCCAAACCTGGTTACACTAGGAGAATGGTAGTGCCTCCGTGGTATATAGAGTTCCTGCTCACATTGGCCCATGACATCCCCCTAGCTGGACATCTGGGCCAGACAAAAACTTGGGAAAGACTTGTCAATTACTTTAATTGGCCTCAGATGTCCCAAAAAGTGAAGGAGTTTGTACGCTCCTGTGTCATCTGTCAAGACAGTGGCGATACAGGTGGACACCCAAAGGCCCCCTTAATTCCACTACCAGTGATTGGGGTACCCTTTGAGAGGGTAAGTGTGGGTATAGTGGGTCCACTTGAACCTCCCACCGCCCCAGGAAACACATACCTACTGGTGGTAGTGGATTATGTCACCAGATATCCTGAAGCCATTCCCTTTAGGTCTACTACAGCCCCTGTGGTAGCCAAGGCCCTCATTGATGTCTTCAGCACGGTAGGGTTTCCTAAGGTGGTAGTATCAGAGCAAGGTTCGAACTTCATGTCTGCATACTTGACACACATGTGGGATTAGTGTGGAGTGGTTTATAAGTTCACAACACCTTAACACCCACAAACAAATGGCCTTGTTGAAAGATTCAACAAGATATTGAAAGGCATGATAATGGGACTCCCTGAAAAACTCAAAAGGAGATAGGATGTTCTGTTACACTGCCTGCTTTTTGCCTACAGAGAGGTGTCTCAGAAGGGAAACGTCTGTTTGGCCACCCTGTAAGAGGGCTACTCTCTCTTGTGAGGGAAGGATGGGAAGAACCCCATCATGTACCTAAGCAACATGTGGTGGATTATGTACTAGGCCTTCGTTCCATGATGGCAGAATACATGAAGAAGGCATCCAAATACCTTGAAACCAGCCAGGAGCTCCAGAAGCTCTGGTATGACAAGAAAGCTGCACTGGTGGAATTCCAACTAGAACAACAGGTGTGGGTTTTGGAGCCAGTGCCACCAAGGGCTCCCAGTGACAAAAGGAGTGGCCCTTACTCTATCCTAGAGAAGAAGAGTGAGGTTACCTACTTGGTAGACCTGGGCACTAGCAGGTTCCCCAAAAGGGTGATACATGTGAACCACCTGAAACTCTTCTGTGACAGGGCTGATATGACCATGTTGATGGTTACTGATGAGGATCAGGAGACAGAGAGTGAACCTCGCACTGACCTCCTCTCTTACAGTCGCCAAGATGGGTCAGTGGATGGAGTTGTCTATTCAGATAACCTCTCCACCCAACTGCAGGCAGGTCCTGCAGCAATATGCACAGCTCTTCTCCCTAACCCTTGGTCAGACACACTGGTGTACCCATGATGTGAACACTAGACTTCTTGCTTGTCAAAACCAAAATCCAAACCATTGTGACCAATTTAAGGAAAGTATTAAGGCTGAGGTCAGCAAGATGCTAGTGTTTGGGGTCAATGAGCCTTCTGAGAGTCCCTGGGCCAGCCCAGTGGTCCTAGTCCCCAACCTCATCCACAAAGTGTAAAGAGAGAAATTAGGTTTTGTGTGGACTACTGAGGCCTCAATGTTGTCACCAAGACAGATGCACACCCCATCCCCAGAGTTGACAAATTGATAGCTAAGTTAGGGGCTGCCAAGTTTCTCAGTATTTTTGACTTGACTGCAGGGTATTGGCAGATTGGCATGGCCCTAGAAGCAAAAGAAAAGACCGCATTCTCCACACCTGATGGGCACTTCCAGTTTAGTGTGATGTCCTTTGATCTAAGGAATGCCCCTGCCACCTTCCCAAGGTTGTTGAATCAAGTCTTTGCTGGGTTGGAAGGCTTTAGTGCAGCATATCTTGATGATGTTGCTGTGGTTTGCTCTTACTGGCAGGATCATCTGGTCCACATGGAGAAGGGTTTACAAGGCTTGCTGACTGGAGGCCTAACTATCAAGGCATCCAAGTGCCAGATAGGACTGAAAAAAGTTTTTTACTTGGGCCACCATGTAGGGGGAGGCCAAGTTCAGCCACTCCAACCCAAAATCCAGACCATTCTGGATTGTGAAGCTCCAACCACCCAGACCGAAGTCAGGGCATTTCTTGGCTTGACTGGGTATTACAGCAGATTTGTGAAGTGGTATGGATCCATTGTGACACCTCTCACTGAACTCCTCTCCAACAAAATGCCCAAGAAAGTGAACTGGACAGTTAGCTGTCAAAAGGCTTTTGACACCATAAAATGTGCTCAGCATCTAATCTCAAGGCTCCAGATTACTCCAAGCAGTTAATTGTGCAGATTAATGCATCTGAGATAGGGATAGGAGCGGTCCTACGCCAGAACAATGATGCTGGACAAGACCAACCTGTTGCTTTCATAAGCAGAAGGCTAATGCCCAGGGAACAGCGTTGGAGTGCTATTGAGTTGGGGGCCTTTTCTGCAGTTTGGTCTCTGAAGAAGCTGAGACCATACCTGTTTGGTACACACTAAATAGTTCAAACTGAACCAGAGACCTCTCAGGTGGCTAATGCAGATGAAAGGAGAAAATCCCAAACTCTTGAGGTGGTCCATCTCTCTATAGGGAATGGACTTTACAGTGGACATAGACCTGGGCTGCCCATACCAATGCAGATTACCTTTACAGATTTTACCACTTAGATAATGAAGACTCTCTTTGGGAAAGGTTACTCTCATCCTCTTTCGTTTTAGGCTCTGTGCACACTCAACCTTACTTTAGAATAGTATATACAGAGCCAGTTTCCTACAACCAGTATCTGTGTGTGGCCACTGCTGCCCTTAGTGATGCTGTGTAGCCACCAGCACAGCTTGCAGGCAGTCTACTGGGTGCTCATCCGGGGCTGCGCTGTCTGCTTCCACTTGCTTTTTTGATCAGAGACCTCATCCAGAAGGTTGTGCGTTCTGTCCGGATCAAGCCACTAGTTATGTATTTTATTGATGGCTACAATGCAACTGTTGTAGCCTTTGGACAGACTGGCTCCTGAAAGACCGACACAATTGGGTGGGCAAGTTTATATGAGAGACTTATTGAGTCTCTGTGTCAACCACTACAGGTGATGTGAGAGAGTAATTCTACAAGTCCATTGCCTCTGGCCTTTCTTTGCTCCTCCTCCAGCTGTAGAAGCAACTGCCCCAGCCAACCCTACTCTGGCTTTACTACTGGGTGGGTGCACAGACAGCTCTTCTTCCTTCCATGTGGCCATCCTGAAACCCAAGCTCTTACCCTACTGAGAGGTCCCTTCTACCACTTTTCACCATGTGGTGGCACTTCATGTCATGAGGTACCTTCCTTCCTGTACCATGGAGCTGGACCCATCTCCTTGTTTGGAGGTTTTCTACTGCCCTGCTGGGATCAGAATATACACTGAATGGTATTGCAGATTTGGACACCTGCCCTGAGTGACCCATTCCACCCAATAATATTGTGTACGAGCTGAGGCCTAAACGTTGCAATTGACCATAAATCACAGCACACGTTTCTGAGATCTTGAAAGGTCCTTCAAAAGCACTCTGTAGTTGAAATGGGAAACCCTTCCATGTTCCTGAACATACACAGTAAAGCAGGATAATACAAACCAGACTTTTTTCCTGTTAAACTTGAATGTATTGCGTGCAGGACTCTGTCAAGTAAAGTTCAGCTTGAATGTAATGCTCAGTCCCTACTCTGACATCCCCATATGCATGCTGTATGACTGATGACTGGTAGCAGGACTCCATGGTTATTGTGTGTCTATTGATGCATAAATCAGTGGGATAAATTTTGGACGCATTTGGGAAAATATAGGTCAAAATCAACAGGGGTATACCGAAATGACCCTTATATACCTGGGCATAGAACGTAATTATAAACAAGACAGATGGTATAAAGGAATAAATACAAAACAGTTACTGGGTAGATTACATTTAGTTTACACTCTCCGCACTTATTATTCTTGATGAACTTATCAGACTAAAGGAAAAATATAGCACAAGATGGCACTTGTGGTACAGCCTCCCCGGACAAAGATAGAATGCTGCTTGCGTTCCAGAGTAAAATAATGTAGCCTCAGACACTGAAGTGTGGGAGGAGGGCTAGGGGCTGCTTTAGAAATGCTGCAGTGGTCTTTGCTAGCAAGGGTCTGCTGGTCCTCCCTTCATGTGTAAAGCCATTTGGCTGATGGTGGGTGTGAGTAGGTGAGAAAGAGGATCTCTCTTGTTGTACAGAGGAAATCTTCCATGAAGGACCTGTCCCTTTGCAACTTCCCAGAGTGCTACTCCAGACTGCTGTGGACAGCCAGGTGCAGAGGCTGTGCACTTTATTGTGCTTGTGTTTAGGGTGCTCCAGCTTGGACACTGCATAGTCTCTACCTACTGTGGGAGCCATCCGCTTCAACAAAGACTGTGTGTGCTCTGCAAAAAGAGAAGGTACTTTCGAAAGGACACTGATTCTAACTGGTTCCAGAACACAGACAGTGAGATCAACATCCCCCGTCCAGAAACTGACTATTAGGGTGGGATGGGACCCTAACTATCACACTTGGGTCCAATTCTTGTTTGTTCCTGACCAAGGGAAGGAGTACTCTACAAAGTACAGTAATAACTATTTGGGTCCAGTTCTGGTTTCTTTGAAAGCCAGTCTTCCAGAACTGAGAGGACAACTGAATCTGTGCCACCTTACTGGTCGTGCTATGTGTTGAAGGGAGAAGGGAGGGGAGATAGGGGACGGAGTGTCTGACTGTGGAGGGAAAGATTTGACTGAGGAGTTGAAGCTCAAACGCTGTGCCCAGAGTGTGGGACAGCCCCGAAGTGCAGACTTAATCATGGCGAGACTAGTGCTGACTTGAGTCTAGGAGTGGGTCTCCCAGCCTCCCTGTAAACTTCCTGAGCAAGCTTCATATATCTCCATCGCCAACAGCCTGAGTATGATGGTTAGTGTGACTATGAGGTGGCAACCCAGTGGCAGGAGTGGACTCTGCTGGAAGCTGACAACACAGTTGGAGGATTTGTGACCGCCATCAGTGGGGGGGCTCCTTGTTGTGTGAGTGGTGAGGCCACCAGTGGCGTGCCTCTGCTTTGCTAGAGTCTCTGAATTCCTCTGCCAACACTAAGAAAAGGAGATGGGACTGCCTCTGCTGTGCTGCTGTAATCCTCAAGCAGGATCGTTTTCACTGTTCTTGTTTGCGGGACTCGCACTCAACGTTTTCTAGCAAACTCTACTACGTCCGATAAACCAACCAAGTGAACTCGAAAACTTACTTTGCCTCTGCCGCTAAACTGAATTCTTCTTTACGTATTTAAGGCTTTTTAGTAATAGGGCACAATTGAACTGTCATACAGGCTACAGAACCAGGCAGCTCGCACATTCCATTGTGAGCTTGCATGTGTGCCATATCTTGCCTAATCCTAGTCGGTGTAATTCTAATTCCATAGCACCCCTTATTATAATGTTGGCTGATTGGTCTTACTTTGTGTACCATTATATTTTGTGTATAATAAAAGTAGTTCTCATTTCCTGTAAAGAAAAGCCAGAGCAGTACAGGATTTTACTATCTTTTTTGCGTAATTATTTAAGTTCTGATTTTGACCTCCCACACTACCTCACTGAGAAGCCGTTGACTGCTCATCTTCGCTTCCTTTTGATTCCAGTGCAGAAAGGGGGTACTGGGCGCCATTGTACAGTGATTTAGTAGGTTAGGCCCTGGGGAATCCGTGGTAAAAAGTCCCAACCCCCATCGTTCAGAACCAGAAAATCATGCTTGTCCATTGCCTCTGACTGTATTCTGACAAGCCCCTTCCCTTCCTGTGAGACCCACTCCACATGTACCCCTCGCTTCTTTGGGAGAATTTTCTGCAACCCATCTTCTGTGAGTTTCCCACAGCCCCTGTCTTCCACCACAACCAATTCATTTCTTCTCTGAGATCCCATAAAGTTTCTCCCTTGTGCTGTGAATCACTGCAACCTCACTCCCACAAGAGAATGCGCTGGCCATCCTTCCCCAGAACTCTGTCGCTTGTATTGCTGCGATTTCTATCCTAGAAGCAGCCTGTAGGTCTTTTTCTATTGATATACACTTATCTTCTAACTAACAGAGAGTTTCCTCACTGAGTTACATTTTGGGATGCCTCTTGTATTTTAGCCTTAGAATTCTAATTTAGCATTTATTTATCGGTTTTATATAGTCCTCTTTCCACCAGATTGGCATTAAGGCACTTTACAGAGAGCAATAAGAAACCAATATTACGTTTAATAGTGTAACAGGTCATATGCCGTTCTATCAGGCGTCACGAACAGCAAAAACACATAACTGCATAGTGATGGTGTGTGAAGAGGGAAAGGGGAGTTTAGAGGATGAATCAGGGGACATGTGGAAGAGGGTATGGAAAGAAGGTGAGATATACTGATAAATACCATAAACATTAGAGGAGCTTGTACATAGTCTTGGATCAGCGAATTAATTACATTTAGAACATTTCCTGGGTCAAATAAGTGATTATGGACATTCCCTGTAATAGAGTGCGGAACGCAGTGCCAGAGGTATCTGGAGGTATCAAGGGAGTTTAACTTTGAAGGTAAATTTTACATTCGTAAATCTTAAGTCCTATTCTGAAAGTCACTGTTCCTTGCTGTTCTGAGGTGTACTTTTTTGTACTTTAGCAGCTCTTGCCCCCAGTTAACTTAAACTTTCTTTCAATATCAGTCTTTACAGGAATTACATCATTGCTTGTGGACAACTGTCTGAAGATGTGTGTGGACATTTTATGATGCAAGTGTGGCGGCATTTGTGTGTGTCTTGTTCACTGTTCCAGTATGTAAGTGCAGAAGTCAGCCAACCTGCGCCTTCTTCCCTTCTCATTTTCTCATTTAGCAGTTTAGAAGAGGGCAGTGGATTCAGCTATGACGGGGCTTCTATGGTCAACAGAGTGGTTCAGACCATAGAGGACCAGGGTAACTGACTTTACTTCCTACCATTTTTGCTATTCTGAATAGGATGTCAAGGCAGCCATTTCGGGCATCCTTCATTCTCCTTTTTTTAAATTTTCTTTTTTTAATGGGTAAAGGATGTCTGAGAGAAATTTGGCACCATATTCAGAACTGCAAACATTTATTTGGGCCATCTGCCCTGGTTGCAAAATGGTGCTGGCCAAGTAGAACCAGGTTAGCTGACCTTCACGTAGTGACCTCTAGCCTAGCCCAGTTATATTCAGATTGGCCCATTAAGCTGCATGCCAATTCAGTTACTAGCATCCTGGCCCATTCCTCTACTTGACCCTGCCCAGTAACTATCAATGTGATAGAGCCTTCTAGCTGTAGATTCCTTATCTTTGAAATCCCCAGGCATCTGGATCCAGGAACTTTTGCCTGAGCAGTACCCCTTCCGCGCACCATCAGGTGGCTCCATTCGGCTCTGTGTCACATCGTTTGTATCAGTAATGACGTTGAGGTCACCTATATATGTGCCACCCAGGTGCGCGGACATCAGTTCTTTTCTTTCCGTGCCAGTTAAGTTCCAATCCGGGAAGAGCTACCCCTCTGTCGCTTTTTGACAGGTTTATTTTTAAATGTTTGCTGTCCAAAACTTTTTTCCTGTGTATCGAAGGATGTCTTCTAGGAAGACCGGGTTTAAACCGTGTGGTGCCTCTCACTGCGCCATTTTGGTAACCGACCCCCACCTCGTTTGCCTTTGGTGTTTCAAACATGGTCACGACTCGAAGCAGTACTCAGACTGTCGGGGCATGGCTCCGAAGGCCTTGCGGGAGCAAACTATGAAGCTCCTTGCGGCCCGGCAATTGACCTCGGCCAGCAAGAATCTGCTGAGAACCCGGTCCTGATATAAGAAGAGGCGGTCACGGGTCCGCTGCCGGAGCCCCAAGTTCTCATCCGCCCACTCAAGGTCTTCAGAACACTTGGGGAAGAGACACAAGAAAAAGAAGAAGTTTAAGCAGACTTCATCTTTGCCTCAACTATCATCCGTTGATGAAAGAGGTAAGGAGCGCACTGACAATAGGCACGGCCAATGCGGAGCCAGAGTCGACTCTACACCTCCCTCCCCTTTCCGGGAGCCGAAGTGACCCCTGCTCAAATAAAATAAATTTACGAGGCCATACACTGTGTGGGCCGACCCCTGTGGTGAGCCTTCAGGGCCTCTCGGGGTCGGAAGGGGCCACATCTGATTCAACGCCGTCAGCTGAAGCCACTGCGCTGCTGGGACCTCATTGATCTGATCGCGCCCATCCCCGGAGTCGGGCCCAATGTCAGTGCCTTCAGTGCCGGCACCAGCTCCATCCTTACTCCATACAACTCAAAGTCGGATTGGTGTCGCTCAACGCCGACTCTGGCAGAACCCAGAGGTTCTATGTTGTCGCCTGGTCATAGTCAGGACTCTTCAGGCACAGAGAGGACTGGGAGGGGTCTATGGACCCTGTAGAACACCAGGATGTATCTGTAGAGCAGATGGACTGGTATGAGGAACTTGGGAAAGGCAGTGGACTGGACACATCCCCAGATACTGGAATGTTTTCTCTGCCAACTGTGGCTACAAAGGAGGTTGCTTCTTATGCAATGGTGATAAAGGAGGGCAGCTGAGGTCCTTGGACTAGAGTTACCCTCTATGCAGGTCAGGACTAATCTTCTGATCGAAGTGCTTCAGCCAGGGTCTTCCGCCTCTGAACCCCTATTGCCCTTTAAAGAAGCACTAACTGATGTCCTCCTAGACAAGTGGTCCAAGCCTAGCACAAGGGCTCCTATGAACGTGACAAAATGCATGCCACCATCGCCCAGCTCCGGGTGACTCAAGGTTCCTCAGCCAACACCTGACCCCTGAGAGCTTGGTGGTGCAGGCTTTGACTTCCCATGGCGCATTCCCTTCCACCCACCTCCCACTGCCCCCCATCACCAACCCCCAGCTTTCCCCCGGACAGGGAATCCAAGAAGCAGGAAATACTTGGGAAGAAAATGTTTTCTTCTGCCAGCCTGGCATTGCGGTCAATGAATACTGCATGCTTATTGGGCTGTTTCTCCCACTCCCTTTGGGAGACGGTTGCGCAAGTGCTGCCACAGGTCACGGAGAGGCCCAAGCTGTACTGTCCCAGGCGGTAAAAGACGGCAGCACAATTCACCATTAGGTGTGGCCTAGACACAATTGACTACCTGGGCAGAGCTGATTAGTCAACAGTAGCCTTATGGTGCCATGCCTGACTAAGAACATCTGGCATCTCGAGTTATGTCCAAGCTAATTTGATGAACATGCCCTTTTATGGATCTCATCTCTTTGGAGAGAAGCCGGACTCTGCCTTGGAGAGTTTCAAGGACTCTCGTGCTATGGCCAGATCCTTGGGCCTCTCAGTAACACCCCGTGGCCAGTCTAGCTTTCAACACCTTTCGTGGCAATGGAAGGGGTTTTCAGCCACACCATCTGTATCCCAGCCATGTCCTGTGCAGACTTCCCAGGTTGTGCAAGTACCTGGAGGATTAATAAATGAATGTGTAATTTTTTATTTTGTTGTAATTGTCATTTCCTAGCTTCATATGGTTCAATCTTCTGTATTGTGGGTAAGTGAGTTGGATAAGTGTAATATCTGGATTGTATGTGGCATGCAGACTGTAAGACGTGGCCAACTATAATAAGCAGATCCTACTTTCCTACACTCCCTTTCATTGGAGCTGTTCTGGACTCAGCGGAGTTTCAGGCTTTTCCTCCCAAGCAGCGAGTCGAGGATATTCAGATTATGATACCTATGTTTCAGCTTCTATCCTGGATTTTGGTAAGTCTGACTCTGAGGATGCTAGGCCTCATGGCCTCCTGCATCCTGTTGCAGGCTCTGCAGTGGGACCTGAAGTTCCAGTGGACGCAGCTTCAGGTCAATCTCTATTACATGGTCCAGATCTCGGAGGGAACTGCGAAAGACCTGCAGTGGTGGTTGACGAACCGAGATTGGGTCAGAGGCAGGCCCCTTTCCCTTCCCCAACCAGATCATAAAGTAGTGACAGATGCCTCACTCCTGGGATGGGGCGGCGCATCTATTGAGATCAGGGGACACTGGTCTCTGCCAGGGTCGGGGCTCCACATTAGTTTGTTGGAGCTTCGTGCGATCCAGTTGGCTTTGAAAGCATTTCTTCCCTTTGTCAAGGGGAAGTTAGTGAAGGTGTTCACTGACAACACCACCGGTATGTGGTACTGCAGGACAGGGTAAATAGGGCTGGCAGGGTTGTGGACCCTTCGTCAAGAGGCCCTGCATCTCTGGACATGGCTGGAACAGCAGGGCATAACCCTGGTGGTGCAGTACCTGGCAGGTTCTCTGAATGCCAGGGGAGACAAACTCAACCTCTCGATGCCTAGCGGATCACGAACGGCATCTCCATTCGGAGGTGGGGCAAGGTCTCTTTCAGCAGTTGGGAGAGCCTTGATTACATCTGTACGCATCCGAAGAGAACACGCAATATCAGCAGTTTTGCGCACTGCAGTTTTCAAGGTGGCTATTGCTCAGCGAAGCTTTTCGTCACAAGTGGAGCTGAGGCCTACTGTTTGCCTTTCTGCCCATACCATCATTCTGCCCAGGATTCTCAAGAAGATCAAGAACGACCAGGCCCAAGTCATTCTTGTGGCAGTGTGCTCCCATCCCCATTCTGTTTGAAAAGGCTCCCTTGAGCCACTGAGCTGACGAGCTTTTGGAGATGCACCTGTGCGCCAGAGAGAGGTACTGAGACCTGAGAGACTGTGGCAGAATTTCGTTTTTGATCTCTACTGATGAAGGATAATATCCAGAAACACATGTGTCTAGAGATTTACAGCACTAACCTGCACCAACTTTGATGAACAACTACAGCTAAAAATCAAGTAAGCAATCACTGTGAACTGCATTGACCACAATGCTAAGGGGCGAACTGTGCTGGGAGGTGAGGCAGTGTGCTCCCATCCCCCTTCTGTCCAAGTCATTCTTGTGGCTCCAGACTTGGAAAATGTTGTCTTGTATTCAGAGCTTCTAAAAATGAGTATCAATCCTCGGATCAGTCTGCCCCTTTGGGAGCGCCCCTCTGCGCAACAAGGGACGGTACTCCACCCAAACCTATCATCTCCCTGCCTCCATAAGTGGAGATTGAGCGGTGACAGTTGATAGCTTTCAACCTTCCTCTTGAAGTATATGAGGTTATTTTGGTGGCCGGGCATCCTTTTCAGGGCCCTAGTTATGACCCACAATCAAGTCAGTATCTTCTTGGCTCTGCGCTTCTGGTGTGGAAACGTGAATAGTTCTGACATCTGTGCGCCTAGCTGGCACGTATACAAGTGACCGCAAAATCATAACCGACGCTAACGATGCCGACGACAATACATGGAGCCGATTGGAGCCACCTAATGGTGCAATCAAGAGTTACTGCTCATGCAAAAGTTTCCGGATCGAGCTGATGCCTGGGGAATTCAAAGGTAAAGAATCTGCAGCTCGAAATGGTCTCTACGAGATAATGCATTACCAAAGTTAAGTAACTTGTTCTTTTCAGGCTAGTGAGCCCCACCCCATTCAACTGACTCACATTTTGACTTAAGGTCAAACCATTTGGCCAGCCTCTGCTGCACAATTATCTTTATGGTATAACATATTTCTTTTAACTAATTTTATGATTCCATTTAGGAGACAGTGGAGTAAAAAGTACAATGGCTCCTGTCAGCATATGGAGGACATACTTCATAGCCAATGAATGGAATGAAATTCAAACTGTGAGGAAAATAAATCCTCTCTTTCAAGTGCTTGCTGTTCTCTTCTTTTTGGAGGTATCATTTCATTATATTTTTATTCCACCTTCCTTTTATATCTAAGCTGTTTTATTTAATATTGTAGATCAATCTGCACAGTATGGCATTCATGCTTTGAAAGTTCGTTTAATTCGATTTATTGTTCAGAATAATGTTTATTGTGCAACAACCAGTTGCAGTAGGTAGTCCCCATAACCTCTGTCTCTCACCCGGATCATCTGGTGAATGCCTGCACTCTTCTTGTTACCACTTGGTCTGCCAGTTCACTAATAATTCAAAAGAAGCCTAAAAGCACACAGAAGTTGAATGTAATATAATGCCACATCGGTGTAGAACTAAAGACCTGTACAATGACTCTGAAAGTTGCAGCCACTCAGTTGGGGTAAAGAACTAGGGAGTGCCTATATTAAGTAGATCCTGGTAGACCTTTATGGACTTTGTTCAGTACTCCATGCATATAATGTTTATAATGCATATTCATTCTAACCTGAAACATGGTATTTCTCTTTTCTTAATGTAAAGATTACTAAAAGGGTTTTCTGAACAATAGATCATTTTGGGTGAAAAGTCTGTGTCCAGGCAGTCTATAGTCCACTTTTCCTAAACACCTAAGTTCACCCCAAAACCCAAATATTCTTGGCTCTCAATGCTTCCTTCGGCCAAAGAGTAAATTCAATCTTAGACCGCTGTTTTAGAAACGGTGTCTGTTCCTTGTGCATTTGTTTGCTGGGTAGGGGCATTCCACTGTCTTTCTAGTGGCTCCTCAGTGGCAAACCTCCACCACCCAAGATCTCTCATCTTTGCTATCTGAGGTAGCAGCAAAATAGAAGGCAGACAATATTCCAACCCTGCATAAGACTCTTCGGAAGTGATGAGAGCATGCTAACTCCAGGCAGTTTTGTGCTAGCAGTAACTCCTCCTCCAGGCAAAACACTATGTAATTGGTATTGTTCTGTCTCCACAGGAGAAATTCTAAACAATCATTAAAAACTCTGAATGGCAGCAAGAGACCTCATGCAAGGAGAGAGGTGTAATGACTGTCCAAGGGCCATGAGTATCGACGATGCTACAGACATCATTATGTGGCACTCTCCTTGAAACGCACCTGTCTGCATTAACACCCCCCTCCCAGCCCACCTAACCCAACTCCCCCCCCCACCCACCCCGGAACCGGTGTGCCATGCGCCATGTAGGAACAGTGGATTACGCCTTTTGGGACTTATCCGCAGGAGTCGGAGCATCTGTAAGCCTAAGCAACCGCAGGTATTTGGGGCAGGTCACTTCATTGAATACTTGCGCTAGCAGTGAGAGGATCGGTTTCCATACCGTGTGGAAGGATGCTGTCGAGTTCGTGAGATTAGCTTGTATACGCTCCATGCCAATGATATTCGACAACTTATTCAACCACTCAGTATGTGAGGGAAGAGTACTAGTGCCCCATAGGGATAAGATATGGTGTACAGCTGCGCCCAAGGCTAACCCCATCTGCTTCCCGCGTGTGGATTTGAGCGGAAAGGTGAGCGCATTAGGCAGACCCAAGAGGGTGTATGCGGGAAAGCGGGGGACCTCCGTTTCGAAGTAGGTGTCCACATCCCTTAGCACTCCCTCCCAAAAACCCTGCACCTCCCTACACTCCCAAAGTATGTGTGTCAGGGTGCCTGTTTCCCCACAGCCTCTCCAACATTCAGAGCTTCTGTCAGGGTTAATTTTATGCAGTCGAGCTGCTGTTAGATGGCAGTACATGGCGAGTTTGACCGCCACTTCCTCGCTCCCTACATTCCGTGCTTTGTGGTGAACCCTATAGTGGATCTACTGCCATTCCTTGAACGAGAGACTCCGACCTAGTTCTGCTTCCCGCCTGCGCTGACCAGCTGACCTATTTTGTGGTGCGGGCGAGTGTAGCATGGGGTACAATTCAGAGATCATTTTACGATCTGAGTGTTTGGAGAGGAGCCATTTCTCATAAACCGTAAGCTTACGGCTAACAAAGGGGCGCACGTCGGATTGGAGCAGCCAGTGACGGATCTGAAAATATTGAAACCGTTTGGGGTCCTTAATGTCGTACCAGTCAGACAGCTCAGAGTAGGGTATAAAGCCCTGGAGATCGAACAGGTGGCCCGCGGAGTTGCAAGGCGATGCCTGCCACTGCGGAAAGGTCAGCGTATCTGTGCCTGAGGAAAATTCAGGATTATCAAAAAGGGGATTAAGAGGTGAAGGGAATGAGGTGAGGTTCCTTTGCACCGCAACAGAATCCCATACCCTCATCACTGAACGGGTAATGGGAGACCAGAGCAAATACGAGGGGCGATCGGCCGGTTTCAAGAAAGGTACCTTCCACAAGGAAAGGCGGGCCATGGCCCGATCGATCCTGAAAGAGCCACCTCATTTTGGATTCTGGTCTGCTCCATTCCACTAAGTAGCACATTTGGGCTGCCTTATATTAGTTCATAAAATTAGGAATTCTTAAGCCGTCCTCAGCAGTAGGACGAGAGGCCAAATCGGGACGAAGCCGCGGCCGTTTCCCGGCCCAGATGAAGTGCTGTATCTCAGACTGCAACGTGCGGATGTAATGCAGGGGGGGTGTAACAGGTATTGTCTGGAAGATATGTAGACATTTTTTACCGTTACTACCCTACAAAGCAGCGACAGGGAATGCGTCTTCCAGCGGCGTAGGGCGTTCGTCACTTGTGAGGTAAGGGTGGTATAGTTGCATGCGAGAGTTGCGCCAGTGGACGGTGTTAGCGCGATCCCCAGGTATGGGATTTCACTCTGGATTCACAATCCCCCTAACTCCTTGAAAGCATCGACCGGGGCATCCACATGAAGGCCCAGGGGCAGGGGCATAGATTTCCCCACATTGACTTTAAAGCCCGATGCCTTGCCAACCTCCTCAAGCTCCCCCAGAAAAGCTGGAACGGAGCGTCGGAGTGTGGTAAGAGTCGCCAAAATGTCATCAGTGTATAAACTGACTGTGTGCTGTTCCTCCCCGAAGGGGATGCTGGAAATCTGGGAATTGTCCCGGATTCCCTGTGCTAGGGGCTCGACATATAACGCAAAGAACAGGGGAGATAGAAGACACCCCTGCCTTGTGCCCCTTCGAATGTCAAAGGGTTTTGATCAAATCCCGTTGACCCGTATCATAGCCTTAGGTTTGTCGTAACAACTCGCCACCCAGGAACGGAAGCGATTTCCTATCCCGAAATGTGCTAGTGTCCTATCTAAGAAACCCCAGTCCACCCGGTCAAATACTTTCTCAGCATCGACAGAGAGCAACAGGGCATCAAGATCCATATAATGGGCTTTATCTATTAAATGCATGATCATCTTGGTATTATCACTGCTTTGTCTATTGGGGCTTAAGTCCGATAGGTCCGGTTCGATTATGCCAGGGAGGCGCAGGCCCAACCTGGCTGCTAGGACACCTGTGAATAACTTCAGATTGAGGAGGGAGATCGGCCGATATGCCGCGCATTGGGTGGGATCCGTCCCCGTTTTGGGAAGAACAACGACATCTGCTTCTAGCATCTCTGTCGGGATAGTTCCTGGGCCCTTGAAGGAGTTGAACAAGCGCGTCAATACAGGCGCTAAGGATTGACAGAAGTTCTTATAGAAACCAGTGGAAAAAACGTCTGGGCCTGGTGATTTCAACGGTTTGAGGCGAGATATCGCGCTAATCACCTCCTCCCCCCTAATGGGAGCGTCTAGTTCCGCTGCCCCTGACACGTTAAGAGCTGTGGTCGCAGCCCGACTAAGGAATTCCTCACCCGCGCCGTCAATAGTGGGGTCCCTGCTATATAAGGAGGCATAGAACGTTCGGAAGGCCTCAGCAATCTGCTCGTCACTTTCGACTCGATCCCCTTTGGAGGTATAGACTCGCGAGAAGCTTCCCTGTCTTGTCACCCCCTACATAGTAGGAGTGCTTGAGCCGGAGAGCGTCGTATTCGGCTCTATCGAGGTCCAAACTGGCCAGTTGTGCTCTGGCTGCTTTGAGTTGCCTCCACATGCGTGGGGCCCCGGTCCGGCTATGCACCCGCTTGAGTTCCAGCACCTTGGTTGCCAACTCCTCTCTCTTCTCCCTACGCACGCAGTTGTCAGCTGCGGAGATCGCGATAAGCTCCCCCCCACACTACCGCTTTGAGAGCACCCCAAAGGGCCGTCAGTGGGGTTCCATCGGTGTCATTGGATGCCAAGTAGTCCGTTTGGCACTTTTGCACCTGCCGGCAGGTGTCCGGTCGCTGCAACAAGGATTCCTGCAGCTGCCATTTCCCTCTCTGCTTGCACGTCGGGCGCAGGTCGAGAGTCAGCTGTACCACTTCATGATCGGACAATGCCGCTGGGATGATTTCAACTGAACGGACCAGAGCTTTAAATTCGGAAGACCCTATAAAGTGATCAAGGCGAGCATAGGTGTGGTGGACATGGGAATAGAAGGAGTATTGCGTGCTATGGGGGTGTGCTTCCCTCCAGATATCTACCAGTCCTCTATCTCTGAGCCATGCTGCCCCTACCTTAGAAATCGACCCTATAGCTCCGTGCCTGTGACCTGACCTGGCCTTCTCTGGATCCATAACTATGTTAAGATCCCCCCCAATAAAATCCGTCTGTCCTGATGACGGAGGACTTCTGAGAGTGAGTCGGTAAGAAACTGCACTTGGCCAGAATTCGGGGCATATATAGAACCTATGACTAAGGAGGTGTCTTCCACCCAAAACCTGTACGCCAGTAATCTCCCTTTCGTCTCTGCTACTTTATCCCCAACCCTGCCTCGAAAAGGCCCCACCCCCCCCCCTTTTTATCTGGAGTAGAGGAATATCATTGGTGGGGAAATGCTCGGGACCTCATTCTGTGGCAGTCCTTGGGTAGCAAGTGTGTCTCCTGCAATAGACAGATAAAAGCCCCCGAGTTCTCAAGGTAGCTTAGAATCGCCCATCTCTTGATGGGGTTGTTTAGCCCCTTCACATTAAGAGTTAAGACTTGGATCATAGGAAAGGACTTAGAAATGGTGCGGTTTTAGAGTGTTTCAGTGTCAAGGGAAAGAATGTAAGCGGCGCGGGCTCAAATCTCTGTGTAGCGTAAGCTCCTTAGCGCATACAAATCCTAGTACGCATCTACCCCAACGTTCGCACACCGGTTCCACCCACCCAATCTCCCCCAACCCAATCCCGATGCCCCCACCCGCCCTAACACCAACAAACCCTCCCCCAAATTCAAAGACTAAGACTCTCTCAGCATTTATCGTAGCTTGATCCGGTTTTGCTCCATAGTTAGGGGAGCGTTGACACCTTACTGTCTGCCATTCGTCTCTTGTCGACCTCGGTGAAGGCTTTGGGGAGGAATCCGAACCTCTCTTGACGAGGCCCAAAAGCTCATTTGCTTCCTGGAGGGACCAAAGTTGCTGGATTCTGACGTTCCATTTTAAGATGATGCGAAAGGGATGACCCCAAGAGTAGGCCACTCCCTTGGATTTAAGGAAAGCTGTCACCTCCCTGAAGGCCTTACGTTTCTGGAGAGTGATGGAGGCTAAGTCTTGATAGAGAGCAATGACGTGACCCTGGTAGGTGATCGGTTGTTTCGAACAGGCCTCTCTCAGGATACGTTCCTTGAGGGGGAAATCCGGCAGGAAAGCCAAGATGTCGGGCGGAGGTGCCAGGGCTTTCCTTCCTAGGCCCACTCGGTGGGCTCGGTCTATGCGAACCTCGAAGTCTTGATCGACCCCCAGTATGTCTGTGAAGAGGCCTTGAAGGTAACTCGTGACGTCTTTCCCCTCGGTCTGCAATGGAACACCTCTCACCAGAATGTTGTTCCTTCGGGACCGATTTTCGAGGTCCTCTGCATGTGCTTGCAGGTCCACCTGTTGATCCTGGAGGCGGAGTACCTCCTGTTGCAGATGTTCGATTTCGTCCGACTTAGACCGATCTTCCTGCTCCACTGCGGCCTCACGTTCCCCCAGCGCCTCAACATCTCATCGAAATTCGCAGCCCTCTCCCGTCACCTCCTGTTTCAGGGTTTGAAAATCTCCTCTGAGGGTGTTAAAGAGAGTTTCCAGAAAGGATCTGGTGATGGGCCCCTCACCCTCTGCCTGCCCGGCCGCCGAAGGCGATGTCGGCGACACAGGCTGACCCTTATCGCCCAGCGTCTACCCCTTGGTGAGCATGTCTTTCAACGTGCGGACAAGACAGGAGCCTGCAATCCTCCTAGCCCCTATTGCAATCCCCGGGGCCTATGCCGGTACGCCAGCCACCACTATGGATCCCAGGGGTCCTTCAACGTGTCCGCGGGTATCACCTCCTCCTATGTCCGCCAGGGCTCACCCCCGTAGTCTGGGGCTAGCACCCAGCAATTCAGGCCCCAGATCCACGCCCTCGCTTCTGGCGCCGCCGGCCTACCCCCAGCACGAGCTGCACCCAGTCCGTGTCCCCGCCCTCCGAGGACCAGCCACTTACTGTTCTTAGATGTGTCCAGGAAGGGGGCTTGTATCCAAGCTTAGTCCGTGTGGGAGTGCAGGCATCGACCAACGGCTGTCCAATACAGGCCTGCTGTTCCCCCGGTCTCAGGCCCACTCCTGGAGCTCACCACCGGCGCCCGCCCAGGCCAGCACCCAGCCTAGGTAGAAGCTCCCCCCCCAACGACAGGGGGGCACATCCAGCCCCCAGGCCCTTGCAGAAGGGGTCTGCGCCCACACCCCCCTCGTTCTCGCTGAGGGGCTCAGGGGAACAAGGGGCCTCCCGCCCCGATTCTGGCGGGCTTCTCCAACTAGGCCGCGGCAGCACGCTAAAGTTTTGTGCCGGCTCCTCTGTTGCTGGCGTTGTGTCCAGGAAGGGCGTGGAGCGTCTCCCAGCCGGGCGGGAGCCGCCCACCGCCCCCGCCTGCTTCCGATAGCTGCCGACAACTTCCACCAGGCTCCGAGGCTCCCCCGCCGCTGCAGGCCGCCGCTCTCTCACCCCTTCTTTTTGTAAACAAGGGGACCCAATGGATACACTAGGACCATGGGTAGACAAGTATTATTAAGAACATAGGTCCTAGTAGAAGGGGAAGAATGGCTTCACACAATAGTCTTATAGAATAGAGTCAGTTCTATAAGTTTAATCCATATACCCAGCCGGGCATAGGATATTTATTTGAACAATTAGTAAGATGATCAGAATGTATATACAAACAAGTGATAGGGCACAGTCCTGTACCTATCATCCAAAAAGAGAAACCAGAAAGGTAGGGAAGGTAGAGAGGATTAAGAAAAGAGTAACAAGCAAAAGCAAGGGAGCCAATTTTTGTAGCTTGCACGTAGTTGAAATATGCTCACAAGCTCACAATTACAGTAGCTACAATAGAATGTACACAATGGTTACGCATGTAGGACTGTATTAAAAGTCGACGTTTCGATCCCCTGACTCCAAATGACCTGGGATCATCATCAGGACTAATCGTATTAATTTGCCTGGTATAATTCCAACCTGTTGGATGAAGGGGGGAAAAAGAAGGAAAATGAAAGGGCAAGCATGAGAACATTTCCTAAAAGGAGGAATTAAAAACAGTAGGCAGCCAGTACGACACGTAAAAGCACCAAAGTCATATGCAAACAGAAGTGTTGAAACTGTTCAGCGCGCATGTGGAAATAAATATTAATGATTTTCAACATGCTTGTCGTTTATATTGCCATGGCCTTCATGCCAGCGTGTATCAAAGACAAACATGTCCGATTCGGAATGGGCAAGCCTTACAAGTGAGGTGATCGTGAACATAACCGTGCGGCACAATGAATCGTGATCGCAAGTCATTCATAATAAAAGTGGATCGAAAAAACGGCGCGGTGACTATTTGAGGTGAATCTTTTAGGTGAATATACTGTGCATGCACAATTGCCACGCGTGATGAAATGCAGCCAGCCGGATAATTACAAATTACTAACCCCGGTGGGCGATGGAAGACAGCTGGCAGGGGTGGCCAGGTTGCTGTATTGACAGCGGGGTTTCAATGCCGAGTGAGGTTATTACTGCGGGAAGAAGAGAGTGAGGGGTGCTTTGATTCGCCAATCCGGGGTGTCCCCGGGCGCTGGTAGCTGAGGCCTGGTGGGCACCCACCGCTGCAGCGTCCAGCCGCCTTCACCGTCCAGCTGCCTTCTTGCAGAGGCTCATCGGAGGCGGCCACATCGAATGGATCCGCTTTCTGGGGGTAAGTAGCTCTTGCAACCCCTCTCGATGGGTGCCGCGAAACCCCCACACCTTGCACACTACTTGCCAGCGCTTTGCAGGGGGGACAACGCGTGGAAACACCAAGGGCGAAGGGCAACGGCGGGGAGCCTCAACACACCACGTCCGGTCAGGTCGCCATCTTGGCCACACCCCTTGTCCACAGCACACTTGATGGATGGTTATTCCAACACCAAAGATGCACTGGACCCAAGATTATGTGGCACTGCCAACCTCCCTGCCACTCCAGATCTTGCAGGTGTAAGATATTACTTCAAACAATCTACAGCAGTCACAGGATCATGATCCCCGTGGTTCCATATGGCAGCAGCAGTCTGCCTTTCCGGGACTCATTTTCTACCAGACCCCTTGGCTTTTCTTCTTCATAGGGAGTGTCAATCCCATAGTGTAACACGTTTTTTTATCTGTTGCTTCATTCCTCCCATCCTGAACAATTACATCCCATTCCTACTTCAGGAACTGCATATCTAGGGTACTTACATGTTGCTATGGTCCACAGTGGGCATCCATATCTTTGCTTTCCTACTCCGAGCTGATTGATAACCTTCAACCTTGCATTATGGTCGGAAGCTGCTAATGAAGACTATTAGAATGAAACATCTGTGCAGCTGGTACCACACATGCAGGAGTACTGTGCACATGGTAAACAGCCATTTCTCTATTTCTTTTGCTTGTTGAGTAATCTTTCCTGTTTCCTTCTTTGTGATTATTACCTTGGCCATCATTTGGTTGGGCATCTCGCACCCACTCAATTGCCTATTGCCTCTGTCCTCTACACACTGGGTTCAAGGTATGCGAGGATTACTTCAGTTTATATAATGGAACCTACAAACATACTGTGTTTTTGATGGAGAAATAACTATGCAGTGTGTCCTGCATCTTTTGTGCTACTTTAACATGAGGTACTGCCACTTGAGAAGAGCAAAGGTGGCATTATCCCAGGATAGTCTTTCTTTTGTATTTTGCAGAGCATTAATCAGAGGTACTAGCACCTATGGCAAGACGTCTTATTGGAAGGAGGCTCGTGGTTACAACACAGTCTGCTATAGACACAGGAGAAGTTGCTGCCAGTGATCGGGGAGGATTGCTCAAGGGAGTGTGTAAGACAAAGCAGTGGGAGATGACTATCTTTGAGGTGATTGGGGCAGGAATCTAGAGCATGGAGAGGAGGTACCGGAGAGAGATGGTAGACAAAGGAGGAGTGTGAAAAAGTATCAGTCTCACCACCAGACTAAGTTGTGGGTGGCTTGCCCAGCCGATCTACCCCTCTTGTCTCTTACCTCCCATTTGCTGGAATCCACATGGCTTCTTTTGCACTGTGCCTGCAAGTGTGTCCTGGGCACATGCTGTACTTTTTGTTCGGACATTTATTCTGACGTATAATGTTTTGTCTGTAACTCCCTGGCCTAAAGGATTTAGGTAAACAGGTTTCCTGTGTAGACTGTGCTTATGCTTTTAGCGGGGGCTGCTGGCTTTTGTATTTACTATGTAGGATGAAGATCTCTCCTTGAACTATCCAGGAGGGAAAGAAGAATAAACAGACATGAGTTGTGTAATTGCTAGAGGTGGCCTAGCGAAAACATCAACATGCTTCAAGTAATCGAAAGTCAGAGGTAATATACCTTCCCTGTTCTGCCCTGCACTACTGTTCTCCAGCCTGACGAGAGTTGCTTAAAGATGTGGCTAGTACCGGAGAGAAAGGATTAGGACGCCTTTTGAAAGGTTATGGAGGCCTTGCTGTGGTCTGGTAGTTTCCCCATAGCTTATCACCTCTTCAGTCCCCAACCACTCAATGGAATTCCTGTCTGCTGAAGAAACACTCTAATTGTTGCAGTAGCACAGGTTTTAAAGACCACACAGGAAGCACCGAAAGAATATAAACCATTAATCCTGAACTGCTATGGGTACCCAGTGTCTGAGGACTCCTCAAATGCATCATCTATTCCCACAGGATTATAATCACACTTCATAAAGTGCATCATCTAT
Organism: Lissotriton helveticus; assembly: GCF_964261635.1. NCBI lineage: Eukaryota > Metazoa > Chordata > Amphibia > Caudata > Salamandridae > Lissotriton > Lissotriton helveticus. The sequence continues at coordinate 449,830,294 of NC_136063.1, read as the reverse complement.
CCCCACAGGACTTTATGCACAGTGTTAATCTCTTCTTGAATGGATCCACTCCCTTGTTCATTTACTCCGGACATTCTCAGATCACTCCCCATTGGTTCTTACTATGTCTCTAATGGATTATCTGCTGAGCCACAAACCATGGATTTTCCCATCAGCAGCATTACTGGATGTGACTTTCTGGGTGAATATGGCTGAGCAAATCGAAAAATACGTCTACATTGTGGGTTCAGTTCCCCCATCTCAAACTCTCTAGGAAGCATTCAATGTTTACATAAGGGATATACTGATCTCCAAACACATGACGTTTTTTAAATCTACGTGGACTCAATCACAGACACCTGCGACAGAAATGGCTGATGCTCAACATTGCTATGATTATGTCCCAACTGTATCTTCACTAGCAATGCTTGAGCTAATAGCATAGTTAAATCAGTTGGCAGGCTGAGAGATAGTCTACCTTGGAGAGCACGTAAGGGCTCAGACATATGCAAAGAGTAAACGTCTCAGTCGAGCCATAGGGTGGCTGTTGAGAGGAGCCCATCCTAAGACAGTAGTACAGTCCTTATGCTCCACAAAAGGAAGGCCTATTTTAGGGACTGCAATGATTTCGCAAATTTTTCAGAACTGCTGTCAGCCATTGTATGCCTCCAGGTTGCTCCTACTCTAGGACTAGGTTGATGATTTTCTAGAGAAGGGGACCCCGGCTCGGGCAAAGAGGGGGAAGGCACACATTTTGACCTACCCCAATCACCTTGCAAAAAATATTGGTAGCTACGGATGCTTTGAAGGCTAAAGCGGACTCAGTTCAGATGGGCTTACAATGGAATTATTATTATTATTATTTTTTATAAATATGTTTATTAACATTTTCTTAATTACATTACAAAGATATTGTTCAGTAGCAAAACGTAGTAGCATAATCAGTGTGACATCAGCATCATACATAAACGACAGTGGTGGACAATCAAATAACTGCATCATATACTTATACATCATTGTGGGCTCCTTCCTGTTTCGCAACCCGTACACCCACTATAGGAGATCATTGTGTATTAGGGAGTGAAAGTCCATAATGTGTAAGCCTTGGTTTCCATATTTTCCAAAACTTTTTGGGACAACCCTGTGTACAATGGAATTTTTTTAATAATTCAAGAAGATTATTGTTCCTAGATTACTGGAACTTTACCAGGATGCCTATAATGTGGGATCTTTCCCTCTTACAGCGATGAAGACCCTCATCTCTGTTATGTTTTTGTTCACGTTTTGTAAAGCGCCTGGCTGCCCGGAGGTTTCCCCTCGCTAGTTATCCTGAAGCCGGGGAGAACCCTAAAGACATGAGGTGCTATAGAACTTTTTCACTTTTAAATAGGGATAATAAGATCCTTTCAAGAGTATTATCCAATAGATTGAATCAACAGGTGGCACAATTGGTGTTGCTGGATCAGTCAGACTTTATATCTCGTAGAGCTAAATCTAATAATTTGCTAGCTATGATGCATCATGTTCAACCCGACATAGAGGCCTTCTTGGTGTTTTCGGATGCCAAGAAGGCATTTGATTCACTAGAATGGTAGTTCCTGTTCACTGTTCTGCATAGAATGGACCTGGGACACTACTTTGTAGGCATGGCCAAGCTGTTGTACACTGGCTAGGGTACAAGTGAATGGCTACTTATCAACTGGCTTTCGCTGCTTTACCCTATAGATCAAACCTCTTGCTTTGTTGTTGTGAGAGTGGAATGTTGAGCATGGAAATGCGTTTCCCATCCGTAGGTTTTTGGTCTCCATGTATGCAGATGACATTCTGCTGTTCATTAAGGACCCCGCTGATAATCTAGATCCTAATATTCTAGATGTTCCTTTTTAGGAGATATCCAGGCTTATTCATACATTGGTCGAAATCAGATAAATTCCCACTAACGTACAAGACCTGTAGAATCACCTCAGAGTTCCCACCTGCATGGAGAGAACACGTACTTGGGTGCCCTAGTGACCACTTGTAGAGATCTGCTGCTGCGTGATAATTATGGCCAGTAGTGGAAAAGCTGACAGTACACACAGTGATAAATCACACTCTTGTTTACAGCTTATGAGCGGCACCTTCTCCTCAGAGTATCCCTGGTGCACCACATACTCTGCTTACTTCCTACCCTTAGCTTGCCATTGCCCCTGATTCAGGCCTACTGGACTGAAATGTTGCCTTTTTTCAATAGGATCACTTGTACTTTCTCACCCTGAATGCCACTTTGCCTATTGCTGGGCTTTGTGATCTATGTTCCTTAATGCAAACGAAAGCTGGTTGGGTTATTATTTGCACTTACCATGTGAAGAATAGCTAAGGTATGAATTAGAGGTCCCTTATCCAAGGTCTGTGACTGACTACGAGAGGTTTTCTTTTGCGATGAAATGCAGAGACCTATATGTCATTACAGGCCTCGAGAATGTGGCCAGAATATATACGAGAGGCCCTTTTAAAGACTATCTGGCAGGAAAGAAAGACTTTAGCGCTTACCACATGTCGGGGTAGTTCCCCGAGATGCTAACTGCGATAGCTGAATCAATTGTAAGGAACTTTAAATTTGAATTCTAGCAGGCTATCCTTGTTACGTGAGGGTGAAGCCTCTGATCCAGTGGAAGCGTTGTAAACCTTTGTGTGGGCACAAACACAAACTACCCACCACACCATAAACTCTATTCTCAGTAATATATTTCACAACAACACAGAGTTTGGGCCCATAGAAACTCTACAACCACTTATAAATCAAGAGGTCCTCTGATAGATGTTTGTAAGAGCCAATATGGACTCCGATAATTAAAGACGAACTTCATTCCTTCAAGAGGACCTGTAATGAATAAATGCCTATCTAACATCAATAACCAATAACCATAACTTGTCAATTGTATTCATCAATAAGAAAAAACAAATTCAGTATAGTAATCAAGACACTTTTATCTAATCATCAATATGAATGGTCAATACACAATAACACAAAAGAACCTTAGTACATGATTATCAATTGGAATACAGGTTAAGTCACAATATAATTACAGTTTAAAAGTAAAATACATCAAATCAAATGACTGACATGAGGGAGAGAGAGCAATAAACAGGCATTGCAAATTCAGTATGCAAGTTCAGAACTGATACGAACCAAAATTCAGTCGTAGATTACCAGAACCGAGACGTGAAGATGAACTAATGCACAGCGTGCATTAGTCAGAAATATTTAACCCTTCATCCAAAAGGTTTAGCCTGCTCAACTTCAAACCCAGGAAGTGCAGGGAAATTCAGTAAAGTTCAGTTCAGGATAGTCAGTATTTGGATCGACAGCATGTCATGCCCAAGAACTGCAAGGAAAATAGCTGCACATGTACTTTTCCCACAAAGTTTTTATACCTCAAAATATTCACAATTCCAAACCACAAGTGTAGCTTCTTGTACAGTTTTCATGATTCTGTTGATTGAGATCCATGGTGTGATCATGGAATGATCATTCTTCAGCCCAAATCATCCGGAAACTTTGTTCTTTGTCCCCCATTTTCTAAGAATGTACAATATTTAATTTCACCTTGGAAATAGGAAAAACATTTGCAACTCAACATGTTCACACACTCTCGCTTCCGAGTTGGCTTGCAACAAAGTTGCACAATTACTCATACTGAGAGAATATTCAGACTGTAAGAGGAAACTTCAATGATAACACTTGTAACTAGAACAAATTAAGTCAGCATTTTCTTCTTTTTCGAAGGAAATATTGAAAGACAAATACATTTCTCTAGGGCCTGCAATGAAAAGTCATAATACATTTCTGAGGAGTACCTGGAAAACCAAAATAGTGTTAACGTTAAAACACTCAAAAAAACATAAACACATAAGAATCTAATATAACTACCATTACACTATTTTCTTAAACATAGTCTAATCATATTTAATTAATAAACAAACAGTTTCTCTTTGCAGTTACAGATTTAGATTTGAGAAAACATAGCAAACTGATTTCTCTAGAAAATCTTTTCAAATCATATTCTGCTAGAAATTAAACTCTACATTATTTTCTTTCACATTATTATCATAACATATTAGTAGTTTTCTCTCACTATCTAAAAATCTTTCAGCTTCACCAGTTTGCATACTTTTATGATGCACTTTTAAAAACTATGTTAGTGTTAAACAAGACACAGTGTCAGTCATGTTTTCTTTTAAGTACGTTTTAGAAATTCACACACAATGAGCAGGATTTAACCAAGTAAAATCTTCTCAAATAATCATGCTACATCACCTGCTTTGCATTTCAGTTGTAAATGTTTAACACCAGTAGAATGTACCTGGTGTTAATATTCTGAAGCAATCCTACTGTGTGTAATGCCAACTTTGTGCTGACTAGCCCAAGGCCGCTCCATTGTGAATCTTATTAAGTGAATCTGGTTTCCTTTTTAGGTCAAGCCTGGGCAGCGCGTATGCGCTGCTCTGCGAGGCATGTCGTATTGAGTTAGGGGTGTGAAGCTCCGCGGACTCTCCGCCCATATTTTTAATTGGCTTGTGTCGTTGTATTTCGCAAATGCTGCCTTCTGATTCCTTCATCTCCTTGTTAGTCCTTGTTACTGCCTTCTCGTCTTTTGAAACCTCCCATGGCAACTGGCCCTTTTACTTCTGTTGCGACAGGGCATGTTTGAATTAGTCTTTAAGCACAATTTTTTTCAATGGGTTTTTCGCAACAGCAGGCACGATGTGCTTTCTTTATATTCAGCGTGCCATGCACGCTTTCACTTTCATTTTCATAGCTGCTGTTCCAGGAAATAGGAGAAAACAGAAGTAGCGCTTTTACTGGCCCACTCTGTAAAGTGGCGCCAATGTGTTTGTGTGTGACTGTGACCAATCTGGTCAATTTGCAGCCACTATATTTTGCTTTATCTGAAAGAGACACGTTTGTGATAGATTCCTTACCTTAGAATATCCCCAGGCGTCAGACTGGATCCGGAAATTTTTGCGTAGCAATACCCCTGCGCGTCGGTAGGCGTCGTCTGCGGCTCCGCGTCCGTCGTCGGCGTCGTTAGCGCCGGAATGACGTCGTCGGAGTACTTAGACGCCCATGCGCGCTGACGTCAGCGCAGATCCGGAGAAGCTCTACCCCTAGTCATTTTTTGACTAAACTTTTTGATCTTTTTGATCATTTCTTTCTTTGAGTCTTCGACTCTATCGGTGCCGGTAGGGATGCCCGGGTTCAAGCCCTGTTCGAAGTGCAACCGACTGATGTCGGTCACGGACCCCCATCGCCAGTGCTTAGGCCACGACCACGACGACCGCACCTGCTCCGACTGCCGGGCCCTGCGTCGTAGGCTAGGCAGGAGCGGTCCCGCAAGCGGCTCGAGCTCCGGCAGTCGGCCCGCGCCATTCCAGGTCCCGGTCCCACGGGAGGTCGAGGGACCGGTCGCGGGGTCGGAGTCCCCGCAGCTCCGGGAGTGGACATCGGTCGTCGGGATCCAAGTCCTCAGGTAAGAGGCATGAGAGGTCGGAGAGGCATCATCGCTCCTCCGACCCACCTCGACGCTCGCACGATGCGGCCGGGGGTTCGGGCGACACCGCCCACGCGGCTCCAAGAGAGTCGCAAGCGTCGCCGCCTGCCCCACACCTTCGGGTCCCTAGGCACGGCGCGACGCTGGAGGAGGTCGAGCGGTACCTCATGGCCATGAGGTCCCTCCCTCCTCAGCCGGGTCCCGCGGCGCCTTCGGGCCCAGCGGTCCCGGCTGGAGGCCCTAGCGGGTCGGGCGCTTCGGCCCCGACGCCGCCGGGTCGTCGGGGGTCGACCTCACCGGCGCCGGCCCCGAGGGTGTCGCCCCCGGCGCCCATTGTGGACGCCGTCCCCAATCTTCCCTTCGGTCCGACTCTGGCGCCGGAACGGCGCCGCTGGGCGCCGCTTCCGACGGCCTTTGGAGATTTTTATTTCCATGAGGAGGTCCAGTCTGTTGACCCTGAGTTACAGGAGACTGGTGACGGAGGTGATTGGGAGGGGTCTGAGGGAGTGCCTGTCTCAAGATGACTGGACATATGAGCTTGGGGAGGCCAGTGGTAGTGACACCTCGCCAGACTCTGGATTTGTCTCCCTCCCACCGTGGCTACGAAGGAGGGGGCTGCTTACAGCGTAGTGTTGACGAGAGCAGCCAAGGCCTTAGGTCTTGAGCTCCCCGTCGCGGCCGTGAGGACTAACCTCCTCACTGAGGTTCTTAAACCGCAGGCATGCTCCAGTGAGCCTCTGCTGCCGTTTAATGAAGCCTTATGTGACGTTCTTGTGGGCACTTGGTCCAAGCCCGCCACAGGCCCGCCTGTGGATAGGAACGTGGCCAGACGCTACCGCCCGGCTCCGGGCGACCCTTGCTTTTTGTCCACTTATCCCACCCCCGAGAGCCTGGTTATCCAGGCCTCCACTTCCCAGACCGCATTCCCGACGGCCCCGCCCGATCGGGAATCCAAGAGATATGAACAGTTCGGTAAAGAAGGTGTTCTCGTCCCTGAGTTTGGGACTGCGGTCTGTCAATTACGCGTGTCTCTTGGGCCGCTACACCCACACCCTGTGGGACATGGTCGCGGACGTGCTGCCACAATGCCCGGAGGAGGTCGGGGCTAAACTCGCCCAAGCCCTTGTGGTGGGTCGAGATGCGGCGCGATACTCTATCCGGTGTGGGCTGGATACCACGGACTCACTGGGCAGGGCGATGGCAACGACGGTGGCGGTTCGCTCCACGCCTGGTTGAGGTCCGCCAATTTCTCAGACGATGTCCAGGCCACTCTTCTGGACATGCCGTTCGATGGCCGTCGCCTTTTTGGCGACAAGGCAGACCATGCGCTGGAGCGCTTTAAGGACTCCAGGGCTACGGCCAAGTCCTTTCGGCCGCGCCAATCGGGTGCCTTTCGCTCCTTTCGTGGCCACGGAAGGGGCGTCCCCACATGTGCTGCCAGCCACGCACCGCAGAATGTCCAGCAGCGCGGTGGCGGCCATGGAAACCGCCGTGGCGGCGGTCGGGGTCAACGGCGAGGCCAGTCCACACCTCCCTCCGCAGCACCTGCCTCAAAACCTTCCGAGTTTTCAGGCCCATGTGACGCCTGTGGGAGGCAGGGTTCGCCATCACCACTCCCACTGGCGCACTGTCACGTCGGACAGGTGGGTGCTGCAAATCGTTCGAAGGGCTACTCCCTCCCCTTCGAGGCGACCCCTCCAGCCATGCCACCGCAATTCAACCGCGCGTCGGGGGATCACTTGCAACTTTTGCTAGAGGAAGTCACGGCCCTCTTGAGCGCGTTCCTGGGCCAGAAGTAGGGTGTGGATGTTACTCCCACTACTTTCTGGTGCCCAAGAAGGGCAAGGGGGGCCTGCGCCCTATCTTGGACCTACGGAACGTCAACATCTTCCTCCGCCAAGAGAAGTTCAAGATGCTGACTTTGGCTCAGGTCTTAGCTGCCCTGGACCCCGGAGACTGGATGGTAGCGTTGGACGTGCAGAACGCTTATTTTCACATCCCCGTCCAGCCGGCCCACCGGCGTTACCTGCGGTTCACGGTAGGCCACGAGCACTTTCAGTTTACCGTGCTCCCCTTCGGCCTTACCAGCGCCCCACGGGTGTTCAGGAAGGTGATGGCGGTGGTCGCAGCTCATCTGCGCAGGTTGGGGGTGTCAGTCTTCCCCTACCTCGACGACTGGTTGTTGAAGGCGGGCTCGCCCCAGACAGTCGTCAGCCACCTCCAGACTACGGCCGACCTCCTGCACTTGCTGGGGTTCTCCATCAATGAGTCGCACCTGTGTCCCTCTCAGAAGCTCCTCTTCATCGGAGCTGTTCTGGACTCGGCGCAGTTTCGGGTTTACCCTCCCGAACAGCGGGTTCGGGATATTCAGGCTCTGATTCCAAACTTCCAGCCTTTATCCCGAGTCTCGGTCAGGTTGACGCTGCGGCTTCTGGGACTGATGGCCTCCTTCATCCTTCTGGTGCGTCACGCCCGGTGGCGGATGCGGGCTCTGCAATGGGACCTGAAATTTCAGTGGGCCCAGCATCAGGGCATCTTGTCCGACCATGTCTTGATCTCGGAGGGCACTGCAAGACAGTTGCAGTGGGGGCTCACGGACCGCGATTGGGTCAGTGGCAGATCCCTCTCCCTACCCCACCCGGAGCACGTAGTTGTGACGGACGCGTCCCTCCAGGGCTGGGGTGGCCACATGGGAGAGGCGGAGATCAGAGGACTCTGGTCTCCGGCGGAGGCCCGGCTCCACATCAACCTGTTGGAGTTACAGGCGATTCGTCTAGCACTGAAGGCATTCCTCCCCTCTGTCCGGGGGAGTGCCTTCAGTGCAAGTGTTCACGGACAACACCACCGCCATGTGGTACTGCAACAAACAGGGCAGGGTGGGGTCGTGGACCCTATGCCAGGAGGCTCTGCGCCTCTGGCAGTGGCTGGAACGTCAGGGCGTGTCCCTGGTGGTTCAACACCTGGCAGGTTCTCTGAATGCCAGGGCGGACGAACTCAGCCGTCGGTGCATGATGGATCACGAATGGCGCCTGAGCTCGGACGTGGCGCAAGGCCTCTTTCAGCAGTGGGGAGAGCCTTGGTTAGATCTATTCGCCACCGAAGAGAACGCGCAATGTCATCAGTTCTGCGCGTTGGAATATCCAAGGCGGCGCTCGCTCGGAGATGCTTTTCGTCGCGAGTGGAGTTGCGGTCTATTGTACGCCTTTCCGCTGAAGAAGATCAGGCGCGACCGGGCCCAGGTTATCCTTGTGGCTCCGGACTGGGCACGAAGATACTGGTATCCCGAGCTACTCAGCATGTCAATCGATCCCCCGATTCGTCTGCCTCTTCGGGAGGACCTTCTGTCGCAGCAGCAGGGGACGGTCCTCCACCCGAACCTGTCCAGTCTCCACCTACAAGCTTGGAGATTGAGCGGCGACAGTTGAGGCCATTTGACTTGCCTCCCGAAGTCTGTAATGTCATTCTGGCAGCCAGGCGTCCCTCCACAAAGTCGGTATACGCCTGCAGGTGGAACAGATTTGTGGCATGGTGCACAGCAAAGGCTGTGGACCCACTCTCTGCCCCCCTTTCTGAGGTTCTCCTCTCTCTTCTTTCTCTTGCCCAGCAGGGCTCTGCTCTGGGCACTGTCAAGGGCTACCTTTCTGCCCTTTCAGCCTTTCTAAGACTGCCTGATCAGCCTTCTTTGTTCAAGTCCCCTATTGTAAATAGATTTCTTAAGGGCATCACACACATGTTCCCTCCTGTTCCCTTCGTGATGCCCCAGTGGGACTTGAACCTTGTTCTTACTTTCCTGATGTGCGCTCCCTTTGAGCCACTTCACAACTGTCCTCTTCGCCTTCTAACTCTGAAGACTGCTTTCCTGGTTGCCATCACCTCTGCCAGGAGAGTGAGTGAGCTCCAGGCCCTTTCTTGTACTCCACCTTTCCTTTCTGTCCATCCGGACAAGGTTGTGTTGCGTACCAAGCCATCTTTCCTGCCCAAGGTTGTCTCAGCCTTCCACATCGGGCAGTCCATCACCTTGCCAACCTTCTTTCCGCCTCCGCATCCCTCTAAAGAGGAAGAGCGGCTCCACCGTCTGGACCCAAAACGTGCGCTCTGATTTTACTTGGATCGCACTCGCCAGTTCCGGGTGGATGACCAACTCTTTGTTGGTTACGTGGGCGCTAAGAAGGGGAAGGCGGTACACAAGCGAACCATCTCCCGGTGGATAATCTTGTGTATCCAGGCATGTTACTCCATGGCTAAGAAGGAGCCCCCTGTTGGATTGAGGGCTCATTCCACTCGGGCCACGGCGACTACTACTGCCCTGGGCCGGGGGGTGCCCTTGCAGGACATTTGCCAGGCAGCTACGTGAGCCTCGTTGCACACGTTCGCACGACACTACTGCCTGGACAGTCAAGTCCGGAGGGATGGCTTCTTTGGCCGTTCGGTCCTCCAGGACTTTCTGGTGTGATAATTGGTTCGCAGACCCACCACCGGGGTTGGTATTGCTGGGGTATCTATTCTAAGGTAAGGAATCTATCACTAACGTGTCTCTTTCAGATGCACAAGTTACTACTTGTGTAACGATATATCTGTAAGAGACATTAGTTAGTGATAGATTCCTTACCGACCCACCCATCCTCCCCGTTCTGCGAACCGATATCTAGGGTTAAAGTCATCCCCTTTCAGGGCCCTAGTTTCATGGCACCAGTGTTGGTGCTCTGCGTATCTGGCACGGAAAAGCTGTGTATCAGAACTGACGTCAGCGCGCATGGGCGGCGTCTAAGTACTCCGACGACGTCATTCCGGCGCTAACGACGCCGACGACGGACGCGGAGCCGCAGACGACGCCTACCGACGCGCAGGGGTATTGCTACGCAAAAATTTCCGGATCCAGTCTGACGCCTGGGGATATTCTAAGGTAAGGAATCTATCACTAACTAATGTCTCTTACAGATATATCGTTACACAAGTAGTAACGTGTGCATTTAGTTATTTTCCCATATTTAGAACCGTTTTGATTTTCATTTATTTACCTCTTCCGTCCTGAGGCTGCATTTTGGAACGAAAATGGCAGAGAAGGATAACATTTTAACCTCTTGGGTGCTTGGGATATTCTCCTCCTGGGCTGGAGGTCAATGTAAATGGGTGTGGTCATGACGAGCTCAGCTCGTCATGAGCACATGCGCATCGTGCATCATAACGAGCTGAGCTCGTCATGAGCATCGGAGGGGGTTAACAAAAGTGTTTCTTTCTCTTTTTAATCCATTTCACAGCGGAAGGAATGAAGGGGAGGAAAGAGAAGGTAAGAACCACTTGCTGGAGTCATGGTTTTCCTTTAGAAGACTTGAACGAGGGAGGACGTGGGGCGCCACGGACTACCGACTCCTCTAACTCCCCCCGCCCCTTCCATCCCGAGGCTGCAGTGAGAAAAGAATATGCCAGAGACGACATTTCCAACAAAATATTACTTTCTTCTTTGAATCCATTTCACAGGGGAACGAAGGGAGGGGAGGAAAGAGAAGATAAGAAACGCTTGTTGAAGTCACGGTTTTCGTTCCGGCAAGCTTCAACCAGGGAGGACTTGGGGCTCCAAGAAGACCCCCCCCCCACTCCCTTCCACCCGACCTGGCAGGACTGGCAGTGACAAGCGCTGTGCGGACACAACTCCCCCTGCCCCCAAGCTCTCTGCCCACCTGCCTACACGCATTTGCAATGCAATAGGTCTCGCATTTGCGAGAGTTTAAGCTATTGGCATTGTACATGACAATGTCGTTTATTTCTGTTTTAAAAAATAACAAGTAAATAAAATGCATTATCATTTACAATGCCAAAATTTCAAAGCTCAAACTCGCGGAAATGTGAGACCTATTGCATTGCAAATGCTTGTTTAATTAATGTTGTTGGTTTAGAAACTCATTAAAACAGATTTACAAATCAAATTATTAGTCTCTTATTGGATACATTTTGAACACACTGGACTTTTCTGCCTCCTTTTCAGAGGACTGCTTGAGGACTCTTTGAGGATTTCTTAATTTGGATGCTTCTATGGTTTACTGAGATTGTTTTGTTCCATGTTATTTGAGGATGGCAAAACAACCTGCTCATCTCTAAGCCTCTACCTATAAATCCATCCATTGATTCATAAGCCTTTCTCTGTTTATGTGGCAACCTGTGTGCTAATTTACCCAGTTCTCTACTTGTGTTCTTCTTCTCCACGCCTTAGTATGTGTGCTACCCACCACCTATCCCTGTGTCTCTGTGCTGTCTGCTCATCCCGGAACCTGTGGGCTACTTACCCATCCCTTAGCCTCAAAATGACTTGCCCATTCCTGAACCATAGTACTACTTCCCACCCATTAGTGCAACAATATGCTTGCAATTAACAATAATCCTGCCTACTCATACAAGATAAAACATCGAGTGGATGAATGTAGAGAGTAATGGAGCCAATCCAACGTTGGGATCTTTGTTTTTCTTTTTCTTTAATTGATCATCAGACAAAAGTTATACACAGCCAGCCAGCACGTGTTTCGTTGGGGAAACCGTGTTCTCCAACTCTTCAGGGCCCAAAGTCAGTGATAATTCCAACCCGGTAAGGTAGATTAAATCTCAGTACGACGGATTTTTTTATCAATTGTAGGATACAAGCCGATCTCAGTATTAGTTGAATATGACGCCAGTTTTAATATAAACATAGAGTGCCCGTAAGAAGTTCGTAATGTCACGCATAACTTGAAGATATCAGGCGGAAAAAAACACATATGAGCGGATCAGTGCCAGTGTGTGCTCGTGTGCGAGCCCTTTAAAGGATCGAGTTTCAAAATGACTCCCGCTTCCTGGCGTCTTCGTACAATCCCGGGGGGACATTATGCTTGCAGTTTCATATGAAATTGTAACTTATCATGACCCCTTGACCTATTTACCACCGCAGTTTCTTTTTTTACTTATGTTCTGCTCTGTTTTATGTTTCTATTTTTAGCTATATGTTTCCACTCTGCTTAAAGCTTCCTGGCCGAAAGCAATATATAATAAAAACATTCTGTTTAGGAATTATAAACCTTCACGCTAGGCAAAGTGATCTCGATGGTTCAGATCCCAGTTGCAGGAACTAAGAAACAAAATGTAAAAGGCTGGATAGAAATTTGAGAAAGATGTATGACTCGTATAGTAAATCAGAATATAAGAGAGCAGTAAAGGAAATGCCACTTTGCGGTCAAAAGTTCTTGTGCAAATTATTCTTTAAAAATAGTTAACGCATCAATCTCTGCCAGAGAGGTAATTATTATTATAGTCATTTATATAGCGCACAGCTACCTCCAACGGAAGTGTCCCGGTGCTAGTCACAACTGCAAAGACCGAAGACCCCACAAAGAGCGGGAGACCAGCCTAATCCAAACAAAACAACCATGTTTTCAGAGCTTTTTTGAAGGCCAATTCTTCCTGTGGAATTTTCCTAAGCTCTTCAGGCATCAAGTTCCAGAGCGAAGGGGCACGTACTGAGAAAGTCCGCCCGCCCATTCTAACTTTTGAGAATCTGGGAACCTTCAGGAAGTTCTGATGATTGGAACGTAATGTCCTTGATTGCACGTGCCTCTGAATTCTAGCTTTCAAATACTTTGGGCCGACATCATGCAAGCCCGATGAACCAAAATCAGTGTGTTAAAGAGGACTCTTTTCTTTATCGGCAGCCAATGCAAACTCAGCAGATGAGGGGAGATGCTATGCCTTATCGGAACATTTCTGATAAGTCTGGCTACCGCACTTTGAATAATCTGCAGCCTGGCCATCAAATATTCTGGAAATCCAATGAATAGACTATTAACATAGTCTAGGCGTGATGTTATGACTGCATGGATGACTGTTTTCCGACAGTCTACTGGGAGGAAATGCAAGAATCTGCGCAGGGTCTTGAGTTTCCAAAAACACACTTCTGACACCTGCGCAATGTGCTCCTTCCCTGAGAGTGCGGTATCCAATTTAAAACCTAAGTTCCGGGCAGTCCTGACCGGTGTCGGGGAGGATTAAGTTCGGTCGGCCACCACAGAGCCGATTGCAAGGGGGACTTGTTGTTGAAGAAAAGAACTTCTGTTTTCTCTGTGTTCAGCTTCAAACACTTGTCTGTCATCCATGCAACAATGTTTAGCAGACAAGATTTGAAGCTGGCTAAATCCACACCCTCCTTTTCCTTAAACGAGAACATCAGTTGCGTAATTGTGGTGTTTAAATCTCACAAATCAAGAAAGTATATGGGCACCCTTCAACTCCATCAGAGGCACGCTTTAATGAATTGGCTAAATTCTTCATGAAAAAAGTCACTGATATTTATGCCTCTTTTGCGGGCAACGAAGTACAATGCAAAGCTATTGTTTCACTGAGCCAGTCCAAAATGTTAAATGAGTCTTTAACCTCCATAACGGCTATTAAAGATGAAGATCCAAAGACTTTAATGAATGCTGTGGAATTGAAATTTGCCTAGCTTAGTAACGGTAAGTTTCAATTTTATTAATAACACGGAGGCAAGGATTGTGCTTTTCTTCCTTCACTTTATTCCAATACCAAAAAACACAGCAGCCAGAAAAGCAATAAAATGACTTTTTCTTACAACAGGTAGAAAAAACGTCATTTGCTCTCATACGTAATGAAAAATCCAGTCAATAAACATCAAATCCCATAAGTCCAAGGGATAACATCCTAACAGAGTCCTTCTACACTGTCCATAACTCCTAGAAAGCGCCACTATCTTGTGAAGACCTCCTCTTTCTTCGCGCGAGTCACGCCTTCACTTCATTGGTCCTGCTTGGCTCCATCATGTCCTGCAATGTAAGGACAGCCCGTGAGTGTATTTCAGGTCACCTTCCCAAAGTCAACAACACATCTTCCAAGAAAAGTAGTATGCAGGCAACAAGTATTGCACCGGAAAAATTAAATCAGTTTACTTACGTAAGTACGGGTGGGTTCGCACCAAGTGTGCAACGGGAGGGATAATCCTCACCTCCGTGTCCTTAATAGAATTGAAACTTACCGTTAATAAGCTAGGCAGATTTCGATTCTATGTCAGGACCGGAGGCTCCGATTATGCTAGTTCAAAGTTTACTTACCACCAACTGAGCAACCTCCACCACTGGTTTGAAATAAAACCTTTTAAAGGTGGAATCGGAAGACCAATCTGCTGCGCGAATAAGGTCTTCTAACCGAGCTCCTAAAGAGAAAGCCTTCGAGGCCATCGCACCTCTAGCTGAATGTGTACCAAATTGCTTTGTATCAATTCCCGCCTCTTGCATGACCCATCTCACCCACCTGGCTATCGTGGGGGAAGAGACAGCATGGTGCCGTTTCTGCAAGGCAATAAGGAGTTGCCGTTCGCCCGGAGGGCGGAATCCAATTGTCATTTCCTCATAGGATTTCAGACAGTTTACCACACAGAGCTTGGGCACATCCGCAAAGGCCGGGTAAGAGATCGTCCTGGAATCTGACTTGGTGCGGCGACCAAGTGTAAACATAACCCCTTCTGGGGAGAAGACTCTTGCTGTAATGTCCAAAGCTCGAACGTCCGAGACCCTACGACAGGACACCAAGCACAAAAGCATAGCCGAAAGCTCTTTCAAGGAAAGGTATTTATTAGGTTGCCAGGACAAAAAGAGGTTGAGGACCAAATTGACATCCCAAAGCACTGAGTAACGAGGCTCCGGGGGCAAAGACAAACGAATACCTTGCAGGAGCCTACAAACAAACGGGTGTTCACCAATCGGGGCACTGTCCACTGTCCTGGGGTCCAGGATGAAGCCCAGGTTGCGTGCGTGATCCGTTGGTTTGGGTGCGCTGCCTATGGCCGGGGGCCACCAGGAGTCGTCCCAGGCCGACGGTGATGGTCCAAGGATGAGGACTTCCGTCTTGTCTGAGTTCAGTTTCAAGCGGCTGTTCTTCATCCATTCGGCTACCTCTTTCATCCCTTCGTGTAGGTTGGATCTTGCGGTGGCGGGGTCGTTGGTGAGGGAGAGGATCAGCTGGGTGTCGTCGGCGTAGGAGATGATGTTGAGGCTGTGTTGGCGTATGATGGCTGCTAGGGGGCTCATGTACACGTTGAAGAGGGTGGGGCTGAGTGATGATCCGTGTGGCACGCCGCAGATGACTTCGGAGGCCTCATATCTGAACGGGGGGAGGCGGACTCTCTGGGTTCTTCCGGCGAGGAACGAGATGATCCACTCCAGGGCCTTCCCTTGGATTCCGACGTTGCTGAGGCGTTGTACTAGGGTGCGGTGGCAAACAATATCGAACGCTGCGGAGAGGTCCAGGAAGATGAGGGCCACTGTTTCCCCGTTGTCGAGCAGGGTTCGGATGTCGTCAGTGGCTGCGATGAGGGCGGTCTCGGTGCTGTGATTGGCTCGGAAGCCGGACTGTGAGTAGTCGAGGGATCCGTTCGTCTCGAGGAAGGCGGCCAGCTATCTGTTGATGGTCTTCTCGATGACTTTGGCAGGAAACGGGAGGAGCGAGATGGGGCGGTAGTTCTTGAGGTCGGTGGGGTCTGCCGATGGTTTTTTCAGGAGGGCGCTGAGTTCGGCGTGCTTCCAGGTCTCCGGGAAGGTGGCGGTGTTGAAGGAGCAGTTGTTGATGTCCCGGATTTGGGGTGCGATGACGGAGTCGGCCTTGTTGAAGACGTGGTGAGGGGATGGGTCGGTTGGTGAACCAGAGTGGATGGTGTTCATCGTCCGGATGGTGTCTTCTGTGTTGACTGGGGTCCAGTCGCGGAGGGTGGTGGTGGGGGGCGTCGGTTCTGTGGTTGGGTGCGTGGACTGTTCGCCGAAGCTGTTGTGTATGTCTGCGATCTTGCTGTGGAAGAACGTGGCGAGTGAGTCGCAGATGTCCTGTGAGGGAGTGATGTCGTTGTTACCGGCACTGGGGTTGGAAAGCTCTTTGACGATGCTGAAGAGCTCCTTGCTGTTGTGTGCGTTGTTGTCTAATCGTTCCTTGAATGCTGTCTTCTTGGTGGTGTGGATCAGCTGGTGGTGTTTGCGGGTGGCTTGCTGGAGGGCGGTCATGTTGTCTGTGGTCGGGTTCTTTCGCCAGGCTTTCTCGAGGGTGCGGCAGTTCTTCTTGGAGTTCTTGAGGTCGTCGTTGAACCACGGGCCTTTCTTGCTTCCGGGCCTGTTGGGATGGGTTTTCAGGGGTGCGAGGTTGTCGGCGCAGTTGGTTATCCACTGTGCCAGGTTGTGGGCTGCTTGGTTGGGGTCC
Organism: Lissotriton helveticus; assembly: GCF_964261635.1. Taxonomy (NCBI): domain Eukaryota; kingdom Metazoa; phylum Chordata; class Amphibia; order Caudata; family Salamandridae; genus Lissotriton; species Lissotriton helveticus. The sequence continues at coordinate 449,813,567 of NC_136063.1, read as the reverse complement.
GTTGATCTGGCGGGAGGGTTCTGGTTCAGTGATGCGGTGAGCTGGTCGGTCGTGATCTTGTTCCAGTTCCTGCGTGGAACTTGTTGCGGGAAGTGGTGGGTTGTGGTCTTTCTGAAGCTGAAGTGGACGCAGCTGTGGTCTGTCCAGTGGAGTCCGGTGGAGTGGCTGAAGGAGATGTACTTGCTGGAGGAGAAGATTGGGTCAAGCGTGTGTCCGGCGTATTGGGTGGGGGTGTTCACCAGTTGCTTGAGTCTGAGGTTAGCGAGGTTGTCCAGGAGGGTGGTGGTATTGTTGTCGTTCTCCAGGTGGAAGTTCAGGTCTCCTAGGAGGATGTAGTCAGCGGAGGGAAGGGCGTGTTGGCTGATGAAGTCTGCGATGTCTTCACTGAATTAAGTGCGGGGTCCTGGGGGTCTGTAGATGAGGGTGCCTCTGAGTGTGGTCTTGGGGTCGGTGTGAATCTGGAAGTGAAGATGTTCGGCGGTTGTGAGGATGTCGTCGGAGTTGGTCGTGATGCGGATGGTGTTCTTGTGGACGATGGCGATGCCTCCTCCTGTACGTTGGTGTGGTCCCTCCTGGTGATCTTGTATCCGTCCGGGATGGCGATGGTGATGTCGGGCGCTGAGGAGGCGTTCATCCAGGTTTCCGTGAGGAAGGCGACGTCTGGGGATGTGGTGTCGAGCAGGTTCCATAGTTCCACGGCGTGTCTGTGGACGGAGCGGGTGTTGAGCAGGATGCACTTCAGGTGGTTGCTGTTGGTGTTTGGCTTGGTGGGTGCGGGTGGGTTGCAGGTCCTGATGCAGGCGAACTTGCAGGATTGGCAGGTGAAGGGTCCGTGGGTGCGTCCTGGGATGGCTCGGTGGCAGTCGGGGAGGCGCCCGGTAGTGGAGTGAGCTGAGGGTGGCGTCGTCGTACGTCCGGCGGGTGGGATGGCATCCGCGGGGGTCATGGGGTCGGGCGCAGACGGGCTTGCCTTTGGCGCACCCGCTGTGCGTGAACGCTGCTCGCACGCACGGACTCTGCCATAAATGGAGAGTGGGGGGCGGAGCGAGGGAGGAGCAGCTGGGAGGCGGGAGCGGGGTGGCGAATGGGGAGGGGAACGGTGATGCTGGAGGGAACGGGGGTGGGGCCGCGGGGGAGCAGCGGCAGGGAGCGGGGTGGGTTCAGCAGCAGAAACGGCGGTGGGGTCGCAGAACGAACAGGGGCACGACGAAGGGAACGATAACAGAGCACAGGGGCACAGGGGTACACAGTTCACGATGGAGAAGAGAAGACGATTACAGGCACAATGCAGGGGGCAGAAACAAACTTGAGCAGGGGTACAAAAGAAGACGATTACAGGCACAATGCAGGGGCAAAGCAAACTTGAGCAGGGGTACAACAGTTAACGGACTAAAATACAATAACAGGCACAATTCAGGGGGCAGGATACCAACTTGGCAGCGGTGGCGGCAGGCGGAAACCGGGCACACTCGGGATGGGCCACGCGGAGGGAGGAGGGACCGGCTCTGACCAGGTCAGGTCGGGTCGAAGACACCAACACATCCACTTGGTCCATGCAGACCTGTAGCGCTTAGAAGTGCTGTCTGCCCCGGCCTTTGCCAAGAGGCCTTGAGCTTGTCCCGAAAGACCCGAGAGCGACCAGCGTCTCCCGAAAGCCTCCATGCCATGAGGCAGAGAGATCTCTGGATAATGAGGTGGTGATGCTCCTCGTCCGGATTCAGAAGGAGATGAGGAAGCGGGGGGAGTAGGATTGGAAAATCCCAAGAAAGTTCCAAAAGAACTAAAAACCAGACTTGAGACTTCCAATAAGGCGTCACCACCACCGCCTCTGCCCTCAAGAGGCGGATTTGGGCCGCCGTTCGAACCACCATCGCAAACGGGGGAAAGGCATAACCCTTCTCCAGACTCCAGTCTTGGAGAAAAGCATCCGTGGCCTCCGCAAGAGGGTCTGGCCTCCAGCTGAAGAAATGCGGGAGCTGGTGGTCCAGGCAGGACGCAAAGAGATCCACCGAAAACGGTTCCCAGAGGTTGTCCAACCATTCGAAGACCCGAACATCCAGCTTCCACAGGCTGGAGTCCCTCAGATGTCTGGAATGCCAATCTGCCACCTGATTGGCCTGACCAGGTAGGTACTCCGCCTCACCGAGACTTGGTGTGCCAGGCAATATTTCCAAAACTACTTAGCCAGGTCCGCCAAGGCACGGGAACGGGCCCCCCAAGCGGTTGACATAACGTACCGCTGATACGTTGTCCATCTTCAGCAACACGCACAAGGTCGTCTGATGCCTAGTCCAACAGCGGGCAGTGAAAAAAACTGCTAGAAGCTCCAAGCAATTGATGTGCAACTTCTGTTCCTCTAGCAACCACATGCACAGTAGAGAACTCTCCGCAACTGGCACCCCAACCGGACCTGCTGGCGTCCGATTCTATTACCAGATCTGGGGACGACCCGAAGATCGCCTGGCCATTCCAGGCTTCCATCTGTTGCAACCACCATGCCATCTCTTCTCTGGCGATCTCCGACAAGGGGACTGACTGATCCTACGACAGCCCCTCCCTGCGATGGTGCACCTTTAGGCGCTGCAAAGCCCGGTAATGAAGCGGGCCCGGGAAGATCGCCTGTATGGAAGAGGAAAGAAGACCTACCGTCCGCGCTATCTGGCGGAGCGACGTCTTCGGCTTGGAGATGGTCTGCCTCAAGGTGTGACGGATCTTGGCCATTTTGCGGGCCGGCAGACTCAATGAAGAATTCACGGAATCCATGACTAATCCTAGGTAAACTAGACTCTGGGTTGGAGAGAGGACAGACTTGTCCTTGTTGATGATAAACTCCAAGCTTTCCAAAAGGGATATCGTCAGCAGCAATTGGGATAGCAAGTCCTCGGACACTGCTTCATGAGAAAAATGTCGTCCAGATACACGATCATTCTTACTCCGTGACTCCTCAGGGATTCCATCACCGGATGTAGTACCTTTGTAAAACACCAAGGTGCCGAGGAAAGTCCGAATGGAAGGGCGGTGAATTCGTACACGTGACCCCGCCATAAGAACTGGAGGAAACGGCGATGAGGAGGATGGATCGGGACCACTAGATACGCATCCTTTAGGTCCAACCTGACCATCCAATCCTAAGATAGTAGGACATCCCGTAGAAGATGGATACCTTCCATCTTGAAGTGTCGGTAAACCAACTACCCATTGAACTCTTTGATCACCGGCCGCCGACCCCCGTCCGTCTTTTCCACCAGAAAGACATTGCTGAGGAAAACGTTGGGCTGCAGCGTTGATCGACAGATGGCTCCCTTCTTGAGAAAAGCGGATACCTCCTCGTCGATCAGCTGGGCATCGGGAACGGAGAAAGAAATAGGATGTGGACGCACGGCCTGCCGCGGTTGGTCGTAAAACTCTATATGAAACCCTCTCATGGTCTGCAGAACCCAGGCATCTGCCGTGAGTGCTGACCAAGCGTGCTGAAAATCCGCCAAGCGCCCCCCAAAGCGCACTTGCTCTGCCGGGATGACACTCACCTCCTAACTGACCACCGCCGAAGTTGTTCTTGAAGCCACCGTGGCCTCGGAAGCATTGCCCCTTGGTGGGGTAAAAGTTGTTAAAGTTTGCTGCGGTCTGGTACTGTCCTCTGCTGGAGCCTTGTCCCTTACAATTGGTCTGCTGACCGCCACGGCCGGTCGCGCGGCCCTCCCGCAACTGGCCCCTTGGGAAAAACGGGTCTGGAAGACCCTCTTAATATTCGATTGGGCCTTGTCCAGTGAGGTGAATGTGGCAACAAACTTCCCCAACTCTTTTGCAAAAGGGTCCCCAAGCAGGCCCCCCTGAGCCACGGCTCCTGCCTCGGAGGACGCCAAAATCACCTAGCTTTGGGTCCAGCTTGATGAGTGAAGAGCGCCGGCGTTCTGTTGACAGGGCGCAGTTGGCATTACCCATTAAGGCTATTGCCCTCTGCGCCCAATTGGACAGAACGTCGGGGGAGATGACGGACCCCGTCGCCTTTGCCTCCTCCGCCATGTCCAAGAACTTGGTCATTGGACCAATGGCATCCAGGAGCTTATCCTGGCACGATCGCCAGGAACGATCTATCCCCTTACGAGGGTCCTTTATGTATTTTGCGAGGAAGGTTGCCATTTTGGAATCTAATTCGGGAGTAAGTTCTACTTTCCCCTCCAACGTGGGGCGCAGACACTACGCTCTAAGGCACCCCTGCGCTTCCTTCTCCAGAGGCTTGCAGAGGCGTCCTGCCATGAACTTTGCCACCTTGTCCCCAGGTGCCCAGGCTGCGGATCGTGGATGAATAATTTCATCCGGTTTTAGAATGCCGGAGGCGTCCTGGGGCAAAGTGCCTGAGGAACTAGCCGGATGCCAAGCCCGCGAAAACCCCTTGTCCTTGTCAGTGTCAGTTGGGGAACCCCCATCCTGGGACAGGGAAGGGGGTGCTATTGACAGTGTGGGCTCAGGTGGCGGGGTAGGCGCTGAAGAGGGTGGCACGGACTTGGCCAGGAACACGCTTTTCAAGCGTTCAAAGGCATCCTTGAACACCCCTTGCGCCTCTTCCGCGCCACCTTCACCCGCAAACCTTCTTGGGTGGTGGGGGATCCTCACCCGAGGCGGGTAGTGGCACAGGAGCCGAAGGGCACCCGTGAGCTTGAGCCAACCTAGCTCACTCAGCAATAATGCGGTTAGTCAGGCGCTCATCCATCGGAGTCACCACCTCCGTCACACACCTAAGAATGGAGGTATCTACCGCCTCAAAGAAATCATCATCCAGAGGTAGGTACTGCGTCGCCTCCTCCTCTTCATAATAGCTATCTTGCTCTATGGCCCCTTAGACACCACTGGCCAGGTATTTAGGCACCAAAATTAGGGGTCACCCACCCAAGATACTTCAGGCAGCACTCTGGGAAAAAACAGGCTAGCAGTAAAATCACCAGGCCCCTGAACACAAAGAGAAACTCCCCAGTGCAGGCCTAACCTCCCCAGCTACCAAATCTGGAGGAGTGGTGTGCAAACAGGCAGAAAAGGGGATCCCCCCACTATCCTGGGGTCTATGGGCTGATCGGAGACCTGCAAATGCTTCCTGTGCCGAGGCAAAACTCAGCAATAGGCTGCACACAATGCCCTAGGTGCGCAGGCCATCAGGCGAAACTGACACGGCCTAGCCGCCACCAAGCGCGCCTCCTTGAAAGTGCACAATCTCGCCGTCGGCGAGGAAACAAGGCAAACGTTCAATACTGACCCCCAACGGGGAGTAAATGATGCAGTAATTGTGAGAATACGGACCCCGCAGGGCATTCTGGTTTGGCGGCTCGAGGGACAGGCTCCGGCAGACTTGTTTTTCCCTCAGCGCGTCTCCACTTTGAAGACGCCACGCTGCGGGAGCAACGAGTCACGCGAGCGCCCCCTGGCGGTCCCAATAAGCACCGCAAAGTTGGCCTGCCGCGTAAGGAGTGAAAAACGCTCCCGCTGCCACAACAAGAGGGCTACCTGTAAACGGGAAGACAACACAGCACACAAAACAGTGTGACCCCTTCAATGACGGTCCCACCAGCATACAAAATACCAAATAATCATTTTACAGAGAACATAACACAAGAGAGAAAAAAAGGCACTTATCTAGCTGTGCAGCAGCGAAGAAAGAGGAGGTCTTCACAAGATGGTGGAGCTTTCTAGGAGTTATGGACAGTGTAGAAGGACTCCGTTAGGATGTTATCCCTTTATCTTATGGGATTTGATGTTTATTGACTGGATTCTTCATTACTTATGAGAGCAAATGACGTTTTTTCTACCTTTTTCTACCTTGTAAGAAAAAGTCATTTTATTGCTTTTCTGGCTGTTTTTTGGTATTGGAATAAAGCGAAGGAAGAAAAGCATAATCGGAGCCTCCGGTCCTGACATAGAATCAGGCTCCCCTCTTGACCCTGCCCCTCTGTGTATTCTTAGTCCGGGGGAGAAGGTACCCTCTGCTTCAAGAAGTGCTTAACCTCTCCTTACGGACTGGCATAGTGCAATTTTCCTGGAAGCCTGCAGTTGTAAAGCCGTTGAAACCCACACTAGATCCATCACAAGAAGAAGACTAGAGGCTGATATCCTTATAGTCTGGTGCTGGAAAAACATGTTAATCAGCACCTTTCAGCATATTTAAAATAAAAAGAATCTGCTTCATCCCAGTCAAACCGCTTTCGGTCCAGACACAGTACAGAGACGGCTCATTTAGGAGTCATGGACAAATTTAAAATGAGTCCGGATCAAGGAGGGACAGTAGCAGTTATTTTGTTGGATCTAAGTGCTGCCTTTGATACAGTTTCTCACACAGTGCTGCTGCAGGGATTACAAATGTCAGGAGTAACTGACCTAGCGCAGGTATATGATAGGCCTTTCTATTCGGGGTCTTTGCCTCAGGGATCCTTACTAAGTCCCACACTTTGTATGTATGTACGGTCTTTGCCTGAGATTGTCAAGATTGCCCAAGATTGCCCAAGCTTATGGTCTTTCCATAGTATTATATGCAGATGATACTCTGATCCTAATTTCCTTAACTTAGCTGGTTTAAAGCAGACTAGCTTAAACAATGCCTGAAGGAGGTTGCAGATTGGATAGCAAACTGTTGCTTGAAGTTTAATTTAGACATAACAGAAGTGATGGTGGTTGTCAAAGTCATTAAATGCTTCTCCAGTGCTGCTGTCCTGAGTCTCTAGTCAGCCGCCCTCTGCTGAAAGTTTATAAGCAGAAACAATGGTTCTTGTGGAGTCCCAAAACTGTGTTTAAAAATGTTAATACTATAAGCGCAATCACAATCAAGTAAAAAGTTGTAGCAATATCAAAAGGAGAAGAACCATGCAACACACAGTATTGGGTTTAAAAGATTGTAACTTTTATGTAAATATATACAATAAAACAGTTATTCAAATGAACAGTGCATTGTGTCCCCAGTGAACATGGAACCTGCATATTCATGACATATTTGTGACAAATACAAATGGTTTACAACAGAATATTAAAGTCGACCATCTATAGAAATCTACAATGGAGATGGTTCACTTTATCTTCGTCTACAGCGTTTCGACCCTTATAGGAATGAGGGGTCTCTTCAGAATCTATCGGTATGCTGAAAGCCACGATAAAGAACCTGGATATCTGGCTAGACAATAAACTTGCTTTTGATATCCAGGTGCAGAAATTAGCAACCAACTGCTTGGCATTCTGAGAATGCTAAGAAGGATATTAGATTTCCTACCTTCCTCTATGCAGAGGATTGTGGTTCAGGCATTAGTTCTTTCACGCCCGAACTATAGAAATTCTCTTTACTTAGGTTGCCCGCAAAATGTCTTGAAGACTGAAGGTGGTTCAAAATGCAGCCGCTTGCCTGCTTCTAAAGATACAGAAGCATCAACCAGTCTCCATGTCATTGGCTTCCCTGCATTGATTACCAGTTAAACTAAGAATCCAGTTTAAGTCTTTGTATTGCTCATAGTGCTTATTACAAAAAAGGCCTCATTCAGAGGATTAGGAAAGCGGGAAGTGGGGGCCAGGCTTTTTTCCTATCTGATAGCGAAATTATGGAATAACTTGCCCTCTACTTTAAGTAGGATAGAAGATGAGAGGGGTGTTTCATGAGGCAGCTGAAAACCTGGCTGTTTGTTTAATCAGGATGAGTAGGGCTCTGAAATAGTGCTAGTGCTGGGACGTCCATTCTTGGTATCTGTGCACTTCACAAATTCCCATAAATTGAATTGATTTAAATATAAGTAAATTGACTTGACATTGGTTGATGTATGTGGAGAGTTGTTAAAACTTTTAATTACACAGCGAGTTAACAAGGCATCCCATCCAGGATCCTCCTCAAACCTGAATGTTACTTACTCAGACCAAACACAAATGGTTGCTAGTAACCCCTTGGATGGTGAAGATACTGAAGCACATGGCACTCTTTCTACTGGTGCATATGGTCTCATATCTGTGTTGCAGTTAAGTGGCTTTTCTAGTCATGACATCAACGGTTCTTGAACGTTGAATCTTCTGCCTCTGAAATGATTTTGTTGTATCACATAGGGGTCTATTAGGATGGCAGTCAGTTGACCGCCGCAGGTCCGGCGGTCAACCACCCGCGATCGCAACCCAGAAAACTGCTGGTCCCATTAGCATGGAGGTGATGACCGCGGCAGTGGGATTTTCCGCCCGCCACTTTTCCGCCGGTAGAAGTAGGCACGCTTGCCTGGCGGGCGGAGCTGGGCCGCTAAAATGGGTCCAGTGCAGGGCCAGGCTCCGCCGCTATGATTATGGTGCCGGCGGTAGCCAGCCTTTCCGCGGCGGTGGACAGGCATGCGGAGAATGTCTCTGGGGGCCCATTTCGGGCCCCCAATGTGTTTGGGGGGGTGCACTGGGGAGCCCCCTTACATGTCCCCGTACCAGGTGGCAGGCACTATGCAGTGCCTGCCACGCAGTGCAGGGATATGCATGACATGCTTTTTTAGACATTGCAGCAGTGCTGCAGGAAGCAGCAACCGCCGCAGTGTTAAATGCCGCGATCCGCCCGCCGCAGTCTGATTTCGACTGCCTAGCATACTAATGGGACCGGCGGTTATGCCGCGGTCCTAGCAGGCAGTGTTTTCCCGCTACCATGGTGGTAGGAGTGATTTGCCGACGGCCATCCGAATGACCCCCATAGTGTTTAGGAACTATTCATGTGGCAAGGATGTCCTAGTCAGCACCTCGTAGACAAGCAACTGTCTCTCCTGGGCACATTTGCTGAGGCCCATTGTGTCAGAATTAGATGAAATGCAGGAAAAGGGCACCTGCCTTCAGTAATTTGTGAATGTCCCTCCTGACAACAAACTGGTCTTTAAAACGTTTCCCCAGTTACAGCGCTGCCAAGTGTCGTCAGGTGGTTTTGAGCCACAACTCCTCCCTCGTAGTATGATGACATAGGCGTATGCTATCAGTTCTGATGGGGAGTGGAACTGAGAGTATCAACAGCAACAACCACAGCACCTAACATTTTTTCATATCGTCTCTGTGACTCTGTGTTAGTTCCCCACTCCTGATGCACCACTGAGAAGTGACTGAGCATATCGCTGTCAGATTGAGGGAACCTGCAAGATGAGATGCTACCTGGAAAATTAACTGCATCTGTTCCTACTTCAAAAGGTGAATTGCTTCCCTACAGAGCACACCTCCCCACACCTCGCCTGTTGACATATAATATAATGGTGTTGTCCGACAGAATCTAAATAGTGCTCCTTGTTATAGAAGGGAGCAATGCTTTCACCGAGCATTTAGCTCTAGCACATTTATGTAATTGCTGCTCCGACATAGAACAAAGGCCATAGGCTGTCATGTTGTGCAGAGGGATGTCTGTGACCACAGTAGACTGACACTGAAGAGGGCTAAATTGCCGATCTAACACAAGGTTCGAGGGGTCCATTGAAACATGCAGATCTGGATGACTGGTTGGAAGATCTACACTTCAGCCAAGAAGCTCCTTTGATGTTGGAGTCACTGCTGTCACATGCACCACTGGAGGGTTTTAATCCAGTGCAAACACAAGACGTGCAGAACATGGAGCGGTGTCTCTGTCAGAAGTTATCTCCCGAATAACAGTAATCATCTGAGGAGGAGGAAAATCTTGGTGTGGGTTGTGTTCAGAACCGCTCCCATGAAGGTTAACTCTGCATTGGAATGAAGCTTGATTCCAGGTAATTGATAATAAAACCCAGGTTGTGGAGTCCTCATGCACTGAGGTGTTCTCTGACCAGCAGCAAGGACTTCCTTTCACCAGCAGTGGAAATACGTGGCCTCCGTGACAGTGAAGCCAACATATCTATCATGACTTTTGTAAAGATGAGTGCTGCAGTCAACAGTTTGAATGGTAGGACCGTTAATTGATAGTGTTGAGATGCTATCTTAACTCTTGGGTGAATCCTTTGGCCGGGGAGGGGTGGCAGATGTCCAGGAATGCCAAACCATTCCTCTAAATTGAGTGCAAGGAATTGAAGTAATGGAAGGGCAAGGCTTGATGACCGCATATTAGTTGCATGATCCAAAGATTTGTTGTGAATATCTCCCAATTGATGGAATAATTGGAGTCCCTCCCTCACAGAAAATTGGTGGTCAGAGTTGCTTTGATGTAGCAGAGCCAGCAAAGGACGGAATAGACTGCATTTGCTTCTGCTGTGTGGGTACCCTTGATCGACCCCCTATCCCTAAAAGGAGTGGTAGATTTGATGGAGCATGTGGATCGGTTGAGAAGGTTGTCTGCTGGGACTGCTGTGCCCTGGAAAATCCTCAAAACACCCTTGACTTCTGTTGAAGCTGTCCCTCTGGGGAGGTTAGGGCCAGCGTGTGAGACATAGCTGTGCTGTTCTCGAAATGTCCCAGGGAGATGTCCGCCTACTCGCCAAATAGCCACTTGCCACAATTGGACATGCCCATGGTGTTTGTCTTGACATCTTATGAGAAGCCAATGTAATACGTCCAATCATAGTGATGCAACATGACAGCTGTGCCATTGCACTGAGCTATGGTGTACGCAGAGTCTGGGATACACTATAGGATCAGTTGGAGACATCCAGACTATTATTAACCAGATCTGGATAATAGCTTTTTCATGTGGTTTGGTAGGCTGGTGACTGTAAGATTTGTAAATTCCCACACAGCTAGGACATTTCGGCCAACAAAAAGGTAGTGTTGTTTTTCGAAAGGAAAAGCTGTCAGCAAAGACTTTACCATAGAGTCCATTATTTCTACTTCTTATCTGGAGGTGCCATGGAAAAGGCTTATGGGTTCAGTTTTGAGGAACAAGTATGCACTACCAGATTTTACAGTGAAGAGAGAGATGAGCGAAATTGTGAGTCACCTGCCGTAGAGATGTCATTACATATTTACCTGTGGACTGCTGTACCCAAGAAGGGTTCATGCCCTGCAGCAAGAACAGGTTTGGGAGAACCTCATCAAATAGGAATAGTTGACTGAGGAAGATCGGCGCAGTATTTTTGTCACAATGTTATACTTTGACTTTGCAGAGGGCAGGGTCAACTCCAAAGCTTCTGCTTCTTTTCATACTATAGTGGTAAACATCAAGAACTTTTCAGGCCATAAAGGTAGGGAATTTCCATTTCCGAAATACGAGGAATTTAGTCTGTGAAGCACTAAGAGAGTTCCTGACCCATGTCCATGAGGCATGGAAAAAAACAAAATAGATGCCACTGTACTAGTTGGTGTGTAATATACTCTGACTATATTTCATTAGACAGACGGAGTCCCAAATGAAGCTGCCTAGGGACACCTGATGTATACAAAAAAGTGATGGGTGGAATGCTTAAATTAATTTTAGCGACTGTATATGGCTGGGATATTCTCGGATGCGGCCCGAGTAATTACCAGTGACTGGGATTAATTCAGCCATTCCACCGATCACAATTTTGTATACCTCAGTGTGAGACCCTAAGGGCGATGGCTATGCCCAGGTGGGTCCTGTGCTGACTGTGCCACTGTAACTATGCTACACCTAACTAAAGAGCCCTAACAAGGCAAAACTAGTCTTGGGTTGCTTGTGCTCATTTTATAGAGTACCTGCCCATGACTGTTTCTATTAGACAGGGTCAAGACTGACTTGCATATGGCTGGATCCAAACTGAGGTGGCATAATGTGCAAAATAACAATAAACTGGGTTGTGACCCCGAGTAATTAATTAGCAGTGGCTGAGATTAATTCTAGCATTCCACCCATCACTTTTTTGTATACATTAGTAGGGACAGCGAGGGCGCTGAAGAGCTGTTGCTGGGGTAATGTTTTCCAGACCATTTACTGCATGCGTTTTTCTAGTTAGACCATTAATTAAATAGATAGTATTTACTTGACCGAGACAATTGCTCAGTTAGCCGTCTGGCATCCTGAAAGAAAAAATGCTAGTCCGTGTGAAGCCCACATCGACTATTGATGTACATTTTCCTATCAAATAAAGCACATAAGAACCATTAAGAAGTTTACAGTGTATGTCCATTTTGTAGTGCAGGTTTTCCTTCTACCGGCTATTTCCCACTGTGGAAATGTACCGAGTTATGCAGTAGTCAAAGGCAATCGCGGCCGGCATTATTCGCGGGTATGGGGTGGGGGGAGGATGGCTCGCACTGGAGGGTCTCGCAGGGAGGGGGATCAATACATTTTAAAAACCTTCCTTTCGCCGGGTCCCGCTTTCTCCTGCTCTGCTGCCTCCTGCAGAAACAGGAAGCAGGCAGTCTCCCTCCCCTACCCAAGCCAATCACAACACTGCAAAGGCAGCGTTGTGTTGGTCGGGACGCCATTCAGCCAGGCGCCTATGGGGAGGCCATTTTCTCCATGCAGGCTGCATGCAGCCAACACGGAGAAAAGGCAGAGTGCACATGACTGGTTTTGTAAGTCCCAGAGGGCCGATCAAACAGGCAGTGCCCTAAGCAATGGGCAAGCCACTCCTCCCCTGCCCTAGACCAGACCCGCCTCCCCCCAACCAAACCCATCTGTTTCTCGCAGTGCGAGAAGCAGAAACATAAAATGGAGCAGAAACATAAAATGGTAGTTTTACCATTTTATGTTTCAGCTTTCAGCCCTGCAAGAAAGCAGTGGGGCGAGGCTCCTCCACCCTAATGGAGGAGCCGCCGGGAAATAAGGGTTTTTCTGGAGGCGACTATAGATAGAAAGCACCCTTATTGAATGAAGGGGTTTCTCTGGAGGCATAAATATTTTTCCAGTGCAGTAAAAGCACAAATGGTGGATATTTTATATTCAGAAATATAACAAATCTGAATACTTCAAGAAGTTTGCAGTTTCTGTGGATCTCAGAGCATATTTTTGGGAAACTATGAATCCCTAATGAGTGTAATGTGTTGAGCTCCTTTTTAGGTTTCGCCTGGCGTCCGCTGCGCAGCAGCGTTCGCGCAGGTGAAATCTTATGTTAGAACAGTATGTGGCTTAGTCCGGCCTCTCTCTTCCATTGACTAGCTCCATAAATGGAGGCTAGCCATTGGAAGAGAGATCTGTCCGTCATTGTCCGAGGCGATTCGTGGGCGTTCCGGAGTTTTTTTCCCTCTCCGCCCCTTTTAAAACGTCATTGCGGCGGTGGGCGGTGTTTTTTTTTTCCAGAGTTTTTTTTTGTCATTCCTCCAGGCCGACCGCCGCCGGAAGAAGTCCAGGTGAGTGCTCCCCTCCCCTCCCGCTGTCCGTGTGCCCGTTCCCGCCCCCCCTCCCGCTGTCCGTTTGCCCGTTCCCGCCCCCCCTCCCGCTGTCCGTGTGCCCGTTCCCGCCCCCCCTCCCGCTGTCCGGCCCCACTTGTAAATCCTTGTTCCTTGTCGCTCTGAATACTTTTTGAGCCGGAGGCTATGTTGTCTCCTCCAAGCTTGTTGTCGCCTTTCTCCCCTGCATGCCTGCAGAGTTAATCATTTTTAATTGTACTCCGTAAATCACTATCTCCCCATGCCGTCCTCCCACCACCATCTCCTGCATGTCACTTCTTGCATCTTCCTTTATCTCCCCGTGCTGTCCCCCCACCACAACCTCCCGCCCATCGGTGCGTGCCACCCATAACGCCTCCCCCCGACCCTGCTTTAACTGTTTTCTTAGTAAGCGCCCGTTCTTTCCATTCAGCCCTTTGCCTTCCATGACGCGGCCTGTGTCACCTCTTTAAGCATATACAGAACACTGTGATATTATGGATATTAATGATTACAGTTTAAAAATAAATCAATTTTCTACATTGAGGACGTAAACACTTTTTTCTAAACCGCCCACTCCACAAGCCTGCCTACTGCCCCTACAAGACACTACCTCGAGGTCCCTGAGGAAACACTACACTGCTTTGCAGTATCCCCTATGCTGCCCCCTACACGCACATACTATATGCACTGGTACCCTGGACACCGCCTACTGCCCCCTACTCTTCAATACTGCATTCACTGCACCCAGGATACTGCTTACAGACCCCCAGAAGACTGTGTTCCAGGGACCCCAAGGAACACTACACTGCAACACAGTACTCCCTCTGCTGCCTCCTACAAACACATTACATGGACTGGTACCCTAGACACAGTCAACTGCCTCCCTACTCCTCGATTCTGCATGTACAGCACCCATGATACTGTCTCCTGCTCCCTAGAAGACCAAACTACCCCAGGAAACTAGATACTGCCCAAGAAAAACAAACCCAAGGGACCCTCTAAGAAACAATGCACTGCACGTCAGTGCAGGCTACAAAAGGACTTGAGATCTGCTGTTGTCTGGGTTTCTGCTGTTTTGAACGAACTGCTACCATTGATGATAAATCTGTTCTTCACCAAGGCTTTGGTGAGCAGCAATGCAGAACTTTGCTTCACAGGTAAAAATTCATAGAACGTCCATGCTACCATGCTATTGGCTTGTTACGTCATCTGCCCATTGGAACCCTGACCTAGTTCATGCATCCCTGCAGAACCCCTGCTTGTTCCACACGTGGCTCCGGAGCCCCAGCGCATTCTGTGTATCCTTGGGAGACTGTAAAGTCATTACACCATCAGTGTCCCACTTATATCTGTTGTTCATAATCCAGGGTGATGTGTCTATTGAACATAGAATCTTTAACAGAAAGCTTCCAACCTTAAAAAGCATAATGTTCTGATTATTGAGGAGGCTGTAAGCGATTTCACCAGGCGGAATCACATCACCGGCGCACCAGCGGGACTGCGAGTCCCAGGGAGCAAAGCGGCTCCTCACACGCCGCACCTGGTGGCTCTTCCCGGCTGGCCGCGCCTCCTGCCTGGGAGGCTAAAACCACGACTCGCGGCCCCCGCTCCGCGGGTGCCGCTCGAACTTGGGAGCAAAGCAGTTTTTATCCACTCTGACCGGGACTGTGCCTATTGAGGAGGCTGTAAGCGATTTCACCAGGCGGAATCACATCACCGGCGCACCAGCGGGACTGCGAGTCCCAGGGAGCAAAGCGGCTCCTCACACGCCGCACCTGGTGGCTCTTCCCGGCTGGCCGCGCCTCCTGCCTGGGAGGCTAAAACCACGACTCGCGGCCCCCGCTCCGCGGGAGCCGCTCGAACTTGGGAGCAAAGCAGTTTTTATCCACTCTGACCGGGACTGTGCCTATTGAGGAGGCTGTAAGCGATTTCACCAGGCGGAATCACATCACCGGCGCACCAGCGGGACTGCGAGTCCCAGGGAGCAAAGCGGCTCCTCACACGCCGCACCTGGTGGCTCTTCCCGGCTGGCCGCGCCTCCTGCCTGGGAGGCTAAAACCACGACTCGCGGCCCCCGCTCCGCGGGTGCCGCTCGAACTTGGGAGCAAAGCAGTTTTTATCCACTCTGACCGGGACTGTGCCTATTGAGGAGGCTGTAAGCGATTTCACCAGGCGGAATCACATCACCGGCGCACCAGCGGGACTGCGAGTCCCAGGGAGCAAAGCGGCTCCTCACACGCCGCACCTGGTGGCTCTTCCCGGCTGGCCACGCCTCCATAGACCCTTGGCTATAGAACAACGCCCCTAGACGCGCAACGCGGGACGCGCGCGGGCGGTCGCCGGGCTAAGCCCGGGCAAAGGGCGGGCCGTTCTAGGCCGTTAGAGGCCGGCAGAGACCGGACCGGCCACCTCTCTGACTCCTGGCCTCTCCGGTTTTTATCCTTGCATTTTGAGTTTGATCTTCTTGTTGAATTACCATCATGGCTTCCAGAGGATCCCGGAGTAAGTCTGCCCTGCAGCACGCTAGCACTCTTGAAAATCTTTTCCCCAAGGCTAGCGCTGGGGCTAGGAAAAATTCCACAGTGAAAGAGTCACTGCTTGAGGCGAATACCGAAAATCTGTCCCAGGAAATTCTGGTTTCTCCGTCTAATGATGCCAGTACTCCAATAATTCTTCACAACACTCACCTCTCACTCCTGGACAGCATTGATGAGACAATTGAGTCAGTGCTCCAACAACTCAGGACCCCAACAACCCAATCAAGGGACAGCCAGCATTTGTGTCCTTCCGGTGTAGTGGAAACCACTCCGTATGTGAACTGTGTGGTATCAATCGAGCCAACGGAGGAGGGCCAGGCCTTACTGGCAACAAACCCTGTAGGTTATCGAAGGTCTCACCCGCCGAAAAGGAAAAGGTCAAGAGAGATAACAGGCTCAAAAAGGGCTAAAGTGGACGCGACTGCTCCAACACTGGATGTCAGCACGGATATGTCGGCATCCTTGGATAGTACTGGTTTGGGATTCGAGTCTGACCAACCAGACACACCTTGTGCCACAGCTGAACCAGGGCGTTTGGGGCCATTCATATTTGGGGGGCCCCCTTTTAACCCTGCAGACGCTCTAATTAGTTCACTCACAGTCATCTTTAAGAACTTGCTGGAACCACTATCCATGAAATTAGACTCTATAGATGCTAGACTTACGGCCATAGAAAATGCGCACACGCGAGACACTTCTGGAGGGGGGTTGGGTGCAAGCGCGCAGCTGGCTCCTCGAGAACCTGGGGGGAACGGTCATCTTACTGTTGAAACATCTATACAGTCCCAGACCGGGGTACTAACAGGAACTACAGTTAACCATGCCCCCTCACTTCCTCCCTCACAAACCCGTAGGCTTCCTATCCCCGCGCCGAGAAGATCTAAGCCACCAGTAGCACCTGAACCAAGGAGTGTGGGGCGGGATACTAATGTACCTTCTGGTCATACTACCAGTCCCAATACCAGGCGTAGAGTGGTTAATCTGCCCCCGGAGGCCGTGCCCTATACGGCAATAATGGTGGGTGTTCCTGAGCTCACTGGTGGTTCCAGAGAGCCGCAGGACTCACTTCGCAATAAGGTAATTAGTTGGCTCAATATTAACAGACCCCTCCCCCCCAATATCAAAGGAGACGTCCTAATGGTTAGAAGGATTCCATGGATTGGAGTCACTCCCAAGAATAGGGTTGGGGACTGTGTCATAATTAGCTTCAAAAGCCCACTAGTTGCTCCCTACATCTGCAACTGGCTGGTAAGGCCGGATAAGTCTAATATAGAACTAGTGCCACTCTCAGATTTCTATCCCCAAGTGACTAACTTACCCACGGGGAGGGAGCAGAGTTGGACTAGAGTGGGCTTTGCAATTGATGGCTCACGGTACAGACCCAAGCACAACCCAATCCCCGCCCTTGGTAACTTTGTTCACCAGAACAGATTTTCCTGCCTGGACCACGTCGATTGACCACAATGGGGAGTTACACCAAAACATTCCGTAAAATCCCCCCATGCGATCTCAGTTAGAGGGGTGGACTCTTTCCACCCAGTAGCTGAGGTAAAGATCCAGGCTTTTTACAATGAGGGGGGGGCCTCTGAGGGATGTACCCAAGAGCAAGTACAGGAACCTTTCTACCCAAGCTCTGTCCCTATACTGCAACAGGAGGAGTGTGCTGCACCATCCATCCTGCAGCCTACCTTACCTGGGCTGGGTGGTTTGGCAATGCACACTGGCGATACTGTGCCAGCACTAAGCGAAGCTCTCCCCCAACCCCAAGGCCTAGCACTAAGTGAAGCTTCCCTGCAATCCCGAAGCCCAGGGCTAGTTATCCTGTCATGGAATGTGGCGGGTATTATGAATAAGGTGGGTACCCCGGAGTGGGAGACCCTGCTCGAGGGGAGTGACATTCTTCTCCTACAGGAAACGTGGGCAAGGGAACCACATCATATGAGGGGGTACGATATATACGAAATCCCGGCAAAATGGAATGGTAGGGGGAGACCTTCGGGTGGGTTGGCAATTTGGGTGGCGAGTCACATTGGGTGTCAGGTGGAGAGTATGGATACTCTCTCCCAGGACATCCAGTGTCTTCGCCTCATTTGGCCTGGTAAAGGGACTTGGGCAATTGTAAATGTCTACTCCCGACCAGTTGCTGTGGGCAATGAATCTCCCACCTTAGTCGAACTCTCATCTTTTCTAGGTCAACTACCTGCAGACCTGAAAATAGTGATGGGAGGGGACTTTAATTGCCATTTCGAACCACTCGAGGGTCTAATGGAGGGACCATTTACAGCTGAGGATGACTACTGGGGTGTCCCACCCTCCTCCTCGCCCCACCCTAAAGCGTGGTCCCCGCTGGCAATACAACTTACCTCCCTTACTTTGAACTTTGCACTGAGGGCGTGCAATGGGCGCACTCCCTCCGATACTCCATCGGTGTGCACATTTAATAGAAAGGGGCACGAGTCCAGGTTGGATTATATTTTTATTGATATATCCTTATGGCCTAAAGTGCAGGACTTCAAAGTGGTATCTAGAACAGATAGCGACCACAATTGTCTCCTCTTGGAAATTCAGCACCCAACCTTCGTTGTAGGGTTGGTAGTCACTGACGCAGGAGGTGACCAGAGGGACATACTCCTCACCTCAAGTAGACGACGGGTGAAATGGGGGAAGTTGGTCAATAGCGAAAAAGCCATGAATAAGTTATATGGTATAGCACTCCCCATGTTTCAGGAGGTGGATGCTCTAATTAGTCAACCCAGACTCTCTGACTATAATGAGAGACTTTCCGGCATCCATCAGACTTTGGTCAGGGACCTTGCTGATGTCTTCAACCCGGTGGTGCCCGCAAGAAGGTAAGCTACCCGTACTGCGACTTGGTACACTCCCACCTGTAGGAAAATCAAATCCGACCTACTTTCAGCCATCAAAGAAGGTAGTGATAGGGAGAGGGTTGCAACCCTGAGGAGGGAGTACAAGTCTGCGGTGGCCAGTGCTAGGGCTGAGTGGGATTGGAACCACTGGCAGGAACTGTTTGAAGCCCTGAAGTGCAGAGATTCTAGGAAGTTCTGGGCTCTGGTAAATAACGGTACTGGGGTGCTCACGCCTGCGGTAGAGCCTAATATTGCCCCCTCTGTGTGGGAGGCCCACTTCGGAGCATTATACCATGCAACTACACTATGGCCTGATGGGTTGGCGACGGATTTTCCATGTCCCTCGGACACGCCCCTGGAATTCTCTCTAGGCGAGGTGAAGACAGCGTTGGAGTGTCTGGCCTTGGGGAAGGCACCGGGTTTGGACAAGCTTCCCGGGGATTTGTTTAAGTACCATCCCGATATCTGGGCCCCGTACCTTCTCATTTTATTTAACGCTATACTAGGAGGTATGGCGGTTCCTTCCTCTTGGTTAGGGGCCGAAATTGTCCCAATCCATAAGAAAGGTTCCCCTCTAAATCCAACTAATTATAGGCCAATTAGTCTTATAGATGTCCCCCAAAAGCTCTTTGCGCGTCTCATTCTGAACCATCTACAAGACTGGGTAGAGGACAATGACATCTTGAGTCCTCTGCAGGCTGGCTTCAGGAAGAATACGTCGACCATGGACCAGATCTTCCGCCTCGTCCTCCTTTACTGGAAGACCGTGATCATCGAGGGGGGAAGACTGTACATGGTTTTCGTAGACCTGAGGTCAGCCTTTGACCTAGTCCCGCGCAGAAAGCTCTGGGAGGTGCTGGAAAAGCTGGGAGTTCCCCCCCAGCTACTTAACACCTTAGTCAGGCTGCATGAGAACAACTATGCGCAGGTCAGGTGTGGGAAGGATGGCAAATTGTCATCAAGGTTCCCCGTCTCTCGAGGGGTGAGGCAGGGTTGTGTCCTGGCACCAACCCTGTTTTGCTTGTACATCAACCATGTCATCTCCCACCTGGAAAATGTAAATAACAACGACGCCCCTTGCCTGGCAGGAAGGAGGGTACCGGCAATTATGTTTGCCGACGATACCCTCCTTCTTTCCAAATCCCCCATGGGGATTCAGAGGATCCTGGATGGATTTGGACTTTTCTGTGCTCAGCACGGGTTGGAGATAAACACAGAGAAGACAAAGTATATGATTTTTAATCCACCCACTAAAACAAGACCTAATCCTACCCTGGGGACGGCCAGCCTCGAGAGGGTGTCCACCTTCATATATTTGGGGGTAACATTACAGGAACACTTATCTTGGGACCACCAGATAGCACGCTCAAGGGTAAAACTGTCTCAACTGTCTGGTGCAATTTTGAAGGTGGCCAATTCTTCGTCCTTTAAGCCTGTGAGCCCGGCCCTCGAAACCTATAGGTCCCAGGCCAAGGCAGCGGCCACTTATGGCTGTGAACTTTGGGGGCATAAAGCGGCGAGGGATTTGTCTACAGTCGAAAACAGTTTTTTAAGGCGTTTATTGACCCTTCCGCGTGCAACGCCACTTCTGCCCCTGAGAATGGACCTGGGGCTACCCCCTATTGCAGAGGAGCTTGTGTCCAAACCAGTGAAGTTTTGGCACAGGCTTTGGTCCACGAACGAACTGCACCATTATAGGGAGGACCTCACCCACGTCATGAGTCTTAATTATGGTGGAAAAATTCCTTGGCTTGTCTCTGTCAAAAATGAACTGACTTCAATGAATCTCCGTGACCTTTGGGAGGACCCAGCGCGAGGCTGTCAAGCAATCTCGCGTAAAGCCCTGTCAAAAATTTTCAAGGACAGGTCACTTGCACTTCTGGTAAATGCACAACACAGTGGCACCCTTACTCTGCGATTTTTAGAATCCAAAAATTCATATATTTTCGAACCTTTTATGGATTTTATTTTTCCCATCCTGGCCAGAAAACTTTTTGTCCAGTGGAGGCTTGGCACACTGCCTACTAAAACTTTCACATCCAAGTGGTCCTACACGGCCGATAAATTTTGCCCATGCTGTAAGACCCACTTGGAAGATGATCTTCATATCTTATTCGTGTGCCTCGCTTACCAAAGGCCTAGGAAACGCTGGATAGCACCACTTTGTAAACACCTAGGGTTCAGAGAGTATGCACAGGCATATAGGATTTTGAAAACTAGTACCCTGGGTCACATCGTGTTTGCTGTCTCAAAATTTCTCATGGCTATATGGTTGATCAGAAAAAAGAAAGGATCTGCTGAACCCTCTTGAACTTTTAGTGTTTTAAATCATCCCCATGCCGGGAGGGAGCATTTTATAATATGTAATTCTCTTAAATATGATGTGTATTTTAATGTATGTGTGTTTTTTATTGTCTCTTTTATGGTCTATATGACCGAAATAAAGAATTTTTGGATTGGATTGGATAATGTTCTGGACTGTGAGTAAATGCTTACTCGAAGTGCGGTCTATAAATGAAGTATGTAAACATGCTATGTCATGTGTTCTACTATTTCTAAAGAAAATCTTTCTATTACATATTTTCTTGATAAGCTGTGTCATTTATTTAGTCTTGTGTACTCCATCACTGAGGTCAGACCGAAGGGGTTCTTTTTCTTGTGAGTGAGCTCCTCAGATAGACTGTTTGCACAACTGTGATATTGCTAGTAGTATGTGCCATTGTGGTGCTTCTAGAATGCCACTGGCTATATGTGTCACTGTAATCCTTGTTTTGTGAAACTTGTAGAATTTGCCATTGAGATCCTTATTCAGTATTGCTTGCATATGTATCAATGTCCTTTGGTGTCACTGATTCTATGTACCTTTCTGGTTTTTAGATCTCGATTAGCCAGCACATGCACTGTCTCGAAAAGACATGTTGTGTTCTATCTGTGGGCTTACAGGTCGCCCATCTCCTACAATTTGTAAACTTCAAGGTCGCTCTCATTTTCTTTGATGCCATTTAGTATAGGAGAGTCTAGTCGTGCAAGCGCACAATACCCGAGAGACGCGGAGTGTCCATAACAGTGATTTTTTTTTCTTTTTTTTCTCTTTACTTTTAAAGTGCAGCATTCATTCAAGAAACAAAAGAAAGAAACTTTAAAAAAAAAAGTTTTCAGTTTCCAGCTGAACTGCATACCATTAGAATTAGAAAAACCGTGAAGGTCTGAGGGAAGAACTTTTTGCAACTGAGCACTCAAAACCATAAAGTAAAATTTCACCGCTTGTAATACTTTTTTAACATGGTGTAAAAAGGAGGGGCTGGGTTAGAAATGTAGGCAATAGGAAGTCACCAGGTTGAAAATTGTTGACCAGTACAATGGCAAGCAAGGTACACCAAACAGAGCACTTTAAATTGAATACGTTGATCGACAGGAAGCCACTGTAATCTTTGTCTGGCCACTGACTAATCTGACCATTACATTTTGAAGTCCCTGCAGTTTATTTAGAGTTTTGTGCGAGTAAAGATACATGGAATTATAATGGTCAACGCCTGATGGCAAACACTGTGACTTGTAACAATGGAGGTAGAAATGTAGGCACATTACGAAACCGGGTTCAGTTTAAAACTGCCAGCTTTTCAAATTTTTTGCACCAGGGCATCGAAGGTTTCAATCAAACACCATTTATTTTGTGTGGGATTTGCACTAGAAGTTCCCTACATTTGTACCCCTTGCTTTCAATGATACCCAAGTTTGCGGTCGGGGCTTGTTTTGTTAGGCACGGGGACAGTGGGTGTGTGTGTGTGTGGCTCTGGGTGTGTGTGTGTGTGGCACTGGGTGTGTGTGTGTGTGTGTGGCACTGGGTGTGTGTGTGTGTGTGTGTATGGCTCTGGGTGTGTGTGTGGCTCTGGGTGTGTGTGTGTGTGGCTGGCTCTGGGTGTGTGTGTGTGTGGCTGGCTCTGGGTGTGTGTGGCTGGCTCTGGGTGTGTGTGTGTGGCTCTGGGTGTGTGTGTGTGGCTCTGGGTGTGTGTGTGTGGTAGTAATTGCTGTCTGCTGAGCTCGTCCGTAGGGTACAATATGTCTCCCATTTGCGAGAGATTAAGCTAATGGCAATGTAAATGACAATGCCATTTATTTATCTGTTTTCAAAACCAACACATAAATACACATTTTGTCATTTACAATGCCAATAGCTCAAACTTTTTCAAAGGCGAAACCATTACATTGTAAATGCTTGTTTGTGTAATGTGTGCATAATCAGGAGCTATACGCAGAAACCTTTCTTTAATTTGCTAATAATAAGATATGTTTTTGTTTCTAGTCACACTGTACGTAATAAATGGCTTGCTGGTTTAAGGCACGGTATAAGACATAAGCCTATACATTACAGTGCGTTTCCTTTTGTTATCAGGTAGTTGGATTTGCAAATTTAGCGTTGATGGAGCCGTCTTCGAGTTTTACTAAAAGCACACAAGATTACGTCGCTCCCTCAAGTCGAATTCTGAGATATGGCGTGTCTATGGCCCTGTGGCTAGTAATTGGATTCATGCAGGTACTGATCTGCCATTATTTTTTTTTTAAATAAAATGTTGTTCATGCAAGCGTATGTTGCTTTTTATTCCAACAAGACCCGCTAATATGTACCACTTGCATCATTATTTTAGATGGGGTTCTTTGTTGTCGTCTATGAGAGGTTCGTAGAAGATAAAATACGACAGTTTGTTGATTTATGCTGCATGAGTAATGTAAGTAACTTACTTTTCTGTTTATAAAGATCGACTTTTGTTTTAAATCATGTGAAGTGTGTATGTGTGTGTATGTATCCAATAGTAAAGACCGTTTTTTATCTACTTAAGAACTTAGGGGACATTAATACAGTTCCGATGAAACTTTCCAACAAACAAAAACAAAAAACTGAATCCATTCTTCATGCCGAGCTTTGTGCAGATTTGTCTAGCAGGGGCCAAGAAAAAGGAGGGTGGGAGGGCTCATATGTGCGATTTTCCAGTTTAAGTGTTGTAGAGGTATTTGTTTTTTGAGATACACCAAACTTTCACAAAGTTAGAACTTTACACAAGGGTTGTGCTTTTGTTGGTAGGTTTAGTGCAAATCCGTTCAGTAGTTTTCGAGAAATTAGTGTTTAAAGAGCTGACTGAATTGGGCATGAAGGGGGTACATTTTTATAGATTTCTTGACAGTTGGAAAGCCACATTTTTTACTTTCCCATAACCTTAACGATACCAATTTGCACGAAATTTAGCAGATGTTTACCCTACTCTTTGTGTTGTTAATTTTGTATAGATTGGAAAGGTGGTCATTTTTAATGTTTTTATCTTCATTTGCTTAAAACTATGGCATTATTTGACGAATCAACAGGAAATGTTGCCAGATATTTAGCCTGTTTAATCTTCTTTGTACATGGCACGTTTCATACAGATCAGTCAAGTAGGGGTAAAGTTGAAAGGGGACAGTAACAATCTTGTATCCAAATATGTTCTTTAATGAATCTGCTTGAAATTTGGCGGGCTCTTAGCACGTTAAGCCCAGTGTAGGAATCTCATATTTTATTAGGAGGGGTGGGCAAAATTAAATTAGAGGGGGGACCATTGATTTGCTAATAACTTTGAAGCAGTTTTACAGATCTGCACAACACTTGGCAGACACTTAAGGTTCACAGCTAAAATACCCAGCCATGCTACAGGCCATGCCCTATGGCCACCGGCACTATGCATGTTTGAACACCGTGCGATCAGGAGTTGGTATTTTGCATCATGTTAGCAAATTATTATCAAATATTATTTTTGTTTGCCTTCTCTCCCTCCGCTCAGAACACTGCGCCCTGTTGATGGATTTGCATTACTAAGTGTAAGGTTCTGCCAAATTTCATACAGGTTTGTGATATGGCAGCAGAGATAATAGCAAGTAAAATAATTTTTGTTCCCAGCTTTAATTTTGGCCCTTCTTCAGATTTCCTTGAACCTTGAGATCCCTCCACTGTGCTCCACTAGTTAATAACCTATTAAACATAATGTCAAGTTTGTTAACCAGCACCAAAAGTTATTTGCAAATGAACACCTTTTTTGACTTACATCCTGCTTAATTCCATCTCTGCTACATGGATTTGCACGAAACTCAAAATATCACGAGTAAGCTTAACATAAGAGCCCCTTAAATTGCGTGCAGATCTGGGCTATGGCAGCAAAAGTTTTATCATATGGAAGATTTTTTAACTTTCCTCCTTTAAATTTGTTCCCTTTTGATTGCTCTTAATAAATCTTGACATACCATGAACAAAACAAACACTCTAAAAGTTTGCCATACTTCATACTGAATCATGAAGGCGGAAGGCCATGTGCAACAGGGCTTGACCTCCAGCGGAGCGCTTGGTGCGTGGATCTTTTGGATGTGGTATATGATCAAAAAACATCAAAAATTCTTTGAAAAAAAGAAAGGGTTAAAGTAGAGCTATGGTTGGCCATATTATATTAAAAACAACTCAGCAATTCACCTAAAAACGCAGTTGAAGTGCAATAATGAGAGAGGGAGATCCTTGACCTGCTTAACCGATCTCTGGAGACGGGTTATGTTCCCGCTGACCTTAAGGAACCCAGGGTCATCCCCTTATTGAAAAAACCAGGGGCATGCAGCCAGTCTTAAGAACTATAGGCACATCTCCCAGCTCTCCTTCCTGGCGAAAGTAGTAGAACAACATGTTCTCAAAACACTGTTGCTCGTAATTGAGGAACAACAGCTACTCCAGGTACGGCAGCCCAATTGGGTGAGCGGGTGTCTAATATCGCAGCACTCACCTGCGGTGTTCCCCAGGGCTTAGCGCTGTCCCCTCTTCTCTTCAACATCTAACTCCAGCCAGTTGTGGCCGCGTTGGCCCGCATGGACTGTCAGGTGTTTAACTATGCGGAAGACACTCAAATAATTCTTTACATTGACAGTTCTTTCCTGGCTACACGCACTTGCGCACAGGGTCGGACTGGTGATGCCGGGCACCTGGCAAACTCCATGTAGACTATAAGGGTGGGGGCCGGTTTTGTGGCAAAATCGGCCCCCAGTAATCAAAATCAGAAGGCCACCGTCAGTGAGTCTCCTGCCCTGCACTCTGACCTCTGTGTGAGGAAAAAGCATCTTTTCACCCGCTGCACAGAGGTCACACCGCACACACACTACTAAATTCAAACAACAGTGCACTTTTGTTTGAATGTAGTAGTGTGTCTGTGGCCCCGCATACACTTTTGGCGCCGCCATGTAGGCAGTGCACGCACACCATTGAGGAGGACTAGAGCAGCCACCCTCCGCCAATAGCAGCGTGAATATAGGGCGAACTAGGGGAGGAGGTGCAGATCATTGGTCCGACACACGCAGCGCGATGCGGGAGCTGGACCAATGATTTATGCCCCCTCCGACACCGCAGCAACGTAGGTAATAGTGCCCGAGTCTCCTCCTCGAGAAGCAGCAAAGTCCTGAGCACACCACTACAGTATAAACTGTAAGTAAGTAATAAAAAATGTTGTACTGTCATGATTGGGCAACATTTATTACATGTACAGAAGTGTGCGCTGTGCTTATTTATTTATTTATTTTTTACATTTGTATGGCGCACAGCTACCCAATAAGGGTTTCCCGGCGCCGAAGATTCTTCCATGAACAGAGGTAACGGTGAAGCATTGGAACTTAATTCTGGAAGAGCCAGGTCTTTATATTCTTTCTGAAGCTGGTGTAATTTTCTTCCTTGCGAATATAGGGGGGACGTTTGTTCCACAAAGAAGGCCCTAATACAGAGAAGGATCTACCTCCTATTCTTGCCAGTTTGAATCTCGGGATTGAAAAATTCGCTGCGGTAAGAGAACGCAGTTCTCTCCCCGGGGTGTAGGGGGTCGCTAGGGATAAAAGATACTTTGGTGCAGTGCCGGATTTGATCCTAAACATGTAGCTCAGGACTTTGAACCGGATGCGGTTCTCTACCCTGAGCCAATGTAGGTCATTCAGATGTTTAGACACACTAGCAGTTTTTGGAATTTTACAAAGTAATCTTGCAGCCGAGTTTTGGACTAGTTGTAACCGTTTAATGACTGCTTGATTTGAGCCCAGGTAGAGAATGTTGCCGTAGTCAAGCCGTGATGTAATTAGTGCATTGGCTACGGTCTTTTGTGTTGCCAGGGGCAGCATCCAGAGGATTTTTCTCAACCATCTCAGGATGGTGAAACAGAGACCTACCACTTTATTTGCTTGAAGTTTCATCGAGAGGGTATTATCGATGGTGACCCCTAGATTTCTTACGTGGGTAGCAGGGATGGGGATACTGCCTAGCTCAGAAGGCCAATGAGAGGCGTTCCATAGGTGTTTATTTTTTCCCAGGAGGAGGATTTCGGTTTTATCACCGTTCAGCTTCAGCTGGTTGGTAGACATCCAGCTGAAGATTTTTTCTAGCCCTAGTTTAAGGGTGGACGGGGCCGTAGGTTTAGACTCTGACAGTGAGAAGACGATTTGAGAGTCGTCTGCATATGTCATCAGAGTGAGTCCCGCCTTATCGGCTAAATCAGCCAGGGGTCTGAGGTAGAGATTAAAAAACAAAGGGCTTAGAATGGAACCCTGGGGTACACCATGCGGGGAAATAAATGTGTCTGAGCAGGCGATAGGAGATGAAATCTGAAAAGTTCTCTGGGACAGAAAAGACTCAATCCACTTGAGTGCTTTGCCCTGTATACCATTTCTCCCGAGAGTGGCCAGGAGTTTGGCGTGAGAGATGGTATCAAATGCCGCACTCAGATCAAGCAGAATGAGTGCGACTGTCTGGCCATCATCTAGGAGTTTCCTGATGGTTTCGGTTACTCCCAGCAGAGCAGTTTCGGTGGAGAAACCCGCTCTGAAACCTGACTGTGACGGGTGAAGAAGTGAATTTGCTTCGGTGAAGAGAGTGAGGGCAGAGTGGATGTGTCTTTCAAGTAATTTTGAAAAAATGGGGAGGAGTGAGATGGGACGGTAGTTTGCAGGTAATTCAGGGTCTGCGGAGGGTTTTTTCAAGCGCGGGCATACCATCGCGTGTTTCCAGAGAGATGGAACTGTGGAGAGCTGAAGAGAAGAATTAAGGCTTTCAGCAATGATGGTCAAGGCTGGGTCATCTAGTTGTCTGAAAACAGTGGCGGGTAATGGGTCACAGGGGGAACCGGATTTAACGGTTTTGAGGGTGGATTTCAGTGATTCCAGGGTGATGAGAGGCCAGTGGTCAAGGGTGTTAAAGTTAGTTGACCACAGGGGCATTTCTTCTCTAGGATCGTTTCCAGGGGTGTTCCTGGTGACATCGGAAATAATTTTTTCAATTTTGTCAGTAAAAAAAGACGCTAGGTCTTGGCATTTTTTTTTGTCCAATGGGCGAGCTATAGCATCCGTATTTGCGCCAGCAAGGTCTTTGACTGTGTTAAACAGCGTTCTGGCCTTGTTTGGCGCAGTGTCAATGGTCTTTGCCACATAGAGGGCACGTGCTTTAGCACATGCAGAATGATACTCATTTCTAGCTTTGTGGTAAGCCATTTTTTTGTTGTGAGCGTAGTCCTTGCGCCACTTTCTTTCAAGAGATTTACATTTTGATTTTTTGAACTTCAGGTTTTCATTAAACCACGGTGCTGGGGGACGGTGGGGGTTACTTTTTAGCCTTGCAAGCGGGAGGCAGTTGAATATAAAGACCAATCGGCAAAAAAGCAAGTAAGGGGCGAGGGTGGTGTGATTCAAGAGTAAGGGGCAGAGAGAAGGGGAAAGAAAGGTCGTTCAGAGGGAGTGCACAAGCGAGAGAAGTGGGGAAAGGGCGGTAGATGGATGACACAATGGAAGCAAGCATTGGCCCAGTTATTTTAAAAGGGACTCGTATTGTTGTTAGAAATGTGCTCTCAATAAATGATTATAAATGATTCAAAGAGAGAGCAGTGTGAAATATAAATCCTATTTAACGTAAAGATTAATAGAGAGGAAATATGAAACTAAATGAGAGACACAAGGGCCAAAAAGGGGGTGATTTGTGGTGGGAAATGTGCAAAGGATACAAAGCAAGGGTTTTAAGAGCACGTTCAAATAAGTGTTATGACAGTAACCACATGACATCCCAAAAAGAAACACAGGTAAAAAAGAGATTCTGAGTGAGGACCAATAAACCACCTAATCCGTGGTAACAGAGGTCCTGTACTTCAGGCCTGTAGGCCTCTTCAATTCGAATTGGATCTAACTCGTGACCTGGCTGCCCAGCACCTCACCAGCTAGCAAGTGATGAGTGGCCCTGACCTTACGCTTTTCACTCTCCGGTCCAGGGACAAGCAAAGAGTCATCATATTATGATGATGCTTGTGAGGCAGGGCTAAAAGTGAGATGAAAAAAAACGGTCTCCCAAAGGAGTGTGATCGATGTAATTAAGGGCGATGCTTAAAAACACGTAAGCAAAAAATCTGTGCTTAGCTTAGTGTGCCTCCCAACTGGTATTTTTCTGTTTCTGTCATTGTATCCAGATACATACAGGGGCATAACAAATGCCCCCGGAGTGCGGGGGCGGTCCCAAGCTCCAGGGGGGGGGGGCCCCAGCACAGTACACTTACTGGGCCTGTCTCTGGGACTAGTTAGACTGATGCGGTCGTACACCGTGCACGCAGTGATGGCACTATGCATGACGGCGTGCCATTAAAATGCCCTCTGAGGCTCGGTTCGCATGTCCTCAGCTTCTGCATGTGTTCACATTTGGTGCTTTCTGCCCCACTGGCTGCGTGGTCTTCAGCATGGAGAAGGGTGTGCCAGTCATGCGCAGTGTAAATTACGTGTGCAACAGCGCCAGTGGTCTGTGCCTGCTACCAAAACTGCAAGATTGGATGAGTACTGCGTCATCCAGTTGAAAATACACTGTATATTTCACTGTGTGGTCAATACTACACACACTGAATGCGCAGGTATATGAAGTATATTTTGAAGAGGGCAGTTTATTATTACACTGTGTGGGCATGCATGTGCTAGCTATGTGTATAGTACATGGTGTGATTGTTTTCTGAGAGGAGTCTGTTTCCACTTTGCGAGCATGCCCTTCAGGGGAGTGGCGAGGGGACCCCGTGGTATTTAATCCTGGTCCCTAGTGCTGAGCGTAGGTGAGTGACACTCTTCTTGGACAGGGGGAAATCCACTGAGCTGCATTGACTCTAGGGGCCCCCATATCCCGCTGTATTACACAGACCCAAGACCGAGGACCCTCCAAGGTCTTCCTCTGAACCGAGCATTCCTCTTGAATAAAGACACAAGGGAGCGCCATGTCAAAAGAGTGCATCCTTCCAGCTAGGTCTCAATCAATCAATCAATCACTGCATTTCTAAAGCGCGCTACATACCCGTGAGGGTCTCAAGGTGCTGGGGTGGGGGGTGGGGGGAGGGGGGTGCTACTGATCGAAGAGCCAGGTCTTGAGAAGTCTTCTGAAGGCCAGTAGGTCCTGAGTCTGTCGTAGGCTGGTAGGGAGAGTGTTCCAGGTCTTGGTAGCGAGGTAGGAGAAGGATCTGCCGCCGGTGGTTTTCCGGATACGAGGAACCGTGGCGAGGGCGAGGGTGGCTGAGCGGAGGCTTCGGGTGGGGGTGTGGAAGCTGAGACGGTTGTTGAGGTATGTAGGTCCGGTGTTGTGTAGTGCTTTGTGTGCGTGGATGAGGAGCTTGAAGGTGATCCTCTTGTTGACGGGGAGCCAGTGCAGGCCTCTCAGGTGGGGTGTGATGTGGCTGCGTCGGGGGATGTCGTGGATCAGTCGTGCCGAGGCGTTCTGGATTCGTTGTAGTCGTCTCAGGAGCTTGGTTGTTGTTCCTGAGTAGAGGGCGTTCCCGTAGTCGAGTCTGCTGGTGATGAGGCCCTGGGTGACGGTTTTTCTCGTGTCGGGAGGGATCCATTTGAAGATCCTGCGGAGCATTCGGACGCAAGCAGGACGCGGAGACGGCGTTGACTTGCCTGGTCATGGAGAGAGTGGAGTCGAGGATGACCCCCAGGTTGCGTGCGTGGTCTGTGGGTTCCGGGGCTGTGCCTAGCGATGTGGGCCACCAAGAGTCGTCCCAGGCTGATGGGGTGGGTCGAGAATGAGGACCTCCGTCTTGTCTGAATTCAGCTTCAGTCTGCTGTCCTTCATCCAGTCGGCTACGACCTTCATTCCTCTGTGGATGTTGGCTTTGGCGGTGTGAGGGTCTTCGGTGAGGGATATGATCAGCTGGGTGTCGTTGGCGTAGGAGATGATGTTAAGGTTATGTTGTTGTGCGACGTGGGCGAGCGGTGGCATGTAGATATTGAACAGCGTAGGGCTGAGGGAGGATCCCTGCGGGACGCCGCAGATGATGTCGGTGGTTTTCGAGCGGAAGGGAGGGAGATGGACGCTCTGGGTTCTGCCGGGCGAGGATTGAAGTGGTCCAGGCCAGGGCCTTCTCTTGGATTCCGGCGTCATGGAGGCGAGCTGATAGGGTGCGGTGACAGACTGTGTCA
Source organism: Lissotriton helveticus (assembly GCF_964261635.1). Classification (NCBI taxonomy): domain Eukaryota; kingdom Metazoa; phylum Chordata; class Amphibia; order Caudata; family Salamandridae; genus Lissotriton; species Lissotriton helveticus. The sequence continues at coordinate 449,782,498 of NC_136063.1, read as the reverse complement.
AAGGCTGCTGATAGATCCAGGAGGATGAGGGCGGCTGTTCCTCCTTTGTTCATCAGGATCTTGATGTCGTCAGTGGCGGGGATGAGGGCGGTCTCGGTGCTGTGGTTGCTGCGGAAACCGGATTGGGAGGGGTCCAGGATGTTGTTCTCTTCGAGGTAGCGGGTTAGCTGTTGGTTGACAATCTTCTCTGTCACTTTTGCCGGGAACGGGAGCAGGGAGATGGGCCGAAGTTCTTGAGGTCCTTGGGGTCTGCCTTGGGCTTCTCCAGAAGGGCGTTGATCTCGGCGTGCTTCCAGCTTTCCGGGAAGGTTGCTGTCTCAAAGGAACTGTTGATTGTTTTCCGGAGGTGGGGTGCGATGGTTGTGCTGGCTTTGTTGAAGACGTGGTGAGGGCAGGGGTCAGATGGGGATCCGGAGTAGACGGAGTTCATGGTTTTGATGGTGTCTTCGATGCTGTCGTTGGACCAGGTGGTCAGGCGGCTGGTGCGGGTGGTGGTCGCAGGGGTGGTGGACTCGGTGGTGGGTGCGGGGGTGTCGGAGTTGAAGCTGTCGTGGATGTCGATGATCTTGCGGTGAAAGAAGGTGGCCAGGGAGTCACACAGGTCTTGTGATGGTGGGATGTCGTTGGTGTTGGAGAGTTCTTTCACGATGCTGAAGAGCTCTTTGGTGTTGTGTGTGTTGTTGTCTAAGCGGTCCTTGAAGGCGGTCCTCTTGGTGGTCCTGATGAGTTGGTGGTGTCTGCGGGTGGCGTTCTTGTGGGCTGCGTGGCTGTCTGGGGGTTGGTCGTGGAGCCATTTCTTCTCCAGCTTCCGGCAGGTGCGCTTGGAGATCCGGAGGTCTTCGGTGAACCAGGCGGCTTTCTTGTTGGTGTGGTCTCCCTTGTTAAAAGTTCACACCGGGCCACTGTATTTGATATTTAAGTAAATGCCAAACCAGATAAAAACCAATGCTTCTGGCGAGTTAAACGCTCGCACATGACGTCTGCAGGAATCTGCAGGGCATCAGTTGGAATCTGAACTAGGCCAATTTGGTGACCATCGTTGGTCGGTTGATTGAAACTAATCCTTGTTATGAACAGAGCTTAGAAATGGCAGGAGTTAAGTCAAAATCTATAAATGTAAAAAATCGTATTAGTACTGCAACGTTCCATCCGTATTCATTCAAATTTATGTTTACCCTCTCTTTTCAGGGTTTATGCATATTTATTTTGTACTCTGACAAAGTTCTATTTTTCCACATGCTTGTAAATGTGCACACACACGTGTGCATGTAGGTGACTGTTGGGTTGTTGCAGTATGCTAAAATAAAAACATTCAGTTTATTTCATAGACACATGCACAAATAAACATTTATTTAAAGAAATCTCATCCCTTTTTAAGTTCTCGTTGTTTCCAGTCTGCCTAGACATTGCTCCGATAGCCTTTTTTTCAAAAATGAAAGGCCACTCAAAAGAAGTCATAGGTTTGGGTTATTTTTAGTTCCTAAACATGAATAAAGGCAAGAAAACACTTTGTTTCCCATTTGTATTTCTATGTAAACATCAGTAAAAGAAGGAAAGTGGGAACGTTAGCTATAGTTACTAAATGTAATGGTAACCAGTGTATTGACTTCGGAAAAATGAAGGGCAGAGTTGGCCCTGCTGGGGTTTGAATTCATAGTTTGCAGGTCATGCCAGTGTCAACAGTCGGATAGTACCCTGATCACTTACTAGGGTAGGTTGCTACTCTATTGAATGTTTTCTTTGGCTAATCCACCAGACATTGGCCTCTGTACTCACAAAATATGACATAAAACCGTACAGAAAATGTCTACTGTCATCCAACGACGTGTACTCAGGTAAACAACTACTTGCATTAGCGCAGCAAGAATGCTTGAAACCCTGGTGCAAGCAAGGAAAATGTCTCCTTTGGATGCTGTTTTCGTAGTAAATACAGCAATTGTCAGGGTTCAGTGTTCCTCCAAAGGCTCTGCGCCTGGTGCCACTGCACCTGCTGCACAAATGGTAGTCACACCCCTGGCTGCTTTGTGAGGAACAGCAAAGTATACTTACAGTGTAAGCAGCACCCAGGAGACGAGGGACAGAAGCCACTGAGCATGCTCACTTTGTGCAGCAGAAGGGGAGATCTGCAGCCTCGGAGGGGAGCTGCTGGGTTTATTCACTGGGTGAGGAGCTCCCCAGCAGCACTTGATCCGAGCTGCTGGCACCACCCCGTAGACAGGAGAGATTCAAAAGATAATGACTAAATGGCACTACTGGGCATGATGACCTGACTGCAAGATGGCCACCTCCCAAAGTCTCTCTAATCCTGGTGGGAGAAATCACACTGGTTTTTGGAGTGCTCCCCTGCTTTTCTCTTCAGACTGAACTGCTCATACTGTGACTCTACACATTGAGAAGTCACAAGTGGTTGCTCGGTGCATGTGTTTGTAATTGCATGTAAATCACTGTTTTGAGTTTAGCGGCCACATGCATTCAGTTTGTCTCTTCTCTGTATTATGGAGCTGAAGAAAAACCAGAACTGATTCTCTTTGCACGAACCGTCAGAGGCCTGTAGACTGAAGTTCAAGGAAGAGGTCAACATCCCTTCCCTAAATTAATATTTGTGGTGGGCTACATACAGTAGAGCTTTAAAGCCCAAGACGAGAAATATGGTTCAGGCCTGCTTCTCTTTTTGGACTTAGGATAATGGGCCACCAAACCAGTTTGAGGTTGACCAGCATTATTTCTATGGGGGAAGGGAGAGCGGGGGGTGGGGAAATATAAATGAGCTTCACAAGGATTATCACATTTTCTCTGTTAACTTTTGCAACATTTTAAAAGCTTCGTACTAACCACTCACTTTATAGAGCTTTAGCTGTAAGTGAGAACCCTGTAGTAAACTGGGGAGTGGCTCTGGTGGAGGATCAGAGTATGAACATCTCCACCCTCCACAAGGTTTGCTATATCTGAGCATGTTTGAGGTGGAAGCTGCAGGTTTACACTGGCATTCTTCACACATGAAGTGTACTACATTCGGGACAAGACCTGGACATAGACCCCGAAGTAGAAGAAAACAGTAAAGGTCATGTGTGCTATGGTCCATCAGAGACTACACTTCTGAGGGCTGTCCAGAGACAGAGCACAGCTAGAAGTATGAACACATCAGGTAGACAGACATCCCACAAACGTAGATGGTGCAGAACATGAAAGCAAATGAAAGGGCTTGAGACAAGCATATCCCCTTCCACTCCGAGGCCAATTAATATGTCTGTGATATGGGAGACTTAGGGGGCCCCTCATTACATTGTGCAGGGGGGCCCCACCATTTTGTGTTACGCCACTGGATATATATAGTGCAACAAGTAACATTATACCTGCAACAAGCTATTGGCTTTGTTAATAGTTGTTAGTTACATAGGAAAAGCTGTTGAAAAATGCACTGTTTTGCCCTTTCTGTCTCCAAAATGTTCTTGGGGGTGAACCCTCCAAACCCCCCTAGTAGTTATCATGCTCGCTCACTGTGATTGCTCGCTACACACCTTATAGGGGCTGGTCTGGCTAATACTTTGTGTTCTCTGTTTCACTGCTCTTGTGTCTATTTTTTATGTTCCCTGTATGAATGTCTATGGATACATATGCCTGGGAAACCTGGTGCTCTTTAAGGCCATCATCTACTATTTACTGTGCTTTGAAATTTAATACAATGAAATATGTAATGAAAAATGTTCTGTAAAATGCACCGTTTTGGTCTTTCTTTTTGCAAAATTTTCTTGGGGAGGAAAATCCCCCCAAACCTCCCTAGAAGTGGTGGGGCTCACTTGCTGCACTTGCTTGCTAAGCACTGTACGGGGGCTGGTCTGCCAAAATTTGCCAGGGCTGATTTCAGTTCCCAGTCCGACCCTGCTTGCGCAAAACATACTTAGGTACACGGTTAACTGGATGATGCTAAAAATCAATCCCGATAAAAACGAGGTCCTCGCCTTTACTACCAAAAACAACCCCTGGAATGACTTCATATGGCAAAAGCTTGGTACTACCCCTACGCCAGTCCTGGTTGTAAAAAACTTAGGCATCAAAATTGATGCCAAACTTTCCATGTCAAACCAAGTTTCTATTATGGTTGGGACCGGTGTGGGATTACTGAGACAACTGCTGAAACTAGCCCCCCTCCTCTTATTTGCCACATTACAGATGGTCTTGTCAGCAATGATTGTGTCACGGCTGGATTATGGCAAAGCTGTATACATTGGTCTCCGAAAAACTGATCAGTAGATTACAAGTGGCCATGAACGAAGCAGCAAGGTTAATCTTCAGGCTTCCAAGACGGGCGCACGCAACCCCTTTACTACAGCCGTTGCACTGGCTTCCCATTAAACAGGGAGCAAGGTTCAAAGGCCTCTGAATCGCCCACAAAGCCAGTCATGGCCAGGCCCCTGTAGATATCAATGAGCGCCTAGGGAACTATCTGCTTGGATGTACCCTCCGGTTATCCGAAGCTGGCCTACTGGCATGCCCACGGTTAAAAAACAACATCTAAAGGCGGCAGAGCCTTTTCTGTATTGATCCCTCAAATATGGAATTGGCTACCAGAGAGCCTACGCAAGGAACCTGCACTCCTCCCTTTCAGGAAAAGTCTCAAGACTCTTCTGATCAGGGAGGCTCTGGGCACAGTGTAAGCCCCTCCGAGTGTTGTACTTATGGCTGTTGGTGGCGTTTAGCCACTCTCTCGCAGTGCTAAGAGGCCTGACAGTGATTATGCGCTCTATAAATCCCAGTTAACATAGCATAACATAATGGTTTCAAATTAGAAACAAAATGCCACTGAAATTTTCAAGTTATAGTTAGGACCACAATCCATAACTTGTTCTACAGCCATGCAACCCATAACTTGCACATCAAAAGCAGTGCTTATTACCTCTCAATAGTTATATCAGTAGATAACAACACCTAAAAACAAAATGTAATTAAATAACAGCACATACTTAAAGACCAATAAAAAAATAATACATTCAGGGTCATCCCATTGTAAATGGTAAGTTTAATTCGATGTGTACATTTATTTATAAGGTTTCCAATTGCATCAGTCACATTAAGAGTGAAAGAGTAATCTTTAATTCATGTGATACAATGAACTGCCTTGCAATATGCATTGTAAAAACATGAATTGCCATAAAGTACATAAATAAAAGAATTATGCTGACCGACCTCTTCAGAATCTATGGCGTATTAGTTACTGCATTACCATTAGAATGTATGCAAGAACATTGATCATTTAAACCCACATACTTTAATCTACTTTATCTAAAAATGGTGTAGTCTGAGCACATATTTCAATAGCTCCCCAATGTAAACCCAATTTCATAGAAACATTTACAGTATATGCTTGGTGAGCATTAGACTGACTTCTTTAGATATCTAATCATCAAACCAACTATGGAGGAACAAATGCAAATAGAATATCCAAAACATTTGCTATCCATACCATGATGACCACACCGCATGGTATTCCCAAACCTGTGCATTTACCATAACTGTTGTAAGGTCCTACATAATGACGCCTAAACTGCAGAAATTTGTGGCAACTTAATGTGCAACTGGTTCTCAGACAATGTGAGTAGCCTGGATTTCAACATTAAATAATAGTACATGTCTGTTTTCGACTGTTAGGCTGCCATATCAGAGAAACTGTTATACAATTTAAAATTGTCATATATGCATGTGTTTTTTTTAAAAGTTTTGATTTGGGAACTAAGATTTAACAAAGCTGATTTCCCAATGCTTCTTTTCAATGCGTGGTACAGGAGAAAGAATAATCTGTTTTAAACAGGCAAATTTAGTCTCATAATAAGTTCTCTACAGAGGTTATCCTGCCACTTCAGCTGCTTGTAATGATTACAAATAATTTAAAGCAATATCATCTTTGCCTATATAAAGGTTTGGACCGGATGCACATGGATTAATTTCAGGTGGCGCTTACAGAGAGCCACTTCTCTGACAAGGAAACTGTCCCTGCACAAGACTCAATCTCCCAGCCGTAACAAGAAATTTCCCAAAAAGTCACAGTTAAAAGAAGACCAAAAGCATTCAGGTAATTGCACCCCAAACCTAACCCAGTCCAAACCGTATATAGGCGTAGCCATCCAATGTGACACACTTTGGAACGTGTCCCCTCTACCCATGATTCCTGCCCTGAGGAAGACTGTCACCTAATACAAACAGGCCCCACAAGTAGGTGGAAACGCGTCGGCGTACACATTGCAGTGGTCAGGATACCACCATTTATAAATAAAGATAAAGTACTGCATACATGAAGGCTATTAGAGGAATGATGTATCTATCTTCTACCGACCAACCTCCGACCACTGCAGGGCCACTGGGTATCTTTGGAACCCCTTTCTGCTGAGGGCTAGAATATGTCTCCAGATCAAAGAAACATAGCTTTGAATGGTGTAAAATACCGGGCACCGTCTTATGAAATTGTGGTGATATATGTTTCATAAATGTAATCTCATCATGTTTGATCATGTATGTTGTGCTATATTATGTTTAATGTGATCTGTATGCTATTAATCATTTCTATTTGTGTTATATATGTTTACTGCACAAAATCAAAGATTTTGCAGATGTTGGTTTGAAGTAAAATCACTCAAATCAGAAAAAATATCATCTTCCTTTCTACTTATGCCATGTTTTTAACTCATGTATATGATGGTATAGAGATCTAAATGAATAAGGGATAGGTGGAAACCCAGTGGCCCAAAAATAGTATAAGTTTTATTAAAAAAATGAAGTCTTAATTGACAATCATGAATAAGATTAGTATCACATTAATAATTACAAGGAGATTTATGGTATGGAGGGTACACTCTCTTTCAGTACAACATTACCTGATCCCAGCTCCCTACCATCTCAATAGGATCACTCCCCTCGTGACCGACAAGACATCATTTTTGACATCATTGATGGCATCTCAAATGACATAATTGATGACATCACTGATGACATCATCTAAACTTCACTTTCCCACATATTGGTCTATAAATTACTATGGTATTAGAGGCCTGACAGTAAGTACAAACTAGCTTAGGAGAATACCAGCCATCATTACTGCCATCACAGATACAACTCCCTTAGCTGTAGAAAGTATGCATTTTCAACAATGTTGACCATATAGCATATGCTTTACATGTAGCATAGTTAACATTAACAATCAACCACAGATATATGGGAACCCCTCATTAGTAAGTTGTTCAATCTGTATACAACTGTTCATAAAAAGCCTAAATAGTGAATGTCACTTCCAAAACAAATGCTCTACTACAGACAGCATTTATCTGTATGAAACCCCTGACACGCACCGAGATACATAAAAAAATTAAGTTCATATTCGTAGAGATCTGAGACCTGTAAACTGTATTGATTCTCTGTAGAGAGAGTTCATTCTATACCGCACTGTTTGCAAACACTCAAACTCTGATGAGAAATGCACCACAGAGTATTCAAAAGAATCTACTAAAAACAGTGTACATTCTTTTCAATAGTTGTAAAAATAACCAAGATCTGAGGGTGCTAAAGATCATACTACATGCACCCTTCATACAGTGGTGAAACATTTGTAATGTGTTTAATACCTCTACACAGCTATGGTGCATTACCAGTACATGCACTGTGTAAACACGTACACCCATTAGCTGGACACAGGCTATACAAAATAATTCTGGGAAGTACTATGGTAGTTACCTGACACTATGTAAACTATAAAACAAGCTAACACACTTATTGGATGATGTCATCAATGGTTTCATTTGAGTTGTCATCAGTGATGTCATAAATGATGTAATAGAATGTGTAATGAGTGATGTCATATCTGAGGTTATAAGCAGTGCACGGCGGGGGGATGCAAGTTTTAGTTAGCGCTGCTAACTATAATCGGTAAATTTCAGTGGTTTTCGAAAATTCACCTAACTAAAAGGTTATTTTAACTTTTGTTTTTTTCCAGTGAATTCCTACTGTTTAAAAAAAATCCTTTTATTGTACCTAACAATAACGTTACTTTAAACGTAGTTTTTTTTCAGTCAATTTTTGGTATTTTTTTAACGTAAAGTAATACGCCAATGTACGGGTGGGGGGGTTGGCTACAGGGCAAGAGCCTGCGGCCAGACCCTGCAGTCGACACCCCCAAAACAGCATGCAGACCCCATCCCCAGGACAGTTTTCTTTCTTTTTTTAAAATTTAAAGTGGAGAAGGTCCGTGGGGTGCCCTCCCTGCACCATTTACGGCCCTGGGGACCCTATCCCTGGGGCCTGGTGTAATTTTTATGGGGGCAACCCTTGGCCAATTTCTTTCCAGAGGACCCCAAGGCCATTTTTATGAGGTATGGGAGCAACCGGCCCTACTGCCCGGGCTGATTTTGGCCCTGGGGACCCTATCCCCTGGGGTCCGGCATAATTGCTATGGGCCCAATCCCCCAAGGCCTGGCGATATTTGTAGGGAGAGGGGGCCAGCACAAGGCACCTCTTCATGGACTAAGTTTAGCCCCGGGCCCTAATTCGCCCGGAACCCGGCAAAGGGGTAGAAAAGTCGATTTTGGCCCTGGGGACCACAACCCCCAGGGCTTGGCACCATACTGAAGGAGGAGGGGGGCATGCAGCTCACCTCGTCGATTTCAGCCCCAGGGACCCCATCCCACGTGGCCCACCATAAGAAAAGCTGGATGTCTGATGCCCACCTAGGGCACCCACCACACTGTCATTAGGGGGAGTGGGGGGAGCACCAAGGCCCCCGCAACCCCAGCTGGCTCGCTGCATCCAGCGGAAATCTGCATTGCACCCGCCTGCACGGAGAAGCTCATAATGATGCTCCCTGTAGGCGAGTGCAATATTGAGATCTGTTTCCTGGCCTTCATCACTGCAGGCAGGGAAACAGATCTAAAGTCCGCTCGCAGGGGCGGGAGCATTTTTGAAGCTCCCGCCAACTGGAAGCTGACTTGGTGTTTGCTCCTGCTTGACGGGTGATGTGATGTGAAGATGCTCCCGCCATGTTAGAGCAAATACAGGTTTCCCTGTCTGCGAAGCTGCAGGCAGGAAAACTGCTATGATTCTGGTATGGGTACCGCTTGACATACCTGATGAGCCAGCCCCGGGGATGGGCTCCTCAGGGCCAACAATGGCTCAGAGAGGGGGGGCTGCAATTTTTTATTTTATCGTTCTAGCGAAAGGCTTGCGAGATAGTAGCATTTTGACAGTTTTATTTTCTTTTATGGCCCCAAAGAAGGGTTGGCCCTTCTGCATCCCCTCATGTGGCCAAGGTATCCTGACTCTCATCCCATATAGCTAAGGCCCCAAGGCCTGTAATGTATGCCAGCAAAAGTTTTCCGATCATCTGTTTTTGCTGTAGCCTTGTCTAAAGAAGTCTCTGAAAAATGCATAGGGATTTTGCATTGTGGGACTTTTTTCTCAGCCCCTGCTTGACAGATCATGCAAAGACTTTCCAGGAAGGAGCTTAGTTGGATGAACAAAAATTTGCTCCATCTATGGACAAACTGACCTAACTAGAACTACCTAGTGGGAACTGTCACTAGGTAATTATTGTAATCACTGAAAAAACCAAAGGTTACAAGGATGTTATAACTAGGGTCAGATTTCACTCATAGAAAACCAGAGAAAATCAGTATAGTTGCCTGAGCGAACTATAATTTACGCCTCCACAATGCACTGCTTATGACCTCACATATTACATCACACATGATCTGGTCAGTGACATAACTGATGACATCTCAAATCCCCCTCTTTTTCTTGTAATCTTTTTTATTGTGACTCAATACAACCGAGTCACAAGTTGGCTGTCAACACTTCCTGGTTTGAAGTGTTGGTAGCCAATCCGATCTCAGGCTCGAAATCGGGAGAGTCACAGTTCCACCGTGGCTTCAGCATATCTGAGAAATCTTTAGATTTCTCAGCAACTACTGAATGGATTTAATAAAAAGAGTGGTTTCTGGACCAAGAGCTAATTTTTCTGCTAAATTTGATGTAATTCCGTTCAGCAGTTCGGGCTGTCACCATGTCTAAAGTTTCCTATGGAAATTAACATGGAGAAAAAGTGTTTTGTGACCCCCCCCCACACACACACACCCCACACCCCTTTTTCTTGGTCCCCGCCTGACGGACCACTTCGAATGTTTCAAGACAGCAGCTAAAGTGAGCGTCAAACTAGTTTTGAAAATTTCCGGAAGATTCGTCAAACGAAGAGCAAGTTATTGGCAGATGAAATATTCCTATGTAAAGTACATCCTAACTATAACTACCTACTGGCGACTAGGTAGGTAAAGACGGTAGATGCATTTCGGCGTTTTTTCGCCTTCAGCTGGACCAAAGAGCCCCAGCGTGTACACACTCCATTTAAAGTCCCAACACCAAGTTCATCATCAACGTCCATTACAAAACATCTAGAGCGTCCACGCTTTCTATTCTACATTCCACCATTTTTACTTTTCAAAAAGCCAGAACATGTTTTACATTTCCCCGTTGGGATTATTATATATCACTGAAAAAGCAAAAAAGAAAAGAAGAAAGCAAAGGTTAAAATAACGTTATAATTAGATGAATTTCTCAGTGACAAGGACACAGAAATTCAGCAAATATAGTTAGCAGTGCTAACTATAACTTGCGTCCCTGCCATGCAATGCTCATGACATGTTCTATGACATCATTTATTCGGGCCGTCCCCTTCCACTCTAGCTATATCTCGTATGGCTAAAGTCAGACCCAGTTAAACCAAGGACAGTTTATATCTATCCCCGCTTAGATCATCTGTGAGTTGGAAGATGGAAAGCCTCAGGTCCTTACCCAGGCATGTCGTCACCCCCTGCCAGATACTACCAAATTTGGGACAATGCCACACCTTGTTCGGAAATGTTCCCTCTTCCACACAACAACAAAGACAGGCTGGGGAGGCAATCACCCCATGTGTCAAAGCCAATGACGTGTAATAGAACATGTGGAGGTATTTTAACTGGATCAGCCGGAGCCTGGCCGGAATGGCCACCTCCCATGACGTACCCAGGACCTCAGTCAAATCTTCTTTTTCCAACTCCGTCCTCATCATCCACCCACGCCGCGCGAAGGGCACCAAATGTGTCCGGTTGGTTGGAAATGAGTTTTGGTAGATTTTCGCAACTTTATTGTCACCCGGGTTGCCCTAATACGTTTTCCCTCTAAGGGATTACATTCGGGAAGACCAGAGAGGACAGATATATAGGGGGTCAGTGCTTGGTGTAGCTGAAGATATTTGTGGAATTGACTTTAATGGAGTTGATATTTAGCCAGCAGAGATTGGAAGGATTTAAGGACCGTACCTTGCATAACATTCCCCAGGGTGGATATCCCAATGAGATCCCATTTTCAGGATCCCATTAAGTATACATCCCTGCCACAGTGGTGTCTGCTCCGTTAGTCTGATGAACGCCATAAGTTTAGCACTACTCATGTCGCCGGGGGAAGACCTTCACCCCACCATACAGATATATAATTAATGGAGTAGCTCCCATTGCCCATTTGTATATGCCGAATCGCCCTGTATGTCATACAACCAATCATTTATGATTAGGATATGAGGTGCCAAATAGTAGGAGTCAACATCTGCTTCAGGAATGCCCCACAGTAGGTGGACTGGAATCACTTGCTAAGGGGAATATGAGGGTTCCCCCTCCCATAAAAAGGCATTAAGGATGGAGTTCAGCTTGCGGGACCACTGTTGTGGAATGTCATTCAGCCTGTTCTGGCCCATCTGTCGCCACATGAGCTCTATTGTTAAGGTATGTGGTAAAGGGTTCCCAGATGTCTAAAGGCCTGGATCTCGCAGGCATAAGGTCCCAGTATGTGTCAACTTGCTCCTGGCAGTGGGTAGCATCGACAGCCACACAGTGTGAGTGGGCGTTGGCTTCCGGCCCCAATGTATCGCGACCCTGCGCTTCGCTAATAGAAGCAGTTTCGCCACAATTCGGCGGTGGGCCACAGGTATCTCTCTTGCGTTGCCCAGGAGACATGGCACAGGGTCCGGCAGGAAGTGGGCCCCAATAATGCAGCTAATTATAGAGCACACAGTCACCCAATAGCCTGTCACCCCAAGACACTCCCAGGCCAAGTGAAGGAATGTGGGCCCGGCCCCAGAACAGCGGCTGCAATTCGAGGTCTCCGGTAGCCCCATTTTGTGCAATTGCAAAGGTGTGCGGTACATTCTGTGTATCTAGTTAAAATGAATTAATCGTAGCCTGTAGTTGGGGGATAGGCACTCAGTTTGCCCATAGCAGTATTCCCACTTGCTCGCTGGGAACTCACACCCCATCTCCTGCTCCCACGCCTCCATTGCCCCGGAGATGTATGCCTCTCCTTTGAGAACTCCCTCTCAGATGACAGTTGTTCGTAGTATGATGTGTAGAAGAACTGGCCTCTCCTGTTTGGAATACATGGCCTCTCCTTTGAGACTTCTCTGTCAGATGAAGGGTGTGCGTAGTAGTGAGTGGGGAGGGACTGGCCTCACCTTTGAGATCTCTTTCTCAAATGAAGGGTGTGTGTGTGTGGATGGACTGGCCTCTCCTTTGGAGGGACTGGACTCTCCTTTGAGACCTCTCTCTCAGATGAAGAGTGTATGTAGTATGGCGTTTGGATGGACTGGCCTCTCCTTTGAGACCTCTCTTTCAAATGACGGGTGTGTGTAGTAGGGTGAGTGTATGGACTGGCCCTCTCCTTTGAGACCTCCCTTTCAGATGATGGGTGTGCATACTGGGGTGTGTGGACTGACTGCCTTCTCCTTTCAGACCTCTTCCTCAGATAATGGATGTGCGTAGAAGTATGTGAGGAGGGACTGGCCTCTCCTTTCAGACCTTTCTATCAGATGGCAAATGTTCATGGTAGGGTGTGGGGAGGGACTGGTTTCTCCACAGAGGCCTCACTTTTGTATAATGGGTGTGTGCAGTAGGGTGTGTGGAGAGATTTAACTCTACTTCCAACTCTTTCCAAGCCAAGGGGTGAAAATAGGAGACTCTGATAAACACCATTTCCACTAAGACTTCTTCCTACAGTCACAAGTGTGCATACAGAGTGGTTCAAAGATCACCTACTCCTTCCTATTTTTCACCCTCCCACGAGAGTCTCGCTAGATCGTACCATTATAAAAACCTTTTTTTTCCCTTCTACTTATCACAGCACTTACATCTTACACACTCCCTTGCAATATCAAGGGTCACAATATGCATTTCTACCAGTAGAATGAATTGAGATTTCACCTACATCTTTTTACTATGCACAATCGTGCGGGGGTCTCGCAAGATCATAATTTTTTTTTTTTTAAATGTACATTTATTTTCATCACAGAAGTTATGCCTTAGAGACCTCCTCTCTAAATCTAGAGGGACAGGATGCCATTGTATTTCCCCCTTCTCTAGCTTTTTTACTTAATTTTAACAACTGCAATTTTTCACAGTACTGGTGGCCATTTCATTTCTAAAGCTCTAACAGCCAACCAATCACAGGAGCCTTCATGTTCCCAAGAGAGTGTAAAGGCTCACGAGAAAAACAGGCATCTTGTCCAATCACAGGGCTCCATTTTAGAATTTGTGATCTTGTGGGACACTCACGAGACTCTTGTGAGTCCAACCATCCAAATATCTTCTTTTTTATTTTTTTACACACACTATCTCAAAAACTACTGCTTGGATTTGCACCAAATCACAAAAAACACAATTTGCGGACCAAGATCTGGCTTCCTGACAAATTTGGTGTAATTCCATTCAGCAGTTTTTGCTGTAGCCAATCTTAAAGAAGTCTAAAGAAAATGCATTGGGATTCTGTGTTTTCGTACCCCCTTTCTCTCTGCCCCTGCTGGATGGATCACCCTGAAACTTTCCAGAAAGGAGCTATGGTGGGTGAACATTTTGTTTGGTAAAGTTGTGAAGATTGGTCAAACTGGGCCAAAGTTATTAGAAAACCCAAAAACACTCCCTCTATGTAAAGCAGAACTAACTATCTAGTGTCGACCACCACTATGTATGTAAGTAGGTAGGTAGCGGTAGCCACTCTGTAGTTATTGTTAGGATTTCCAGTGCCTCTGATTTTTGCCTCCTTTTTACTAATCTCCACAAAACATTCCAGACTTGCTTTTTCTACTGTGGCTGAATATGGAGGAAAGCTTCATAGTGATTCTACAACCCAAAAAGGAATTTTTTTTCCCAATGCATTTTTCATAGATTTCTTATTGGGGGTAGCGCCAAAACTTTCCTGAAATTTGGCAAGATGGTAGATTATGGTTTTCAGATGATCCTTTTTTGTACAGGTAAGTAGGATAAGTATTTTTAAAGTTGCAACTTAGTGAAATCTGAGGCTGTGAAATACCACGAAATTTCACGAAATACTGTGGAATTACCACAGTATTACCCAGTACTTGGCGATGACGAGGTAGCCATGTTGTTTTACCCACACTTTGGCTGTGTTCTGGGTTAGGACTAGGTAGGGTTAAATGATTTATATGTTTCTATATATTTTTGAAAAGGTCCCCGAGTACCACTGTATCATCTAGGAAGTACACTGGTACTTAGAACAAAATGAAAAATACAGGAAAAATATAAAAGTGTACAATACACTGTACTATACTATGTTTCAGAAATATATTATACTACACTGTATTTTCACTTTTTTACATATATACTGTAAAGAAAAAACATTAACACAATACTACATAGAAAGTACTGAGCTACTTTAAAAATGTAAAACAATTTTACACTGTGGTGCACTATATTTCAGAAATATAGTGTACTACAGTGTATTTTTTTACTTCTTACAAATTAATTTTTTTTATTTTCCTGGAACTACCGGAACTTTGGAGGTACTATCGCCGTATTGTGTAAACAGTTTTTTTAAAATATGGAAAACAATAAAACCTACTACTTACATCTATCTAACGCCCTGACCCAGAACACAGCCAAAGAGTGATCAAAACGACATAGCTGCTTTTTTATTTTTGTAAAGGCAGCCATTTGCCAATGATATACTGCCTTGTGAACGGCATGTTCTGTGGTACACGTCAAAGTTACCACAGTATACCGCAAACTAACATTTAACTAAGTGTTTTGTCACTTACAACCTTTTCCACCCCAGAGAATATATTCCTGGCAAATTTCATCAGCATCCGTTCAGCCACTTTCACACCACGTCTCTTAAAACAACACTACGACACCACACAGTGCTTCATTTGTAAAAAAAAAAAAAAAAAACTAAAAAGAAATGTGCCAGGGCTCTCGTTAGGAGGCCTCTGAATCTTGCACCTCACATTGGCCCTGCCATGCTGCTAATGGTAGTAACAACACAACTACTAACCATCACACTCCTAGAAGTGTGATAATTTGACCAATTACAGGCCCGCAAAGCTATATGAATGGCTTGGGTGGCAGGTAATAGTAATTTTTAATGTATACTGAATTAATAATTCACTATTGTTGTGGTCATCTCAGACAGGGCCACCTTGTGGCAGACTGTCACAAGCGCTGGTGTTGACAATTAAGTGCCGTTGCCGAGCACCGGAAACTACAGTCTCAAATTAAGCACTGACACCGCATGGTATTTGGACAAAATATTGTGTTGTAAATATCGGGACACAGAAATATCGAACAAAAAATATTGTGATGCAGAAATATCTTTGTCAAAAATATTGTTTTTGAAGTAATATCGTTGTTAAGAATATCATTGTTGGCAATATCCTTTTCAATAATGTTATAAAGAATATAATATTTATAATAATTTAATGTGTTAGTATTGTTTGGATAATTTGTATACATTTTTTTTAGATATAATTTGTAATTTTAAGTGATTTTGAATTTTGAATTTAATTGTTAATAGTAATTTATAGTGTTGTAGCAGGTTCTTGAGTTTGTAGGGGGATAGGGTGGGAAGGTAATTAAGTAATAATTCATTATTTTGAAGTATGTGATTCATATTTATTATATAATAATGATTAAATATATTAGGTGTAGGTTGTTACATTTGTAGTGGTTTAGGGTGGGAAGTTAATTACGTAATAATTAACAATGATTTATTAATTCATTATTAATTTAATTGGTTATTAATTATGTAAATTGTGTTATAATTATATTTGTTTGTTATATCTTAGGTGCCAGCTGCTACGTTTTTATAGGGTTATAGGGTGGGAAGTCAAGTAATATTTTAACAATTATTTGTTAATTATTTAATTGGTTATTAATTATGTAAATTATATAATAATTATATTTTTTCTAGATTTTAGGAGCATGCTGTTTGGTTTGTAGGGATAAAGGATGGG
The DNA here is from genome assembly GCF_964261635.1 of Lissotriton helveticus. NCBI lineage: Eukaryota > Metazoa > Chordata > Amphibia > Caudata > Salamandridae > Lissotriton > Lissotriton helveticus. Next base: position 449,766,192 of record NC_136063.1, on the reverse strand, counting down.
AATTTAATAAAGTAATAACTAAATTATGTATTAATATTTAATTGATCATTGATTTATGTACATTATGAAGTACTGATTTATTGTAGTTATATTCAGGTTTCTAGGTTTGTAGGGTTATAGGGTGGTACGTTAAGTAATAATTAACAAATAATAATTATTTGTTAATTCAATTATTTAAATTATGTTATACTTATTTATTTTAGTTATATTTTAAGTTTGGGCTGGTAGGTTTGTAGGGGTATATTGTGGGAAGTAATACATTTTATTTTTAATTGATAATTAAATTGTTCAATAATCATGTAAATTGTTTACTTATTTATTTTGGTATATATAATTATTGGGGGTTAATTAATAAAGTTCATATTAAGAGTTTTAGATTTATTCTAAATGATTAGTGTTATTCAAATATGTAATCTTTGAAGTGAAGTGCTTTTCCTACTGTTGCTTAGACTGGAGTGGGAACAGTAAATTTAACCCCTCTCAAGTCCAACGCTTTCCCTACCTCTGCACAGATTGGGGTGGGTGTAGTAAATGTAACCCCTCTGAAGCCCAACGCTTTCCCTACTGTTGCACAGACTGGAATAGGAGTAGTATATGAAACCATTCGGAAGTTCAACTCTTTCTCATTACTGTCACTCAGACTGGAGTGGGAATAGTTAACCGTACTCCTCCGAAGTTCATTTCTTTCCCTACTGTTGCACAGACTGGAGTAGGAATAGTCATTTTAATCTCATCGAAATCCTACGCTTTCCCAACTGTTGCACAGACTGGAGTGGAAATAGTAAATTAAACCCCTCTGAAACTCTACGCTTTTACTACTGTTACATAAATTGGAGTGGGAATAGTACATCTATTATTTCCAGACTCTAATCTTTTTCCTAAATTGTTAAAATATATCTATTTTTTTTCAACATACATACAAAGCAATAGGGATATCTTGATTCTACAGAAACAAAACATAGCCATACAAAACCTCAGGGCTGCGGTGAGGCAGCCTGCGTATCCCACACTTCCCCCTATACCTCCCCCACGCCCCCCATATCTTGTCCCATTTCCTAGGACACCCCCTGCTCTTGTAAATCACTCTTTCCGCCCTTTGGCACCAGTCTAGGTCACGCTCCCATTCTTCTACTGTTGGTAGGAGGTCACTACCCCACAAGCGGGCTATGTTTCTCTTGGCGACCATGCTTGCCAGCGCCAGCCAGATCTTATCCCATTTCGGCCAGGTGATGTCATTCATTACTCCCAGGATATGCCATCCAGCCTCCACCGGGACCTCCGCCCCAATCACCTCAGACATTATGGCAGCCAGGTTAGACCAGTACACCCTGATCCTGGCGCAGTCCCATAAAATATGGAAAAAGGAGCCCACTCTATACCACTCCCCTCTTCACCACTCCACTCCATGCCACTTCATCTACTCCAGTCCAGTATACGCCACTACTCTCTCACACACCACTGCACTACACTACACTGTCCTGCAGTGTGCTACATAAAACTCCACTTAACACTCCACTTGACGACCACTGTACAATTTGAAACCCTTTTTCATTACAAAGTAAAAACCATTGAAATGCAATGAAAAAATAACTTTTGTTATAGTTAAGAAAAGGTTAATTATTTGTTGTAAATAAACGAAACTTTAAGTACCCAAACATCAGAAATTGGAAAGTTATAGTTATACCTTCACTTTATAATGTACGCAGATCTTTTAAATTGTTATAACTTTATTTTTTTTTTTCATACAAATCAAAAGTAAACTACCCAAACATTAGAAATTCTAAAGTTATAGTTGTACCATAAATGTATAATTGCTCACTGCCTTAAAATTATTATTACTCGTGCACCTCAATATACAGTGTAGGTTATTAATTTCTGATAAGTATAGTTGGAACTATCGGGGATTATATAATACCATATACTAAACAAATCCAAATATCCTTAATTGTAATAAATATTGTTGGGAACATTGCTCACATGGGAAACCGTGGGATGATTATATGGATTTACCTGAACCTCACAAATGAAATTAAGAAATTAGGGGTGAACTGGCCACATGCAGCAGAAATATGAGGAATTAAGAATGTAAGATCATGATAAACTCGACGGGTTGAGTAAGTGGTGGGCTGCTTGGTCAGATTTGTTAAGTTGGAACTTGTAAATAATGAAAAACTGCACAGCTCAGTGCCTACTGTGGGACTTTTAGGTTTTCCCGTACATCCTGTGTATCCAGACTTTGATGAACCGTGAACTAATATGATTACAATATAACATGTTTGCATGACTTGGTTTATATATATATAGGGGTACTCCTGACAATAGGTGTAATGTTGGATTGTTTTTAACTTTGTCTCTTTAAGCATTTGAGCATTTTATTCTTGCACTGGGTTAAGATGGACTATAATTCTTATGATTCTCCTGGGGGTTACTGATTGCAAATTCCCTACTAGTTTGTAATAAACATGGTAAAAGAACTTCGTACAAACATCCAATGAACAAGGCATATAAGGTTAAAAAGCGTTGGAAGTTGAGCATTGCCATCATGATTGAACAAAGAAAAAAAATGAGTTTTCCACTGCTCACCATTTTCGAGTGCGGAGTTATTTTTTTAATTTCTTTATTAGGTGTTTCTCCATATCAGCAGACAATGTACATCAACAACCATAGTTCTCTTCCGCCTCAGCCGAGGTGGAGCACGTTTTAACAATGATACATGTCATCAATTAGACCGAAGGTCGTGTCGGTGGAGGATTCTCCATCTTCAATGTTCTTCTTCATTTTTATGAACGACATCAGAACGTAACTGTAATTAAACTCCCCCCTACCCTTCCAACCCCCCCTGAATCCCCTGCCGTCAATACCCTCCCCCTACCCCCTTGCTGGGTCTGGATAACTTAAGGTCTCTTCATGGTATCCTTTATGCCGGGTCCCCTTGTGTCCTTCCCCGGGAACCTGGGGCCGCCCCCCCCCCTGCGGAAGGCGTTGGCTCTGAGCTTTCTTGTGTGGATTGTGAGGTTTGTCCCACTATCTCTTGGATCATCACTCCCCACACCAGCAGTACTTTGTTATTTCTCCTGTGTTACGCATACGCACTTCCTCTGCCAGTGCCCACTCCCTAAAATCTGTTCTCCACTTAGCCACTAGTGGCCCCTGTTGGGTTAATACAATAAACAACTACTGAGGTCTTTTAGTGTTCCAGAGTAACTAGGCGCAACACCTGGATAACCGCTAGGTAATAGATACAAAAAGTAACAGTGTAGGCAATGGGGCGAGTGGTAATCCCTCACAACCACTCAACAATGGACCAGAAAGCTGGTCCACAATTTAGAATATGAACAACTGTGCCCCTGCACTGAACACAATATGTAATAATTCAATAGTATAAACTGAGTTATTTAAATGCAATAGTATAGCTTAGTACAGCAATCTAAACATATAGTAGAAATTCGAGACTCAGTAGACATGAATAAAGTTGAAAACGTCGGTAGATAAATAGTCTGTTCTTTGAGTATTCATTTCTGTTTAATGTTCCATTTCATAAGCCAACACGTGTTTCATCACAGGGAACAATCTTCAGGGCTGGAATGAGTGGCTTTCACGGTTAGATATACTTGTTCGACGAGAACGAAAATAGAGGGGGAGGGCCGGCCAGTGTGTAGACTCTGGTTTCTGTCAGAAAAGCGAAAGTTTCATTCCTGATCTTATATTTAAGGGTAATTGGCCCGGTCTCGATATTTCACGAGTGAGGTGAAAACCGGGAGGAGAGAAGTCTTCGTGGTCGGGCGGGTACGCCTATCTCCACGGAGTGCTTTGCCTAGTATACGAGGTTCTCCCTCTCTTAGGTTCCCGGCGCCGTCTCCGAAACACGGCGATTTCAACTTTATTCATGTCTACTGAGTCTCGAATTTCTACTATATGTTTAGATTGCTGTACTAAGCTATACTATTGCATTTAAATAACTCAGTTTATACTATTGACACAGTTGTTCATGGCCCCTGTTGGGTTAACCAAGGGATCGCGATACGCCTTTTGGCTATAACGTGGCCCAAAAACAGGAACCGCCTACTCGTCTTGCGCCTAGGATCCCGCGAAATCAAGCCCAAGAGACAGGCGCGCGGGTCCAGGGCAATTGTCCATGTTATCCTTGTCAGGTCCTCTAGGACAGCCAGCCAATATTTCTGGATCGTTGGGCACGTCCACACCATGTGAGGGAAATCTGCCTGAGAGCTATGACATCTGGGGCAATGTGGGTCCCTGAAATTATTGATGGCCTGAAGCGGTCTGGGTAAGAGATAGGTCATATGGGTTATGTTATACTGAATTTGTTTGATGCAATTGCATACCGATACCTTCCGCACACTTTCCTGTATCTTTTCCCATTCTAGTGGTGTGATCTCCTGCGGATACACCCGCTGCCGTTTATCTTTTATTTTTAAGGGGCCAATCTTCTTATCTTCTCTCAACGCCCTGTAGAGGTGAGTAACAAACGTCTGCCCCCCAGTCATGGTGAGCATAGTGACCAGGGTGTGGGTGTTCCCTGGGCCTCTGGGAACGAGGGCCATAAGTGCTGCGCCGTCAGAGCTATTTTAGCATACTGCAGAAACTGCCCCGATCCCAGCTCAAAATTGTTCACCGCCTCTTGATAAGTAATGAATTTATTGTCTGGGTAGAGGTCAGACAGAATCAAGCAGCCCCCATATTTCTATTTATCCATGGACATAATCTGATCTATTTGAGCAAAGGGTGGCATTAGACAGAAGTCTGACTCCGGGACAAACGGCCAGGCCTGAATCAGTCGTCGTACCACCCGGTTCCATATTGTCACTACGGGTCGCACCAATGAAGGACTCTGATACGGCTGCCCGCCGCCCGCCAGAGCAGCGCTCCTAACTGTCGGTCCCCATATGTGCCTTCAAGCAGTGACCTCTCCCAGGAGGGGTCAGTGTCCAGCCAAGCTACAGAATGTTGCAATTGCGATGCAAAATAATAAAGTTCTAAATCTGGGACCTCTAGACCCCCTTTGCCCCATCTACGCTTCATGATCTCAAAGCTAACCCAACATCTATTCCCATTCCACAATATTAGTACAGGAGTGCATCCAGCTCTTTGAATACTCTGTGCGGAAGTTCAAAAAAGGAACCTTGCATTGCATAGAGACTTCGAGGCAGGACCACCATCTTTATCAAGGCTATCTTCCCCATTAGGGTTAAGTGTGTTCCAAAAGGCAATACTACCCCGCAGTCCCCGGATTATCCTCCCCATGTTATGCTGGTAAAAAATGGCCTCAGTCCTGCGATCCATATCCCCAGATATCGGAGTGTGTCCTCTGCCCATGGAAGTTCCATCACCGGGCACTGGGCTCCCTCCCAGTCACTCTCCGATCCAGTCGCTTAAAGCTCAGATTTAATTTTGTTGATGGAAAGCCCAGCGGTGCCAGCAAACCGCGTCAGAGCCGCGAGCAGGGTTGGTAACGATTGGGTCGGCCGATTCAGGTGTATTAGCGCGTCGTCGACATACAGAGATACGACATGCCCCGTTGCCCCAACCCGTATGCCCTGTCCCTCAAGTACCCAAGTACCCCACGAAGGTGGCAAGCCAATGGCCCCATTGCCAGGGCAAACAGCAAGGGGGAGAGCGGCACCCCTGCCGCATCCCCCTTGCTATGGGTATTGTGTCCGACACATACCGTCCTGTGTGAACCCTCGCCACCGGACGGGCATAGAGCAATTTCACCCAACTGACAAATCCCTCACCCAGTCCTGTTTTTAGAAATACCTGCCATAGATAGAACCACCTGATCGAGTCGAACGCTTGTCCCTCCAATGATTGCATAACGTGGGCGGGGCGGCGGATATTCCGCAGCGTATTCCTGCCCGGTATAAACCCGGACTGGTCCTCATGAACCAACCGCTGAAGATATGGGAGGAGCCTATTGGCCAACACCTGGCTGATGATTTTAAGATCTACATTCAGCATTGAGATTGGTCTATAAGAACTGGGGCGCAGGGGATCCTTCCCTGGCTTGGGAATCATTACTATTGATGCTTCCCTCATGAAATCCAGGAGCTGTCCACACTCGTTGGCCTCTTCCATGATTTCCAGGAGTTTAGGGATCAGGACAGGACCCCTCCATATTCCTTATAGAGTTCTGCCGCCATGCCATCCATCCCATCCATCCCTGGAGACTTAGCGGTTTTCAGGTGGGCAATCGCCGCCCGTATCTCCTCCCCGCTAAAGGGGGCTCCTAAAGCCTCCTGACTCTCCGAGTCCATGCAAGGCAGTTCCACCCCGCCAAAAGAGCCTCCACCACCTCGGGGGCCACGGAGATGGGGGCTCGGAGTATACTCTACGTAAATGGGTCCAGAAGGTTTTATGGATCTCGTGTTGCATATTGACCAACCAGCCAAGGTCATTTTTAAGAGCTAAAATCGGGTGGGGCTGAGAATCTGCCTGAATCAGGCGCGGTAACAACCGACCCGCCTTATCCCCCTCTGTATACCAGTGCTGTCTGCTCGCATTTTTATTGAATTTGACAAGTGAGTCCCATATGTCCCCTATCTTCGTTGCATGTCATCCCATTTAGCCGACCCCTCCTTATTTGTGGGAAGCTCCTTCTCCAGAGCCGCCAAGCGTTCCTCATGCTGGCGTAGGTCGCGCTCCAGCACTTTTTTAACCCCCACCTCAGTGGAAATACATACCCCCCCCCACCCCGTACCACCACCTTCATTGTGTCACATTTGATCGCCTGGTGCTGGCAGAACCCAGTTTGTCTCGAAATAGACCTCCAGCCCGTTCGATATGGCGTCCTTATAGATCACGTCCCCAAAAGCTTCGGTGTTGAGCCTCCATAGCGGTACATTAGACCTCAGCCGGCCCAACGAATGCGTTATTAGTAGTGGGGAGTGGTCGGACAAATAGCGGGCCAGATGTTGAGTCTCCGCTATCTGATGCGCCGCCGTCTTTTGGATAAAGGAGTAGTCTAGTCTACTATGGGTATTGGCAGCAGGTGTGTGACACGAGTACACTTGACGATCTGGGTTACGGTGTCGCCATACATCCAATAAGCCATAGTTTTGAAGCATCTGTCCCATCGCTTCTCTGGCTTTGGCATCCAGTTTTTAGGGGTGTCTGTCTAATTCCCCATCAAGGGCACAATTCAAATCTCCTGCCACAATCAATTCTGTGTCTGGATCCAGATCCAACTGCACCAAGACTCGACTTAAAACTCACCATCATCACTATTTGGGGCATAGATATTCACCACACATATACTATGCCCATCCAGCGTCCCCTCCACCGTCACAAACCTTGCCTCAGGATCTTGTTTAGTGCATAAGGCCTAAAAGGGCACCCCCGGGCATACTACCACGCCACCAAACCAGAACCCTGGGTCTCAGTTTTGGAGATAGTGCCCAGGTTACGCCCTCCGCTGGCCAAGACAGCTATTTGGCATCACCGGTCCGCTCCGCTCGGACCGCCACTCCGTTCAGCTTATAGACTGCACCTCCGTATCGTGGATGCCCGATCTTCCGCCGATCCGCGGAGCAAGTGTGACAGGCCCTCTCTTGCGCCTCGCGGTCCCTCCAGCACTGGGATATCCTGTGTATTAGGGGGGTCTCCTCACCACTGTAGCTTAAGCCTCCGTCCCAGGCCGGGGAGCGGGTGTTGTAGGCCCTCTCTTGCGCCTCGCGGCCCTTCCAGCACCAGGGGGTCCCGCGTGTTATGGGGGGGTCTCCTCACCACCCCAGCTTGAGCCTCCGTCCCGGGCCAGCGGAGCGAGTGTTCCAGGCCCCCCTTGCACCTCGTGGCCCCGTCAGCACCGAGGGGGGGTCACCTCACCTTCTTAATTTGAGCCTCAGTCCCTGGCCCGCAGCCCTATGACCGGTCGTACAGGCCCCGTGCTGTCTCCCACCTCACTCCAGGCACTTCTGTTCCATGTAAAAGCAGGCCGCTACGAAGGCATCTGTCACATTCCTCATTCACCCCCTCCTTTGGCCTCGCATCCGTCTGGCAATGGCGGCGGGGCACATCAAGGATCACGTGCCTCCTCCCCGCTCACCAGGACGCCCGAGGCATTTCACAGCGGTCCCCACTCTGTCACCTGGGGCCGCCACGCTGGAATTCCGGGCACCTCTGGGCAGAGGCAAGCAGGCCTCACCGTACTGGTCTCGCCTAGATCTCATCCCCGGCTGCCAGTGAGCCGTCGAATAGGCCGTACGCGGCCATCCCTCTTCGCCTGCACCCCCATCTGGGGCCTCACAGCAGTGAAATAATGATAAAGGGACTTGCCTGGATCCACGGGCACCTCCACCGCCCGGGGCTGGGGCCATCCAGCTTTCAAGGCAGCATGGCAGGCGCCATGCACTGGGAGCAGGATTCCAACGGGTCTCCAGCAGCCCATTGCGACGTTGCAGGCGATGTCCCAAAGCACCACCAGGATCCACGGACTCTGGGCGGGTGGTGTTCCGTTATTAATCCGTGGTTTGAAAGATCACCATCACGCAAGGATTACTCAGGATTTCATCCGTTGGGGCAGGAGCAGCGCAGATACACGTGTAGCTTGCCATGTTGTCAGGCCACGCCGCCTTCGAGTGCGGAGATGTGTATTTTTACAGCGATAACATAAGTGAAATAGTAGACGGTTTGACTTTTCCACTGCTTCTCGAGCACTTCCTCGAATAAACGAGCATCGAAAACTGAAATAGAGTCAGCTCCACTAGTGTGTGTCTGTATATATCTATATATATATATATATATATATCTCCAAAACAGTGTCGTCTTCCCAAATCTATGAAAACAACACACGTGGCCCAACGATATCCTTATGCGTGATTCTTTATTGCAATGTCACGCTACGCGTTTCAGAGCGTTTATGTTTATGAGATTTATAAAGCGCTCAACTACCCATGGGTGTCTCGGCGCTAAGGACAGCCGGCTTGTACCATATACCGGAGGGATTTATTGATTAAACAACCACGTTTTTGTCATTTTCCTGAAAGTTAATAGAGACTGGCAGGATCTGATCTTTAATGGAAGGGAGTTCCAGAGTTTTGCAGTGGCGACAATGAAACGTTTGTCGCCCCATGAGGCAGTTTTGGTGCGTGGAACCCTAAGCAGAAATGCAGTAGATGAGCGAAGGCCCCAAGTCGAAATATAAGTTGCTAGCTCCTTGATTAGAAACTGAGGTCCAGATTTACTGGAAGCCTTGTAAGCAATGCACAAGGCCTTGAACTTTATGCGGTTCTTCACAGGAAGCCAATGATACTTCTGAATGACAAGAGAGATAGGCTTGTATTTGGGGGTTCCTGATAGCATTCTAGCTGCTGCGTTCTGGATTGATTATAGTTTATGAATGACCTTATTTTGGGCATTCATTCACAAGAAGCCCATTACTGTAGTCAATGGTAGACATGACTAATGTACTGACCAAAGTTTTTCCCGCAATCAAGGGAACAAATGGTAGAATCTTTTTTATCATTCGCAGTTTATGGAATGATGCTGAGACTACTGAGTTGGTGCATACAGGGGTTAGGCCCAATGACAGGAACCAGGTAGGACCTAAGGTACAAGTTACAACAAAAAAGAACCTGGATTCCCACTTCTTATTATTCAAAAACCACACTATATTCCTTTGGTGGTTAGGTTTTTTGTTCAGCCATTTATTTTATAAGATTTATTTTTTATTTTAAAATGGACTTTCTTCCATTCTCAGAGTCGCATACATTTCATACAATACAAAACATCACTATACAAATACACAAACGTAATAACCAAAATTGAATTGTCAAAAATCACAATGCTATAATCAACAATCGATCAGTTTGTAAATTACAATGCCTATTTCTCAAAAAACCAAAGATTCCCAAACAAATTACTTCTGAATCACAATCAAATTACTTCTTGTGAGCTAGGTGGATATGTGTGTAAATTTTATGAACACGGTTTTATTTCCAGTCATAAATGACACAATTATGAATCAATGCCGACGCGTTTCCAGCCACGCCTATATTCTTCACGGGGCTTTCATCAGGGCTTTTTACTATAGGCAATTGTTGAATGATCTTCTTTGAGGTTCCAAAGTCAAGAATAATGCTAAGATTCCAAAGTGTGGTTAACAGTCAGCGGCCATCATTCTTCAACTGACTTCAATCATAGCTTCTTTCCACGCATTATTTCTGCCAAGAGGCGCTGGGGGTCAATAGATAGGAGTCACGGGCCGGGTACAGTTCTGTGTAGCAGTCAGTTAATGTCTTGGACTCGACTCTTTTCTTAATTTTCTTGTCGGTCCTCTCTCTTTAACGGTAACTGGAGTAGCCGGTCCCCGTATCCAATGTCTTGGTTGCAGCCGATGTTTTAATCGTTCTCCTTTTTAAGCGGGTTACTCGCTTAACAGGTTATGTCGAGCAAAACGCTGCGGGAGGAAGAGACGCCTAAAGCTTTTGCTCGACATAACCTGTTACAGCGAGTAACCCGCTTAAAAAGGAGAACGATTAAAACATCGGCTGCAACCAAGACATTGGATACAGGGACCGGCTACTCCAGTTACCGTTAAAGAGAGAGGACCGACAAGAAAATTAAGAAAAGAGTCGAGTCCAAGACATTAACTGACTGCTACACAGAACTATACCCAGCCCGTGACTCCTATCTATTGACCCCCAGCGCCTCTTGGCAGAAATAATGCGTGGAAAGACGCTATAATTGAAGTCAGTTGAAGAATGATGGCCGCTGACTGTAAACCACACTTTGGAATCTTAGCATTGTTCTTGACTTTGGAACCTCAAAGAAGATCATTCAACAATTGCCTATAGTAAAAAGCCCTGATGAAAGCCCCGTGAAGAATATAGGCGTGGCTGGAAACGCGTCGGCATTGATTCATAATTGTGTCATTTATGACTGGAAATAAAACCGTGTTCATAAAATTTACACACATATCCACCTAGCTCACAAGAAGTAATTTGATTGTGATTCAGAAGTAATTTGTTTGGGAATCTTTGGTTTTTTGAGAAATAGGCATTGTAATTTACAAACTGATTGATTGTTGATTATAGCATTGTGTTTTTTGACAATCCAATTTTGGTTATTACGTTTGTGTATTTGTATAGTGATGTTTTGTATTGTATGAAATGTATGTGACCCTGAGAATGGAAGAAAGTCCATTTTAAAATAAAAAATAAATCTTATAAAATAAATGGCTGAACAAAAAACCTAACCACCAAAGGAATATAGTGTGGTTTTTGAATAATAAGAAGTGGGAATCCAGGTTCTTTTTTGTTGTAACTTGAGACTACTGAGTTGGCATGAGGAACAGAGGTCAGCCTGTCATCGTATATGGTGCCCAAATTCCTATCCCTGGTGACTGGAAGTGGGGGGGACCCAATGAGGAAGGCCACCAAGAGGAGGACCAGGTGGGGGATAGCTTGTAGAATGTCATAACCTCTGTTTTGTCAGAGTTCAGCTTAAGGAAATTGCTGGTCATCCAGCTACTGATGGCCAACATGCCCTTTTGAAAGTTCGCTTCTACCTTTTCACCGTTATTGTGTATAGTCAACAACAATTGCGTATCGTCGGCACACAACGTAAGGCTCATCCCGTGTACCTTGATGATTCTAGCTAAGTCCGACACATAGATGTTGAAAAGTGTTGGACTTAGGGATGAACCTTCCGGAACACCACATGGGAGGGCCAGTTGGGCAGAATGAAAAGTGACAAAATTTACCGACTGAGTGCGGTTGGTGAGGAAAGAGGTCAACAGTGCTCTTGCTTTATGTTGGATGCCCATTTTAGTGACACGGTCAATCAGGATGGTTTGATCGACCATGTCAAAAGCTGCTGAGAGATCCAGCAGTATAAGAACGCTGTGCCTCCCTGATCCAGAAGGATTCTGATATCTTCAGATGCTTTGATAAGCGCGGTCTCTGTTCCGTGGCCCCTACGGAAGCCAAATTGAGTGTCATCTAGCAGATGATGATCTTCAATGTACTTGGAGAGTTTAGTATTCGTCACCTTTTCAAAGATTTTGGCCGGGAAAGGCAATTTGGCTATTGGCCTGTAATTCTTAGTGTCAGTTGGGTCCAGGTTTGCTTTTTTTAGCAACGGTTTTATGATAGTTTTCTTCCAGGTTGTGGGGTATATGCCTGAAGCAAACATAGCATTACAGATGCTACATAAAACAGGTGCCACCTGTTCTGTGACTGGTATAAGTACAGCCGGAGGACAAGGGTCGATAGCTGAGCCTGATTTAACAGAAGAGATTAGATTGGCACTCTGATCAGGTGTGGTGTTTTCAAATTGTAATAAGGAGTATTCAGTGGTACCACTTATTGAGGACTGGTCGGCAGTTTAGGTCTGAGATGCAAATTTCGAATAGATGTCATTTACTTTTTCAAAAAAGTAGTTCGCCAGAGAGTCACACAGTGACTGTGAAGGGGCTGGAAGGCAGGAGGATGTTTGATATGATAATTTGGCGAATACTTGGTAGAGCTGCTCCTTGATCCTTGAAGCGAATACCCCTGATCAGATAAACCACTTTTGTTTACATCATTTTACTCAGACTCAGTGTCTGTCTACTTGAGTGCCAAATTGCGTGGTTGTAGTGGGCATAGTGCCCACTTTTTGATTATCAAGTCTTATCTGATATGGGGTATTCGCTTTAAAAGTGCAACCATAATACTGATTGATGTCCCATAATGTGTTAAAACATTTACACTCTTGAGAAAGTCAAACACACTCGAACAAAAACCAGTGTTGTGTAAACAGAATTTGGAAATATGTGATAAAAACTTTATTTGTATAATACACAAATTGTATAAACTACCTATCCCATAATGCACCATTATTAGCAAAATGGGAATTTGGTATAAAGAGGAAAAAGCAATGAGGGACTACTGCCATGTACCGTGATCAAGACCAGTTTGGTCGAAACGCGTAGGTGGAGTAATGATGGCTCAGTAAACAAAAAGAAAAAAAACCTTTGGAGAGTGCTGCATGATATCTTTTGTGCTTTTTTTATATATATATATATATATATATACACACACACACACACACACACAAAGGCAAAGTGGTCAAAATCAAGGCACACTCTTGCTGCTGGTGCA